>NC_136416.1:62195000-63395000 GCF_051521515.1 Lactuca serriola | reverse complement strand
ATATATGAACATTATTTGACATCTTTTTTATATAAACATGTTTTTATACATATAATTGTATATTAGGTCTATATACATATACATAAATCATAACTATTTTATAGAAAAACATTACGAATAAATATATACACATGTTTAACCTTGTATTTGTCTTACAACTTATTAACCAACATTTTATGACATATAACATACATAACATGTCAATAATTTTATGCACATAATTTCTAACATTCTTACTAGCATTTTGAACATAACACATATGTATATATCCAAAATAATCATAACGAAAATGCACATAAACGAAATACATATACATAAACATAATATGATCAAATGCAAGCTTAAATTATCAGAAAAAAGACATTTATATATATTCCCCCGAAAATCATAAAAATATAAAATAGGGTTGTAAATACTCACCTTATTTGCGTGAATGAGTTATCGGAGCTTGGATCGATTTTCTTAACTTTGCCTTTGAAGTTCTTGCACCAAACGAAAACCCGAGCTTTGGATCTTCACTTGAGAAGCTTAGAAAACCACCTCTTTTTAAGCTTACAATCATTGGGACTATTTTGATCGAACAACACAAATGAGAAGGTGGCAGAGGATGGTTTTGAGGTGGATGGATAGTCGTGAGAAAGGGAATGTAGAAACGGATCCGACAAGGGAGGTTGTCATTGTCGATAGTGTCAGCGAGGGGTTGCTTCTAGCAGCTTCCTCGAGTTTTTCGTTTCTGTTTCGGCGGTGGAGGATCGGAGGGGAGAAAACAACAGTAAGAACGACGATCAATGTGGTGTTTGGCTGTTAGGGTCGTCTAGTAAAGGTGGAGGAACAATGGAGGGTTGTTTCCCTCATCATCACTGGAAAACACCCACCTCTGGTGGTGTTTGTCTAGCCGAGATCAATAAAGAAAGGGAAAGAAGGAGGAGAGCTAGATAGTTTAGTGTTGTTGTTCTTCTATGAGTTCAAAATCAACTTTATCATTATAAAGGACGATACTTAGTGTTGAAGAAAGGTGGTAGGAAGACTTATGTTACATGTATATCCACTGCAAATGTACTTAGAGGAAGTTTGTAAGAGAATAAGGAAACGTGTGGACAATATAGGAGGAGTGCATGGCTCGACATTTAAGCACTCATACATGTACTAGTATACTTGAAGGTGATGTCACACTTGTGACATCAAGAATGGTGTCACTCACTAACTTTCTCGACTCTCGTGCCAAATAATCTCGAAATCCAATAACTTTTCTAAAGGTGGCGAATGATACTCTTGAATGTGAGGATTCTAAAAATGTAAACGAAACTTAATTCCGATTTTTAGAACTACGGGAAAAGACGATTAAATTTTCACGTCAAAAACGTCCCGATTCGACAGTTTTTGCGAATTCGATAAATCTTCGGGTTAAAACTTACAAGTATTGTGAATATGAAATCAAATATTAGAGTTATGTATGAGTTCAAAAACGTTCTCGAAATTTACATATGAGATGTGCAAGTACCCCACCATATCAAATCAATTTTCATTATTAAGAAAAAGTAGTGTTATACTGGTTTGGTATCTTAAAATGGACGTATCTTTTGCGTACCGGTTTTCGACGTTCTTTATATCCATGAAGTGCTGAGAGTATAATCTATCAAATTCGATCATAAATTGATCATAAGTATACTCGATGCAAAATTTTTATTTTTAGCGCATCAAATAACGCTAATTTTTATGAAATTTGCTTTGATCTTAAGTGACAGACAACTTGTTGAATAAATTGAAACATTCTGAATGTAATTATGAGTATTATATCATTAATACACTTTATAGACACAAAATTACATACAATAGGTCTTAATACATAAGGGTTTCGCGGTGGTTTGATCACCGAACTCTGACTTATTTTTACCAATTGTTACACATTGTCGATTGCTTCTGGGGTTATACGATGACGATGAAGCTGGCGCAGAGAGAGGGAGAGATAGAGATAGAGATAGAGAGAGAGAGAGATAGAGAAAGAGAGAGAGAGAGAGAGAGAGAGAGAGAGAGAGAGATCGGTTCTTTAATAGAGAGTAAGGAGTTAAGAAAAAAGGTAAAAAACAAATAAAAAATGAAAAGGTGAAAATGGCATGACACATGTGAGATTTACTGTTTGTTTTTTCTGAGGCAAAATGTCTGCAGACTACGGACCATATCTACAAACTTTTGCAGTAGAAGAGGTGGACCAAACGTTTGTAGTCTGAAAGAAGTAGTCTGTTTGGTTTTTTTTTTTTTTTTTTTTTTTTTTTTTTTTTTTTAACATTTACAGGGTGTTCGAATAAATTAAAATCTTAAACTGATTTAAAAAAAAAAATTAAAAGATTTTTTTTGATAAATTTATAACTTTATTATAAATAATTAACAAATGTAGATTAACTTTTATGCATTATTGTATAAAAAATGAAAATAAAATGGTAAGCATTATCTGATATATTTGATAAAACCAACAAACATTGGTCGTAAAGTTGTAACTAAACATTGTAATTAGGGATAAAAGAATTTAACACATAACATGGCTGAAATTAAACTTTGATTTTAAATGAAAAATTTCAAACCTTTTAATTTATCTTTTCAATTAAGTCAATTAAAAACTGACCATAAATATCTTTTCCAATAAATGAACGATGTTGCATTAATTAATGTTTTATAAAATTTGGCACAAAAATATAAGACAATATTATGATTTTTTTCATATATATATAAACAACTCCACAAATTATTATTGTAATTAAATATTTATTTATAAATTTGTCACAAACATCATGATTGTGTTATCGAACTTTTTTTTTCTTTACGTATTTGAACTTTTTTCCAACTTATTTATCATAAATAAAGTTTAAATAAATCTAAATTAAAGAAAACAAAAAGAAAAATAAAGCAATAAAAAACAAAAATAAAAACAAAAGTATGTGTTTTTAGGTTAGAAGATATCTAAAGTTTGAAGACTTTGGTTCACATCTACGCCAAGAAGAGGACGTGCAAACCTTTTTAGGTCTACAGTCTTTAAAAAAACAAACAGTCTGCGAAACTTCATATCTGCGCGTGGTTTGTACAGTACAGACAGAAGATACCTAAAAAATCTGCAGACAAAAAACAAACAACACAAGTGTTTTTGATGCCTCTTGAGTCCAAAGACTAAATTAGCATTGAAGTTTTATTTTTATAATGACTATGTGACGAAGAAAAAGGTCTCAAACTCCACTTTTTGGTAAACGATAGGACCAAATTTATAATTTACTCAAAAAAAAAATATATTTCCTGATTTTAATTATCAATTACCCAAAGTTTCATATAGAAAATGAGAATTGGTAACTACCTCTATCGAATTTAATGCATATTAAATGACAAAATAAATAATTAAAATCTCAAAAGTAAATAAATGAGTTAATACGTGGTCGAAAGCATTTACCAGACGAAGACATAACGGAGACGTACAGGAGAAAGACGAAATCTGCTAAAACCTCCGCAACAACCATCGCCGGCCCATCCCCGGCGATTGTCGATTCTCAATTTCTTCTGCCGTCGGAGGTACTGACCTTATCACTTTACGATTTAGGAGATTTATTCATTGCCTTAATTCTTTTCATCACCAAAACTTCTGATGTTCTTGCCCTAAATTCTGCCGTTTCAGAATAGACTTTGAAAGGGTCGTCGATCGATCAATCGATCTACTCCATCTAGTCTATCTACTTGTCATTTCTGGTGTTACAGTTAATTACGGTTCGTGTTCTTTGTCTTTTCAATTTTGCACACAGTTACACGTAGTGTCTTTGAATTGAGTTTCTTTTCTACATGAACTGTTATTTTTTAGGCTTAAAAATTGGTCTTTTTTTTTGTACTGCATTGGTTGGTATTCCTTTCGGATCTGAATATATTCATTTCAGTCGCCATTTGAATTATAATTCTCTGGTTGCTAGATAGATTAAGAACCATTATCAACTTGTCTTTTTTTTTTTTTCTGTTCTTCAACATTATCGTGTACCAATATTGGATTTATTAATGTAGGTACTTAGTTTTGACAATGAAGAATGGTGAGCGAGCTGCCAATATTGCTCTAGCAGGTTCTGTATCTCTTTCAAATCTATATACATCTAAATTAACTTCATCTGAAAATTATCGTTCTTTTATAGTTCTATCCTAGTTGCCATGGATTATTTCATATCCACTACATCATTTTGGATTTGCAGGTCTAACACTTGCACCACTGGTTATGAAGGTAGACCCAAATATAAATGTCATCTTGACAGCATGCCTCACAGTTTTTGTGGGTTGTTATCGCTCTGTCAAGCCAACACCTCCTTCTGTAAGTACACAGCTTCCATGTTTTGAATCATTCCAAGATTTTTACATCTTTTTCATGCTTAAAAATTACATTTTTTTACAGGAGACAATGTCTAATGAACATGCCATGCGCTTCCCTTTAGTTGGTAGTGCAATGCTGTTGTCTCTGTTCTTGCTCTTTAAGTTCCTGTCAAAAGACTTGGTCAATGCTGTTCTCACTTGTTACTTCTTTGTTCTTGGCATCATCGCGCTTTCGTATGCTCTCTTTTCTTAAGTATTTGCTAATTTTGTTAATCAGTAATCGACTAATCGTTCTCCTTTATTGACTTCTTTCAAATTTCAATTGTAGGGCAACACTTTTACCTGCAATCAGGCGGTTTTTACCAACTAAGTGGAATGAAGATGTTATAACATGGCGTTTCCCCTATTTTCACTGTTGGTTATCTATATTTCATTATGGTGATGTGATTTGTGTAAAGATGTATTTTTTTAAAATCTTTTTTTTTGTACAGCTTTGGATGTTGAGTTTACCAGGTCTCAAGTGGTTGCTGGAATTCCCGGGACCTTTTTTTGTGTGTGGTATGTAGCACAGAAGCATTGGCTGGCTAACAATATCTTGGGACTTGCTTTCTGCATTCAGGTTTGAGTTTTAATCATTTTATTATTTTGTATCATCATGTATGCCATGATGAACAAAATGACATGAAAACTTGCAAAAATTTGTAGGGAATTGAAATGCTTTCACTCGGCTCATTCAAGACTGGTGCTATTCTATTGGTGAGTTGCATTGTAGTTACCCTGTTCTGTAAAGCATGGGATTAATACTATGATCTCAATCTGCAGGCTGGACTTTTCTTTTATGATATATTCTGGGTCTTTTTTACCCCTGTGATGGTCAGTGTTGCCAAATCATTTGATGCACCTATAAAGGTATTAATTATTATGCTAGTTTTGGTTGAAATTGGGTCTTTCTTACCATTTTCTGAGGTTTTAATTGAAACTTTTAATCTGTTTTCAGCTTCTATTCCCAACAAGAGATGCTGTACGCCCATTTTCTATGCTTGGTTTAGGTGATATTGTCATTCCAGGTAATTTATTCTATTTTTTAAATAAACCTATTCCAGTTCAATTATCTTCTTGCCCCTAAATCAGCCTATTCTCTTTCCAAATCAATTTAATTTTTTATTTGATCTTGTTAAATATCATGTTCAATTTAAATTATTAATCATGTTAAATTTCTCTTGATGTGGTTATTTGCAACTAGTCGTGAGACCCATGTATTACATGGTTAATTTAAACAAAAAGTTAAATATAAAAGTCAAAATATTTGAGAACTTTGAATTTATAAGAAAAAAAAAAAATAATGAATTATTATAATGGAAATGTTTTTTATCTTTTAAATTTAAACAAATAATTTAAATAAAGGAAAGAAACTAATAAGCTTTAATTTAGGAAATTTGAAATTAAAAGGTAAGTTTGTTAATGAATTTGATATCCATTTATTACTACATATATTGCAATTATTACATTAAAATATTATGTGGAATTTAATAAAATAAAAAAACTCATAAAATGAACATATATGTGTGTGTTGGTGATCAGGCATTTTCGTAGCATTGGCACTGAGATTTGACGTGTCAAGAGGGCAAAAGAGTCAATACTTCAAAAGTGCTTTCTTGGGATATGCAGTTGGTGTGGTTCTTACAATTGTTGTCATGAACTGGTTTCAAGCTGCACAGGTTGGTGATGAATGGATGATGGACATTTTTTTTGTTTAAATTTAATTTAATCTAATATTGTTTTTGGTTTTGGTTTCAGCCTGCTTTGTTATACATTGTGCCATCAGTTATCGGGTTCTTGGGTGCTCATTGCATATGGAATGGAGAGGTCAAACCGGTAAGCCTTAATAATATTATAAATTACTTTGATTTCTCTACTCTTCAATAACAATAATATTTTCAAAAAAAAAAAAATTCAAGACTCCGACTAAATTATTTTTTGTTGTTTTTAAAAAAAATATATATTTCTAATATGATAGTTTTGGGTTGTGGCAGTTATTGGAATTCGATGAGTCTAAAACAGCTGCTGGTGGTGAAGGTGATGTAGATGAGAAAACAAACAAGAAAGTAGACTGATAGATGCTTTACAATATACAGTTGCTCACAGTAGAAGGAGCTATGCTCTTTTTTTCTATTTCTTTTATACTTTTTTTTTTCTGGGATTTTAGCTCCAATCTTTATGGTTAACTTATGCAATAGATTTTGCAATTAATCTTTTATTTCTGGATCATATCTCTAATCTCCATATAGACTGTTTTAATTGATTAAATAAATAGGGCGTGATACATGTTTATTCACTTGGATTGATAAAAAAAGGACATGATACATGGTTTTTTCACTGAAAACATGTGGAAAGTCTATATATCTAAATAATTGTGCCAATCGAAATATTATATTATGTTTTTATGTGGTTTGGTAACAAGCAAAAAATTTAATCGTATGAGATTTTACAATTATGTGTTTAGCTTGCTTACTTAGAAAGGCAATAGTGATTTATATGTATCGTAGTGTTGGAAATGTAAATATAAGGATTTTTTTTCACTAAATGAGTTAAAAGATTAATGTGGACAACTATACACGAGTGTTTTTCTTTTTTATAAAATTTGAACAAAATGACTTGATAGGTTAAGCCAAATAACCTGGCTTAATGTATTCAGGACACCAATCTTTTTCCTATTTGTCATTCTTTATTTTTTCCTCCTAGATTTCTTCCATCAAGCACGATTAAGGTCTTTGAGTATTGTCCATTTGTCATGGTTATGAATATATACTCTTGAAGTTCGATATTGAAAATCAAAATAACTTTAAAACAAAAGGAATTGGATGATATTCGAAAGGGAAGTGTCGTCGTTAAGGATGACTACAAAGTGGGTTACAAGGCAGGATGTTACTTCCCGGTATATGCCAAATCACCAAAGTGGATATCCGGTTCATTCTTTGACCAACTCATCCTATTTTCATCCTAGCCTATCCTTAAGTTCCATTATTTTTGACATAGTATTTCATATTTAAAATGCATTTATTAAATATACAAGTGTTGAAAAGGCATTATTTTTCTTAATTAGAAAAATATTGATTTTTTCACTTACTATAGACACCTGTAAATCTATATATTTTTTATACATTTATGTAATGTCTAATTCGATTGTGTTTTCCCTCAAGAGAACTTGGTAACGATATACTTCACGTCCGAATTGGAGTTAATTTGAAAGAAATATTGAATGTCGTTATAAGTTGTTTGAATAAAACGGAACTTCAAAGTGGAAAAAAAATAAGTTGTCCCACACCACACCGATCAATGAAAAGGTAAAAGTTTATTGGATTTATAAAGCATATGATCTCTTACCATTTAATTGAATGGTAAGAGTCCAAGTGAGGTATCACAAAAGCACCCACGTGTGTGCTACCCAAGGTTTTGAAAACTGGACCAGAGACCGAACCGGTCGTCTTACTATTTCGATGGTTCGGTGGTCCAACCGATCGGACTAGTCTCAAACCGGATGGTGTCATGATTATATTTAATTATATAAAAAAATACAAAAAATGAAAAAAATAAATATTTTTTAAAATTTCCGGTTTTGACCGGTTTTACTGGTTCAATCGACCGGTTTTTACCGGTTCACATGAATACCGGTTTTTTGGCATTTAAGAATTGGATCCGGGACCGATTCCCGGTTGGTCCGGTCTGGTTTTCAAAACATGGGTGGTACCATAGTTGCTTGATTTTGTGAATTGTGCTTGTACGCAATGGAGCATAAGGAGCCTTTCATTTAGCAAATTGTCGGACATTGCTACTAAACAAGTGTTGACTGGTCGAGCTAACTTGGACCTAGTGAACTGAGTAGATGTTTAAGTTGACTTAGTGCTCGAAATGACCATTGGTCGGACCGCCTCAAGCAGACTCCACCAGACTGATTATTTAGTTGATTGTAAATTAAACTAGACAAATGGATGTGTAAATTAAACTAGACAAATGGATGTGTCAATGCCTAGGCTAAACAATTTTGTTAACTAGCATTGTGTTGACTTGACTTACTGTGAACTGACTGGTCAAGCTTTTAGCCACCGAGATTGACACATCAAGTTAGCCTATAACCGACACTCAAATATATCCATAATCTGTTTTTTGCAGTTACCACCCCAAATTTATTTGGAACAACAATATTCTTTTAAGGATTGTTAATTCTCAGTATTAAAATCTTTTAGTACATGTTAATTAACACTTATCTTCTAAATTAATAATTTCGGTTTTAGATTAAATTCCACTACTATTAATTGAAAGTTAGATTCATTGCATATTAGCAATCAATCTTATTAGTCATTGGGACTGACACATCAACTTACTTGTCGGGGATCACTACTCCCCGACAAGCGAATAGGATGCAATAATAAGCTGCCAACTTACCCGTCCCTCTGGGACTCTTGATGCAAACACTTCAATCAATGCCTTCTTGTCTCATTGGCTTTACCACCCGGACTTTATGCCTTTAAAGCTTTATAAGGAGGTTCATTAATCACCTATGCAAATATGAACTTAACAACTCGAATCAACAGGGAGAAGCAATATACCAGAGGAAAATACTTGGTATAGGGCTATTGTTATTGCTGAGGATAAAACCTTACTTCTTTCCAAAGCATGTATTGTCCGGCTTGTTGTTGCTGATACCTAATACTCAAATATGTCCATGTTCAGTTTCTTGCAGTTATGATCCCAAATTATTTTCCTTGTCTTTTTAGGATTGTTAGTTCTCGGTATTAAAATGTTTTAATAAAGGTTAATTAACACTTATTTTCTAGATTAATAATTTTGGTTTGAAATTGAAAAGGCATCAACAACTATTTTCTATCTCACCACCTTAAACCTTGCGACATTCTTGACCGAAACCGCTCCCTAACTTGTTGAAGATAAGGCTATGATCATAAAGTAGGTATGATAGGTGCTTAAAAGTGTTCAAATTTAATGTGTCATAACTGCATATTTAACGGACAGTGGACGCTTTATACGACATATATTGCAAAGCATCAATAGCCTAAGAACTATGGAATTATTGAACCATAAGTAAAAAAAAAAAGAGGATATTAGGACTAGAAATTTTACGGTGGCCTTCTTAAACTTTAAGATGGTTTATACAAAGATCACAACGATTCAGGTAAAAAAAAGTAAGTATTATGCTTCATGACCTCTATGTTAATGTTAGGAGAATGACCATTAGTGAAACATAAAATGTTGTAAATATGTTTCAACAATTACCTTCCGATAAGTAGATTCCAAGGACAACTTAAAGCACAAACACAAGGAGATGCCTTAAGACAAGGAAGAACTGGTGGATAACATAATGGCTCAAAAGAGTATATACTTTCCTACTCAACTAAGGAAGGTCTAGTGGATGATGTCGTATAAATGCATATAAGAGCCCTAAGATGATAATGAAAAATAAGGGTTAGTACCAACTTAATTGTATTCATTAGATGGTGACAAACCTTGGAATAAATAACCCTATACCATTAACCAAACTTATAAGTCTGAATAATCTATCTTAATAACATGTTTATATTGACATGATAAATAAATAATTGTCACATAAGAAAAAAGTCCTTGAAGATAAAGTCATTACAATCTGCTAACTAGATTGTTATGGTTGATCTTTGTTTGTTAAGGCTTGAGCCGTTAATGGATGTAACCTTGTGGATCTTATAACACCTGGTTTCTAGTATGTGGTTTATGTATCGATCTTCTTTAAGCTAAGTTATATTTAACGTTTTTGGTGGCTCACATGTGTGACTACTTGATGTTCGTGGCGCGAGCTATGTCATTAAGTAGCGACATGACCTTATGTTGGTCGCATCACAAAGCCGTCACAACCCAAAACCCTAGGTCTTGGGCCTTGAGCCCTATTTAGGAATGATTTTTTAGGGTTTTCTCTATTCTTATCATTCATCATTTCCAGAGAAAACTCTAGCATGTCTTGGTGCTCTTGGGCTTATTTTGCAACTTTGGTGTCTTTTGGTGCTTTTAGAAGAACAAGTTTGCTTCATGGTGTAAAGGAAGACCCTCTACAAAGAATTTCCAACATCTTACCTTGCCTTTAGACCTTTATGGTATTCAAGGTCCAAACTTCATACATCATGAGTTGTATATCTAGGTTTATAAACTTCATACACCCCATTAAACTCCGTCACCACTTTGTTAACATTTCTCCACTTCGAGTAAATTTGGTCTTTTTTCTGATAGCATCCAAGATTCATCCCCGTGAGAAAACGCCGTGTATTTTCCGGAAAAAAGTTGGACAATCTTGGTTGTTTCCAACCAACGGATCTTCAGAAATATCCACCCACAAACGAGTCAACACATTTTCTTCGGGCGGTGTCCATTGGCTTGGAGTTGCCTTTCCATTTTTCTTGGGCCGTGGTCGAATCTCTTCCGGTTCCAATTCCATTTCGGGGACGAGTTCGGGTTCTCCATGAGTTTGGAATTGGGTTTGGAAATTCATTGGAGTCGTGAAGATCGTCAAATGGATTGAAATCATTTTCCATTTGAGATTGAAGTTGGGATGATAAGTTTATTTGAGGTTGGTTTTTGAAATTGAAGTTGGTTTTGAAATTGAGATTGGTTTTGGTATTGAGTTGGTTTTGGGATTGAAATGAGCAGTAAACACCACCAAAGTGTAAATTTGGAGGTGAATAAATAAACCGAACGTTTAGCTTTGAATGGAATTTGGTGAAGAAAGTGAGATTGAGTTTGTGTTTTGGGTGTTTCTTTTGGTATTTTTTGGAGCTTCTGGGTTGGAAGGAGAAACTATTTTTTTCACAAAAATTATGTTGTTTGAGTGAAAAAATAAAAAGGTGAAGTGGGATGAATATATGGTATTTATATAAGGGTATTCTTTGATTTTTTTTTGAAAAAAATGGACATTTTGACCAAGGTAACGTTAAAAAGTTAAAACATCCAACCACTTTACTCTCTCTAATCGACATTTTCCTATCGAGTTGCCGAGCCGAGCTTGACATGGCATGCCTAGTCCTGGGCCCGATGTTCGTTGAGGTAATCGAGTCTCACCAAGATCCCTCCATCAGGTCTTAAGATAATATGAAAAAAAATAGACAAATTTAAGGTTTATTTTATAAATATCCATTAACAGAATCAATCCTATATTTATGCCATATATTTTCTTTAAAACCATATATATCTCAAGAACGAAAAAGGAAAGTGTTCCTATGGAAGCTGTTAAATTATACCCAAATATAATAAAAACGTTTATGTAAAGACAAAATCTGTATATAAAAACGATCGTTGCTAAATATATTCCCTATCAACAGTTAAACTCGAGGGGTACTTACGTCCTTTTATATTCAAGGATTACATGTTTGAAATGTTTTTGAGAAAAAAGGGACCAAAGTCTAGAAAACATATTTGGAGGGATGAGAGTGCAAAATTCCAAAAGTTATTGGTTGGTTGGTGAAGTCGCCTATAGTAGCGCCCCCATTCTATAGAAGTTGTAGAACTCACCACATCATCCGCCCCAGTGTGTGTTTTTAGGTGAAGAAAGCAGAGTGAGTGCTGTTTGTTCTTGGTGAGAGAAAGAGAGAGAGAGAGAGATTCACGCACGAATCGCTAGGTAAAACTTAGAATTTCTGTGTAGCAATGGATTCGGATTATGGAGTTCCAAGAGAGCTTTCTGATCTGCAAAAGAATCGATCTCTGTACAAACCTGAGCTTCCCCCTTGTCTTCAGGTTTCTCTTTTACAATCTAGGTCGCAAGTTACTAACTGTGTTCTTCAGATTTGTACACATATCTACATGCATCTGTTGGCATTGTATTGATTTTGATGTGCTTCATATAAGTTAAATCGTGAATCGAATCAAGGGTTTATGTTTAAAGGTTTTGAATATTCTGTGATTCGATGAGATAGAAAGCGAAATAGATCTGACATATGTAGATCACGTGTTTTGTGATCTATTCGTTTTCGTTTCGCCTTTTCTCGCCCTTTATTCGCGTCACCTTTTTGATTGTTTTGGGTCTGTTTTCGGATTTAGTTTGACTGCTTTAATTGTTCGAATAGCATCTAAATGCTATGGTTTCTTTTCTGCTGTTATAAATCTAGCGATTTCAGAGATTTAGTTTGGGTTTTAGTTTTCTTTACATCAATCATGCTTCTAATGTTAAACCAAACAGTTTTTTGGTGTGGCATAAGATACGTATAATATGACCTAGGGATCCAAAAGACAGGTTGTAATGTTGTATAAAGTTTCAAACTTGTAACCTTTATGTGCTTAAAAGAGAGTGATTTGATGTTATTTCACACATTGAAAAAACTGCATTTTAAGTGGTGATAGTGATGCATGTTTGACTTTTTTTTTGAACTTATCCTAACTTAATAACTATCATGTGCTTAAAAGAGAGCGATTCAATGTTATGTGACATACTGAAGAAACTGCATTTAGTGGTGATAGAGTGATGCATGTTTGACTTTTTTTTGAACTTATACCTATTATCATATTATGTGCTTGAAAGAGAGTAAATCATGTTTGACTTTTTTGACACCTTATTTTTTGGTCATATTTAATTCATACATGTCTTTGTGCACAGGGAACAACTGTGCGAGTAGAATTTGGTGATGCAACTGCTGCAGCTGATCCTTCAGGTGCTCATGCCATTGCTCGTTCTTTTCCTCACACTTATGGTCAACCATTGGCTCATTTCCTCAGAGCAACAGCTAAAGGATCTAATGCTCAGATCATTAATGAGCACCCTGCAGTAAAGTAAGGGTTCCCTTTATTCAGACTTCAGTTTCTTTCCTTCATGTCAGATTTGCAATAATCATATGAAAAAAATCATGAACAAATAATAACATGGGTATAAATTATATTATCATTGTTCCAGGGTTGGGCTGGTTTTTTGTGGTAGACAATCTCCTGGAGGACATAATGTTGTTTGGGGACTTCATGAAGCTCTCAAAAGTCACAACCCTAAAAGCACTTTGCTTGGATTTCTTGGTAAACATTTTATCACTTCCTATGATTGCTCTCATGAGTTTGGGTTTTAGTTTTACTCATAATTTTTTTGTTATGCTGTGTGATTAGGTGGTTCTGAAGGTTTATTTGCTCAAAAAACTCTTGAGATCACAGACGATATTCTTGCAACCTACAAAAATCAAGGTACTTAATGAGAAATATAATTTGGTTGTTCTTTCTTTCTAGTTTCTTCAAGTGATTTCATATATGGCTATTTTAATCCTTTGAAGGTGGTTATGATCTATTGGGAAGAACAAAGGACCAAATAAGAACCACAGAGCAAGTAAATTCTGCCATGGCTGCATGCAAGGCCTTGAATTTAGATGGTTTAGTCATTGTTGGAGGTATAATGAAACACAATTATCAATAATAATCTTTTTGTCAGATTATTTACTAACAACACTTGTTTGTTTTTCTTTAAAGGTGTAACATCTAACACAGATGCTGCTCAACTTGCTGAGACTTTTGCTGAAGCAAAGTGCTCTACAAAGGTTTATACTTTCTCACACATCAAAATTTCTTTTTCCTTGTATATACCACTAAAATGTTTATAATTTGGCAGGTGGTTGGAGTACCTGTTACCTTGAATGGAGATCTTAAGAACCAATTTGTTGAAGCAAATGTTGGTTTTGATACTATCTGTAAGGTTAACTCTCAACTCATCAGTAATGTCTGCACAGATGCTCTTTCTGCTGAAAAGGTAATAATCACTTGACTCTTGAATACATTGATTCTTTATAATTTTTATTTTTAAAAACTAATTTGTTATCATTCTTTACAGTACTACTATTTTATCCGACTCATGGGTAGGAAGGCATCTCATGTTGCTGTGGAGTGCACTCTCCAGTCACATCCTAACATGGTACACTTACATTTCTGTCCATTATTCACACTTTATATCTAATTTATCTTGTTCCCCAAATTACCCTTGTGTATCTTTCCTTGTAGGTTATTCTTGCTGAAGAAGTTGCTGCTTCAAAGCTTACCATTTTTGACATAACAAAACAGATTTGTGATGCCGTGCAAGCTAGGGCAGAACAAGGTATTTGACTATTTGACTATTGTTGTTGAATGGTAATAATGGTTATTGATGTAATCATATTTGTTTGATTTTTTATTTTATTTTGTTATTCAGGCAAGAATCATGGAGTCATCCTACTCCCAGAAGGACTTATCGAAAGCATTCCAGAAGTTTATGCACTTTTGCAGGTAACTAAATCTTTTACAACAGTAATTTCTTTCTTTCCAGGTAATTAATTAATGCTATGAATATTAATATTAACAGTTTAATATGTTGCACATTCAGGAAATTCATAGTCTTTTGAGACAAGGAGTTTCTGCTGATAAAATATCAACACAACTCTCACCTTGGGCTTCTGCTTTGTTTGAATTTTTGCCACCCTTTATTAGGAAACAGGTTTATTTTAAAAAAAAAATGATTTCGTGTAATTACTAATTATTCATTTCTTGTAAAAAATTCTATTTCAATGCTCATATCTATCGTCTTTATTTTTGCAGATTCTCCTCCACCCTGAGTCAGATGACTCAGCTCAGTTGTCTCAGATTGAAACAGAAAAGCTTCTTGCAGAACTTGTGGAAGCAGAAATCAACAAGCGACTGGTAAGATATGAAATTAGCAACATACTTTCAATTTAATTGTTTATTATATTTATAGTATCCTACTTCCATTTCTTTCTATTCTAATAAACAAATAAATAAAAAGTATGTTGCTATTTCATCCATTTAACCCTATTATTTATTGTTTCATTATCTTTGGATATGCAAACAGAAAGAAGGTACATACAAGGGGAAGAAGTTCAACGCCATCTGTCACTTTTTTGGGTATCAAGCTCGAGGTTCTTTACCATCAAAATTCGATTGTGACTATGCCTATGTAAGTTTCTTCACTTTTAACCAATTGTAAAATATAAATTGAAAATATTTACCTAAATTGAAAGTAAATTTATTATTGTAGGTGCTCGGACATAGTTGTTACCATATTCTAGCATCTGGTTTAAACGGTTACATGGCAACTGTCACTAACCTCAAGAATCCTTCAAACAAATGGCGTTGTGGTGCTGCTCCAATAACAGTATGTCTCATACACCTTTTTATCTTTTTTATTTCAATATCAGATTTATATATCATGATGTGTTGACTTATTTTGACCTTTTTTGAAGGCTATGATGACAGTGAAGCATTATGGGCGTGGGTCAGGGTCAGGGGCCATAACACTTGGGAAACCTGTAGTCCATCCTGCTACTGTGGACTTGAGAGGCAGAGTATACGAGTATGTTATGTGATGTCATCATTTTAATTTTAATTTTAATTTTATGGAAAGAAAGAAAGAAAGAAACTTGAAATGCGTTGTGATAAATGGCACAGGTTGCTTAGACAAAATGCAACAAGATTCTTGATGGATGATGTGTACAGAAACCCTGGGCCCCTTCAGTTTGATGGGCCAGGTGCTGATTCTAAAGCTGTCAGCTTGTGTGTGGAGGATCTTGATTACATGGGTCGTATTAAGGAATTAAACGAATATCTTGACAAGGTTCTGAATTTTAAATCATTCTTTCTATATTAAGTCAAAAAAATACATCCATTTCATATGTATGTATGTATATATAGATTATTAATGAGATTAAGTTTGTGTTAATTTGTACTATAGGTGAGAACGATAGTGAAACCAGGGTGTTCTCAGGATGTTTTGAAGGCGGCTTTGAGTGCCATGTCATCAGTGACAGATATTCTATCTGTCATGACCTCACAGCGGTTGGAGTAGTGGAAGTAGTACAAGTTGAGGATCTTTTCAACTCATTGTGTGTACTCTTCTTTCAGGTTTTCTATATTTTCTCAAAATTTTAGTGAGTATGAGTTTTCTTTTCAGTTTTAAAGGCAAAACAGTTAGATTGCAACTACTTGGTTTTCGTTATGTTTTTGTGTGGAATCTTTATAATTACAATTAATGTTTGACATTTTTTTTGGTCAATTTCTTGTGTGGTTAATAATTTCGGGTGACAAGATATTAATGGGAGATCAAATAATTGGTCACACATTATCTTCCAACTATAGTTTATTGTAATTTTTGTATTTATCATATTATGCTTTTGCAACATAAGTAGCAAAAACAATACTCCGATCCCATGAAAATGGTGCTTACTCCTAAATACCCTCATCATCAGTAGAACTTGGCCGTTGTCATCTTGGATCTCCAACTCCCTTTTCTTTCTCTATAGCTTTAGCAAGCTTGTTTTTCCTTTCTTTTATCTCCAATCTCATGTTAGTTACTGTAGTTTTTTTGGATAAAGAATTTCATATCAATCTGGATTATTATCAAACGTAAAATAAAACAACCTATTTAAAAGTTTTACTTACAATTCAATGCACAACTTGTATTTTTTACAAAAAAACCTTCTTTTATATATATATATATATATATATATATATATATATATATATATATATATATATATATATATATATATATATATATATATATATATAAGGTTATAACCCGTGGATACCACGGGTGAAAATTTTAAAAATAACTTTAATTAAATTATAAGTTAATTATTGAACAATGATAATTAAAAGTTTTAATAATTAATAAATATAAATGTTTATTGGTAAATTCATAATGAATAATGATCGGTTGAAATTATGAAATCATAGTTGTTTGACGATTACATAATGATATAATTAATTATAACCCATGTCAACCATGGTTACAAAATACAACGAATCTTGATAGTTAAAAATCATAATTATTATTAAATTATTTTCAAAATGTTATTAACTAAGAGAGTTATGTGATTGTTATGTAACTTTATAATGATTGATTGAAATAAATATGTGAAATCATCTTTTTAAGATAAATGGGTCATTATTTAGGTGTAAATTAATAAAAAATGATGATATTATATAATAAAATATATACTAAATATAAAATAAAACAACCACAAGTAATGAACACTGATATATGACAAATTACAAAATTAAGTAAAAGTAAAATAAATTACTAAAAAATTAATAATAAAGTTTTTTTTACTAATAATAAAAAAATAATTAAAAATTAATAATAATTTTGTACTTTAATAACATTTAGAGTATAAAAATACAATCACTAATATTATATTTGCATAACTTTATTTTTATAGTTCTACACATTTCTTTTTATACTTCTTACATTCTTACATTAACGATTATATATACATGTCATAGTGATTTTACATAAATACATGAGTTATTTAAGTTGAAATTTTGTTCTGAATATAAAAAGATTAATTTACAATAAGATCTTTACTCATTTTCCATATTATTAAATTATCAAATTATATATATATATATATATATATATATATATATATATATATATATATATATATATATATATATATATATATATATATATATATATATATATATATATATATATATATATATATATATCCAAATAATCCCCACCTACCCACTTATCCCCCATAAACCCACCCGGTGAATCATAAATACCGTTTTCCCCTAACACTATCGGTGGTCTCCTTTTCCGGCACCAAAGCCCGTCATTCTTCCATCTACGTTTTTAATATCGGATTTAGGGACATCTACTGATGACATTTCAAATGCATTCGATTAAACCCTTTTTGCACATGATTGCCATCGATTATAAATTAGAAGGACCAACTTTTGAAATTGAATGTGATATCGGTTTGACCGGAGTGATGAAATCTAGAAGTATGCGTTGAAAGAAGATATGCACCGAACCAATCGACGTACGTCATATGACGATGGTAAGATTCAACCTGAAACGCCAAGAATTATTCCTCCTTCATTATTTTAACAAAAGATAAGTATATACATAAATACACTTACCTGTGTTTAATTTGCAGGAATTGTCAAATTGAAAATGGTAGCCGGAAGACGTCAAAAGCAAAAAATTGCAAGTCTTTGACAGTGAAGACATTATCAGGTAATTGTCAAAATTTTCACCGAATAAAAACATGAAATTTTGAAGTTCAAAAAATGTTAAATATTAGGTGGTTTTTATTTACAATATTCATCTGATTAATATAAATAAATAAGACATTGATTTTCTTGATTTACCTTCCATATAAGGTTAACAGTTGTTTGACAAAAAAAAATCAATATACATTAATTTTGTAGATACATGCTTTTGTTGTGCTCAAATTCCATATGAAGGCGGTCTTTCAATTCAAAACTGCCCATTGTAATTGGACTTTAACTAATAAAAATAAAATAAAAAATTACAATAAATATACCAAATTCTATACCAATCAAATGAAAACAATTTTCTATTTTTTATTATAATATTTCCAATAATATCTTAAAGACCTTTGAATCAGACATTTTGTCAAACCCAAACTTATTAGTTTAAAGTACAATTAGAAACAACTATATCAAAGGGCCAAAATTTAGTCTATAGTAAAACTATAAGCAATTTAAAAAAAAACAAAAAAAATGAGGAGATGATCTTTTATAAATGGCATTCGGTAAATTTGAATCCTTAATATCAGACTATACATCAACATGTATAGAATTTGGTTTGATAATTGGTGATTAGAGGCTGAATATTATTAATCACCTCTCATTCTTAAAATCTCCTTGGTAGTTCTCAATCCAGAATATGGCATACGCACCAACAAAGAAAATGTGAAAAAAAAAGCAACATGTACATATTGAGGGCATGATGGATAAGACTAAAATAACAATGTGTTTTGAAAGTACAATGTTATTTTAGCCTTAACTTGCGAATTAAAACAAAATTTCTAGTCTTAACCCTAAAATATAGCAACATGGACATGCTGAAGGCATGATGGAATGCTAGGATTGTGTGTGGAATCCCAAAGTCTGCTAGATATTGTTCACCCTTTTTCTTCCAAACCTACAACCAAGATCGAATCACACATAAATAAAAAAAAACTATATCATATTCCTAAAAACGTAAGTTAATTAAACATGATCAATTTCAAAATCATAAAACTACAAAAGAAAAACAATAAACATTTTCTTGAGTAAGAAAAAGAAAAAGGTTAAACGAATCATTATATCCCCGCTTCCCAAGCTGTTTAAAGAGTGAATAATATATGCTCCACCAATGAAGCCCACCAAAACAATTTGCTTCATTCTAGCAACTTTAGCGGGATACAAATTCACAAAGGTTAATAAAGACTACGCTTAACATAAAATGGGGAACCAACACCTATTTCATTCCCTGGCAGATATTCAAATCTCATAAAATATTAAAATTTAATAATTTGCAATAAAATAGGCTTTGAAGTCAATTGAGAAATACACATATTTAAAAGGAATGTCCATCAGATTCTTTTTGTCAGACTCAAATTACAACCTATAAATACATAATGAACCAATTGTCATATGCGCACCTTCACATCTTGTAGATTCTTGTATTTAGACCTTTGTATCCAAAATAAAGAAGTGATTTATGAGATAATCCACAAGAAATGTGTGAATTGTTAACATAAACGTTATATTACTTTCCTCTTGTAAAGCATTACAACATATAAATTTCATGTTCATAAACAACATGTTTTTTTTAAATGAATTGGTTGGATTAAAATAATAA
Source organism: Lactuca serriola (assembly GCF_051521515.1). NCBI lineage: Eukaryota > Viridiplantae > Streptophyta > Magnoliopsida > Asterales > Asteraceae > Lactuca > Lactuca serriola. The sequence goes on along the minus strand of NC_136416.1, from coordinate 63,375,022 downwards.
AAATGTTGTATGAAAATAGTTCCTACGCTCAAATTTTAGTGTGAAAAAATTCCACTTGCATAAAGACATACACACTTAAGAAATATGTATTACATATAACTTGACCCTCTATTCCCCAATTTGTACATAAAATTTAATATAAACCATTACTTTGTAGCATTTACATTTAAATATACAATAAAAGTAATCACATAACCAATAAATTTTTCTGTATCTAGACACAAGAATGAAACAATCGTCGGAAATAATATCCATAAAAGTAAGAGGAATAGGGGTGCAAACGAGCCAAGCTACTCGTGAGCTACTCGGGATTGGATCGCTAAAATCTCGACTCGAAACCGATTTTAAACGAGCCTGAGCCGAGCTCAAGCTTAATATTAAGCTCGTTTATTAAACGAGCTCGAGCTCGAGCCTATGTCACTAAGCTCGATTAGGCTCGCGAGCCTAAACGAGCCTTTATATAATATAATTTATTATTTTTTATATATTAAAATATTTGTGGATTAGGAATTTAGGGTATTAGTCAACGAGCTTCTTAACGAGCTCGAGCCGAGCTTAAGCTTATTTAGGCAAGTCAGACAAAAAACGAGTCGAGCCCGAGCCCGAGTCGAGCTTGTATAATTATTTACGAGCTCGAGCCGAGCTCAGTACAAGAAGATCGAATCGAGTCGAGCTCGAGCTCGAGCCTCTTAGAACTTAAACGAGCCCGAGCCGAGCCTGGCCAGGCTCGGGCTCGACTCGGCTCGTTTGCACCCCTAAAGAGGATATATGAATATCAAATGCTTAAAAAAAAGTAACAGAAGGAGAAGAATAATAGTAACAGAAGCATAAATCAGTAACAGTAATAGAAGGTGAAGAAGAAATCAATAAAGTAGGATATCGTTTTGTAGATAACAAAAACATAAAGCAGTAAAACTTATTTGTTGTATACTGACCAAATTGATTGAATAAAGTGATATACCTTTGGTATTTTGCAGAGTTGCAGAAAAATTCATGAATGATAGGTTCGAGGACTCCAATGAAGAAGAGAACAATAGGGAATCGATATTTGTATGTTGAAGGATTATGATTAGCTGATTTTTAGGGATTGCATATCTCTACAAAAGTTTGAAATTTATGTTTACATATATGAAACTTAATTTAAATGCAGTTTAATTGGATATTGAAACTGATTTCCTTAATCTTAGGAGCTGATTAATTGACAATCACAACAATGCATGGGCGGGAAAATCATTCTAAGAATATATGTGGTAATGACACGTGGCATAAAGGAGATGTAAAAGAATACCATGTGGCAGTTTATGGATTCTTTTATTAGGAGTATATATATATATATATATATATATATATATATATATATATATATATATATATATATATATATATATATAATGCAAAATAATTTTAAATAATTTTAAAATGCAAAATAAATGGAAAAATCCAAAAATTCTTTTTTTAAATATTATTTTCGGAACTTGAATTAACTAAAAAAAATAAAAAAAAATTCCGTTTTTTTTGAAAAATACGTGAAATATTCTAATAGAATATTACTAAACATATTCTAAAAAAATAATTTTAAAATGCAGAATAAATGGAAAAATCTAAAAATTCTTTCTTTAAATATTATTTTCGGAACTTGAATTAAATAAAAAAAAATAAAAATAAATTTCATTTTTTTTAAAATACGTGAAATATTCTAATAGAATATTACACTGTACATATTCTAAAAAATAATTTTAAAATGCAAAATAAATGAAAAAATCCAAAAAAAAAATTTTAAATATTATTTTCGAAACTTGAATTAACTAAAAAAAAATAAAAAAAATTCCGTTTTTTTTTGAAAAATACGTGAAATATTCTAATAGAATATTACACTGACATATTCTAAAAATTAATTTTAAAATGCAGAATAAATGGAAAAATCTAGAAATTCTTTTTTTAAATATTATTTTCGGAACTTGAATTAACTAAAAAAAATAAAAATAAAATAAAAATAAATTTCATTTTTTTTAAAAATACGTGAAATATTCTAATAGAATATTACACTGTACATATTTTAAAAAATAATTTTAAAATGCAAAATAAATGGAAAAATCCAAAAATTCTTTTTTTAAATATTAATTTCGGAACTTGAATTAACTAAAAAAAATAAAAAAAAATTCCGTTTTTTTTTAAAAATACATGAAATATTCTAATAGAATATTACACTGACATATTCTAAAAAATAATTTTAAAATGCAGAATAAATGGAAAAATCTAAAACTTCTTTTTTTAAATATTATTTTCGAAACTTGAATTAACTAAAAAAAATAAAAATAAATTTCATTTTTTTTAAAATACGTGAAATATTCTAAAAAATAATTTTAAAATTCAAAATGAATGGGAAAATCCAAAAAAAAAAATTTAAATATTATTTTCGGAACTTGAATTAACTAAAGAAAATTAAAAAAAAATAAAAAAAATGCGTCTCACGGTCTCACAAAATTAGGCCGTCTCACATGAATCTAACCCTATATATATATATATATATATATATATATATATATATATATATATATATATATATATATGTTAAAGAATCAAAGCTTTTAAACAATATACAAATAATTGATTTTCTGATAATTTCAGCGTCAAATATCAAATTCACATTATAATCATCTCGTATATCATGTTTTAATACAATTAGATCTAATTTTAATGTTCGAATTCGAATATCACATGATCACTTTATAAGCTCACATTCAATAACCTCTTAAATAAATAATGCTGTAGATTATAAAATTTTCGAATAATAAAACACTTTTTATGTTTCTATATTTGAGACAACCAACTTTTTTTTTTTTTTTTTGAAAGTCTTAATAATTTATTAGAGACAAGTTAGCAATAACAAAAATATAAAATTTCAAAGAAATGGACAATATATGATTAAATCACCATGAGGTTATGATAATACTAACTCCTTTATTCCTATTAACAAAAACCAATTGTTTGACCATCTCGAACCTATCTTTATTTTTTCTCCTATAAATGGAGTTAAAAATGGAGTAAACAGTGTTTCATCTCCAACCCTACTTCATTTTCTACCCCATTTTTTACCCCAAAAAGTATATTTTTGGAATATTCCATTTTTATAATTTATATATATTGTCAAATACACCCCTCTACTAATTAAACTCTATATTTATGATTAATTAATATAAATTAGTATACAACATGATATTATAAATATTAAATATTGTATTTAAATTATAATTAGTAGATAAAATAAACTAGAAATGTATAAAATAAAAATAAGAGAGACTAAAATTGACAACCAAACTTCACCTCTATTTTTGGAGATATGAATAGTATTCCCCCATATATGGGGGAATACTATTCATATATCCAAAAATGGAGGTGGAAATGGGGTAGGGTTGGAGAATAATATAAGAAAAAATGGGGGAATAAATGGAGTATGAGGGTGGGTTGGAGATGCCCTAAGAATAATCAATTAAACTGACAACCATCTCTTTTTTGGTTTAAGGGTGATTTAAAATTAAATCATATTAATATAGGACAAATCTTAACTATTTTGTAAGTTAGAATACAAAAGCACACAAACTTAGTAACTATTATAGATAGTTTTGGTTGTTAGGAGTGACTACCATTTATTTGACTATTCCAGAAGTATACTTAGATCATTGTCGTCACTGTCATTTCCTCATTAAAACTTTAGGAAACGATCACCACTTTACTTCATCAGTATCATTTTAATTTCTTAATTATTTTAATACAACATTTAATTAAATAATATTTACTTTAACAATATAAAAATAATTAAAAATAAAAATGACATAATTAAAATAGTTTCTAGTCATTGCCGTCCACATCATTGTCATCCATATATTGTAGTCGTCTTTCGTATATATGTTCCGTAAAATCATAACAAAGTTTGTCGTGTGTTTATGCATTTTGTATCTCTAAAATGCTTGTAAAGTATGTTAGGATACCAAGTACTATTTGAGAATGCAAGTTAAGTCTGTTGTTCGGATTATATATAAAAATAGCCTAATCATTTTTTTTTTCTATTATCATATTATGTAAAAATACAACATCATACATTACCTTCCTTAGTTTTTTCAGGTCCCTTGATCTAGTCGGTATTTAAGTATATGTCATTTCTCTTTTATGAATCCAAAACACATCCTTTTTTACCGTTTTTTGTGTTGTTTTGAAAAATTTTCTTTTTTCATCTTGTGGATATGGATATGATTTAACGGATATAGATATGATTTAATAAATATAAAATACTATGTATATATCTCATCACCAAGATAATAACCATACTTATACTCATTTCCATTCATAATAAAAGGTAACTCAGGTGTTTTGCCTAAACATTCAGGTCGTTGTTTGATCCTGACATATTAAAGTATGCATGCCAAAATCATGGATCTTGTGACACCACTGCCTCTAGCATTGTCGTAGGATATGCATGATCATTGCATGTTTATTGACTCCGCTTGCATTGAGACAATTTACCCACGCCTAATGCATATAATCAATGCTTCCAATCATTGGTGAGAAACCGTGTTTATTGCTATGTGCCGCATATAATTGCTCGATATCACTTCTTTTCGGATGTAGTAAATATATGTTACCATAAAGCTCTACCACATATTTACAAAATAAATACATATATTCTCGTGTTGATCTCTCAAACATCTTTATATATTCAACTTATACATCCTTCGTGATGTCGTATGCCAAATGACAAAGTGGCGTCCTATACTTTTGTATCGTAGTAAACACTTGTCTCTTTCTAGCATATCATATCAGTTGAAAGATCTTGTAATTATCTTTCAAATCGTTAGCTACACGGATAAATAAATTTCTACTCAAATGATAACGAAGTTTGAATGCATCATTATCGTACAAACAATCATCAACATAGTAGTCATGTACAAAACGTTCGTTTGTAGATTCACGATCCCTATTTAGATATCTTCTATTTCTTTTGGGGGCATTCAAAGTTTCACCTAATTGTGACTGCCACCTGAAAGAATGCATTGAAAATAAAACATTTTCTTCATCGGAAAACGATGATGAATAATTTTCATAATTAAATTGTGCTTGTGTAAAAGATTGAGTAAAAAGAGTGAGATTTGTGAAAATGGTAGATGATATTTTTAGTATTTGTAAAGATTAAAAATAAATATTATTTAAATGACCAAATGATTGATGTCTCCTCCATGAGACGTCTTCATCAATGGTTTGAATTACGGCCAACAATGACAACGTGTTAGGTGCATTTCATGCATTCATTTTGTAGTTTTAGTTCATAAAAGTGCATTGCATTTAGGTTTAAACTCATGCATTTTGCATATTTTTCGGAATTTTTCATGATGCAATTCCATTCATACATTTTTATGATATTTCAGCTACTTTTTGAAGGTTGGATATTGTTGGAGGAAGTTAAAAAGAATTGGAGACAAAGTTGCAGAAGTTTTGGAGCTTAGAAGAGAGAGAATGAAGAAATAAAGAATTTGGCTTCACAGGAGTTTACATGGCCGTGTAAACGTATACCTACAATTTACACGGGCCGTGTAAACGTATATACAAGGACATTCTACTTGAAGACATAGAAGAATTAAGCATTCTACTTTTCTTGTTTACACGGCCGTATAAATGGCACCCTTTAATTTACACGGGCCGTGTAAACGTCTCGACAGTTTTTAAAGAAGTTTTACTCTCATATAATTCAGACAATCATTTTTGTGGGGAGTTAGGTCGGATTTTGGGCAGAGAGAAGACGATTTTCAGAGCTTTTGCAAGTAGATTAACACTTGGAAACACTTTAATTTCCTTTTTGTAAGTCAATTTGAAGTTTTAACTTATTTGATTTGTAGTTCAACCTAGACATGTGTGGTTGATTTCATTATCATTTCCGAATCTGAATTCTTAAGTATGTGTTGTTAGGTTGTAACTTGAATTTGACTTATGTTTAACTTCTAGTAATCTTTGATTTGATCTTAATCATGTGTTTGGTTGGTTCTCTTTTTCACTTGATCAATGAATTAGGGTTCTAGTCAATCTAGTTAATCAAATTATGAAATTCGTATATGTTTTATGATTTGATGTTAGTAACACACACTTACTTGGTTGTAATTAGATCAAAAATTAGTGCAATCAAAGATTAAATGTTTATACTCCCAAGCTTAAGAGGAATGTTAAACATTGTTGGTAATTAGTGCAAGAACTTAATGTCATTTAATGATTTGATGCAAGAGCTTATTTGAATTGAATCAATTAAACGAAGTTTTATTTGAAGAGCTTGTTTTGAATAAAAATATTTTTACCAATTTGGATATTATAGTTTATTAATATCCAATTTACCAACCTAGATTGAACATGAGTTATAATCATATTACATCTTTCAACATAATACATGTATAAGAGTCAGAATCGGAAATGTACTTCTTTTACTGCGTTTGTTATCAATCTTTCTTATTTATGAAGTTTAATTCAAGTTCAAACACAACCCCCCATTTTAATATTATTTGTATTATGTGTGAAAATATGGCAAGATAAGAAGTCCTGTATTCCTGTGGACCGACCCTGCTTACTCTATACTATCTTTAGTATTAGAAATAACAGTGATTTGAGCTTTATTAATATTATTTTATCCCATTATTTGTTGGTTTGACAACCAAACAAATTGGCACCGTTGCTGGGGATACGGTAGTACTAATTGTTTATGCAAAGATCTTTTCGCACAGGTACACCTTTACCAGTTGATATGGAGATAGAGAAATCTGCTAAACAAAGAAGGAAGCAAGCCAGACTTTTAAAGAAACAACAACAATCTGGAGCTGCTTCATCGAATCCATCAACCACATCCTCACCAACATCCAAAAGTATCACCCCACCATCTTCACCTACTCCTACCATGGCAAACAACCATGGAGGAAATCAAAATCCTCCACATCCACCACCTGAACAAACCTTTAGACAATGGGCCACTCAAGATGTCACCCAACAACCTTTGTGCATAAATTACCCTGCAACAATCAACTTTGAACTCAAGTCTGGACTCATCCATTTGCTACCCTCATTCCGTGGTCTTGAGAATGAAGACCCACATAAATTCCTTAAGGAATTTCATGTTGTTTGTTTGGGTATGAAGCCACATGAAGTCACAAAAGATCAAATCAAGTTAAGGGCATTCCCCTTTGCTTTACAAGATTCAACCAAAGAGTGGTTATATGACTTACCATCGAGGTCAGTCACAACATGGAATGTACTTGCAAGGATGTTTCTGGATAATTATTTTCCAGAAATGAGAGCTTCAGCTTTACGCTGAGAGATAATTGGTATCAAGCAACAAAAGAGAGAAGCTTTGCATACTTATTGGGAACGGTTCAAGAAATTGTGCTCAAGATGTCCACAACATGGGATTACAGAATATCAGTTGTTGTAGTATTTTTGTGAAGGAATGTCATCTTGGGATAGGAGATTACTCAATGCATCAAGTGGTGGATCTATAGCTGATAAGACTCCAACAGAAATCAGAGTTCTTATCAAGAATATGGCAGAAGAGTCCAAGCATACAGTCCAAGAAGAAGAATGGTATAGTGATGCACCAAGAGGAGTGAAAGAAATTTCTACCCCAAAAATTGAAAGCCAACTTTCTGAGTTGACTAAGGTATTAATAATGCTTGCAAAGGACAAGGGTGTGCAACCACCAACAGTTAGACCTTGTGGTATTTGTACATAAGTTGGACATCCAACCGACATGTGCCCTCAACTTCAAGAGGAAGATTATGAAGAAGCAAAAGCCATAGGAGGTTTTCTTGGATCTAGTCAAAGGGGATATGAGCAACCACGAGGTGATCAAAGATGGAACAACAATCAAGGTTGGGGAGGAGATCAACAAGGGAACTATCAACCAAGTCAACCACATCAATACCAACAAAGACTACCTTTTCCACCACAAAACTTTCAGCCAAGGCAACCACAACACCCTCCTCAACAAACGGGTTCATCAAGTATGTCTTTAGAGGACATAATGAAAAGTTTGACAACTAGTACACAGGCTTTCTGACAAGAGACAAAAGCAAGCATAAAGAACATAGAGAAACAAGTTTCACAACTTGCTATTTCCGTAAGCAAACTAGAATCTCAAGGAAAGTTGCATGCCCAAACTGAAGCAAACCCAAGGCACAATGTATGTGCCATCACATTGAGAGGCGGGAAGAGTTATGATGGTCCAAAATTGTCGGTTGATCAAAAGGAAGAAGAAATAGTAGTTGAAGAGGCGACCAAAGAAGAGAAGGAGGAAGAGAAAACAATCAAAAAGAAGCCCTTCATCACTGAGTCTAAAGCCACACCTGCTCCATTTCCCGAAAGATTAAAGAGCACGAAGAAAGAACGGGAGGAGAATGAGATCATGAAAATGTTCAAGAGAGTTCAAATCAACATTCCACTCCTCGAGGTCATCAAGCAGGTACCTAGATACGCAAGGTTCCTTAAGGATCTTTGTGTATCTAAAAAGAAATTAAAAGGAAATCAAGTCGTAACAGTTGGGGAGCATGTATCCGCGGTTTTGCAAAAGAGGATGCCCCCGAAGTGCAAGGATCCCGGTGTCTTTACCGTGCCTTGCAAGTTGGGGAATTTTTATGTACCCCGAGCTATGCTTGATCTAGGTGCATCCGTAAATGTCCTACCATATTCTCTTTTCAAATCAATTGGTGTAGGAACATTGAGCAAAACCGGTGTGATCATCCAACTTGCTGATTGGTCTTTGGTACACCCAAAGGGAGTATTAGAGGACGTGTTAGTGCAAGTCGATGAATTTGTCTTCCCGGCTGATTTTTGTGTCTTAGATATGGGAGATGATGACTCTCCAAGTTCAAGTTCCATACTTTTGGGTAGACCTTTTCTTAAAAATTCTAAAACAAAAATCGATGTCTATAATGGAACTTTGAGTATGGAATTTGATGGTGAAGTTATCAACTTCAATGTGCATGAAGCAAAAAAGACTCCTTTTGACGTTCAATCTGTTAATTTTGTCAATTTGATCCATCCCTCAACAAAAAAGGGTTTGAACTTGTCTAACAATGAATTTCTAGAATTAGTTTTGTCACGGAAACTAGACAGGGACAAAGCCAAAGAGCTTGCAAAGAAGTTTGATATGGATAATGATGTGTTGGAGATTTTAGAGTTTATTGATGACAAGAAGCATGTGAGTAGTGATGATATGTTAGAGAGGCCCACGTATCCAGACTGAAGCACAAATAGTTGGGGTCCAAGTCGAGCCAACGACATTAAAAAGGGGCGGCTAACCGGGAGGCAACCCGGGGGTATTTTTGTCATTTCGTATATTTTCATTGTATTTTCTTTATTTTCAAACTTCCAAGTTGTTTTTCATGCTAAAAGAGGGTTAAAAATCATTTTCCGGGCAGTAGAGGTTTAACGGGTTGCAATTTGAAAAAGTGAAAAAATCAATTTTTTTTGGCCTTCTCAGAAGTTTACACGGTCGTGTAAACTTATGCCTATAATTTACATGGGTTGTGTAAACGACCAAACGCGATATATCAGATTCAGGGGTTTACACGGCCGTGTAAATGTTCCCCTTTAGTTTACACGGGCCGTGTAAACGTAAAAACAGAGCTGAACGATTTTAAGGTCAAAACTCAATTTTTTTAACTCATTCTTCTCTCAATACCTGCGATTCCTTCTCTCCCTACTGCCCTCCTTCGAAAAAAATCTTCAAAATATTCAATCTTCCTCAATTTTGCATCAAAAATCAAGCTCCAAGGTATGCAATTCTTCTCTTTTCTTCATCTTCTTTATCTTCCACCTCTATTTCAACCTCTCATGGCCGATTTTGGGGTTTTTGAGCAAAACCCTAGAATTTTTGAACTTCAAAATCTCGACCTAATGTTTGAAATTTCTTGTAGGATAAGCTTGGGGATATATTGGTGAAGCATTGGATATCCTCTTACCACCATTTTCAAGCACGAATCGGTATAATTGTTCCAAACTCTTACTTTGTGCATTTAGATAGAACCACATTCCTTTTTGGGTATTTTTGGTGAAACTTGCTAGTTCTTGTGCTTCAATTGTCTTAATTGTGTGCAATACTTTGTTGATTCATTTGGGTAATGGCTTCCCGGGGTAAAAGACCTAGAATTGGAACTTCACATGATAAACAAGACCCACATGCCATGGACAACCCTTATGAATTTGGTCTTATTTTTTAGACCAATCGACAGGAAATCTTGTATGCAAATCTTGTTACAAGAACAATGGGTGCTCAAAAATTTGTGAACATCCAAGCCCTCAAGGATTTACATATCTACAAGGGTGTCCACAAGTTCTTTAAAAACATAGGATGTGAGGGTCTTTTGAATCTACATCTAGTTAGCTATCAAACACCAATGTTGGAACTTTTATCCTCCATTACCTTTGACTATCAAACCCATCTCCTAACTTTTTGTTTGCTTAATCAAACCCATCAGTTTCATGCTGACGTCCTTTGTGATATGATTGGCGCTCCCAAAGCAAGAAGGGATATATACACAACAAAGGGCAGAAAAAATGTTGTTTTTGAGCAAGACTGTGCAAGTTTTTGGAGAAGCATCTCTTGTGAGTATGAGTATCAGTCAGGCACAGCCAAAGCTTCTAGCATTATCCATCCGGTCTTGAAAGTCGCTCACCGGATCATTGCTTCTCTCTTATTCCCTCAAGAAGAGATTAGCAAGGCTAATAAGAAAGAGATAGAAGTCTTGTGGTGTATGATTAACAAGCCTGCAGAAGTCCCTCATTTTGGGTGTTGGGTGATTTAGAAAATGCTCAGAAGTGCTACGAGCAATGGTGGGCAGCTACATTGTGGAGGCATGGTTTTTGTTATTGCTGAGCATCTTGGCCTCCATCTTCCCAATAACCCAACAAATATAGTCATGGGCCGTACTTGTCTAACAATTGATGTTATGGAAACAATGCATCTTTTCCACTGCCTTCCCTCTGGGGATGTTCATTGGACAGTAGATGGGAAAGAGTATCTACGCATAGACAGCAGAAACAAGAAGATACTCAATTTAGCCAATGACATTCCGTCAACCACTTGGAAACTCAAATCCAACTTAGGGGTTACAGTAGATCATAGTCCTCCACCCTCTCCTCCTCATTCTCCTACTGTTGGTGCCTCTAGCTCATCTCGCCCCACTTCTTCTTCTGAACACAATGTTTCTATGGGATGTAACGCCCGCAGATCCGGGCTAGTCAATTTAGAGACAATAAGTGTCGAAAATGACTTTTTGGCAAAAGTTTATTTATAGTAAATAGTCTTAACCAAGTTGTAGAATAGGTCTCAAGGTTTCCGTAGATATAAAGAACGCCGAAATCCGAGTTATAACGAAGAAGTTATGGTCCGTCGAAGTTTTACGGCAAAACCGGCACGACACCGGGAAGCGTAAATAGTGAATTTACGATAGAGCGAGATTTAGCCTTAGAAATCTAAACGAAAGTCATAGAATATGTTAAACTAAGAGCGTCGATAAAAAGAACGCCCAAATCTGACTTCGTATGAGGAAGTTATGATTTTTCTAAGATTCGGCGTAGCAGTGCACGACCCGAAACTCGAATTTTAGTTCGAGCGGTTTTTGGCTTACACGAACAAAATGAGAATTGAAGATCTCATTAACAGGAACTCAATAGTAAAAAGATGGACGAAAACGGTGTTCGTATGAAGGAGTTACAAATTCTTCGCGGTCATTTAACAGTCTAAACGCCTCCTACTGTTAAATTTGAGATCGGTCGAGAATTAGCCGACGGAGTCTAAACGAAAGTTGTAGATCTTGATTTTACCTACGCGTTGATATAAATAACGTTGAAAACGGAGCTCGTATACGAGAGTTATGATTTTTCTAAGTTCGAAGGCTGATACGCGATAGGGGGTGACGTGGCACCACCAGAATTGGACACGTGGCACCACCAGAAGGCCACCACATGGACCAACTCGGCGAGTAGGTCCCCCTACTCGGCGAGTCCATCAGATATTTTCACTATAAATAGAGGTGTCGGGTCTAGCCTTCTCTTCACACCTCCCAAACTCACTTTCTCTCTCTAGTTTCTCTCTCTAGCCTCCCTAACCCCCCTAAAAGCCTAGGTAAAACCCCTAGCACCCGAAGGAAGCCCCGAGGCTCCCGGAGTCCCGAGAAAAGAGCCTTTCGGCTCGGGAACGCTGCTCCAGCGAAACCCGGTTTTCGAGAAAACCCGCTGTAAGTAAGCTATGCCTACGCTATTTTTAGTATATCTTATGTTTCAATATAGTAATGTTATTAGGACCTTATAATAAGTATTTGGGCTATTATTATGAGTTATATTGAGTGTTATTTAACGCTTATATAATAATAATAATAATAGCTACACTATTAATTTGTAGCGGTTAACGTCAGACTAAACTCTAGTGGTAATGATACTAGGTTTTGTCGAGGAAGTTGTTTTAAGAGTAACGAAGTGCTGTCCGAGTGCCGAGTCACCACCTTCCCAGGTGAGTGCATAGTCCCTTTCATGAACATGATTTTAATACAAGTATTGATTGAAGTATTAATTATATGTTTATGTGCGAGTTAATTGATGTTACCTGAAATACATGTTAAAGAACATACCTGATTATATATGATGATTTAGGATGAAGAGTAAACCTAAATTAATTATGAGGAATATTGGGTAGTATTTTCTTACGAGTACAAGTGACTTATACCCTGAGAATAGAACTTTAGTATATGTCATTGATCCGAGAGCATGGATTAGACATAGTCATTGTCCCTAGTCCGAGAGTATGGATTAGGCATAATCATTCATCATTAATCCGAGAGTATGGATTAGTCATTTGTCCCTAGTCCGAGAGTATGGATTAGGTAAAGTCGTTCATTTCTGATCCGGGAGTATGGATTAGGTAAAACGGCTAACCTTAGGTCCGAGAATATGGATAGTCTCGTTGTGAGGATCGACGGGGTGGGATAAGAGTTGTTTATATATATGGTGAAATGGTATATTTTGTGAGTTTTAAACTATATATATTGTATAACATTGTGGGATTGAAATCCCTATGTACTCACCAGGTTTCCCAACCTGACCCACTCAGTTTATTTATGTCACAGGTGTTGTTATGAAGTCACATTACACTGAGAGTGTAACACCGTAATTTCATGATAAAATTTTCATTTTTAATGTTAAAACACTTGTTTAAAATCTCATTCATAATTGAATTACAAAACATAGCTTCATTTTCACTTGCATAGAAAACCAGGATCCTCCAAAATATGACTCTTTCTCTGATGTGTACAATCAAGCCGGTGCCGTCCCGTGATACTGAAAGAAACCTGAAAACAACATAACACAAAACACTGTAAGCACGAAGCTTAGTGAGTTCCCCAAAATACCACACACATAACACATACAAGCCACTCGAGGCTATAACTCTATGGGTCCGTGCACCCAAACTCTGTGAACCCTCAGGTTCTAACTCTATGAACCTTCCGGTTCTAACTCTAGGAACCCTTCGGTTCCAACTCTGCAACCATGCACAGCATAAATCACATAGAAATAATGCAGTACAACACATAACATACATAGCATACAAATACTCTGTCACATAACTCTGGTTACCTACTCAAGGTAAAGTATAGTGAGAAGACTCACCTGGCAAGCAAAAAGCAGATATCTCCATACTCGGATCTCGAACTCGCCACCGCCTAACACGTAAGGCAAAACTCTCATGACTATAACTCTCGAGACTAGAATCAATCCTCTCAATGCACCCTCTTAAGGGTAAAAGACTATTTTACCCCTCTCTTGGCCCAAAGGCCACATCGCTGACCAAACCCTAAAAGTCAACGATCAACCCTTGGTCAAAATCAAAGTCCTTAGTCAAAGTCAACCCCTGACTGACCCTACTCGCCGAGTCAACCCTATGACTCGCCGAGTTCCTATAATCAGAACTTCACTCAATCCGCGACCTAACTCGCCGAGTCGCTCCGAGACTCGCCGAGTCTAACAACTCTGAGTCCACTCGCACACAACTCACCGAGTCATCCCTTGACTCACCGATTCTCGACTCAACCAGGGAATATCGGGACTCTTCGACAAGACTCGCCGAGTCTAAGAACAGACTCGCCGAGTCTAAGACTATCATCAACCTACTCGCCGAGTTGTTCATACAACTCGCCGAGTTCCAGGCCATCTTCATCCAACTCGCCGAGTTGTTCTTCCAACTCGCCGAGTTCCAGCTCATCTTCAAGCAACTCGTCGAGTCCACTCATGTGACTCGCCGAGTACCACCGGTCTGAATCCACTCAGAAGCATTCCAGGCCATGCAAAAGATCCAAAACATAGGTCTAGTCTCATACAACTCATCCATCACGTAAAGTGGCCAACTTTACGTGAATCCAAAGAGATCTAGGCCTTATTCACTTATAATTAGGGTTTGGGACATGCAAGCTTCACTAAACAGTCCAACACAGGGACTTTCATGCTCTCTGGTTCTTCTCCATTTCAGATCTGAGGTAGCAACCTCAGATCTAACCTCTAGACTTCCAATTTCACCCATAGACTAGACCTCACAAACCCCAAAATGAAGAAACAACATACAATCAATCCAAGAACGAGATGTTACCTCCAATGGACGCCCCAACTGCAATGAAATTCGAATCCAAGCAAAGCCCCTTGCCCCAAGCCTTCAATCTCACAAGATTCCTTCAACAAACTCCTCCAATGCTCCAAATACACTCCAATCTTCTTCAATCACACTTTCTAGGGTTTCTGGACTTCAAGAGGGAATAAAGAGGCTGGGGGAAAGATATAATGTTCTTTAAATAGGGCTCAATCCCGAGAATTAGGGCTTTCTCCACTCAGCGCCTACTCGCCGAGTCCATCTCATCGACTCGCCGAGTCGGCTACTTAACACGCGACCAAGCCGCGACTCTACTCGCCGAGTCCATCCATGGACTCGCCGAGTCGCTCTTTCCCAAATAACACTTTTAGCCCTTCAACTCTACTCTTGCTATTCCGGGATGTTACAGAGAGATTAAAGAGATGTAGATCACTAGTAAGTTCTGTTTATGCTTATGTTTCTGTATTAACGATGACATCCCAAACGTTTTAAAATAAATAAAATATGATTCTTCGAAAATGTTTTGATAACGTATTTATCATGTTTTTCTGGGAACAAATTCCGCAACATTTTTATGAAATGAAGTACTCTGATTTTATAAAGCATAAACAAAATCGTTCTTTTCTGGCCGTGAAAATGGGGATGTCACATGGGCGAGTTTGTACGCTTGAACCACCATTGCACCAGCATCCAACAGGAAGTCGGGGAAATTTATACGGGTGTCGCTGAAATCACTTCTAATTTTCAGGACTACCGTATCTTGCAAGAAGAGCATTGGGCCCAAAAAGAGTTGCGGTGGGCTGAACAAGATCAGCGATGGGCCGCTCAAGAGCAGCACAACCGCAACATTCATCACCTGCTGAGCGATATCCATAGAGTTCTTGTGCTCCCCACACAGCCGCAACCACCATCATCATCCCAACCCCAATGGCCTCCCTATTATCCTACAGATTATCCTTCACAGTTCCCTCCATACCCACCGCCCGGTCCTCAATAGGACGGCTATGCCTCTCTCCAAGCATCGATGGCGATGCTTATTTTAAGCTTGGGGAGGGGCATCCATCCATGCATTATCCCGTTGCATGTAAATTTTGTACATATTGCAATGCATTGCACAACGCCAACCATGCCGCCCTTGAGGAGGTGTTCACGCCGACTACACACAAAATGCGCTCAATAACAACTCCGCTCCAGGTAGCTTTACCACACCAAAATCATAAAATTAAAATATATTATTATTATTATTATTATTATTATTATTATTATTATTTTATTTTTTTACAACTTCATATCTCAAAAACCTGGTAAATTTTTCCTTCATTGCTTCTAGGAAGATTCGTTAGCCTCAAACTTTGAATGTTGACTTTTGATCGACTTCACCATAATCATATAAAATATAAAATATGTCGTTAAAGTGGCATTTAAATAATTGTTATGCTAACCAACTTTATAATGTTTGAATTTAAGACTGTAAACGAACCGAACGTTTAGCAAACGGTTTGACGAGAAGTTCGTTTATATTCGCTTATCTAATAAACTACAAATATAAACAAAAATTCTCGTTCGTTTAGTTAAACGATGATCTAGTTCGTTCATTTATGTTCGTGAATGTTTGTTTATATGTTTTGTTCGTGTTAGTTCATTTAAATTTATTTATGTTCAATTATTTTTATTACATTAGGGAAATCTGCGAAAAAGTCCTAATATTTTAGGCCAGTTTACGATTTAGTCCCAAATTAAATTTTGTTTACAAAAAAGGATAGATTACCAGCTAAAACTTCGGATTAATCCTTCGTGGCCAGTTTCACAAATTTAGCCGGTATCTCGTCTTTTTTCGTTAATTAATCCAAATTTTGGAGCTTTTTCATTAATTAATCAAAATTTTAGGGTTTTTTCATTATTTATTACCAATAAACCAAAATATTTGGACTTTTCTGAAGATTACCTTTAAACTAATATATATTATATGATCTAATTTAATATGTACTATTCCATGTGTTCTTTCTTATGCTCTTCTAGGCTGACCGTGTGTTTTTATCGGTGTCGTCAAACCCAACAACAAAAATCTCACTTACAAGCCTCGTTAACTCCATCGATTTTCCAAAATTATCCATTCACAACTCTATGATCATCTTTCAATCTCCAAATAAAGAACGGAGAAAATCCTTGTTGATTACATGGATGTCCCTATTACCTAACCATGACTTAAACCGTGGTTCCAACACTTTGATGTTCCTATTAACTAACCATGACTTGAATCCTATTTCGAACCCATACACTATTCGCATTGTCCATAGTGTTGTTCACAACAAAATACGAAATACGAATCCCACATGGTTTAACCACTGATACCTTGGCTCAAGTCTTACATGACCCTTGTTTCCTTACAGTAGGGCTTGAAAACCATGAAGAATGAACCATTAAGATTAAAAACTCAACATAGGTAAAAAAATCAACTCGATTTTATGTACTGAAAACCATGAAGAATGTTAACTCTAATTGTAAAAAAAAATGTCAACAAGCTATCCATCATAAACTATTAAAATATTAATTTGGTATACCTACGAGCTACGGTTCCAACACTCGGATGTTCCTATTACCTAACCATGACTCGAACCTTATTTCGAACCCATACACTAATGACATTATCCTAGTTTTGTTAACAACAAAATACGAATCCCACATGGTTTAACCACTGATACCTTGGCTCAAGTCTTACTTGACCCTTGTTTCCTTACAATAGGTGTAACATCCCGACTCCCAGGTATAATATTTAATTAATTTATATTCTTGTTGTCTTATCAACTTGACGAGTTGGAGGCCCTAGCTCGCCGAGTAGAGAGTGTTAATGGTCGCGCAATCTCTAGAGTCTACTCGACGAGTTGGAGGACCCCAACTCGATGAGTAGGAGCTGAGTGTGAAAACCCTAATTTTCAGGGTTTGTGTCCTATTTAAAGGACCTTAAGTCTTCATTTCCGCCTCCCTTATCATCTTAACACTCTGAGAGAAACCCTAATTGAGCTATATGTTTGTAGGAGAGAAAGAGGGGCTAATATTGCATATTGTAGTGCATTTTTTGGAAGAAGATTGAGGAGAAAAAGGCTTGGGACGAGAAGGAGCTTTTGGATCCATCAATAAGATTGTGTTCCGATCTTTATCAAAAACTATTGGTTTTTGTCTTGCCAAAAAGTAATGCATTCTGGAAGCCCTAAATAGACTAAAATGTAATAATGACAATTGTTGTCATTATTATTTTTTAGTTTATTTGGGGCTTCCAAAATGCTTTACTTTTTGACAAAAAAAAAAACCAATAAATGATGAACCATGTGGGAGTCATCTTATGTTGGGACTTCTATAGTGTTGTAAGGAAACAAGGGTCAAGTAAGACTTGAGTCAATGTATCAGTGGTTGAACATGTGATATTCGTCTTCTATTGTTAACAACGCTATGGACAACGCCATTAGTGTATAAGTTCAAGTCATGGTTAGGTAATAGGAACATCCAAGTGTTGGAACCACGGTTTAAATCATGTTTAGGTAATAGGGACATCCACGTAATCAACAAGGATTTTCTCCGTTCTTTATTTGGAGATTGAAAGATGATCATATAGTTGTGAATGAATAATTTTGGAAAATCGATGGAGTTAACGAGGCTTGTGAGTGAGATTTTTGCTGTTGGGTTTGACGACACCGATAAAAACGCACGGTCAGCCTAGAAGAGCATAAGCAAGAAGACATGGAATAGTACATATTAAATTAGATCATATAATATATATTAGTTTAAAGGTAATCTTCAGAAAAGTCCAAATATTTTGGTTTATTGGTAATAAATAATGAAAAAGCCCTAAAATTTTGATTAATTAATGAAAAAGCCCCAAAATTTGGATTAATTAACGAAAAAAGACGAGATACCGGCTAAATCTGTGAAACCGGCCACGAAGGGTTAATCCGAAGTTTTAGCCGGTAATCTGTCCTTTTTTGTAAACAAAATTTAATTTGTGACTAAATCGTAAACTGACCTAAAATATTTGGACTTTTTCACAAATTTCCCATTACATTACTATATTATAGGTCGTTTATGTTCGTATGTGTTCAATTGTGTTTGTTTATATTTATTCGTTTATGTTCGTATAGGATCTTCACAAACATAAACATTGTAATTTGTTAAACGTACTTCGTTCATTTATCTTTGGCTAACTTACATTCGTAACGAAGTTTGTGAATAAGTAATCGGAGCAAAGAATATCCGTGTCTTTCGGTTAAAGAGGATGTATTGAATACTTTTTTATGAATGTCAACTTCAATCGACTTGTTTACTGGTTAATTTATTTAAGATTAAAATACTATTTTGAAAAAATAAATAAAAACTTATCAATGAAATTAATGATCAAAAGTACATGCAAAATTTCCAAATTATTGTTCGTTTTCATTTGCATAATTGCATTGATAAGATAAAAGTACAAAACTTAAACTTTCAAATATTAATCTCGTTGGTAAGGAGTTCTTGAATTCGATCCCCAACCCATTACATCACCTGTAAACGGGTAATCGGAACCGCTGTTGTTGGTTCCTGCTGCCGCCGTGTTAAAAACAGAAACCCCTCCGCCGCCACTTGTTACCCCCGAACACTGAGAAGCCGTCGGTTGAACTTGTGCGCTTCCACCTTCCTCCTCCGGCTCATCCAACGGCAGTCTCTCAAACACCGCATTCGCAAAAGACGCCGCCACAAGAACCACCGGGCTGGAAGCAACTAATGTACCAACCGGGATCCCACCCACAACTTGTCCTCCTCCGCCGGCCAAAAATACCGACAACCCACCAGCATTGGGAGGCGCCGGCGGCGGAAGCACCGTGCCTGAAAACGTCAGTATCTCAAACCTTCCATGAAGCGTTACCGCGTTGTTCGAAGGATCCGCAGGCTGACGCAAAGTGACGTCAGCTACAGAGCCTGTACCGCTCAGAACAGAAACTCCCCTTCCTCTACGGCGAGCGAAAACGTTGAGGCTTTCGACGATGTCTGCGCCGGCGGATACCTCAAGAATGTGAGAGCGAAGGGTGTTGGGGCTATCACGGGTGACGATGACCGGTGGTTTGGGCTTGTTCTTGGATCCTGGTGGACGACCACGGGAACGGCGGGTAGGACCACCACTGCCGTCCGTTTCTTCTGGTGATGCAGGGTCTAGTAGGTGGTGAATCGAGCTGGGGTGGTGTTTATGGTGGTCGTCGTGATCCGCCATTGAAGACCTGTTAAGTCTTGACTTGCAGCAATCTTTAAAGTGCAAACCGGCGGCTTCCACCCACTAAATAAAGACTCCCACGCCTTTATCTTATCCTACATTAATTGTAAAATTAAAATGAATTGAAGGAAAAAGAAAATATTATATAAAAGTGTACAACTTTTTTTTTTTTTTTTTTTTTTTATCTCTGTTACTGTTAAACGAATGTTATACTGGTGCGTTATTCGATACATGTTATTATTAAGTAGAACTTTTAGAAAGAAAATAATAGATTTTAGTTTTTAAAAGTAAGCTGTGTTTCTCCATAAAGAATTAAAGTCAAATTTGGATAATTAGTTCTATATTTTGTCTACTTTTATACCCAAAATTCACATTTTTTTTCAACGGTTATAATTCGAGGTAACGACGGGCAAATGAATTGTCAACTTCCATTATTTCTTATTTTTATCATTTTCGACAAAGTCCGGCATCTTTATAAGAACACCTTCAACGAGAAAATTTGTGATGATAAATAATAAAGCTATACAATAGGTTAAAAATATTATCAACTTATTATTTCATTAATTTTAACTTTTATTAAATAACATTTCTAATAGTTAACCTTTTCGTTTAATCTTTTGAATTCTTTTTTAACTAATATAATAACTTCATCAGCAGTCTATCTAAAATATTTTATAAAAACCTCATTTTCAGGGTCGGTCCCGAGGATTCAAATGTCCTGGACAAGACGAAAAAAAATGCCCTTAAACCTTAATACGTAACGAATTAAATTATATAAAACTGAAATGTGCCTCCTTCTAAGGCTACATCTGCTAAAGCTGAAAGACTGTCTATTTTCTCCATTGTGTAACGTGGTTCTTTTTCCCAAATTACCCTTGAACATAGAGCATTTTCCAAAACTAAATCTAGGCCAAGTTCGTCTTCTTCATCCTCACCATCACTTCCTTCATCATATTCATTTTTATCCTCCGGTTCAAAAAAACCAAGAACATAAATGCCATTGTCATCTACATTTTTATTATTGAAAATAGTTTCAAACATCATTGATGTGCATTATGAAGATTTGAAGTACCTTATTTAGTATTGCTTTATTCAAAGTAGTTTCACCACTTTCTACAGATTTATTGATCCTTTTTAGTGGATTCTTTCTTGGAAACAGTACTTGAGACCAATGGATCGGATTCCTCTTGAGCATTGTATTGAAGTGAACATCTGTATTTATAATATAATCTCACACATTTAGGTGCAATCTCGACATAATGGGCAGCTCTGATACAACAACCCAAAAGAAAGAAATTCCATCATCTTTATCTCAAAATAAATGTGTTTAATTGTATCACAAGCACAAAGGAAATTAACAGAAAAAGTTCAACATATATCACAGATTTTCTGGTTCAAAAGCAAATTATTCTTAATGAAAAATACTTAGTTAATAGAACTACACCAAAATTGCTAATTGTAACTATATAATTCTTAGACAAACAAAATTACACTTGTAAACATGATTTGATTGCTTTCAACAAAGCAGAATACCAGATGATTCGTATATATCAATAGGATGAATAAAAACAGCATGTAGAATTAGAAACCCTAACCTAATTTCTAGGGCATGACCGATGCAAAAAATTGTTGCGACATAGTTATTCGCCGATCCTCTCTGCATCAACTCTTCTGCGTACTTGAAGCCTCGATGTCTCGACAACGTTATTGTTGTTGTATGAAGA
The DNA here is from genome assembly GCF_051521515.1 of Lactuca serriola. Classification (NCBI taxonomy): domain Eukaryota; kingdom Viridiplantae; phylum Streptophyta; class Magnoliopsida; order Asterales; family Asteraceae; genus Lactuca; species Lactuca serriola. The sequence goes on along the minus strand of NC_136416.1, from coordinate 63,353,403 downwards.
GGTTGTGCCACACAGACCTGTTGAGTTGGTATTTAGTCGATCATCGATCACCGTTTGAATGATCGTTTTTCTGCCTTTGGGTGTGGACTCCGACTGATTCTTGAACGTAGTATACGTAAAAAAAGGGCCCCTAAAAATATTGGGCCATGTGCATATGCACAGCCTGCCCCCCTTCATCACCGGGCCTGCTCATTTTTTAATCAATTAGATGTTAGAAAAAAAAATAACAATGCTCTTAATTGTAAGATCATTAAAATAAACTTAGATATATAAATGTATTATATTTATCATCTATTAAACAAAATACAATAATTAAATATTAGAAAAATAAAATATATTTAAAACTAAAATACAAATAAATGGGTAATATGAAATATTGTTAAAAATAAGGGAGTTGGATGTTCAAACTTTTATTGATTATTCAATATATATTTAATGGTCAATAATATATATATATATATATATATATATATATATATATATATATATATATATATATACACACACACACCAGTGTTGTAAATTTTTTAACTAAACTTTGATTAAAAATCGATTAATCCCTAGACATTACTCGGTCGATTAGAAGACGTCTAACGATTAATTCCCGCCTAGACAATGAATGGAATTATCGAAGCCGATTAATATTTCATATTTTAAAGAAATTCTATCTCAATAGAAATATTTAATGAATGAGTAGTGGTATATTATCATATTAACATATTTTGTTATGTTAATAGTGGTATTTACAAAATTTTTTACGATATTAATCATATTTAATAATTTAAAATTTAACGAATTTACAATTTAAAATGGCTACTCGCTTGTCGTCCGACTAATTCCTAAACTCACATCCAAAACTCCGACAAACAATCCACATTAACAAATAAATGTCATAATTGATTAATTGTACATCTTATAAGACTTTATTTTGCATGAATAACTTTGTTCTAAAACGAACAAAAGCTATCATCTCCTACTCTATATAATTCCACAAGACTAAGACTAAGACTTATCCATCCCTCTTAAATTCTTCTACATTTCTTAATCGCTATGCTATTCAACGCTTAGTCAATCAAGGCATGCTTCTTCTTTTTTCAGCTAAGTATTGTCTGGATCTTTTATTTTTTATTTTTTATTTTTTTTTAAATAACGACACACTTGAACAATGAAAGGTAAAGTAACTGGGTACATATTATATGCCATAATAAGACATCACTAAATACATATCATGAAACAACATTTTATGTGAAGATGAAACAATATTTTATGTGAAGGTAACCGACGCTATTTCATATCCTTTTATAAATTGGAGTATGAAACAAACTTATTATAAAATTATACTTTCAGATAAAAAACAATTTCACTGAAACAAACTCATTATAAAAAACATATAATATTTTTATAACGGTAAATATAATCTACTCCTAAACTAACATTTAATTTCAGCTATGTTACTTGAACCTTTGAGACCTCAAATAGGAATAACACCATTACAAAGTTATCAATCACAATTGTGAAATCAAAAAATCTATAATAAAAAATTCATAGTCTCCAAAATTACTTATTAAATGGTGCATAATGATATTTTTGTTCTTTTCTGTGATTATAGAACAAAAATATGAAAAACACATATAAAATATATCAATGTTGATCAGCGTTTATAAAGAACAAAATTATTGATTAAAATATATTTATAACTAACGTAATATAGTTTATGAAATTTAGTTATAAAATAAAAAGTAAAAAGCCACTAAGACTTTGTTATGTGGCGTGAATGAAAGAAGAAAATTGGTGGAACATGAAACACATGGCTGTAACTTTTTATTTATAGGGGTGTAACTTTATTTTTTTTTATATTTTTTTATTTGTGATATTTGGTTTTGTTTTATTGATGGTAACTGATAAGATCGTTACTAATTAGCGATTAAAATAGATATTAAGGTTGTGTCACTGCTAGTTGATAAACTAGTTTATTTTTTGAATTTTTTTAAGTTGTATTCGGCAAACCAAAAAGTAATAATCACTTGACTAGCTTATAAACTAATTCTTTTAAAAAGCTACTTAGACTAGTGTAACATTCCAAAAATCAAGACCAATTTTTTTTTTTTAAAACATTAAATAAACCATAAGTATAAAGACAGATATATCAAATTAGAGTATCATTTCAAAACATATTCTAATTATCAGAGTAAAAACATCTCAGACTAAAACTTCTTGGTGTATGTCATACGATCACCCCGAGCTAGGGATGAGCAACGGGCCGAACCCAGACCGAACCAGCCCGAAGACCGAAAACCCAAAGACCGAAAATCGTGAATTACCATACCCAAAACCCGGACTGTTTTTGGGTGTAGCGGGTCCGGGTTTGGTCCGGTCCGGTTCCAGGTACTAAACCGGGTTTCGGGTTTTGGACCGAATTAGACTTTAGTAGTGTTGTTTACGGTTTTGGTCCAATCCTGTACCAAACTAGGTTTCGTATGTTTGTTGTTCACGGTTTCAGGTTTTGTTTGTCATGTCACTCTCTAGCATAATATTTCAAATTATAATCTTATTACGTAACATCCATCATTCATATCTTTGTTGTTTGCACAATTCAACTAAAAAAATACATAAAATATGATGAATACAATGGTACGATGCGAGACTCTAATTAGAATACGTGCAAATGAGGTGTATGCAAACAAATAAAAACGTTAGTAAAAAGTCACACTATTTTATTAAAAAAAACCCACACTATTTATATATAAAAAAATTGCACTTAACATCACTATTTTTATATAAAAAAAACGGCACTATTTTTATAAAAAAAATTACAATTAACAACATTATGTTTATTAAAAAATACTGCATTATTTAAAAAAAAAAACTGCACTAGTTTTATTAATAAAAAATGTAGTAGGAAATAACTTTTGGTTTTTTAAGAAAAAAAAAATCGACACTATAATACGATCAAGAAAAGAGTCCGAAACCAAAAAAAATTGACACTATAATGTGATCCACAGGAGAGGCCGAATCAATTCAATCGGACAACATTTTTTTTATTTTGGTAATTCTCGCTTACTGTTTGTCAATCAAAAAAAGAAAATAATTTTTGGTTTTCCGGTCCGGTCCGGGTTAAATCATTTAATTCGGGTACGGTCCGGTCCAAACCCGAAACCCGATTATTGATAAAAACCAAACCCGAAAACCGGCCCATTAATATGATAATCCGGTTCGGTCCGGGTCCGGTCCCGGTTTTTTTCCGGTCCGGGTCCGGTCCCGGTTTTTTTCCGGTCCGGTCCGGTCCCACGGGTCGTATGCTCATGCCTACCCCGAGCTCTTCCCTCCGCTACCGGAAGTACCTGAAACCAAGACTGAAAATTGTAAGCACGAAGCTTAGTGAGTTCCCCAACCTACCACATGCCACATACGCATAACCATATACACATAACCACATAATGGGCCCCCGCTCGCTGCATTCGACCTTACCCAACATCGGGCCCCGCTCAGTATACAAATTTGTCTCTCTTAGGCCACGCCTATCTCTGGACCTCACCCGCTATACACATACATGCAATCAAATGACATACTAGCGCATAAAGAAAACATTCTTTACTGTACTCCTGTACTAAGGCCTTGCCTATCTTGGGCCCCGCCCATGGTCTGCTACTGATGAGTTATGGAACCCCGTCCACACTCCTGCTGTTAGTGAGATACAGGACCCCACCTATACTCACTTCTCTCCTATCATGGGCCTCTCCCTTACTATGCTAATATTGAGATATGGAACCCCATCTATACTCAACTAGTGATGAGATATGGGACCTCGCCCACACTTACCTCCCTACCAGGCACATACAAGTATCACAAAGACAACAATTATAACTAACATACAAACATTCCATGGGCACCCGCCCGACATCAAACCTTGGTCCGGAATCATATACTAGCATACAGTGCCTAGGGCTAACCCCCAGGTCTTCTTACTCATAAACTACATGGGTCGACATTGTGGCCTTAGACCCAGTCACATAGTGAGGAGACTCACCTCGCACAACTGACGACTGGCTGAAACCTCCGGCTGCTATCCGACAATTCCTCGAACTGCTGCTCCCCTAGCTCCCCGAGCTACCAATACCAACATAACACTTAGTCCCAAAATGCCCTCCAGAAGTCAAACTAAGTCAACTCCGGTCAAAGTCAAAGTCAACGGTCCATGGTCAAAGTCAACACTTCCAGGTTGACCTGACTCGCCGAGTTGCTCCATTAACTCGCCAAGTTCAAAAGCTCAGAATCCTGCAATCGCGAACCAACTCGTCGAGTCAGCCCCTGACTCGCCGACTTCCCTCGCTAACCAGACTCGTGACAAACCGAGTCAACTCGTTGAGTTCACCCATAACCGAAAAACGGGACAACTCACTTAAACTCGTCGAGTCCCTCCCTAGACTTGCCGAGTTCCTCGGTCTGTTGGACTATCTTAAAGGATTAAGCCCCTATACTTCAGATCTGAACTCCAAACTTCATAAACACTCTGAAAATGACCTATTAAGGGTAAAGTTTCAAGCTTTACCCATCCTAAGTCCTTCTTAATGGGTTTAGACAAAACCTTAGCTCATTATGACATAACCCCATGGTCCAAAAACCCTTATTACACCAAACCAAGACAGGGAAATCAAGATCTAGACTCTAAACATCCAATAACCATGTAAAGTCCTGGACTTTACTTCCTTGCATGGCCTTTAGGGCTCCACGAGGCCACAATAATCCCTTTAAGCTTGCATGGGACTTCCTAATAGCATAAAGCTTGCACCTTTATGCCTTAACCACCCCCAAATACTTCCAGATCTGAAAGGATCATGCTTGGGGGACGTCCAGATATGAAAGGATCATTCTTGGACCAAAAACCTTCCAAAAAGGGGATATAAGGAGATCTAATAAACCAAAAGCCAAGATGAAGACTTGATTACCAAGAAATGCATCAAATGGGTATCTTTTGGATCTACTTCCTCCTTCTTGAACCTCCAACTTCCTTCATCTTCTTCTCCTTCTTCAAGAGCATACAAAACACACCAAGGTGGCTCAAACACTCACAAGATGCACTAGGGTTTCGTGGGTGAGGGTTTGGGGTCTGGGGCTGAAGATGAGGCTAATGGAATGAGAATATGATGCTTAAATAGGGCCTTAAGTCCCGAAATTAGGGTTTCCCAACCCAGACCAGACTCGTCGCGTCAATCCCCCGACTCGCCGAGTCGGCCACTTACTCTGTGACACGGAACTTGGTCCGACTCGTGAAGTTCTTCCTTGGACTCGACGAGTTGACTCATTGACTTAGGGTTTTTCCTTCCCCAACTTGGCCTCCTAGATTCCGGGTGTTACAACTAGCTTTTTAGGAGTTTTTTAAAATTTTTTCTAAATATAGCCCTTAATTAATTATAGAAACACATTCTTTTAAATGTCATTTTATATTTTTTAGTTAGCTTTTCAGCCAGTTTTACCAAATGACATTTCTAATCAATTAGATTTTCATTTAACAGCTAGCTTTTCAGCTAACAACTAACTTTTCAACTAGTACGACAAACATAGCCTAAGAAAGGGTTAATGACCTTGGAGGGTAACAAGGTTTTAACTTTGTCTACATTGGGTCCTTAAGGGTTTTTTTTTTTTTTTTTTTTTTTTTTTTTTTTTACATATTACACCACTATGATTGCTATAACCATTTAAAAAAGATAATAATGTTTTAATTTTGTCCATATTAGGTCCCTAAGGTCTTTTTTATACATATTACACCAACATGGTTGTTATAACCGTTTAAAGAGGGGTAATAAGATTTTAATTTTGTCCACATTAGGTCCCTATTTTTAATATTTTTATCATTTCATCTAACTCTTTTATAATTTATATTAATATCTAGTTAGATGGTTTCGTCATTTCATCTTCTTATTTTAGTCACCCATTCACCACAACCACGGTTTCAAGTGAAATGTTACATAACAATTGTCATTTTTACAAAAAAAACTAATAATAATCAAAGTCTTAATGATTAAGGTTATGTTTGGCGCGCCACAACTAACTATTAAGTTAGTTTATTTTTCGATCTTTTTTAAGCTGTCATGTTTGACAAGCTAAAAAGTAACTTATAAGCTAGCGTTTTAAAAAGCTACTTAGACTAGTTTTATTTTTTTTAATTTTCCAAATATACCCCTTAATTAATTAAGAAAACATATTTTTTAAATTTCCTTTTATGTCATTATATAAATTTCAGCTAGCTTTTAAGCCAGTAGCGGAGCCAGGGTCAAAGTAAGGGATATATTTGGAAAATTAAAAAAACTAATCGAAGTAGTTTTTTTTAAAACGCTAGCTTATAAACTATTTTTTGGTTTGCCAAACATGACAACTTAAAAAAGATCGAAAAATAAACTAGCTTATTAGCTAGCTGTGGCGCACTAAACATAGCCTTAATCATTAAGACTTTGATTATTATTATTAGTTGTTGTTGTTTTTTTTTTGGTGAAAATTACAATTGTTATGTAACCATTCAATTGAAAATGTGGTTGTGGTGAATGAACGACTAACAATTGTTATGTAACCTTTCAATTGAAAATGTGGTTGTGTTGAATGAGCGACTAAAATAAGAAGATGAAATGATGAAACATCTAACAAGATACTAATATAAATTGTAAAAGATTTAAATGAATTGATAAAAATATTAAAAATAAGGACCTCATGTGGACAAAATTAAAACCTTATTACCCCTCTTTAAATGGTTATAACAACGTGTAATATGTATAAAACAGACCTTAGGGACCTAATACGGACAAAATTAAAACCTTATTACTTCTTTTAAACATTATAACAACCATGTTAGTGTAATATATACAAAAAAACCTTAAGGACCTAATATGAACAAAGTTAAAACCTTATTACCATCCTAAGTCATTAACCCATTAAGAAAAGATAATAAATAACTTTGTCCCTCACTTTTTGGATGCCTATTAGTTTTTTTATTGGCGCAATATTATGAAAATCCACTGAAAATACTAGCAAGATGCTAAAGAAAACAATTATAAGAAACAATTAAGAAGAGGATTACAGATCCACATCGACCATTCCAACGAACTCAACTTAGATCGATGATTGATCTAATTAAAAACTATAAATTGGATATCATACATCGTCTTCAAAGGGACAACATTGCTTTTGTTGAATATCCACCTGTTTCTAGCATTCCAGATTAACCATATAATGGTATACATCAAAGTACTCCTTAAGTAAGCACATTTTTTGCTGGGAAGATAGAAATTTGAAATGATACCAAATTCTAACAGGTTCCATGGAACCGATGGCAGAAAAGAGGCCCACGATGCAAGCCACCTCCACACCATAGTGACATACTCACATCCAAAAAACACATGATCGATGTCTTGTTCCTCACGATTACAAAAGTGGAGGATTGAACATGAACACCTCTATGACGTAATGTAACAGCCCAAAATCTCAAGTATTGTTAAATTGCATTTTGGGGTGTTTTAAAGGGGAGACTCGGCGAGTTGGAGCCAGACTCGCCGAGTAGGGTCGCAGATTTGGTCGCGGGTTCGCGACTGGACTCGACGAGTCCATTAGGGACTCGGCGAGTCGACGCTGTTCAGCAGAAACCCTAGCCGTTTCGTATTGGGTCGTATTTAAGGGTTGTATGTCGTCATTTCACGTCTTTTGGCCGATTGTGGAGAACCCTAGACGGCTGTGGGCATCTGGAGCAAGGGTGAAGGCTAGTGGAAGCTTAAAGAGGTTGATAGGCAAGGAGAGGCTAGGTGGTGATCAAAGGAGGATCAAGAGGATCGAGTTATGAGGTTTGGAGACACAGAGAGGGTGTCATTCAGGTAATATTTCGAATTATCCTCTGCTATGTTGATGTGTTATGGAATTAGGGTTTATGAAACCCATTTAAGGATTTGATAGATTATAGAGTTGTTGCAAGTGTTTAAATCCCAGTAATAGTATGTGTAAAGGTCCAGGAAGTCCCATTGGTGTGTTTTTCGGGAATATATGTATCTCAGGAAGCAGTTTGATCGACTGCATGGCATGGACTCGCCGAGTCGGATGATCAGACTCGGCGAGTAGCTTGAAGATTCACTGGGACTCGCCGAGTTGTTCTTCAGACTCGGCGAGTGGAGTCGGGGTGGCCCCGCGATTCTTCCAGGAGTGACTCGTCGAGTCAAAGAGGATACTCGACGAGTAGAAGGGGAATCTCAGAGGAGTGAAGGACGACCAAACTCGTCGAGTCGCCAGGGAACTCGCCGAGTCCAGTCGAGCTGACATTGGACTGTTGACCAGAGTTGACTGGTGTGATTCTTAGGGTCAGTTAACGTGGAAGATAGAAGTATTAAATAAAGGATATATGATATTACAGGGAGCTTGCAGCTCGGAGGATCAAGTGCAAGGGATTTTAGGAGTTGCTATCTCCTAGTGACCGCGAGGTGAGTCTTCTCACTATACTTCACCCGGAAGGGTTTGATTGTGTGACCGGAAGGTCAAGTATGTTGTGTGTTATGTTTATATGCTATGAATGGAAAGTTAGCTGCTACGCGTGATATACATGCTTATATACGGGCCGGAAGGCAAGGTATTATGTGACAGAAAGGTCAGGTATGATATGTGATATATGTGCTTTATGTGTTAGAGTATTTGTATTATGTGTTATATATGTTATGGGCCGGAAGGCGATATGATGTGTGATGGACCAGAAGGTCGGCGTGGGTAAGGCCGGAAGGTTTACCCAGCAGGGACGGAAGTCCCCTGAGACACATGGACCGGAAGGTCGGGCCGGAAGGCAAAGTTATGTGGATCGAAAGATCCGGGCCGGAAGGCGTATGTGCGTAAGGTATATTGGGGAACTCACTAAGCTTCGTGCTTACGTTGTTTATGTTATGTTGTTTCAGGTTCTTATAGTAACGCGGGATGGCAACGGTTCGATTGTACACACCGAAGAAAGAGTTGTATTTTGGAGGATCCTGGCTTCTATTCTAACGAAAATGAAACTATGTTTTGTAATTCGAATGTGAATAAGATTTTAAACAAGTGTTCTTAATATTAATTTGAGTATTTAAATGAAAATTTTGTTTTTGAAAATCACGGTGTTACAAATTGGTATCAGAGCCTTGGTTTGAGGGATTCGGACGCGCCTACGGGTAAATCTGGACTCAAACTGAGGAAGTAAGAAAAAGTTTTCCAAATAAAGGGTTTTCTAAAAGTGAATAAGAGTTCAAGGAGGAAGCAAGAAAGAGCAGTGTGTACAATCAGCCAGAGCCAAACGGTGATTTCCCAAAATACCCTTACTTTTGTATTATGAAATATCTATTATGCACTTTATGAGATATTATTGCATGCTAGAGACAGGCTAGGTATTTCACATCTTAGGACTAGAGTGGCCTGATTTGTGATGCCTTAGTCTAGGGTTTGCTGTTATATGTGCGTTATGCTTTTGTGTGTATGTGATGAGTGAGAGTATCTAGTTAGAACGCACAAGGGGTAAAGCTACGGGGTACAGAGGTACTTCCGAGGATGAGCCGAGAAGGTGGAGCTACCACAGATGGGGAGTCCTATGTATGCTTCAATGCTCGAATGCTGCTTGCTTTGTGCTTTGTGGAGTTGTCGATGATGGGAGTCAGCTACTAAGTGAGTATGACGATACTCAGGAGGTAGAGGGCTGGCATCATTAGGAACTCTTCAGCAGCTGATAGCAAAGAAGTGGGAGGACGGCGGAAGGGACTAGGGAATAAACCTAGCCAAATGAGTGCCTGGTAGAGTAGAGGATTTCGCTGGAAAGCGAGCACGCGCGATGAGATTGGTGAAAGAGCAGGTTTATCAGCTACTTAGGAACTCTGGAATGGTCCGTGTGGAAGGTATGGGTAGATGTGGCAGGTAGTATGGGCCCGTACTACTGAAAGCAGAGGACCCATACTTGATACAGGGGGCATTCTGAAGGTCCTAAGGAACAGATTGAGGGGTGATGTTATGGTTCAGATACCATACATCGGAGCGGATACAGAGTGATGTTATGGTCAGGGCACCATACATCGGAACAGATTGAGATAGATGTTGTGGTTCGAGTGCTATACTTTGGAGCAGGTTGAGGAATGGTGCTATGGTTCAGGTACCATACACCGAAGCATGTTGAGGAAGGATGTCATGGGATGAGTACCATGGTTCGTAGTGGATGATGCTTGTGGCTATCCTGTTATCCGGTTATCGATCGGACGAGCACGAGCGAGCGGGATGCGAGGATTCGCGAGATCCGGCGTGATGAGGTTGCTACATTGTTGCGGGTCGAGTCGCCAGAATTGTTTGGGTCGATCAGGGCCACTATGATTGAAGTAGTTTGATGAGCGATATGCGGTTTTCGCAGAGACGGCTGCCGCGGTGGTTACAGCGGCTGTAGCAACGGCAAAGAAAGGGACTAGTCGGGGTTTTCAGTATCGGGACTTCTATTATGCGAAGCCTCCCACATTCGATAGAGTTCAGGACTCGATTGTTGCTATGAGATGGTTATGAGACTTGGAGGAGTGTTTCTCCACGAGTTTATGCCCTGCTGATCAGAGGGTGGGGTGTGCTCTGAACCTATTGAGGCTCGGGGCGAAGGATTGGTGGAGGTTGACCACGAGGTCATTTTCCGATGCGCAGAGGGCTGCGGTTTCATGGGATCAATTCAGAGGGATGTTCAGTACTCGCTATGTTCCGCGAGATGAAAAGGAGAGATTGGCTCGGGAATTCCTTGAGCTGAAGCAGGATTTGGAGTCGGTGACTGAGATCACCAGGATGTTTATTGGGAGGGCGATGTTTCGCCCTGAGTTCGCTTCGGAGCAGTCTCAGATGCCCCGATATTCGAGTAAACCCAAGGGGGTATCAGACAGTTCGTGTCTGCGCGGAGGTGCGAGACTCTGTTGGAGTTGCAGAAGGCCGCCATGTGGCGTGAGATAGAAGTTAAGTTGCAGTTGCGTGAGCTGAGACAGGCCCCGATGCAGTCGCAGTCGGCGCCGAAACGGTTCAGGACCGTAGACGTTGAAATGGGGGATCGGAGCGGTCACACTTGTGGGAAGCGTGAGAGAGATGGCACCGGAGCTTGTTGGCCCAATGGTGCATGCCGCAAGTGCGGAAAGGAGGGGCATGGTGCACGGGATTGTCGGCAGTCAGTGCCAATTCGGGATTCCAGGATTTGTTATCAGTGTCGGCAGGTTGGACATTTGAGGGCCAACTGTCCACAGCTTTTGCAGGATCGGTGCAGGCTCTAGCACCGGCCACCTTGAGGAGTTCAGGAGGAGGACAGGATGGAGTAGAGCCCAAGGGCTCAGGGTTGTGCTTATCGGCTTGCGGCAGAGGGAGACGGAGCAGTGCCGGAGGCAGCTGCGGGTATGATGCTGTCTTGATGTCTTGATTAGCTTGCGTTGTTTGTGGCGTATTGTTTGTGCTGGTAGTGTGGATTTCGATGCGGTAGTCGTTGTTGCGCGGGATTGGCATGGTTATGGATTGGTGCTTCAGGTTTCGTTTTGGCATTCGCTGTTTCCTGATGGTTTGGTATGGTTATAGTCTGGTGTTTTAGTGCCGGTAACTTTGTGCGGTTTTCGATGCGATATTCAACCTTTGGCAGGTTGTGGGTTTGGTTATGGGTTATTGCTTGGGAATTCCGTTGGTTATCGTTCGTGAGGGTTGATAGTGGAGGTGTGGGACTGGGTTGAATGACGGGTAGCATCTGCAGTTGTGGAGTGGATAATTGAAAGATCGGATTCTTTTGAGTGGACTGATCAGGGAGGAGATGTGTTTTGCTGAGGGTTGCTTACGCTTGTGGGAAGCAGTCAGTGGGTAAATGTTCTCTTTGTGCAGGATTGCTCTGAGAGGTCGCTAGTGACGATCGGTGGCAGTTAGTCAGTGCTTTAGTGGGGGAGAATTAGAAAATTCTCCGGGAGATCGATGAGTATGTGAGGGTGCTTAGCTGTCGGGATTCAGCAGTGTTTGTCAGCGCAGAGTATAGGCCGACGAGGGCGAGTGTCGGGTATGCGGGGCGGGATACAGACCTAGGGCATTCGATTTTGGAGGCCTGAGTGCAGGCCGGGATCAAGCTTGAGAAACTAATCGGGGTTATGTGATCAGGGTATCGGTACGTTGAGGTACGTGATGGTTGTACTGCATTAATCCCACGGGATTATGTTGTGCATGTTTCTAGAGCTGGAACCGGAAGGTTCCCAGAGTTAGAACCTGAGGGTTCGCAGAGTTGGGTGTACGGACCCACAGAGATATAGCCTCGAGTGGCTAGTATGTGTTATGCGAGTCGGTCCAGTCATACTGGAGACTCTGTTGGTATTGCTGGATTAGTTGAGATTTGCGGATCACGAATGTTGCAGTGTGATTGCATTGGAAGGTCTGGCCCTGGGTTATTGATTTTGTTTAGCGGAGGCAGTGATTTCGATGAGTGGAGAGAGTGCATGGGATTGAGAGCCCCTGCAATGAGAACCAGAGTATGTGAATAGCGGTTACGCAAAAAGGGTGGTGTCGTTAGGGACAAGCACCGTGGCACCGGTTGGAGTGGCATTATGTTCAAGAGAGTTCCGTGGAAAAGGAAAAGAGGAGGGTATGTAACTCCGAAGGGGGTGCAAGTTCACGAAAGTGAAAGCTGCAGAGCAGAGTTTTGGTTAGAGTGTTTCGAGTATGGTTTTGAGCGTTGTGTTCGCTGCAGTGGAGTAGGAACCCATTCGGTTGGAATGTCTGTTGAGGCTCAGAAGGGATGCATGGAGAGAGAAAATTTTAAATTTTCAGTGTGAATCTGATCAGAGTGTAGGGTGGATGTAGTGGTTCATCTTGGGAGATGTTCGAGGATATCATCAGTGTATCGGGTCTGGGATGGACAAAGTGGGCTTTGGATCGGGGATCCGGTGGTTCAGGGCTTCCTAACCCTTATTGGTCGAGTGATTGTTGGGGTTTAAGAGCAGAGTTGCATCTTGGGTGGTTCTCGGTTACAGAGAGAGATGGATAGTACAGAGTTTGGGCTTCAGTCGACAGAGCAGACTCAGCAGGTTAAGGAGAGTTAGTGATCGTTTAGAGTTAACAGGAAAGTGATTCAGGTCAACGGCTTCGTATTTCTGTCGGGTGCTTCGATTTAGGAAGAGGGGTAAATGGGGGGCCCCGGTGTGTTGGGTCTTTTCGTGAAGGTGCGAAGGTAGGAAGGGTGGCCTATCGTTTGGAGCTGTCAACGGAATTGGGACGGATCCATGACACTGGTATGTGTCGCAGTTGAAGAGGTGTATAGCGGATGAGTCAGCAGTGGTTCTACTAGAGAACGATTAGGTGGATGTGAGCCTGTGTTACGTCGAGAGGCCAGTGGCCGTCGGAGATCGGAAGATCAAGGTTCTGAGGAACAAGGAGGTACCTCTGGTATTGGTTCAGTAGCGGTCTCGGGAGAGATCGGTAGTGTCTAGGAAGCCGAAACGTGAGATGCGGGAGCAGCAGCCAGAGCTATTTTCAGAGTAAGACTTCGAGGGCGAAGTCTAATTCTAGTGGGGGAGAATTGTAACAGCCCAAAATCTCAAGTATTGTTAAATTGCATTTTGGGGTGTTTTAAAGGGGAGACTCGGCGAGTTGGAGCCAGACTCGCCGAGTAGGGTCGCAGATTTGGTCGCGGGTTCGCGACTGGACTCGACGAGTCCATTAGGGACTCGGCGAGTCGACGCTGTTCAGCAGAAACCCTAGCCGTTTCGTATTGGGTCGTATTTAAGGGTTGTATGTCGTCATTTCACGTCTTTTGGCCGATTGTGGAGAACCCTAGACGGCTGTGGGCATCTGGAGCAAGGGTGAAGGCTAGTGGAAGCTTAAAGAGGTTGATAGGCAAGGAGAGGCTAGGTGGTGATCAAAGGAGGATCAAGAGGATCGAGTTCTGAGGTTTGGAGACACAGAGAGGGTGTCATTCAGGTAATATTTCGAATTATCCTCTGCTATGTTGATGTGTTATGGAATTAGGGTTTATGAAACCCATTTAAGGATTTGATAGATTATAGAGTTGTTGCAAGTGTTTAAATCCCAGTAATAGTATGTGTAAAGGTCCAGGAAGTCCCATTGGTGTGTTTTTCGGGAATATATGTATCTCAGGAAGCAGTTTGATCGACTGCATGGCATGGACTCGCCGAGTCGGATGATCAGACTCGGCGAGTAGCTTGAAGATTCACTGGGACTCGCCGAGTTGTTCTTCAGACTCGGCGAGTGGAGTCGGGGTGGCCCCGCGATTCTTCCAGGAGTGACTCGTCGAGTCAAAGAGGATACTCGACGAGTAGAAGGGGAATCTCAGAGGAGTGAAGGACGACCAGACTCGTCGAGTCGCCAGGGAACTCGCCGAGTCCAGTCGAGCTGACATTGGACTGTTGACCAGAGTTGACTGGTGTGATTCTTAGGGTCAGTTAACGTGGAAGATAGAAGTATTAAATAAAGGATATATGATATTACAGGGAGCTTGCAGCTCGGAGGATCAAGTGCAAGGGATTTTAGGAGTTGCTATCTCCTAGTGACCGCGAGGTGAGTCTTCTCACTATACTTCACCCGGAAGGGTTTGATTGTGTGACCGGAAGGTCAAGTATGTTGTGTGTTATGTTTATATGCTATGAATGGAAAGTTATCTGCTACGCGTGATATACATGCTTATATACGGGCCGGAAGGCAAGGTATTATGTGACAGAAAGGTCAGGTATGATATGTGATATATGTGCTTTATGTGTTAGAGTATTTGTATTATGTGTTATATATGTTATGGGCCGGAAGGCGATATGATGTGTGATGGACCGGAAGGTCGGCGTGGGTAAGGCCGGAAGGTTTACCCAGCAGGGACGGAAGTCCCCTGAGACACATGGACCGGAAGGTCGGGCCGGAAGGCAAAGTTATGTGGATCGAAAGATCCGGGCCGGAAGGCGTATGTGCGTAAGGTATATTGGGGAACTCACTAAGCTTCGTGCTTACGTTGTTTATGTTATGTTGTTTCAGGTTCTTATAGTAACGCGGGATGGCAACGGTTCGATTGTACACACCGAAGAAAGAGTTGTATTTTGGAGGATCCTGGCTTCTATTCTAACGAAAATGAAACTATGTTTTGTAATTCGAATGTGAATAAGATTTTAAACAAGTGTTCTTAATATTAATTTGAGTATTTAAATGAAAATTTTGTTTTTGAAAATCACGGTGTTACACGTAAGTTCACCAAGATCGAGATTCTCCTTTTCAGCAACCTACAAACAAAGCAATTAACTTTGAGAGGAACCCAAATAATCCAATGGAAGTTGAAATTAGCCTCAACACCTTCAACGTCCGTAACAATAATTCTCAAGGATTTGACCGAAAACACACCAGAGCTGTCTCCAAGCCACCTTTATTTGTCTCTTGCTCCTTAAAAATTAAAATTAGCAATTAAATTTAAAAGACATTCTAATTGCCAAGTTTCACGTCCCTTACTTATGTTCCTGGTCTAATCCCCAGAAAACGAAGGCACTAAATCAACCCCTAAAAGGATTTTATTTGAGACAAGACATTCCTTATTGTTGAGATTAAGGAACATCTCTTTTAAAGGAGTCTCATCATCACACCGACAATCTTTCCAAAAAATAGTTTTCCCCCCGAACCCACCACCCTACCAAAGAGACTCCTAAGAGAGATATCAAGCTCTTTAAAATCAGAATTTATATTAGAGATATTAAGCCACACCCCCGTTCTAGTCTTCTTAGCAATAAGCTTTCCATCCACAATTGATAGCTTGTGCAAGGCCACGATACATCTACATCAAAGATCCTTTTCTTTAGATTCCAATCTCCACCACCACTTAGCAAGGATGGAGAGGTTTAACGAGTTCAAAAAACCCACACCAAGCCCATATTTATCCTTGGGTTTGGTAACCACACTCCAAGACACCCAAAAAATCTTCCATTTGTCAATACCTCCACCCCAAAGAAATCTCGGTCTAATAGAGTCCAACAAATAGGTCACCTTTTTGGGAGCCCGAAACAAAGAAAAATAGTATAGAGGAAGACTATTTAGCACCGAGCTCATAAGAGTGAGTCTCCCATCAAAGGATAGATTATTAGCTTTCCAATTGGACAACTTATTTTTAAACTTCTCAACAATCGCACTTCAATATTTTTCAAGTTTCATATTGGCTACAATTGGGAGCCCGAGATACACAAAAGAGAAATTCGTAGGTTCACATTTCAAAATACCTGCAAGTCTATACACTTCCACATACTCGACCCCCACACCATACATTTTGCTTTTATAAAGATTCACTTTAAGACTGAAGCAAGGAAAAAGAACCTTAGGAGCCGACTGTATTGATGAAATTCATCTCGGACCACTCTCCAATAAACATAACATCATCGACATAAATGAGATGCAAAAGAATGGGACCATATTTGGGGAATGAAATACCACAAAAGTGATGTTGAGCACAAGTCGCTTGCATAGTTATATGAAGACCTTCCATTGTGATAACGGATAAGAAAAGAGCCAAAGGATCTCCTTGTCTCGCACCTTTTTTTGAAATCAAATTCCTTGGTCAGGGATCCATTGAGCAAAACCAAAGCCCTAATCGACTTGAGGAAACCCATAATCCACCTCCTCCACTTATCCCCAAAATTCATTTGTAGTAATACTAAGTCAAGAAAACTCCAATTTATAGAATCAAAAGCTTTATCAAATTCTACTTTAAATAGCAAGACTTTTTTTTTAATCTTCATAGCCCGTGAATAAAGCTCATTTAAAATGAGAGGCCCATCAAGAATGCTTCTACCACTGTGTCTTGCTTGGAACTTTCCAAGTAAATGCTCGTCTATATAAATTAAATACCTAACTAGATTAAGAATGAGAACCTTAAACATTGTAACATCCCAATTTTCAAGTCCAAAATTTTCATTTTTAATTAAGTAACTTATAAAATAATTTATCAAAAACATTACCAATGTCATATCAGTTCATAAAACCATAACAACGCATCTCAAAACCATATCATCAATAGTAATAAAAATCAGAGTACTATCCTAGAAAACTTAATGCGAAAGTCATGTGTGTGTGATGCGTTGCTACGCCGCCGACTCCTTCCCTTTAGATGAAGAGGTACCTAAAACCAAAACTGAATATGTAAGCACAAAGCTTAGTGAGTTCCCCCATCATACCACATACTATACAATCATACATGCTGTCGGGCAATTCTAAGGTGACCGACCTACCCATGTCAATCCATTCTGGGGTGCTGACTACCCGTGTCGAGCCATTCTAGGGTGCTGACTACCCATGTCAGGCTATTTTGGGTTGCCTGTCTACCCTCCAGTCTATCTCACCCGGTCACAGGGACTATTTTACCGCTACTACTATCACATAATAACATATCATAAACATGCTATCTGACATATCTGGGGTGTCCGACCTGCCCTTCGGTCCTAACAACCGATCGGGGGACTATTCCCCTCCTAATACTACTATCACATAGAGCATAACATACTGGCACATAGAACACATCAATTAATAGCAAACCAGATAATTATCACAAGCACAATCATCTCAACTGTAATCAACTACTAGTGGGTCGGCCTTGGTGCCTTAGACCCACTTCTACTGGAAGGTAACTCACCTCAATGTCGTGTAGTGTCTGTACTGTCCCCGGCGTGAAAATTGACTTTCCTCGACTCCTCAATCCCTACACGACAACTCTACTAAGTTATCAATTCGTACTCACAACCCTCACAAAGGGTCAACCTAAATCCTGGTCAAAGTCAACTTTGGTCAAATTCAACCTCCAGTTGACTTGACTCGCCGAGTTGGTCTACCAACTCGTCGAGTCCCTACTCCTTCAAAATGATCCAGCCCCCGACTCCACTAGTCGAGTCTAACAACAACTCGATGGGTCCTCCTTCAACCATAAAATCAGGACCATCTTCAACCATAAAATCAGGACCATCTTCAACCGACTCGCCGAGTTCCCCTTGAACTCGTCGAGTTCATCTCCCTCATAAGAATGTGTTCAGTCTATGACTCGCCGAGTTGTATGAACAACTCGTCGAGTCCATCTTCGTGGTTTGGGAGATTGCCTTGGAATCGCCGAGATTGTTCATACACTTGTCGAGTCCCATGATTTCCAGGTCTATAATCACGTCCATCTTTGTTGAGTCACCCTTCTAGACTCAACCAGATTCCTCTGAAACAAATGGTTGGGGAACCAACGCTCGACTCGCCGAGTCCCAAGAACGACTCACCGAGTCTCCTAAAGTCCATGTCCATAAAATCGATTTATGTTGAGCTCATCTCATCCAAAGGGTAGATCTGACCTCCTCGGGTCGATATAACATATAAAGTTACGAACTTTACGTCCATGCATGGGTCTTTAAGCTCAAAAGGACCAACAATGAGACCTACAAGATGCATGGGGCTCTCATGGCCATAGAGTTGGCACCTTTATGCTATGAGAACCTTCCAAAGTCCAAGATCTGAAACCATATCTCCACATTACACCCCATAACCCGAAAATGGCTTAGAAATGCCCTAAAGATACCAAAATCAAAGCCCTAAAGTTGATTAAACACATGGAAAGTCAAGATTGAAGCTTTTTACCTTTAATGAGCTGGAAATGGAACATAGTGTCTGGATCTTCTATCTTCAACTTGAAATCCTAAGCTCCTTTCTTCTTCTTAAGCTTCACAACCACCAAAAATGCACAAAAATGGCTTAAGAGCACTTAAATAAGGCTAGGGTTTAAGTTTAAGGTCTTCTGGAAGTGTGAGGGACGATGGAGGCTGATATGGGAGGAGATAAATTGTTTAAATAGGGTGGAAAACCTCACATTTATGGTTTTACTCAGACAGCTCCTACTCGTCGAGTCGGTCTCCCGACTCGTCGAGTAGGTCACTTAAAATCCGTGCGCAAAGCCGAGCCTACTTGACGAGTTGGACCTTCAACTCGCCGAGTCCCTGGGTAAAATACAATAATACTTGGAATTAAATACATACCAGGAACCGGGTGTTACAAACATATAGAATTCTTGATGAACATTCAACACCTTATTTCTGGCTCGAATTGGGTTCGAGTTAAGACACCAGAATTTGGATCACCAAGAATCATTTCTTTCGGATGATCTCTAGTCCATTTTCCATAGGTGGACATGCAGGATCAAAGTCTAAAGGTGCATCTTCAAAGATGTCATGATCTTCTGAAACTTCTCCTGCAATTGAGAATATCCCAAGAAAATCCCTTCATCAACTTTCGACTAAAATTTGAAAACAGTATCCTTGAGATTCATAATGAAACATTTGCATCCAAAAACTTGAAACTTTTTGACATTTGCTTTCCTTTTGTTTATAATTTCATAAAGTGTTATGTTAAAACGACGATGAATGAAAGAATGATTTTGTGTAAAGTAACCAGTCGAAACTACTTCTGCCCAAAAGTATTGTGGCAAATTCGCATAGGTAAGCATTGTTCTCACCGCTTCACTCAAGGAACGATTTCTCCTTTTGACATCACCGTTTTGTTGTGGTGTGTATGGAGATAAAAAATTATGAGTTATGCTTAATTCAGTCAAAAAACAAATCCAAAATTCAATTTTTGAATTCCGTTCCATTATCACTCTTTATCTTATGAACTTTCCTTTTTAAGCTAAACTCGATGTTCTTGATAAAATCAATCATCAATTGAGCAGTTTTAGACTTCCGTCGAAGAAAGAAAACCCAAGTTAACCTGGAATAATCATCAACAATAATTAGTATGTACTTCTTATTGAGAGTCTCAACAATGTGAAGAAGTTCCAAAGGTTCGATGATTTTTGAATCAATGATGATCAGATGACCTTGACGATGTTGTTTTCCCTATTCACATGTTGCACACAAAGAGTCATTGTCAAACTTTAAAATAGGTAAATCACGAAGAAGATCATTAATAACATGTTTTTTTAGATTTTTGAAGTTGATATGAGAAAGATGTCGATGCCATAACCAGCTGAAATCGGATGATACTTTCGATAGAAAACATATTGAGGGAACATCCACAATTGGTTTGAAGTCAAGAGTGAACATGTCTCCTTTTCGTTTCAAGTTTAGTAGAACCTCTTGCGTTTCCTTGTTGGAGATAATACTTACTTCCTCATCAAAAAGAACCTTATTACCAGTGCCAACAACTAGTTGTGAAACACTAATCAGATTGTGATTTAGTCCTTTAACATAGGCAACTCGATTCACAGTGAATTTCCCATTCATTACTTTTCCATAACCTTTGAATTTAAACTTGTTGCTGTTTCCAAACTTCACAACTCCAACATTGTCCAACTTACGAAAATCTCGCAAATTTTCCTTCCTTCCATTCATGCGACGTGAGCATTCACTATCGATATACCAGTTTTCATCATATTGCTCGTCACATTGAACCTGCGATTAGTTAGAAGAATTTAGGTCCCCAAGACCTTTTGGGTCCTTACACACTAGTTTGGAACACATTATGCAACGAAGAACTTAAGACCTGATTACGAACTTTCAATTTGAAATTGTCAATTAAGTCAATATTATTGGCTTTAGGCATCGAAATGTAATCATGCAATGGGGAAGGTTCAACATTGACTTTCACTTTCTCATCCTTTTTATGAGAAGTCTTAACTTTCTTCTTTGGAATTTCGTTCCATTTTCGCACTGTTGGATTAGACTCTTAAGATGAAGTATTTCCATTCATCGAATCATTCAAGTACTTCTCGTAAGCAGATTGAATTTGCTCTTGAGAAAAATTTTCTGATTGATATTGTTTTCCCTTTCCCTCAAGCCAATGATTGACGTTCTTTACATCACTTTTACCTTTTGCGAATGATGCTTTCATCTTTTGTTTTGAATCGGGATTTGGAAAATGTGGATCTTTTGGTTTGAAGGGTTCATTTGTCTTTCCTTTAAATTCCGAATTTTCAAATTATCTTTTTGGAAATGACATTTTTGAATGATTTTGGAAACGATTTTGATATTGGTTTTGATAACCAACTCCATTTTGTTGAAAAACTTTTCTATTTTGCTCAAAACTTCTTTGCACATGATTTGGACCAAAACTCCTTTGATCATTATTTTGAACAACACTCCTTTGACGTAGATTTTGAACATTTCTTTGAAAATCATTTGGTCAGAATTGATTTTGGACATGGTTTTGACTCTTTTGAAAACCATTTTTTTAGATTGTTTGTTTTGAAAGTTCTTTTGATTTTGTGAAAACTTATTGTCTGATTCGGAGCATTTTTGTTGAAAAACCTTTTGATTATGAAAAGCTTTTACATTTTTCCAATAAGCTTTATTTTGTGCTTTTGATTTCGAAATTCCTTCATCACAAACCAATTTTTCAACTCTTTCTTTGAAAGTTTGTGTTTTCACAATTTGACATTTTGAATCATTAGTTAAAGAATCAACACCTTTTTCCTTATTATCAACAACTGATTTTTCTGTTTTCACCAACCAAACACATTTTGGTCTATTTTGTTGTTGAAAAGTTTTTGAATTTTTGTTCAAACCATTTTCGATTGTGTTTTAATTCGAATAGAATCCTTCTTTCATCACACCGTCATTGTCTTCTTTTACCATTTTGTTCAAATCTGGATCCACATTATCACCATTTTGTTTGGTGACAAAGGCTTGATTTGGAAACACAACTTCTTCTGAATCCTTGAACCTAGGATAAACCACTGAATTCGATTCAAGATAATGTTTTCCTTTATTTTTCAACACATTCGAATACTCCTTAGAGTCATCGAAGGCTTGATCAACCACAAATCTTGGAATTGGTTTCTCATTCGAAACTTCATCCTCATCACTCACATAATCTTCAACCACAACATGATCATGAGGATCAAAGACTCTGGATGTTAAAGGTTGATCATTATTTACTTTTGACATTTAATCATTACATTTTTCTTTGTCTTTGGCCAATGAATTAACATTAATGACAGACAATCGTGAGCAATCGACATATTCCTCTTCCTCAATTTCACTGATATTGTCAGAATTATCTTCGATATAAGCAAAATTTTGTTGAGATCCAAGTGTCGACTTCTCAGTCATGTTCAAAATCTTGACTTGTTCGTTTTTAGTTAAGGTCTTATTCACAATATGCACAAAATCACCAGCGTTCGAACAATCATTTATATTTACTATACCATATGCATATGGATCATTTGGAATTTTATCATAATCCGCAATACTACTTTCACAGTCATATGTTGTTTCATCAATTTTTTCTCTTTTATATGAAAGAAAAGGAAGCAATTTCCAATGATGTTCATCGTATATGTCAACAGAGTGATGAAATTTTGTTAGTTTACCATACAGACGCTTAGTAGAATTACAATATATGTTTCTTTGTTTAATAAGCATCGAATTGTCCATTTGAAGTGAATCTCTATCTATTAAAAGATTAGTTATTCTAAGATCAAGAGATTCAACTGGTCCCTTTTTCTCTTCGAGTTTATTTCTAGCTTCATATAATTGGGACTTGGACTTTTTTGTTTCACTACTCATGGAGCGTAACATGTCATTAAGATAAGCACACGTATTATCAAACTCAGAAAAAATATCATTATAAGAAGATGAAGGAATTTTAAATGAGTTAAGAAGATCACGTACCTTAGAAGTCATCGGTGATTTAGTTGAATAGTGGACATGACACATCGGCTAGTAATAAGATCTTCATCATCCGAAACTTCTTTCTCTTCGTCATCTTCCTCCAATTTTGCATACATTACCCCATGAGTCGGATTTCGCATCTCATCATCATATGATCCAGAAGACCATATCTGATAAGTTCCTTCTTCCTCGTCACCTCCTTTAGCCACCAAAGAAGCACCCTTAGTTCGAGCTCTAATCTCCTCAATTTTCTCAGCATAATACACCTCATCCTTAACTTTCTCCTTCTTCTATTCTTTCTTCTTGAGCATGCATTCTTTTGCCAAATAATTCTACCCATTATAGTAGTTACAATTGTAACATGAGTCTCCTTTCAGCTTCAACTCCTTATTCTTCTCATACAAACTCTTAACATATTTATTCTCCACTTTCGAATCATCCTTCACACTTTTTCCAATCAAAATCACACTTTTGTTCTC
Source organism: Lactuca serriola (assembly GCF_051521515.1). NCBI lineage: Eukaryota > Viridiplantae > Streptophyta > Magnoliopsida > Asterales > Asteraceae > Lactuca > Lactuca serriola. The sequence goes on along the minus strand of NC_136416.1, from coordinate 63,330,302 downwards.
AAAATTGTTCTTAAACTTTCCATTGAAAGGATTCATGAAGAATTTCTTCAATTTTTCGTTCAAGTAGTATGCGACTGCTTCATCATCAGAGTTGAATAAGAATCCCTATTCGCTATCCTTGGCTTCTTCTTCAGACTATGACTCCTTACCTACAATTTTCGATACCATAGCTAATGGTCCTCCAAGACTCGGTTTACTTTCTTCAGCATTTTCATTGATCTCACTTTCATGTGCTTTCAAGCATTATACAGATTTGCAAGAGAGTAACCATCAAAGCTTTCTTGAGTTTTAATCATCAAACTGATGTTTCCTACTCCTTTTGTAAGCCCATAAGAAAAATGAGATTGAACTCCATGGACGAATGAGTCACTCCGTATCAATTCATTCAATGAATCATAGCACAATTCGATTGATTCATTGTGTGTTTGCTTGAATTCTCCCAACTCTAGCCAAACTGTTTCACATAACTCTTTTTCGTCTTCTCATTACCTTGATACTTCTTCTTCAAGGTATCCCAAATTTGTTTGGCTACAGAATATCCACGAACATAGTTGTAAACTATTGGTGGAAGAGCACCACGTAATTCACAAAGACATTTCTTATCATTCGCCTTCATCTTGTTTCCTTGTGTGATCATATCATCACTCGTAGCAGTAGTTCCAAGAGTAACAAGCATATCTGGAAGAAATGGTCCTTTATTGACAGATCGCATCAAATCTTCATTGAACCCATTAAGATATTTTTTTCTTCATATTAGCCCATTGATCACAGTACTCGGGAATCAGCATCAGAATCTTTATTGATGATTCGAGCAAGGGAGAGAAATTCGTCATTGTGTTCAGATTGAAATTCGCCATTATTGTACGAATTTAGAAGAAAGAGGATTTTAGATTTAAAATGAGATATAAGAAGGAAATCAAACAAAGATTGATAAAAAAAATTAATCGATCTAACACAGAGAGTGTATAATCTATTCAAAACAATCGATCAACACATGTTTCCTGATTCAAATTGCAGAAGTTTTTTTGAATCGGAAAGAGCGATTCCAAAAAGATGAAAAAAACAATAAGAAACTTCAATCGATTGAGAAAATCTGGCTCTGATACCAAATGAAGTATGTTAGGATTGATTACGAGCACAAATGATTAAGACAATCAAAGCTGTAAATGAACACAAGATGTAAATAATGTATGTTTGGCTCGATTTAGTTTGAATGAGTATAAGAGTAAACAAGAGTACAAGAGAGAATTCAACTAGTGTTCGAACATTACTTTACTCTATGCACCTACCATATTTATAGGATACATCAGACTCACAAAAAGTTACAAGGACTAAACATCAAAGTGTCGAAATAACAATGCCTTGTAAAATAGATAGAGTGTCGAAGTCATATAGCATTCGACACCTTACAAACTCAAAGTACATTCGACTCCTCGCTATAGACATTCAACCCCAACACGACCCTCCACCATACAAGAGAGCGGTGGGTAGGAATGGATACCTAACGACGGTCATTTTATAGGTTGCTTCCTGAAACTCCCTTTATAGTATGGCTTCGTGAATAAGGTGTACTAGCGATTTGACTGATTTAGTCTTATACATATAGTAATTATTAAACTTTTAATTTTACATATAGAATAAGGTGTATTTTATAACTTTTGAAAATACTAGGTTTAATTTTTAAATTTCGAAATAAATAAAAAATTAATTCAATTTAAATTAAACCAATAAGGATTAAACAATTTATTTACTATTAATCAATAAATCAAATAAATTTTAATCCTAATCCAATACCCTCTAATTTCGAAATTAGGTTTTGGGATTTACCAATTTATATTTATCCAATTTTAAGGCATTTAAAACTAATAATTATCAAAACAAGGAAACCCTACCAGAACTATGGGAGGTGTATGGTACTATTTTGTCTTTATGTAGACCACAGCTTCTCGTTCTAGGCCTGGCATTGGCACTAGAGCACCAAGAAATAAGTGCAAGGCCACGGAGGCGAGGGCCTGGGCCTAGCACTTGTCGAACAGTAACCATTGACTAGGCCGTCCTTAGATAATGGTTTCGTTATCTTTGATGTATTCCTAGTGGGATACGTTAACAAGTACCCTAGGATAGTAAACGTCAACGTCTGCTTGAGTTAGTTAAGTTGCTCGAACTTAGACCTTGACACGTGTTTGGTGGGCATGGATTCTGATACATGCTGACGGGACGGAGTCGTCTGCGTTGACGGTTCCATCATTGTAGTTGTTCGGATTTCCCAATTGTATTTAAAACTTTCCTTATCCAAATCAGTTTCCTTTACTTCTACCATTTCTTCCTTATTTCTTCTTTTTCTTTTTCTCTCCGTCTTGTTTTTGCTCATCGGTGGATAATGGCGGCTCCGAATACTGGGATTATGCCCTCTCCAAGCGAGTTTTCTTCCCGAGCATAGGGTGGAGTAGTCTCAAAAAGGGGCTATTATATACCGGCCGCCGGAAAGCAAGGTCGAAGTCCCCATACCTATCTTTGAGGCGGTGCTCTGGCTGCCGACGACCGATTTCTTTGACGACATCATGCATGAGTATGACTTCTCTGTCGATGATCTAACTCCTAATGTTGTCAAAAAAATAGTCGGCTTTGAGACGACATGTCAGTCCTTGGGCGTGCTTCCTTAATTATGGGCTTTCAAGTATTACTTCAACTCATTAACCTAGTCTGGGGTGCATACATTCTCTCAACGGCGGGGCATCCACGCGTTCATCATCAATCAATAAGCCCCCAAAAAGAACCGTCAAGATAAATGGTGATGGGTGAACCATGATTTGGTTGGCTATGGCTATCCCCGAAGAACCCCCATTTCTTTTAATAGGGAGGATTGGGAAGATTGCATGCTGGCCGTCGTTGGTATGAGTGTCATCTGGAGGGCACGTGGAGCGATGCCTCAGTTCTTTGTTGAGAAGGATAGTGAGTGCCTCTCCTCCATCCCTTTTTTGTTTTTGGTTTCTTTTATATGTATATTTTTATATGGTGAGGTCGATGGTGAGTGTCTCTCGCTAAGTATGTTGTTTTGTGTTTCGGTTGCAGGTCGTGAGAGGGTTATCCCTTTCAAGAAGGTCTTGAGGGGTCGGTTCCAGGGCATCTGTTAGCACTGGGAAGTGCCCTTGGTGGAGGTACTTCCTCCACTGCACAAGGATCCATATCCTAAGATGACTAGGTGTTGGTTAACACACATATTGAGGGAGCTTCTTGCGATGATCATTTGCCCTTCGATCCTGATGATGAGCCATCGATTGAGTTGGTGACGAGGGAGGGTCGTTCGGCTTATAAGCAACGGTTGGACTAGTTGGACTCCCTACTTACAGAAGGCACCGATGCTAGCTCTGTTATCCAGTGCCTCCGTAAAAGGAGAAACATGGACTTCCTATTAAGGGAGTTCGACGTCATTGTGGATGTTCCCGATGTTCACCATCAAAACAATCAGAGGGAAGGAATGAAGAGGCGACATAACAACCTCGTGAACCCGAGAAGGAGCCTGAGGATGTTGCTACCCCCGCAGAGGGCTTCTTTGGGCAGGATTTGGAAGATATCTCCCAAGTTGAGATGACCCAGTTTTGCTTTTGACAAAGGATAGTGTTTTTGCAAGTTCTTCCTCCGTTCCTTTGGTGATCCCTGGTATTTACATGCCAAAATGGGGACTTACTAGAGTTTCCCTCCTTACATGGCATTTTGTTGTGTACGAATTGGGTTGCCATGCCTTCCCCCTGCTACTATTGAAGCTTTGGAGCATCTCTCCAACTCTCACATGTATAATAGCCTTCAGTATGCGACAGCTCAAGTCGGTCCTTCTATGGTGGTTGTTGCTCGACGCTTATGTAAGGTTATTTCGGATTCTAGTGAACTTTCTTTTGTTAGGTCCAAGCGGGATGATTTGAGGGCGAAGCTGCTGGAGTTTGAGAAGGAAAAACATGCATTTGAGGAGTGTTATGATCTTCTGGATGGGTAGAAGGCGTCTATAAAGGATTAAGTGGCAACTTTGGATGGGGCAGTGAAGCGTTTCTCTCAGTGGATAGAGGCTTTAGTGGATGAGAAGAAAGCGTTGGAGACTCAGGTAGAAACAAAGCAAAGCCAGTTAGAGACCGAGGAAATGAGGAGGAACACATTTGTAGAAGGGCATTGTCCATGTTGTGGACAAGGTGGTTGAGAGTGCAAAATTTCCTTTGGGCGTTAGGCGTATGAAGGCAGAATGCCATGCTGCATGGGTGGAGGGTGGAAACAGGTGATTAAACAGCAGATTGCCACTGGAAAGTTCATACCTGGTGAATTAAACACCCTTCTATAACACACCCAGGTGAGCTCGAAATGGAGGTCCTTCTCCAGTTGTGTAGCGACCCTGATGCTAAAGGAAAACATCCTGAGGGTAGCACTTACAGGACTGGTCCTGCCTCCACTCCTCCTAGTATGTAATTCCTGCTCTCTTCCTTGTTTCCCGGTATTTAAGAGAATGTTTGTACTGCTTTGGTATTTATGGAACGATCTATATCTATGAATTCTGAATTTGTTTGAGGCCCTGCATGGCCGTGTCCTCAAGTTTGAGGTCTGTACAGAAAACAATACACTCTTTTTTTTGCTTGTTTGCTCTTTTTAATGATATATGCAATGGGTTACTTTCTATGCCTTTGCTCATTATCCCAAGTGGCTTGTGTTGGCCATCATGATATTTTTACCCTTATTTTTCCTTTGATACTTCCCAGACTCGTAATGGCTATGGGGCTTGACCTAGGACATATCTACCTTGCCTTGTGAAGGTTGGGTTATACTGCCCAATGGGCATTGTTTATTTGGTGGCTTTGCCACACTTATTAGATATTTCCCGCTTGTGACCTTAGGAATCGTATTCGTTTAGGGTCTTTTGGTCTTATTCTGGGAGCTTGCATTGTGGGCTTGGTATTAGTCCTTTCTTTAGGTCCTAGACCATTATTTTTAGATTAGGTCATCTTGTCCAATTTGCTTTGTTAGGGTGTCCTTTTTAGCTAAGGTTGACTGATCACCCTTTTAGGACTTTGTTCTAAGTCTTGGGTCTCATAGGTTCGTACTCCGAGCCCAATCATCTAAGTCATGCCGAGATCGTGACCTTGAGGTTTAAGGAGTTTGGTTCTATTTGTTTCAAGGGAAAGGTTATGATCCTTTGAAGCCTTTATTTATGTTACAGTCAGGAGTTTTGTCTCTTTTGGCTTAATTGACACCTTTTAGGGAAATGTTATGAGCCTTTGAAGCCTCTGGTTGCATCCTCACAACGATTTTGTTCAAATGGTGTGGATGATCATTCCTTGTTATAATTTGTTAAACATGCACAACCTCTTATGTGAATGATATCAAGCTTGAATAGGAACATTCTAATAGTATTTTTTTTGAAATGTCAACTTTAATTACTTCATTGATAGTGTTTTGGAAACATCTACATTGTTTGGTAAGTAAAGAAAGAAAGATGATTGTAGTGCATGCTAAGGGCTAGCTCTTGGGCTGGCTTATAGGGATGTGATTATTTGTTCGGAGTTTGATCACATTGCCCTTGCCCCATATGTGCTTTGTTTGGGCTTTTCCCTTCGCTCTAGGGGTGTTGGTGAAGATCGTGTGCGCCCCAGGTCGTGGGAGTGATTCCTTCATTCTGAACTATTGGGGCATGAACTCCCCCTTGATTTGCATTTACGTTCCTTCTTGTATATTCCCTAGCGGCATCCTTATTGTTGAGCCTACTCATGTTCGAATGTTGTTTCGTCTTGTTGGTATTCTCGCCAAAGTTTGGTGTTCGTGATGACCTGCATGCAACCCTAAGTGGTGATATTGCTTTTGTGTCTCTCGTCAGTTTATAGGGCACTACTCCAACGGGGGGCTGGTCCTATGCCGTCTATGCCCTGGCATCCTGGATATTCCCCGGGGTATTTCCCCCGGGTTTAACCATGTTTTTGTGCGTGCTAGGGCTTAGCGTTCCTGGCTGAGTTGTCCTATTGAAGACGATTCTCAGATCCCCTCATGCCTTGGTACTGTCTGTATGGTTCTTCTCTGGGGGAGAGTGTTTTTCTTTTCCTAACTGTGTTTGCCTTATCACAACTCTCATGCCTCCTCGTGCATCGTTATTTGGTGGATTGCCTGGGAGTGGTAGTCTCCGTGATCGGATGCTTCTTCATGCGGCGACTTATTCTTCGTTTATTTGGAATGTGCATTGTTCCCAATGTAGCGATTGCTTAGCGTCGTTGTGTGTGGGGGTTATAGGCAACGATATTGGCTGACCCTGTGCTTGTACTAAACTTCATCGTGCTATGAATCTTTTATGGTATGGCCCGGATCTAGAAGTGAGTTGGTTGTCCGAGGATCATATCATCATCGGTTGGGCGACGTACTACTGAGAAATCTATTACCCTTGTGGTTTTTTCGTTTCCGTCGTGGTTGGTTACGGTGAGTGGAAGGTTTATGGTGCCTAGCAGCCATAACTGATGTCCTGTGAACCTCTGGTTGAGGGTTTTAGACCTTCTTTCCAAGGGGTCGGGAGCTGGCGGAAACAGTGCTCGTAAAGAATGTCGGTGCTACTACCATTATAGATTAGTATTTGATGAATTTGCTTTTGGTGTACGTAGGCAATTATCACAAGCGGGTCATTGGGATTCTAGCTGAACATTCTTGTATCTTTTGATGAGAAGTTAATATTGAGGATGTTTTTGGGTAGTACCTCAATATTTTCGTCTGTTTCTTGGCGCTCGCTCCCTCATGAAACCCCGCGATGGTGAAGATTTATTCATTCTTAGTCGGGTGCTTCTTGGTGTCCTTTCGAGCTTGAACATCTTTTAGATCAGCTTCAAACTTGGACTTCAGGTATTTCACTACCTCCACAAGGTCGCCTGTCAGTTGTTGTTCCTCAACTTCTCTTTTTAGCACCGTGCATTCACCAATATCGTGAGTATTGCTCTTGTGGTATTCACAATATTTCCCTTTTCTTTGTCTTCCTTCAGCGGTGGTTTTTCGGCGGCATGCACATCGGCCCTACTGCCCCGGGGTTCATCTTTTTTCGAATGGACAAAATATGCGAGATGGGTGCCTTGACTGTTGGCTATGTTTATCATTGCTCCCATCATGGTGATCCTGGTAGTTGGGGTTAGAGCGGGAGCCTGCTTCCTCCTGTTTGAAGTATATGTTCGCCACAACTTTGAGGTTGGATTCCCTTCATTCCTATCCCTCGATCTGCTTGAGGTACTTTTCCACCTGATATTTGAGTTCATCTCTGGTATTTGGCACTATTTTTTGCATCTTTTTGGATAGAGGGTCGGGGAGCAGCCCTTAGGTGAAGGCACCCGTAACGAAGAACTCTTCATGGCTTGGGACACTGAGGATTGCGAGGGTAAACTTGTCATAGCATACTCATACGGACTCACCCTCCTTCTGTTTGCATGCTATTATGGAGTTTGCATCCCCTTTACCCTTTCTAAGCTTCATGAAGTTGTTGAAAAAGAGGTATCACAGTTGTTCGAAACTTGAGATGCTCCCTGGGCGCAACGTTTTGAACCACTTGCCTGCGTTCCCAGATAACATAACATGGAATCACATGAAGGTGAACCTCTTGTCCATTCTGAGTGATGTCATCGTCCACTCGTAGGCGTCGATGTGTTTATCCGGGAAATTGTGCCATCGTATTTCAGTATGTTTAGTATCATAGCTGAATGTGGTATTTATTACCATGGGAGCTCTTGACAGAATGTCGAGCTGGCTCTTCTCACTGAGGTTTCCATTTGGGTGAAAAGGAATCCACCATATACCATGAGTTGGTGGGCATGGTACGAATTGTTGTACCCATGTCCGTATTAGCAGTTATACCCTTGGTTGTACATGGGCGTCTATGGGATATATGGTGGTTGCAGTGTGTTTGCGTACATGAGCTGATGGGATTGTAAGTTTGACTCCGGTTGCTCCAGTGTGCACGAGTTCGTCCCTTGTGCTGGTTTTGTTTGGGCATTGTGACCTTGCGATTGCGTTGCTTGAGTGAATGTTCCCTGGAGATGGTGGGAGTATGGGTTGAACATCGGCTAGTGTGCGAAAAGTGGGATGTGTTGAATACTCGCCATGGGGGAAAACTGGTAGCCCATCATCAGCTGCTGCGGGGAAGACGAGATGGTGCTTGGAGACTAAGTACTCATCTTCGTTTGTCATGGTAGAGGTCGAGGTCGGTTTTCTGGTGGTTGTGATTGATGGGTTGGTGTCCCTTGTGGTGTTATGGTGGTCGTTGTGACCAAATGCTCTATTGCGACGGGAAGCGGGCGCCATAGATTAGCTATGAGTTCTGCTGTGGAACCGACTGTCGGCATCAGTGGTGTTTGAGTAGATGTTTGCCCCTTTGGTGCAAATGAACCGATGCCATAGAGGGACAACATGGGTCTGACCAGGCTGGTTTCACCACCATCCGACGACACGAGTACTCTATCCACCATTGTCAATGTCTAGTGTTGTTTAACAAGTATTGTAGCATTAAGTACACACCCAGATGGCTCCGAATGTTGTGATATGTCGTCGGTACTTAATGCCGTTACTGGATGCCTTGTATGGGCTAAGCCTAGAAATCACAGCAAAGAAAGAATAGATGTCAGTTGTCGTCCGGGAGGGGATCCCAGAACGAAGCTCCGATGGTCTACTCAATATCTAGATGAGAGAATTAGGGTTTAGCTTAAGATGGAGAAAGAGGCAGTCCCCTCTCTTGGAGGATAAGGGTTCTTTTTATACCTGTTGTCGTGGGGACAGACCCCCGAAAATACCTTTTGTCCTTTCTAAGCCGACAGGACGTGGAGGCGACCTATTGGCGGATCGTGCTCCACTAGCGGCTGATCGCGATTGGTGCAGAACTTCCAAAGGTCAGCCTGCTGAGTGCTACACATGTCGCTCTGAGAGGCATCTGGTATTATTTTGTCTTGATGTAGACCATAGCTTCTTGTTCTAAGCCTGGCCATGGTGCTAGAGCACCAGAGATAAATGCAAGGCCACATAGGCGAGGGTCCGAGCCTATCACTTTTCAAGTAGTGACCTTTGACTAAGTCATCCTTAGATAATAGTCTAGTTATGTATTCCTAGTGGCATACGTTAACAATTACCAAGTTTGTAGAATTCGTCAACGTTTGGATTAAACTCAAGACCACCAGTTTAAGATGTAAAGCATCTAATAACTGGGCTAATCCCACATTGGCCACCAATTCACTCTAGTAATCATGAAATGAGGAATTAGTAAGTACTTTTAATAAAAACAAATCGTTGAAGCATCAACCATAATTTGCTATAACTTAAACTAAATCACTCTATCAATCATGAAATTGCAAGTGTTCATTTCACAATATGCTTATGTATTTACATCAACTATGAAATAATTTATTTGGATTATCAAATTCACATAATTATTCAATTTTTTTACCTTATAAATGAGATTAAGACTAAATGTGAAAATAAAAATTAAATGATCCTTATTGGTTATTATGAACCAAATTATAATATTACATATATAAATATTAGTATGATGTGGCATATTAATTGAATTTAATTAAAAACCCACAAAATGACATGTAGATTTAAATTTATTAAAAAATCATAAAATTATATGTGGAAAATTCAATAAGAATATTACATTTGGCAAAAATGATCATTATTTATTAGAGCATCTCCAATGGTTAATGTACACTATAACTCAAAAAAATGACACATCATCATTCTTTTACCTTTGACCCAAAATTAAATAGCAACTCTAATGGTTAACTTTTTCTATAGCTTTTTTCATAAATTTAACTAATTTATCCCAACAATTAAAATGTTTTATAAGACTCCCTTGTTGTGCAATGTGCTATGGGCTTAACGCCGTCTTGTGGTGGTTTCGTCTGAGTTAAGCCTTGTAATTGCAACAATGAAGAAGAGGCGTTAGTCGACGTCTGAGAGGTGGTCCCGAGACGAAACTCCAACAGTCTAGTTAGTCTGAATGTGTATGTGAAAGTATAGAGATTTGGGTTTTTGTTGTAAGGAATTGATCATGTCCTTTGTCACGTCTGGTGCAACAGGTCATGGAAGAGTCCCATTGGTGGATCGTGTATCGCTACTAGCAATCTTCTCTGCTATTGGAGCAAAGGGAATCAAGCGTAATGCTCTAAGCATTACACTTGTCGTCTTGGGGAGTGTCCAATTGTGTTTTGGAACATTATAGACCAGAGATTTTCACCTGGAGTTGGACCAGGTGCGAGAGCGCCATGCACCTGAGTCCTAGTGCGAGACTGCGAGGGCGAGGGAGAGAGTCTGCAACTAGACCGGTTAGTGACCGTTAGCTAGGTCCTCATAATGATATTAGTTATGTTATCATTAACGTATACCTAGAGGGATACATTAACATGTCCCCTAGGCTAGTAGGTGTGTGCGTTGGCGCAACGTAGCTGAGACATTCGAGCCTTGATAAGGACACTTGGTCAACATAGATGGTTTGGATGTTCGACTGATGTGATGGATTTCTTATCACGAAGGGTTTCATCATGGAGGTGTTTCAATATTCCCGCTCCTCATTTAAACCCATATCATCAGATGTAGTTTTCTTTTCCCCCTTTTTATTCTCAACTGCCTCTGAATTTTCTTTGCTCCTTTTTCTTCTCTCTCTCATGTTTTCACAAAAACAACAATAACGATTGATCGATCTGAAATCGATCTGACTCTAGAGAATTTTGAGTCTCTACAGCTCCACTCTGGTTTCATGCCAGAGCATGGACTGCAGTTTCTAAGAAAAAGGCCACCATCTATCAGCCATTTCCGGGTAAGATCGGAGTCTCCATCCCAATCTTTGAAGCAGGGTTGTGGTTATCGATGACAAATTTATTCGATGAACTGGCTTGTCGGGTACTTGGTGTTCTTACCCAATTTTGGGTGTTTAAGGTTTACTTCAAGTCGTCTACACAGCCTGGTATTCATACCTTCTCTCAGAGGCGAAACATCCTTGTATTCATCATCAACCAGAAGGCGCCTAAGAAGGGCTAACATGACAAGTGGTTATGGGTAAACAAAACCTGATTGGGAATGACCCCTACTTGTTTTGTAGGGTGTTAAGACTCAAAGGTGTGACATCCCCAATTTCACGGCCAGAAAAGACCAATTTGTTTATGCTTATTTAAAAATCAGAGTATCCTTTTTGAAGAATAATATTGCGGAATTTGTTCCCAGAAAACATGATAATAATATTATCAAATCATTTCCGAAGAAATGTATTCTTATTTATATTAAAACATTGAGATGTCATCGTCAATACAGAAACATAAGCATAACGAAATATTACAAGCCTTACAGTAATTTAAACTAGTGTCTTAATACTCCTTGAATCTCTTGGAAGAATGTATCTTTAACATCGCTTCCTGTGATACAATAAACTGAGTGAGTCAGGTTGGGAAACATGGTGAGTAAATAAGGATTTCAATCCCACAATGTGATAATAATGTATATCTCAAACCTGCAAAACCAACTATTGTCATTAACACAGATATATCATATCTCTAAAACAATTTATCTGTATATCTCAAACCTGCAAAACCAACTATTGTCATTAACACAGATATATCATATCTCTAAAACAATTTATCTCATCCCTTTGATTCCCACGTACTGATCTTATACAAAGATCTTACAAGATCCTTCCTAAAGGATCAATATAAACAACAAACTGACGACACTGCTTTAGAAATTCATTGGTGGCAAACAAGGATCAATAAATACATCAAATGAGGGGAAAGGAATAAGTTTCACCATGAACCTCCATTCGTAAAAAAAACCACAAGACAATTAAGTTAGGGGTGGTTATCTAAATAATTGTGCCTAGCAGTGGTCTGACAACGTGAGGTATTTTACCCCTAGACTCACCCTATCCGGCAATACAACATCATACATACCTAGTAGTGGTCTATTACTGACACACTCTATTAGGCATTTTATGAAGTTCTCTCAATTACTTCGTGAAAGGAAACACTGACATACAAAGCTCATCAAAAGAAAAAGTATGGGGAAATACCAATAAAGTACTCCAGTACGATCCCGTACTCCGACACATAATAGTGTCAAAAAGAACTTTGTACATGATAGTACTTCTAGCACATTATAGTACCCTGCTATGAGTAGGACTCGTATCGCAGAACATAATAATACCCCGACACAAGCAGCACCTAAGATACAGAGCTTTGAAAAAGACTTGGTACATAGAAAGTACTTTTGTACATAGGACATACTTCATCAATAATCAATCTCCTCAAACAGAGTTTTTACTCTCTATTCTAATCACACACATACCCATAATAAGATGTTACCCAGTATCCAAACTTAATTGAACTAAGCATCTCTTTTAAGTCTTATTTCATCACTAGGCAAGCCTACAATGCTTATAATCAACTTTCAATACCAACTCTGTTCGGCAACACTATCCTAATTCAGTGTAATATTTTATACAGAGTATAAAGTATTAACATACATTTATCTTCTCATTTATAATACGTCTATTATTATTATTATGTAAATACATCTTAACACATATAGAACTAGCGGTGTTAATCGGGTAAATTTTTCAGGTTTCGGGTAATTCGGGTAATTCATATTAAAAAAATTACCCGTTACCCTACCCAAACTAAATTCGGGTTTGGGTAATTCGGGTAGTGGGTCGGGTAACGGTAATTCGGCTATTACCCGTTTTTTTAGTGGCACCTAAAAACAAATTTAATGAAATAAGTATGTCGTGCTCAAACTTTGAACATTGAGATTTTTTACTCAATAATATTTGAGATACCAAGTATTCGTTTAACGATTTAATCAAATCTAATAAGATGTTAAAAAAACAAATACTTAAAAGAAATAATAACAACCAAAGTCAATCATTTAAATTACTTGATATCAGTGTATATGCATATATTTTGCATTTACCAAAAAACTCACGTCTTAAATCTAGAAAACATAGAAATCCATTACATATTACGAAAATAATAACATTCAAGTTCCAAAAGACATTCATAAATATACTCGTCTTCTTGCACCTACTCGTTCTTCTTGCACATTCATTACTTCATCTTGCTCAATTCTATATAAAAAAAGTCAAATAACATTACTATTAAAAGGAAAATATATTAAATTTACAATAATTAAAATAATGAACGATAAACAATTACCTTTGTCAATTTGTTGATTTTCTTCCCAATCTTTTTCATATTTGATTGTGTCACTTATGCTACCCCGAATCCAGTCGTGTGTACAAATTAAACTTTCAACAATCTTAGGAGTCAAAGAACTCCTAAATGGATCCAACACTATGACAACCCAAAGTTTGTTCCATTGCCGTAACCCGTTCCGTCCGTAAAACCGTCTTTAGCAATTCGTTCCAATTTCGTTTTTGGGCTAAGTTATTTAAATTTATATGTTTATTATAATTTCATTAGTGTTCAAACCCCTTAGGAACTCATGAAAGTGGCACAATTTATTAATTTGAAAAATTTTAGATTCAATCCCGCCGGGTTGCGACAACTTAATCGGGTGCGACCAAAAGTCAACTAACACAACAACATATACTGCATACTGCTTCGGGCCATAACCCGGAACACATAACACGCAAACCTGTCTGAGCCACGAAGGCATCAAACATACTAACTACTGCATCAGACCGAAGTCCGGAAACTACTACTAATTGAACGGGCCGGCATTGTGGCCTTAGACCCGTTCCTACTGGAAGGAAACTACCTGGTACTGCTGAACTTGCTGATAACCCTCTGGCTGCTAACGGACAACCTTCTGAGTCGCTGCTCCTCTAGCTCTCTGAGCTACCAATATCAAAATGATACTTAGTCTAACAGTCCTTCAAAAGTCAACTAAGTCAACTCTGGTCAAAGTCAAAGTCCTGGTCACAGTCAACCTTCCAGGTTGACTGTCACAACTGTAAATTTTAAGCTATGTAATCTATACATTCAAGTTAATGTGAATCAAAAACTTCAATCAAATACAACATGCTAGAACTACAAATAGTCATCAAACAATTGGAGACCCTAGAAGTTCTTATTAAGTCTATTTTGGACTAGAACTTCCTTATTGGATCCAAGTGGACCAATAGGCTTCCAATTAGACTATTATGGGCTTAGAACCCTAATTGGACTCTAAGTGGACCCATATTTACTTATTCCAACATTTTAGGTCATGAATGAAATGGATTAAGAGCCTTGATACATGAATAACCTAAAATTAGTTCAAGAAAAACATAAAAATCCTACTACACTCCTTTAGACTTAAAACACACCCTAATTAACACTAATATTGGGCTTAGGAGCAAAAAGCCCAAAAATCTTTTTTTTCCCCACCATTCTCGGCCCAAAGGCCCAAACCCAAGAGGATAAGGAAAGAAGTTGACATTGGTTGCCACCTCATCTTTACCCATGGGATATCCATGCACTAATCTCATTTCTCCATGCACATCACCTCAAATATCACCTCTTCTTCCCTTCTCTCTCTCACTCTCGGCCATACACACTTACACACACCAAAAATATCTCAAATTCTCTCTAGATTCACTCAAGAACACTCTCTTCTTCCCTCTCCAAAATCTCGAGTTCTAGGAAGCTTTCAAGAGGAAATCTCCACAATATTCTTCATCTAAGGTAAGATTATGCATAGATCTATGGTTTAAATTCTTTTGTTATCAAAATCCTTCCCTAATCTATACAAAAATCGTGATCTTACACCCTAGAATCATCTCAAAACTCAAGATCTTCATCAAAGGGAGCCAAGGCCAAAAACACTTCATTTTCCTTCCATTTTTCCTTGCAAAACCGAACCAACACCTCAAGGTGAGATTCATACCCCTATTTTCTGTTTTTATGAGTTTTGTGGGGGGGGAATACAAGTGAAAGTGTAGATCTATATGTGTTTGTATGCCTTGTATGATTTCCATGCTTATATGTATGCTTATATGTGTTTTAATGTTGGATCTAGCCATTAAACCCCTCAAAACCGAGATATAACTTATGTTTTATGATTTTAGCTTCAAATATGTTCCTACATAATAAGTGATACAAGAAAAATAGCTAAGTGGTTAGCAACAATTTTCTTTAAGCTAAAAACACACATTTTGGGCCAAAAATGTGAAAAATACAAAATTAAGGGCCCAAATTGACATTTCACAGATTCTGATGGATCAAATGTGCCAAAACAGTTTCCATAAAACTATTTCTGGAATTATATTCAATTAGAGGATTAAAAACATAAATTTCAAGCTTATTGGGCTAAAAATGACATTTTCGGCCCAATGAGGCCCATTATGCGAATTTTTCTGTTTTGGAGGGTCAAAACTGTGAATTTCTGTAAAACAGTGGACTATAAGTGTCCCAAATCCTTTTCAAAGGTTTAAAATGCTTTTTAAATTTAAAAAGGACCAAAGTTGCAAAAATTTTCCAATTTGGGCCAAAATTGTCAAAGTTGCGAAAATAAGGGATTAAAACCGAGAAAACTGCATTTTCAGGGTCTTAAACTGTTTTCTATGAAAAATATGCTGAAAAATATTAATTTCAATAATTTTTGGTGTTAAAATGTCAAGAAAAATAGTTTGAGGACCAAACCGGGAAGTATTTAATAAAAAGGGTTGAAAATGTAAATTTTACAAATAATGAGGGGCTGAAAACAGGAATATTTCAAGGCTAATTCAATATACACAATTTGATTAAATAATGGCATCGCGGCTATCTACGAAATTCAATACACTACAATACCAAAAGTCGTTGTTAAACGAATTGGTTCGGTCTCGAACCAATAAAATCCGAAAACTACTAACACTACGACGCTATGACACTACGACACTACGATTCATACAACTAACGATTTGGAATTCACTATACATACGAGTGTGCACAGACGTCTACGCACCATCTTCGGGCCCCAAAAGTGTAAAATCTTGCTTGTTGAGCCTAGCTAGCCCAATGACCTGATCTTAAGGCCCGAAGACCTCTATCTTACGAAGTGTTGGGTTTTACCAATCCGACACGACGTAACCGGACCTTCAATGGCTGTAGACTACTGGTCCCCAAGGGTCCTTTAGTGTCGCCAGTGGAGTCTGCCTTTTTGCGAGGCGGGTCTGGGACCCCTCGTACACTATATCCCCAACCGGTTAATGGAGTCACCGGGGTCTTCGTGACCTCTTTCTCTTCGGATGTGGGACTACACCTAGTCAGGGCGATTGGATAACGCGATTAGTACTGACGACGCCTTCGGGTTCGTTAGTATAACTATAAACTGGGCGTTTGTGTGACGCGGGTTTGTAGTAAATAATCCTGCTCGAGAACCTTCCAACGTCGCCTGTGACTGACACTATACGCTATGCAATGGTTTCAATGTAACTTCATGTAATTCAAGGAACTAGGAGAACATCGGGTTTTCCTAGGGTTTTCAATACATACAGATTTGAAATGCATACATCTTCAATGAACATTTTTTTTCAAGTATAGAAACAAACAAGCATACCTATGGATCTTCACAAACGTTTTCCAAAGCTTTTCTTTTCAGAAAATATCGGATTTTCTGGTGGTCTTTCAAGCAATACAAACATTCGATTTCCAACACTACTTATGAACTCACCAACATTTCATATGTTGACGTTTTTCAAAATACTTGTATTCTCAGGGAACCAGTGAATCAAGGGAAATCATACTCAGTGACGGTTGCAGTTTATTTTGTATGAATTGAACAAATTAATTTTTGGGGAATGTAATGTTAAAACAATGTATGACATGTAAACACTACTGGTTGTACTATGTTGATGAATGGTGACGAATGTTGTTTTGTTTCATATATATTCAATGTTATGGTATTCAATTGAGTCACGACAGCCCCCGGACGTTTCCGCCGTCTGGTTCGGGGGTGTGACAGGTTGGTATCAGAGCTTTGTTTATAGTGAACTAGCATGTCGAGCCATACATTGATATGCAACTATAAACCAAAAAGAAGGACTAACATAACTCTGAACAAAACAAATAAATAAAACATACTTGCTTGCATTAGGAATAAAGACCCAACGCTGAATCAAACACAATAACACTGGTATCTCGGTTAATTCGGGACTGTTCTTAGTGATACCAAGGAGTGAATGTAGCCTGATCAACTACATTCCCTCCAAAGTAAAACTAACACACGTCTTGATGAGATCGGGATAGCTAGGGAACCTAAAACTATACCCTTCTAGCACCAAAAAGAGAACGTATGTTTAGTCTGCAATAGTGAAAGAGACATAGGATAATATTAGTGAACTTTTACGTGTTTGCTATGTGTTGCGAATCTAGGATTGTGTGCTAAATGATAGAAGTTCTTAAGTCCGTACCATACCCCTAGTCAGTAGGACCACAACCTCACGGAAACCACGCACACTCAACATCTTTCCGTTTCATGACAGAAAGATGCCTCGCCCAGCTACTCGCGGAAATCCCGAACCAACCCCGCCGGAAGTTGACTCCACTGCTTTCCAGGCAGCCGTGTCTGCTGCGGTCACGGCAGCTATGGCACAACTTCACCGAGGAAACAATGGAGGAGGCAATGGTCAAGGCTCCGGAAGTTCGAACAACGGGACGAACCAAGGGCTCACTAAAACGTGCACCTACAAGGATTTTGCGAACGCTAAACCCCGAACTTTCAACGGCACTGGGGGAGTGATCGCTCTAAAGCGATGGATCGAGAAGGTAGAGTCGGTGTTCGAGATATGCGAGTGCCCCGAGCAGATGAAGGTGAAGTTCGCGGCCTGCACTTTTGTGGACCAAGCACTCACTTGGTGGAATGGTCACATAGAAGCTATGACACTCCCTGTTGCCAACTCTATACCCTGGACGGAAATGAAAGAGATGTTGACGGCTGAGTACTGCCCCCGAGGTGAAATACAGAAGATGGAGCAGGAACTGTGGAATCTCACGGTGCAGAACGGGAACATCGATGCTTACATATCGAGATTCAGTGAACTATCTCTATTGTGCCCGGGAATGATCACATCAGAGGGAAAGAAGATCGAACGATTCATCTGGGGACTAACATCCCCCATTCAAGGGAATGTGATAGCTGCGAACCCTGAAACGTTTGACAGTGCAAAGAGATTGGCAAAGAGGCTATATGATCATAACCACAAAAAGGGCGAGAAACCGGTAGAGACCGAGAAGAAGAAGGAGAGTGATGGTAAGAAAGGATGGAACAACAAGAGGAAGGGGCGTCAGGGCCCCGAGACCTCTAAAAGGCAGCAAACGGTGGCAGTTCACGCTGTCACTGCGCCGGTTCCAGTCACCCCACATGCTCCAGCCTCAGCTGCTTCAAATGCTTCAAGACCCTATTCCGGTAGTCTTCCCAAATGCAACAAGTGCAGTTTCCATCACCAAGGAGAATGTCGGGAACTCCATTGCACCAGTTGCAACCGAAGGGGACACACTGCAAGGTTCTGCAGGACTTATCCTTCTCAGAACCAGAGTCAGGGGAACAACCAGAACAACAACAACAACAACCACCGCAACATCAACAACACCAATGCCGGCGGCAACAACGCAGGGCCTAGCCACACCTGTTTCGGGTGTGGAAGGACGGGGCATTTCCGCCGAGATTGCCCTAACAACAACAACTCAGGAAACAGAGGAGCAGGAAGAATGCTGACTATGGGTCAGAGTGATGCAGTTCAAGATCCCGCAGTTGTGACCGGTACGTTTCTCCTAAACCACACTTATGCATGCATCTTATTTGATACCGGAGCGGAGCGAAGTTTCGTAAGCGAGAAGTTTAAACATTTACTAAAACAACAACCCCAGAAGCTAAATGAAACCTATACGGTGGAAATGGCCAATGGGAAAACCGAATCCACTAGGGAGATCTACATCGGATGTACCCTAACCCTTAACCAGCACGTCTTTCGAATAGACCTAATGCCAGTATCAATTAGGAGTTTCGATGTGATTATCGGCATGGATTGGTTAAGCCCCCACCATGCTGAGATTATGTGCCACGAGAAGGCCGTTCGCCTTCGTCTCCCAAATCACGAAACCCTAGTAATTTACGGAGACAAACCCAGTACGAATCTCCGCCTCATCTCGTGCATCAAAGCGCAAAAACACTTGCGAAAGAACAATTTGGCGTTCTTGGCTCACATAGTGGACAAGACCAAAGAAGAAACTAACATCCAAGACATTCCGGTAGCGTGTGAATTCCCGGACGTGTTTCCCGAAGATCTTCCAGGAGTACCCCCAGAGAGACAGGTTGAGTTCCGAATCGACCTCGTTCCAGGAGCAACTCCTCTCGCTAAATCACCATATCGGTTGGCACCTGCTGAAATGCAGGAATTATCCAGCCAACTCAGTGAGCTTCTGGACAAGGGATTTATCCGACCGAGCTACTCGCCATGGGGAGCTCCGGTGCTCTTTGTCAAAAAGAAGGATGGATCTTTCAGAATGTGCATCGATTACAGAGAGTTAAACAAACTCACTGTCAAAAACCGCTACCCACTCCCGCGAATCGATGATCTATTCGACCAGCTCCAAGGAGCTAGCTATTTTTCTAAAATAGACTTACGATCCGGATACCACCAACTCAAGGTCCGAGAAGAGGATATTCCAAAAACCGCTTTTCGAACCCGCTATGGACATTATGAATTCGTCGTAATGCCCTTCGGTCTAACAAATGCACCTGCCGCATTTATGGACCTAATGAATCGAATCTGTCGACCGTTCCTGGACAACTTCGTCATTGTGTTTATCGATGACATCCTCGTCTATTCTCGAAGCGAAGAGGAGCATGGCCGTTATCTCCGACAAATTTTAGAGACTCTGCGCGCGGAAAAGCTTTACGCCAAACTCTCCAAGTGCGAGTTCTGGCTTCGGAGTGTGAATTTCTTAGGCCACGTAGTTAGCCAAGATGGAATTCATGTGGATCCTTCTAAGGTCAAAGCTGTGGAAGGATGGGCAACTCCGACTACGCCCACAGAAATTCGTCAGTTCTTAGGCCTAGCAGGGTACTATAGGAGATTCATCCAAAACTTCTCTAAGATCGCCAAGCCGCTTACCTTGCTTACGCAAAAGGGCGTGCCATTCAAGTGGACAGACCGACAAGAGATTGCGTTTCGAACCTTGAAGCAAGCTCTTTGTAGCGCTCCTGTGCTATCTCTACCTGAAGGAACGGAAGATTTTGTAGTGTACTGTGACGCGTCGAATCAAGGCTTAGGTTGCGTTCTCATGCAACGTGGAAGAGTGATAGCATATGCGTCCCGTCAACTAAAGACGCACGAAGTAAATTACACGACCCATGACCTAGAACTGGGATCCGTGGTCTTCGCCCTAAAAATTTGGAGGCACTACCTGTACGGTACTAAGTGCACCATCTTCACAGACCACAAGAGCCTCCAGCACATCTTGAATCAGAAGGAGCTGAACATGAGACAACGAAGATGGGTGGAGTTGTTAAACGACTACGAATGCGAGATCAAGTACCATCCAGGCAAGGCCAACGTGGTGGCTGACGCATTAAGTCGGAAGGAATACACAAATCGCCGTACGAAAACGCACTCGATAACCATTCAGTCTCATCTGACCACTCAAATTGCATCAGTCCAGTCAGAGGCTATGAAAGCAGAGAATAGAACTAGCGAGGCATTGCGCGGAATGGAGAAGAACCTAGAAGTCAAGGAGAATGGGGTATACTACTTCATGAACCGTATTTGGGTCCCAAAAATCGGAGGATTTAGGGAGACAGTTATGAAGGAAGCCCACAAGACACGATACTCCATTCATCCTGGTTCGGACAAGATGTATTTGGACCTCAAGCAACACTATTGGTGGCCTAACATGAAGGCGGAAATCGCTACTTATGTTGGTAAGTGCCTTACATGCGCCAAAGTGAAAGTGGAGTACCAGAAACCTTCCGGATTGTTACAGCAACCGGCAATTCCCGAGTGGAAATGGGAAGGGATTTCTATGGATTTCGTGACCAAGCTGCCCAAGACGTCGGACGGATTAGACACCATATGGGTAATAATCGACCGACTAACGAAATCTGCCCATTTCCTGCCAATCAAAGAGTCCTACAAGATGGAGAGATTGACGCGGTTGTACCTACGAGAGATCGTAAGACTCCATGGAGTGCCAAAATCTATCATCTCGGATAGGGACAGTAGATTTACGTCGCGGTTTTGGCAATCACTCCACAAGGCAATGGGGACTCATCTCGATATGAGCACCGCGTATCACCCACAAACGGACGGTCAAAGCGAACGAACCATTCAGACGCTTGAAGACATGCTTCGTGCATGCGTGATAGACTTCGGAAAGTCTTGGGATACCCACCTACCGTTGATCGAGTTTTCATATAACAATAGTTATCATTCGAGCATTAAGGTGGCCCCTTTCGAAGCACTGTACGGGCGTAAATGTAGATCACCGTTATGTTGGGCTGAAGTAGGTGACACCCAGCTAGCAAGAACACATACGTCGGATAGGGCAATGACAGGACCGGAGATCATTCGCGAGACCACAGAAAAGATTGTCCAGATCAAAGCTCGATTACAAGCATCGCGTGACCGGCAAAAGAGCTACGCTGATAAACGGCGAAAGCCCTTAGAATTCCAGGTCGATGATCGAGTATTGTTGAGGGTCTCACCCTGGAAAGGAGTTATACGTTTCGGAAAGCGGGGAAAGCTGAACCCGCGATACATTGGACCTTTCGAAATCGTCGCCCGAATAGGTCCAGTAGCATACAGACTACAACTACCCACGGAGCTAAACGGGGTACACCCCGTGTTTCATGTTTCTAATCTGAAAAAGTGCCTATCATATGAAACTCTCGTCATTCCTCTTGAAGAAATCGAAATCAATGAGAATCTCCTGTTCGTCGAAGAACCAATCGAAATCATGGACAGGGAGGTGAAGCGTACTAAACAAAGTCGCATCCCGATCGTGAAGGTACGGTGGAACGCAAAGCGTGGGCCAGAATTCACGTGGGAACGCGAAGATCAAATGAAGCAGAAGTACCCTCACCTATTCTAGCAATTCTCAAATCTAGCTTTCAAACAGAATTTCGGGACGAAATTCCCTCTAACGGGGGGATGATGTCACAACTGTAAATTTTAAGCTATGTAATCTATACATTCAAGTTAATGTGAATCAAAAACTTCAATCAAATACAACATGCTAGAACTACAAATAGTCATCAAACAATTGGAGACCCTAGAAGTTCTTATTAAGTCTATTTTGGACTAGAACTTCCTTATTGGATCCAAGTGGACCAATAGGCTTCCAATTAGACTATTATGGGCTTAGAACCCTAATTGGACTCTAAGTGGACCCATATTTACTTATTCCAACATTTTAGGTCATGAATGAAATGGATTAAGAGCCTTGATACATGAATAACCTAAAATTAGTTCAAGAAAAACATAAAAATCCTACTACACTCCTTTAGACTTAAAACACACCCTAATTAACACTAATATTGGGCTTAGGAGCAAAAAGCCCAAAAATCTTTTTTTTCCCCACCATTCTCGGCCCAAAGGCCCAAACCCAAGAGGATAAGGAAAGAAGTTGACATTGGTTGCCACCTCATCTTTACCCATGGGATATCCATGCACTAATCTCATTTCTCCATGCACATCACCTCAAATATCACCTCTTCTTCCCTTCTCTCTCTCACTCTCGGCCATACACACTTACACACACCAAAAATATCTCAAATTCTCTCTAGATTCACTCAAGAACACTCTCTTCTTCCCTCTCCAAAATCTCGAGTTCTAGGAAGCTTTCAAGAGGAAATCTCCACAATATTCTTCATCTAAGGTAAGATTATGCATAGATCTATGGTTTAAATTCTTTTGTTATCAAAATCCTTCCCTAATCTATACAAAAATCGTGATCTTACACCCTAGAATCATCTCAAAACTCAAGATCTTCATCAAAGGGAGCCAAGGCCAAAAACACTTCATTTTCCTTCCATTTTTCCTTGCAAAACCGAACCAACACCTCAAGGTGAGATTCATACCCCTATTTTCTGTTTTTATGAGTTTTTTGGGGGGGGAATACAAGTGAAAGTGTAGATCTATATGTGTTTGTATGCCTTGTATGATTTCCATGCTTATATGTATGCTTATATGTGTTTTAATGTTGGATCTAGCCATTAAACCCCTCAAAACCGAGATATAACTTATGTTTTATGATTTTAGCTTCAAATATGTTCCTACATAATAAGTGATACAAGAAAAATAGCTAAGTGGTTAGCAACAATTTTCTTTAAGCTAAAAACACACATTTTGGGCCAAAAATGTGAAAAATACAAAATTAAGGGCCCAAATTGACATTTCACAGATTCTGATGGATCAAATGTGCCAAAACAGTTTCCATAAAACTATTTCTGGAATTATATTCAATTAGAGGATTAAAAACATAAATTTCAAGCTTATTGGGCTAAAAATGACATTTTCGGCCCAATGAGGCCCATTATGCGAATTTTTCTGTTTTGGAGGGTCAAAACTGTGAATTTCTGTAAAACAGTGGACTATAAGTGTCCCAAATCCTTTTCAAAGGTTTAAAATGCTTTTTAAATTTAAAAAGGACCAAAGTTGCAAAAATTTTCCAATTTGGGCCAAAATTGTCAAAGTTGCGAAAATAAGGGATTAAAACCGAGAAAACTGCATTTTCAGGGTCTTAAACTGTTTTCTATGAAAAATATGCTGAAAAATATTAATTTCAATAACTTTTGGTGTTAAAATGTCAAGAAAAATAGTTTGAGGACCAAACCGGGAAGTATTTAATAAAAAGGGTTGAAAATGTAAATTTTACAAATAATGAGGGGCTGAAAACAGGAATATTTCAAGGCTAATTCAATATACACAATTTGATTAAATAATGGCATCGCGGCTATCTACGAAATTCAATACACTACAATACCAAAAGTCGTTGTTAAACGAATTGGTTCGGTCTCGAACCAATAAAATCCGAAAACTACTAACACTACGACGCTATGACACTACGACACTACGATTCATACAACTAACGATTTGGAATTCACTATACATACGAGTGTGCACAGACGTCTACGCACCATCTTCGGGCCCCAAAAGTGTAAAATCTTGCTTGTTGAGCCTAGCTAGCCCAATGACCTGATCTTAAGGCCCGAAGACCTCTATCTTACGAAGTGTTGGGTTTTACCAATCCGACACGACGTAACCGGACCTTCAATGGCTGTAGACTACTGGTCCCCAAGGGTCCTTTAGTGTCGCCAGTGGAGTCTGCCTTTTTGCGAGGCGGGTCTGGGACCCCTCGTACACTATATCCCCAACCGGTTAATGGAGTCACCGGGGTCTTCGTGACCTCTTTCTCTTCGGATGTGGGACTACACCTAGTCAGGGCGATTGGATAACGCGATTAGTACTGACGACGCCTTCGGGTTCGTTAGTATAACTATAAACTGGGCGTTTGTGTGACGCGGGTTTGTAGTAAATAATCCTGCTCGAGAACCTTCCAACGTCGCCTGTGACTGACACTATACGCTATGCAATGGTTTCAATGTAACTTCATGTAATTCAAGGAACTAGGAGAACATCGGGTTTTCCTAGGGTTTTCAATACATACAGATTTGAAATGCATACATCTTCAATGAACATTTTTTTTCAAGTATAGAAACAAACAAGCATACCTATGGATCTTCACAAACGTTTTCCAAAGCTTTTCTTTTCAGAAAATATCGGATTTTCTGGTGGTCTTTCAAGCAATACAAACATTCGATTTCCAACACTACTTATGAACTCACCAACATTTCATATGTTGACGTTTTTCAAAATACTTGTATTCTCAGGGAACCAGTGAATCAAGGGAAATCATACTCAGTGACGGTTGCAGTTTATTTTGTATGAATTGAACAAATTAATTTTTGGGGAATGTAATGTTAAAACAATGTATGACATGTAAACACTACTGGTTGTACTATGTTGATGAATGGTGACGAATGTTGTTTTGTTTCATATATATTCAATGTTATGGTATTCAATTGAGTCACGACAGCCCCCGGACGTTTCCGCCGTCTGGTTCGGGGGTGTGACATTGACCCTACTTGCCGAGTCAGCCTACTTACTCGCCGAGTTCATAAGCTCTGAAATCCCTTTCATTCGCGACTCGACTCGCCGAGTCAGACCATGACTCGCCGAGTCTACTGGTTTCCGAGTCCTGACATGTCCACTCATTGGGTCCCCACTCAACTCACTGATCCGAGTCTTAACTCAAAGGGTTTGGGGTTTCGCGACTTGACTCGCCGAGTCCTAGAACAGACTCGCCGAGTCCAAGGCAATCTTCAACAGACTCGCCGAGTTGTTCTTCCAGCTCGTCGAGTTGCTGTCTAACTTCATACAACTCGCCGATTCCACCCATGTGACTCGTCGAGTCTCTTCAGTTTTTAATCCATACAGTGGCTTTTCGAGCCATGCAGGGGCTCAAATCCATAGATCCATTCCTCTAGAGCCTACCCCCCACGTAAAGTGGAAAACTTTACGTGTAACCAAGGAGTTATAGGCTTAGAACACTCTTGGGCTAGGGTTTGTAACAAAGGGGCTACACCAACAACTTATTGGCCTAAACTTTATGACTTTCTAGGTTATTACCAACCTAGATCTGAGGTAGCAACCTCAGATCTACTCCAAACTCGAAATAGATCTCATCCATACTCAAAATACCCAAAACTCAAACATAAGCTAGATCTAGATGCACATAAGCCCAAACAACAGACTATTACCTCAAATGAAAGCTCCAACTGAAGTAAATCCCGGATCTACACCACTCCTTTGCAGCAAAGCCCTTGATCTTCAAGCCCCTCTCCAAGATTCTCTCATCCAAGGCTCTATTCTCTCAAATAATGAAGGCTCACTCAACACTAGGGTTTCTGGAACTAAAAAGGGGAGCAAAGAGGCTGAGGGTGGGTTATAATGTGCTTTATATAGGGCACATCCTCTGGGATTAGGGTTTTTCTCGCTCAGACCAGACTCGCCGAGTCCACTCGCTGACTCGCCGAGTCGGTCACTTACTCAATGACCCGGATCCCGCTCTGACTCGTCAAGTTCATCCCTGGACTCGACGAGTTGACTCTTGATTTAGATCTTAACCTTTATTTCTTGGTCTTCCTGATTCTGGGTGTTACAACTCTCCCCCACTTAAACTAGACTTCGTCCTCGAAGTCCACCACGGCCAACTATTTCACACCCCACTTACTGCTTTCCACTAGCTATGCATTGGACACTTTTCGCTACTTAGTATTGAGCACCCAACAATTAACTAGTCGAATTCTACCATAGTCTGCTTTCCATTACTGCCACTGACTAAAAATTTTTGTTGTCCCTTATCTGCCTTCTGGATGAACCGAGACCACCCTGGTCCTTACTGATGTCTCCATATCTGGATTACCGGACTCCTACCGGTTACTACACCCCATCGCAATCTCCTAGTTGCTTTCTGCGACTTCTGAAGATACCTCGACTATCTATAACTGTTCTATCCACTCTGCCACTCATACTGTATCGATGCTGCTGGAACCAACCTGCTTATCTCTCATCTGACTACTCAACTTCCAATAACTCGAGCCTTCCATCCAGAAAGAAAGGCTACCTGCCTAATTATCCTTGCAGATCACTTATACTTGGCAGAAAACTCAACTGATCCTGCCGAGAGGGACTTGCCATTTCAAATCGACCAACTATACCGTCAGCACTTGCATTCCAACACAAATACTAATACTGGCCATCATACTGAAACTATCCGAAACACTGAACTGCCTGCAATACTGAACTGCTTGGATCACTAAACTACCTGAAACACTGAACTGGCTGAACCACTGAACTGGCTGAAACACTGAACTAGCTGAAACACTGAACTGACTGAAACACTGAACTGACTGAAACACTGAACTGGCTGAAACACTGAACTGACTGAAACACTGAACTGGCTGAAACACTGAACTGACTGAAACACTGACTGGCTGAATGGCTGCTTCCCACAACACTTCAAGACCTTCCTAGTCTCCAATCATTCATCGGTTATCTGCAACACTGAGTTCCAACTCAACTGTGGAGCCCAAGGACTCCTTACTTAGTCGCTCCCACAACTTCTGAACGAAATCTTTCTCTGGAACTAGTTTCCACTAGTCATCCTGACACTGTGACTCTAACAACCTCCCGATCCAACCGACCGGGTCCATACGTCGAATCCTGACATCATCAAATCCAAAGCTAAAATTGGTGGCTCCCAGACTAACGGTAGCCCTTAACATACACGAACCCGCACGGTCCACTGGTTCCCTAATCTCATAACTAAGGTGACGATCTAATGACAATCGCCGACTTAACCATAACTGAACCATTTGGGAAATCCGAAATCTAACCCGTGGATTCCCATATTCTCACTATTGCACCCGAAGTGGTGGGTACTACTGCTTCCCCCGCGTTCAACAACGCGCTCAAGCTGCCTACCAACCTGATAAAGGCCACGGCTACACCCGCGGACTTACAACTCTCTAATACTATCTGGATGCTAGTGAATGCTACGGCTACCCCCGCAGACTTACAACACTCTACTACTATCTAACTGCTAGTGAATGCTACGGCTACCCCCGCAGACTTACAACACTCAACTACTATCTAACTGTTAGTGAATGCTACAGCTAGCCCCGCAGACTTACAACACTCTACTACTATCTAACTTCTAGTGAATGCTACGGCTACCCCCGCAGACTTACAACACTCTACTACTATTCCGAGGACATCCTGACTATCCCTAGTCCTGCTAGTGATTCCTCATCTGATTTCTCAAAACCTGCCCTCAGACATCGAATGCTACATCAACCTCGACATCTTATATCCTTGATACACTTAGCGGTCCGTCGAGGAATTCTTCAGCTTGGTTCCCAAACCAACCGTCTACTAATCTGGATACATGAAACTATCGTTGGGAAGTTTCCAAAACCCCCAACTCTTGAATCCACACAACCTGCATGCCGTCTCTGCCACTGACTACTAACATGAAAGCATCTCTTGCTAACCGTTCTCAAGATCCTCATTCCGACTCACTAGAGTCCTACAGGCGGTCCTCCAACCCTGAATTCCCAACCAGCTACTAACCATCTCAATCTCATGAACTCATTGTTGGGAAGTTCCTCAAACTCCCAACTCTGAACTCCTCAATCCATCAATCGCTGCACTACTATCTTTTCCTCTCAGAGGTCGTGTACTCATTCTGGAACTGCGTGCTCTTACCCTTGTATACTCGGAGGGTTCTCCCCCACTTGGATCCGGCTAACTCCTTACTGCTCACTGGTCGAAAGGATTCCCCAACCTTCCTTCCATTAAAAGGGCGATCTGCTGTCCGCCAATGTTTACCTCTATCAGCGCTCCAACTAACTTTTACCAGATCCGAACCATTCTTGCTATCTAACTGAGCACCCTTCAATCCTTAACTATATTTGCTTTAGGGACTGCATCCTGAGAACCTGCGTTTGGGGTGCAAATCCCCAACCCACTTCTTTACTGCCCGCTGGCTACCTCACTAGAAGCTCTAAATTGTCACTACTAAGAATTTAACTAATCAATCCCGAATGATACCTTTCGAAAATAGTGAGGTGTTACTGATTCTTACACATACATGCTACAGTCACCGCATCTGAAGTAACCTGATCTAGAGGGGACGACCTCCAATTTACCATTCTAATTCCAAGGTATGCAGATGGCATAAAACTCAGTCACAAGCAGGTAATATAATACCCCAACACTTAAGCTTATTGATAACAATGCAGCAACATAACAATAATATCATGAATAATAATTGACAGGAAGGTAAAAGATACGTACCCCCATCATTCAGTTCTGCTCGAATCCTTGCTGAAATCAACCGGAAAACTCGGCTCCGAGCTGTGGGCGCCCTTGAAGTCCCAGGGGCAGGAGCTGGCACCTGCCCTGCTGTATATAAATTCGGACAGTGGGCCTTCTTGTGGCCCCTCTGACTACAACGAAAACATATCGGATCAAGCCCCTGAGCGACGGTAACAATACAATCTCTGCTAAAATGGCCAATCCGGCCGCACTTGAACATCCAGCATCACCACCACTTCTACGCCCGCACGCACCCTCGTGCGTCCTACCACACTTCCCGCATCGACTGCAGCTCTGATAGTCCCTCGTCCTTAAATCCGAACCCTTGGGCCTCTTAGCCGAACCTGTGGCTACCTGAGTCTCATCTGTTTTCCTCTTCCTTTCCGACTCTGTGCCCGACTCACGCTCATACGTTACCTCGTCAACCCCATCCATCGTCTGAACAACTGTTGCCTGATCCTGAAGCTTCGCAGTAAACTTACCAGTGACCCGTCCAACGATGTTGGGCAGCTCCTTGCAAATGGCTTGCGCAACCTCCTTGACTATCCAATCATGCAGAGGTCTCTCCTGGGGACAGTGTGCCCCACTAACTCCTATCCCCTGATGGCAAGAGCTAAAAATAGGATCTCCCTCCCTGATGGATCCCCGAGCTCCATAAGAATCGGGCTCTAGACAAGCCCCAAACTGCCCTGAAACTATCCCGGCCCTAAAGGCCTCAAGACGACTGTCCAAAAGCTCCATAATGGCCTCCCTAACTGAACCAAATATCACGGGAGTCTGATCAATGATGTTGCGCATAATCTCTGCAGAAATAACATCTCTCATCTGATCATCAAACTGTTCGGCTCTAGGGGATGAGCCATATCCTTCCCCGGCATCTAAAATGCCAACTGATATCTCACGCAACGTCACCACGCTGGAAACACATCACAAATCTGATCGATATACATACCGCTGTTGAGGGATCTTTCACACACTTTACTAGCTCCCTGGTTTTGTCTCGGCCCCTCTTGAATCGAGTACGAATCCTCTGCTTTCAGTAGTACGGGCCCATACTACCTTCCACATTTATCCGTACTTTCCTTAAGAGTTACCTCAACTCCACCAAGTCCCTTTCCTCTACTGCTAATCTTTGCTACTCTCATCCTAGGCTGGCCCTAGGGAACCTCTGACTCCACCCAAACCAATCCTTAGCTGCTGAAGGCCCCCTTGCAACGCCAATTAGCCACCACCTGAATACCATCACATGCAATGAGGCTCGGATAATCCTTCGAGTACAAGACTCATCCTTACAACGGTTAGACTTAAACGAGAGCTGCACAATAGGGTCAAATCCGACACTCTGAGTTTATCCAATCCTGACCACATGTGACGTGATGTATTCACCTAATGGCTAACTCCCATCACTCAGAGTCCCACTAAGCACAAAGCAAGCAACATTCGGATAAGGAAACATACTCATGCAAACTATTCTCAAGAAACTATACTAGCATACCACGTTGAACTCATACTATCAGGCATAACCTAAACAAGCTATCCTACTGCTGTCCACTCAATACTATCATGCAATTCTCATAACGCTGAAACACATAAGCAGGCACATAAGGCATCCTCCTAGATCCTTAGTCCTATACCAGCATGCAGTTCTACTAAAACTGAAACTGAGACTGACACTGGAACTAAAACTGAAACTGAAACTGATAATCATAACTTGTATGGGTATTTTGGGGTACTTACTTGAGCTCGACTGATTGCATGCACCACACCCTTTTTCTCTTTTCAAAGTTCTTTTCTTTCTGAATTCTTTTTGCTTTTATAAAACCGTTTTCTTTCTTAAAACCCTCTTTTTACAAAACTATCTTTCCATTTTGAAAATTTTTATACCAATTCCTCAGTTTGAGTTCAGACACACTCGAGAGCATGTCCGAATCCCTCAAACCAAGGCTTTGATACCAACTTGAAACGACCCAAAAATCACGACTAAAAATTTCTTTTAAAACATTACTAAAACCATATTTATAAAACTGTATCATAAGTCATAACATAATTTTCGAGTATTAATTCAAAAGATAATCTCATTATCAGAGTAAAACATTCTCAGGCTAACTGACTATGGTGTGTAGGGATGAGAATTTGGCCCGAAAACCCGAACCGAACAGAAAACCGAACCGAATTAGACCCGAATAAGCAATTCGATTCGGTTTTTGGGTATCTATATAAGGCTTATTCGGTTTTCGGGTTATTCGGTCCGGGTTACCCGAATAAGGGCTTATTCGGTCCAAAAGGACCGAACCGAATAAGAAAAGTCACATTAGTTTTCCACTTGCACGATTGCTTATTCGGTCTTGTGTTCTATTGACCGT
This sequence comes from Lactuca serriola, assembly GCF_051521515.1. Classification (NCBI taxonomy): domain Eukaryota; kingdom Viridiplantae; phylum Streptophyta; class Magnoliopsida; order Asterales; family Asteraceae; genus Lactuca; species Lactuca serriola. The sequence continues at coordinate 63,299,045 of NC_136416.1, read as the reverse complement.
TACCCAAAATACCCAAGTAATGTTTCATGTTTAACTTATATACTTATAGATAGATTTTTGGGTGTTTTAGATATTAGTGTTTAATATGTTGCTTAATAACTATATCTTAAGAATGTGGTGGTTGGATTTTACATTTCATATATCAAGAATAGTTAATCCGTGTTATTTGTATTTATCATAAGCTAAAAAAAGTCATACAAAATACACTATTTATAATCATATTGTAAATGTTATTTGGGTTATTCGGGTTATTCGGCTCCTTAATCATCTTGTACATGTTATTTGGGTTATTCGGGCCGGAACTGAACCGAATCAAATAATACCCTAACCGAACCGAACCCGTATTGCTCATTTGGTTCGGTTTTCGGTTCATATAATTACCCTTATTCGGTTTTCGGTTTATTCGGGTTCGGGTCGGTTCGGTTCGGTTCTGACCCGAATAACATCCCTAATGGTGTGTGTGCACTGCAAGCTCTCCGAGCTCCTTTTTTGAAAACTGAGTACCTGAAACCAAAACTGAAAATCGTAAGCACGAAGCTTAGTGAGCTCCCCCAAACTACCACATACCATACAATAACATATAAAGCACTACTGGGCCTTGCCCACTTCATCGGACCGAAGTCCGGAAACTGCATCGGACCGAAGTCCGGAACTACTGAAGCCTTGCCTCCTGCATCGGACCAAAGTCCGGAACTGCATCGGACCGAAGTCCGGAAACTGCATCGGACCGAATTCCGGAACTAACTAAAGCCTTGCCCTCTGCATCGGACCGAAGTCCGGAAACTGCATCGGACCGAAGTCCGGAACTACTGAGGCCTTGCCTCCTGCATCGGACCGAAGTCCGGGACTAACTGCATCGGACCGAAGTCCGGAACTGACTGCATCGGACAGAAGTCCGGAACTACTGAACATAGCATAGCATAAACATCTCAACTAACACAACAACATATACTGCATACTGCTTCGGGCCATAACCCGGAACACATAACACGCAAACCTGTCTGAGCCACGAAGGCATCAAACATACTAACTACTGCATCAGACCGAAGTCCGGAAACTACTACTAATTGAACGGGCCGGCATTGTGGCCTTAGACCCGTTCCTACTGGAAGGAAACTACCTGGTACTGCTGAACTTGCTGATAACCCTCTGGCTGCTAACGGACAACCTTCTGAGTCGCTGCTCCTCTAGCTCTCTGAGCTACCAATATCAAAATGATACTTAGTCTGACAGTCCTTCAAAAGTCAACTAAGTCAACTCTGGTCAAAGTCAAAGTCCTGGTCACAGTCAACCTTCCAGGTTGACCCTACTCGCCGAGTCAGCCTACTGACTCGCCGAGTTCATAAGCTCTGAAATCCCTTTCATTCGCGACTCCACTCGCCGAGTCAGACCATGACTCGCCGAGTCTACTGGTTTTCGAGTCCTGACCTGTCCACTCACTGGGTCCCCACTCAACTCACTGATTCGAGTCTTAACTCAAAGGGTTTGGGGTTTCGCGACTTGACTCGCCGAGTCCTAGAACAGACTCGCCGAGTCCAAGGCAATCTTCAACAGACTCGCCGAGATGTTCTTCCAACTCGTCGAGTTGCTGCCTAACTTCATCCAACTCGCCGAGTCCACCCATGTGACTCGCCGAGTCTCTTTAATTCTTAATCCATACAGTGGCTTTTCGAGCCATGCAGGGGCTCAAAACCATAGATCCATTCCTCTAGAGCCTACCCCCCACGTAAAGTGGAAAACTTTACGTGTAACCAAGGAGTTATAGGCTTAGAACACTTTTGGGCTAGGGTTTGTAACAAAGGGGCTACACCAACAACTTATTGGCCTAAACTTTATGACTTTCTAGGTTATTACCAACCTAGATCTGAGGTAGCAACCTCAGATCTACTCCAAACTCGAAATAGATCTCATCCATACTCAAAATGCCCAAAACTCAAACATAAGCTAGATCTAGATGCACATAAGCCCAAACAACAGACTATTACCTCAAATGAAAGCTCCAACTGAAGTAAATCCCGGATCTACACCACTCCTTTGCAGCAAAGCCCTTGATCTTCAAGCCCCTCTCCAAGATTCTCTCCTCCAAGGCTCTATTCTCTCAAATAATGAAGGCTCACTCAACACTAGGGTTTCTGGAACTAAAAAGGGGAGCAAAGAGGCTGAGGGTGGGTTATAATGTGCTTTATATAGGGCACAGCCTCTGGGATTAGGGTTTTTCTCGCCCAGACCAGACTCGCCGAGTCCACTCGCTGACTCGCCGAGTCGGTCACTTACTCAATGACCCGGATCCCGCTCTGACTCGTCGAGCTCATCCCTGGACTCGACGAGTTGACTCTTGATTTAGAGCTTAACCTTTATTTTCTTGGTCTTCCTGATTCTGGGTGTTACAAAAACCCTCCCTTTAGGAGCTTACGACTATAAACCCCCCAAGAATGGGTTCCTGGGCCGTAAACTCATATACACTAGTCAAATGATGCCCTAAATCCATTCTAAGGCTTGTAAAATTAGTTTGAATCACATGTGATTGATCTAAGACCACCAACTCATTAACATAAGAAATGTATAGGAGCTTACGGCCGTAAACTCCTAGTTTAGGGCCATAAACTCCCTTTGATGGTTCCTTTGGTGGTTTAACTCATTCCTATGCCTTAGATTAAATCATAGCAACCTTCCCCAAGTGTTATTTGTCCATTTAGCATCATAAAACCCTCATCCATGAGTTCACGGCCGTGAACTCATGTGGAGTTGGTCTAGGGGCCGAAAACTCCATGAGGAGTTTACTCTTGAAGAGTAAACACATTATCCAAAGTCCCATATGTCCGTAGATGTCACCCGGGTCACTCCAAACACTTGATTTGAAGTGTTTTCGCGTCTTGGAGTGCATAATCATATCTAATTAGTAATTCAAAGTCTAATTAGATACCTTTGTATATCATTTCATATTACATAGGAACCTCACGCGTTATCAAGCCCCGAACCGACAATTAGCATCCAAACCGTCACGTTTTCTCGTCTGGTGAGTTCATACCCTTATCCCTTTTCAATGTTTTTAGGGGGGAATACAAGCAATAGTACAAGAATACCTTGTACTTAAATTCATTATTTCATTTGAATGGTTTCATAATCTGTACACTTTTAAGAATTGAAAACATATTAACAAACTGTTTGACTTGTAGAGTTGTTTTTCAAACCGATTTCAATTCTTATTATACAGTGTTATACTTTATACTTCGCAATTGATTGTTCACACATTTACTATTTGAAATCATAGAACTTTTGTATTGTCCTTAATAAAACACCCCTAGACACGAGTGTGAAGGACAGGTATCATTAGAACTTAGTCAGTCTTAGATAGTACTCCCCCTAGATACGAGAGTAAAGAGTAATCTTAAGATTGGAGACACGTCCTTTGTAACACTTCCCCTAGACACGAGAGTGGAGGACTATCCTTGTAACCAGAATCTCCGAAAGGGAGAGCGTGGCTTGAGTGTATAGATCTATACGGGGCTGACTACCCCGCACCTGGCTGCTAGCTACAGCCGAACCGAAAGGTTCAAGGGTGACAAAAGTCATAAAAAGATACTGGCCCCAATCCGAGTCATATCTAGTCTGAAGTATGGTTAAGGAACTCGCAATCAAGATTTATGAGAGCTTTAAACTTATTTATTAGTTTTATATACGTGTTAAAACTAATGTACATTTAAAGGTAACCAAACTTTCAGGAAACTTCACACACACACTTTAAGTATGGTGGATACTTGTACGTTACTTTCAGATTCGATAGCACTTCACAAACATTTTAGGAAAATAAGGGTTTTTCCTGGGAAAACTAAACTTGTTCTTAATCAGAGTGTGTAAAAATCAGATAACAAACTATTCTTAATCAAACTGGGTAACAAACGGGTAACTAAACTTTACATATAAGAAAATATGGGATTTTCTTGAGTTCGTAACTTTTCAGAAAAACCGGAAGGAAACTCGTTCATTTTCAGAAAAACAAACCGCTTATGAACTCACCAGCTTTATGCTGATTTTCAAAGTGCTTGTATTCTCAGGTCCACATTAGACAGCTACCCAGCGACCCTTTTGGCGAAGACGGAGTGCGTAGAAGACACGTCTGTACTTTTGTTCATATGATATATAAGTATGACACTTGTAACATTTTGATTTCAAACAAATGTAATAACTATATGTAATGTATTGCTTTGTGTTTACTATGCTTACTATGTACATTGGTTGCGATATTCATGACGTCCTCCGCCCCGGAACGTTTCCGCCATCGGTTTCGGGGTGTGACAAACACCCTCCCACTAGTGCTAAAAACGGATTCCGAAGCCACGAGTGAGACGGAAATGGCAAACAAATCTCTTGCCATCAATGATAGAACCGGGAATCTTGGACTATTCACTTTCCACCAATCTAGAATACTAAACATTTTTGAGTCGTCTTCAACACTTTCTTGCAAATACTTTTCTAACTCCCCAATTGATTCAACTATGTTCGTCTTCATCTTTTCTATTAGTTTATTTCTTAATGGGGGATTAGGTGCCATAAAATCCGGGTTTTGGCGTTTACCTAGTATCGATGATGAAGTGGTAGACTCGGCAGTACTTGAAGTAGAACTTAGAGGATGAATTCTAATATAATCATTATATAATTCATACATGGAATCCATGATATATTTCTTTTTGGCCTCCACCCCCTTTTCTCCATAACGATCCTCAAGTAGTATAACCAAATATTTTACTTTGTTCCTCGGATCAAGAATCAAAGCAAAGTAGAGCAATAAATTCATTTTTTCTATGTCGCCAAAATACATGTCAAACTTTATTTTCATGGCCAATGCAATATCACAAAGACTAGAATCGGAAATAGGATCATCCAAGAGCGTACGAATGGAATATATATATCTTCAATGCATGTGTTTGATGTCACATAAAGTGTCCCGGAAATCCTCAAAGTAACATCACGAAAAGGTTTTAAAAAATGACATACATTCCTAACCCGTTCCTAATCGCTTGATGAAGGTATCGGCAAACCCGCATTTTCAATTTCGTATCGAAAATCAAATTCATATCTCTCAAAAGTTTTTTCGTAAGCTTGGGAAATTCCAACATATGGTAAGTAGAGTTCCATCTTGTTGGCACATCTCTCTTCAAGTGTTTTGTTATACTGGGATTAGCAACCTTAGCAAACTCGGTAAACTTATGAATTCTAGAAGGCGATTGCCTAATCCATTTAACCGCCCATCGAACTATCTCAACCGCCTTATCAACTTTTTTTATGCCATCTTGCACCACTAAATTTAAAATGTTGGCAATACATCGAATGTGCATCCATTTCCCATTTAGAAGACACTTGTTGGATTTTTGAAAACTTTTTTTCAAGAAGTCAACTGCCACATCATTCGCACTTGCATTGTCAACAAAAATTGTGAAAACGTTTTCTATTTCCCACTCCGTTAAACATTTCTCAACCATTTTCCCAATAGCAACCCCACGGTGACTCTCTTGAGAAGAAAAACACAACACTTTTTTTTAATTTTCATTCATTATCAATAAAGTGGGCGGTGAGACACATATAACATGATCGTTGTTTAGAAGCCCACGTATCGTTGGTCAAACATATTCTACCAACATTTTTTTAATAAAGTCACAGATTTTTTGTTTTTCGTCGACAAATAATTGGTAGACATTCGTTGTGCTTGTACTTCTACATGGAACTTTAAACAATGGTTGAGTAACACTATTGTAATACCTAAAGGCCGCACCTTCTACAAAGCTAAAAGGAAGTTCATCAACTACCAACATGTGAGCTAGGGCTTTCCGACTCTCATTTTGATCATATTTTCAAGCTGACAATTTGTTTTCATCACCATATTGGAAAGCTAGTTGTGTTTTCCCACCACTAAGTTTAGCCAAGTAAACTTTACATTTAGTTAAATGATAACCTAGATTTTTGGTCCCATAACCATCTGATTCACACTTGTAATTCCCGCCACCACAATGCTTACATTTGCATCTTTGAACACCCTTTTCGTCCTTATACCTTTCAAATTCTTTCCAAACTTTCGATCTTGGGTTGAATTCTTTAGTTTTTTTCTCTTTTTCTTGTGGAACTTGATCATTGGTTGGGTTGTCAACTTCAATCGTCTCATCTTCCACTTCAATATAGTCATCCGTTTTTGACATCTAAAACAAGAAAAAAAAACAGAAAAAGTGTTAAAATACATAAAGTTCAGGAAAAAAAACAAAAAAAATTATAAACAGGAAAAAAAACAGATAAACTGCTGATGTAAAACATATTTCATCAATAATAGGCAAGCAAAATATTTCAATGAAAACGATGAATAGCATATTTCTATGCAAAAAACAGAAAAAAAAATTGTGTGCTTTACATAGTTTTTCAATTAAGTCTATGCATTTAGGTAGTAAATTTCATGGCTTAGTTTTATTTGGAAGTTCCAGTTGTACACACATTATCATATTCCTTCTTTGCCCCTTCTTTTCACATTCTATATTTTTGGACAAGGCCTTAATATGTCAATTAATGTTCCATTTTCATTACTTCATCTTGTGGGGCCTAATCTACGTCTCTTGATTACTTTGTTTCCAAATAAGATTTACAAAAATGAAGAACGAAAGCCAAAACAAATAAAGAGTATGAATTTTTCTACAACTAAATAAAAGAAGAGATGAATCCCAACAAAGTTATAACTTTTCTTTTGGGTGAATCTTTTCTAGTTTATGATATATATATATATATATATATATATATATATATATATATATATTATACTAAACATTTGAGCAAATTGTAAATTGTAAAATAAATTGTAAACTATAAAATAAAAACAAATTGTAAACATTTGTCCAGTTATGTATTTGACCTCTTTTAACTGTTTTCCAATGCAACTCGAAATATAATTTCATTTGCTTATTCTTATATTATTAACTTAATGTTTTATGAAGTACTTCTCATCACCCAATGCAAAGTTCAAAAAAAATTCAGCAATAATTGTGGATCAAGCTCTCAATTCTATAGTAAAACCCACCAATTTATCCACAAAAAAGTATCATCAGATTTGGAAAACAAATATAACTGAACGAAAGCCAAAAAAAAATAATACTATTAGTTTTCCCAACACACACAAACATAAGGCCATGTCTTTATGCCAATCATGATCAAGCTGAATCCCAACAAATTGTAAAGTGTAAAATAAATCCAATGCTTTTGCTTTTGCTTTTTCTTTAAAGCCACAAGAGCCTCATTCAAAGTTGCACTGATTTTCTAATTTTCTATGTCAAAAAAGGATCAATTTGTTGTTATAACTTACATTTGAGTTTGAAGTTCAAATCCGTGATTTTTTTCCTGGAGTGGTGACGAGCTGAAGTGACGCTGCGACGAGCCGACAAACACCTGATGACCAGCGAGGCAGCGGCGAACCGATGACCACCTGATGACCGGCGAGGAGGTGGCGACGACCAGCTGAAGTTGATCGACGGTGACAAACGAAGAGGCAAACAAGGGATTTTTTTGACGTAGAGAAAATAGAACGAGGTAAATTGGGTTGTGCTTTGGGAATTGAGACGGATAAAAGGGATATTGCCATATTTGGGCCATTATTTGTTATATATATTCCGGGTATACCCGAAACCCAATAAAATTACCCTTTACCCGACCTAAAAAAATCGGGTTACCCACATACCTGAAAAAACTAACCCGAATTACCCGATACCCGAAAAAATCAGGCAAGTAATTCAGGTAACGGGTATTTTTGACAGGGCTATAAAGAACCATGACTGGTTCGCATAGCGTATATCATCAAATATACATATAACACTTATTTCCAGATAATAAGCATATAACTCACATATAAACTTTCAACATATATTTAATACTTTTATTAATACTTCTATTAAAATCATGTTCATGAAAAGGACTATGCACTCACATGTTAAAGTGATGATTCGAAATTCGGATAGCGCTTCGCTTCTAGCAATTATCTTTTCGTTGACGTAACCTAGTATTATTATTACTAAGTTTTAGTCTAATATTTATTGCGACTAATTATTAGTCTAGATTCATCATTAATTCAAAGTCTATTTGATGGTCTATCGAGTAAGGAACAACCAGGTAGGATCATATCGGAGGTATGGTCCATTTGGTATACGAAGTATACTATTTGGAAATCTTACTTTAAACACCTCATTAAATCCAGACTATACATCATCCTCGTAAGTAGATCAATCAGTATAACGACCTGCAATCACTGATAAATCTTGTTTATAGGTTCATGATAACGATAATAAATTTAAACATAAGTTACACTTAAAGTGTAATAGCTATAGCTCCACTTACAGGGTTTCTAGCGAAAACTTAGAACTCTGTGGTCAGAGCTTTGTCGCTGAATCTTTTTTTCTAAAAAGATTCTTGTAGCGCTTTTGAGCTCACCTGACTAAACTAAATACAGAAAGAGAAGTTGGATCACGAGGGACCGAAATGTACGGGGATAAGAAGAGAAAGACTCTTGAATCAAGAGAATGGTGCAAGAAATATGAGAGCCTAGAGGCTCCTATTTATAGTAATTATTTTCAAAAACCACAATCTATAGTTACTTCAATGGTCTTATAGTTATTTAAACGACTAAATACCCCTTTATAATACTATTTTAAATAAATTTAACGATAATTATACTAAACTAATGTCAAAAGCACTCAACACTAGTCTTATAACGACCGCATCGTCAATACATTTCTAATGATATATATATATATATATATATATATATATATATATATATATATATATATATATATATATATATATATATATATATATATATTACATATATGATTTGTAATTTATTTTAATACGTAAATATGCTATTATAAATTGTAACTCGTTCATACGAACTCTGTTTTTAACATTCTTTATATCCACTCGTAGTTATCTATGAGCTCTATAACTTTCGTTTAAACTTCGTTGACTAATTTTGACTTTATTTTTTGTCCATATTTTTTAAAATTAAATGATTTTGCTAAAATCACAACTCTTTCATACGGACTCCGTTTTTTACATTCTTTTTCTCAAATTTTTTATTTTAAAGAGTACTATGATTTTCTTTTTGATGGATTTAGCTAAAAGTCAATCATTCTCTTCGTAATTTTTTAGGTCATACATTTATACCGAGTCGAATTTTTATGAAATTTATATTTTCAGGATTGGGAAGACATGTAGTTTATATATATATATATATATATATATATATATATATATATATATGTGTGTGTGTGTGTGTGTGTGTGTGTGTGTGTTTTGGCGCACTTATTTTTTCTATACATGCGATTCAATTGATTTTTCTGATTTTATTATATTAGAATAATCATGAAACACATCTTATTCATAAAATTCTTCTTTATTATGTCAAATAGGTTACGATTGTTAACCCTAACTATTAATTTGGTTAAAATTATTTATCCTAGATAATTTTCTATAAAAAAATCATTTTTAACGCATATTATATCTTAATCGACTAGCCTGAATCTGCGAGTGTTACAGAAGGACTTTTCCTTTTGATAGGTGAAAGTTATTTTGTAACACCCGCAGATTCGGGTTAGTTAATTTAGAGATAATAAACGTTAAAAATGATTTGTTGATTGAAGTTTATTTTGGATAAATAATCTGAACAAAAGGTATAGTATATGTGCAAAGGATTCCGTACATATAAAGAATGCTAAAATCCGACTTCGTATGAAGAAGTTATGCTTCTTCGAAGTTTCACGATTAAACCAACACGGCTCTGCGTATCGTAAAAAGGTAAATTGTTGATTAATTACATTTTAGCCTTATTAATCTAAATAAAAGTCATAGTATTCGTTAAACCAAGAGTGTGTATATAGAGAACGTCCAAATTAGACTTCAGTAAAGGAAGTTATGATTTTTCGAAGTTTCAGCGAAGTAGTGCAAACACAAAAATCGAATTTTAGATCAGTCAATTTTTAGCCAAAATGATCTAAATGAGAATTGAAGATTTCATTGATAGGAATTCAACGATTAAAAGACAGTCGAAAACGGAGTCCGTATGTAGAAGTTATGAATTTTACACGGTCATTAACAGTGTAATCTTCTCAGACTATTAAATTTAAGATTAGTTGATAATTAGCCGATAGGGTCAAAGGGAAAGTGGTGGTACTCGGAAATACCTACACTTAGATATAAAGAACGTCAAAAACGAAGCTCATTTCATCACACATTTCCATTCCATGCTCTCTTAAACCCTCTAAGGCCTCAATGCCTTTCTCTAGCACTTCCTAGGTGTTAGTAGCGAAGCTCTAGAGCGTCAGAAAGCTCCAAGAAGTAGAGCTTTCAACTTAGAAGCTCTGACCGTGCGAAGTCCGATTTCTCGCTAAATCACATGTAAGTTGAGTTATGCTTACCGTACTTTAAGTATAATTTATGTTTAAGTTCATTATCGTTATTATGAACCTATAAAATAGATTTACAAGTGATTCCAAGTTTTTATACTGATTGATCTACTTATGGGGATGATGTCTAGGATAAATTTAGTGAGGTGTTTAAAGTGGGATTTCCAAACAGTATACTTTGTAAACCAAACGGACCCTACCTCCAATATGATCCTACCTGGTTGTCCCTTATCAGCTATAGCTCAGTAGACTTTAAATTAATGATGAATCTGGACTAATAATTGGTTGCAATAAATATTAGACTAACACTTAGGGGTTGTTCGGCGGCATCTGAATTTTTAAGATCTGAATTTTTAAGAGGTCTGAATTTCTAAGAGGGTCTGAAACTTTAAGTTTTGAATTTTTAACATGTTTTTTGGTTGGAACATCTGAATTGATGTGCTGAATTATAAAAATGACCATTTTACCCTTCATTGTTATTTTTTGTTGAATTCAATGTTTCTGTTTATAAAATAACCAAACCAACTTCTTGAATAATTATAAAAAAAAGTATAAACACAATGCAAAATTCAAATTAAAAAAAAAAAATCAAACAATGCTCTAATATAAAGAGGTAAAAGTATAATGCTACAATAAATAAATCAATAAAAATACATTACTGTTTTTTGTATTTAACCCTTACAAAAACAATTTTACAATAGCTATGAAAACAACCTAAACTCTATGCTTATATGGATCACATTACATATATACAACCCAATTCGTACAAATATAATCTTATATATATTTTCAGAAGAAAATCCTCACAATTTGAAGCTTAATGGTTTTTCCACCTTGTTCCACAGTGAGAATTTTCTGCAGAGGGATGAGAAATTAACATCGTCATCATACAAAAGCAAAAATGGATACAAGAAACACCATATGCCAAAGTTCCAATTTCTCAAGGTAAAACATCAATGCCTAAAGTTTCAATTGCTCAAATGAGAGACAAAAAGGAACAATTTGGACAAAAAAAAGTTCACAGCCTTCATCCACCGTCATCTTAACCATCAAAAATCACACAGCACTCTAAATCAATAACCAATTTGGAAACTATACATCAGTTTATGATAACAACAACTATTATTATACCATGAAACTAGAAATCAATAACTAATTTGGAATGAAACTACCGATTCAAAACATCACAACATCACAAAAAAACCAAAACATGAACATTTAAAAACTCAGAATATTAAATCGATTTTTGATTTCACATCTTGAAAAAAATTTGATTTCATGCATGAGGAGTGATTTTAGAAACTTCATACCTGACCAATAAAGGAGATCGGAGACCGGCGTTGGCGATGGCGGTGTTTTCGAGGGCAGAACCGGCGATGTCGGAGCTTGGCGTCGGAGGTCGTAGTTCGGTAGTGGGGCTCGATTTCATGGAGGTGGAAGTGATATCAGAAGTTGTGTGAAACATATGGGTGTACGAGGTCAATGATGGGGTGGAGGTGTTGTGCGAGTCGACGATGGGAGGAGGTGGTCGGCGATAGGATGAAGTGTTCGGTGATGAGAGGAGGTGGTTGGCGTTTGAGTCGGTGGGAGGTGGGAGGAGACAGGAGAGAGGATATAGTGAATGTGGGTTATGGAAGCATTCATATGAGGGAAATAGAGGGAAGGGCGTGTATTTTTTTTATTCAGATATGAGTTCAAGTCTGAAAGTTTAATAGGATTTTAAGAAATTAACAGCCTTTTATTCATAGGCTAACAAACGCTTTACATCTGAAATAATAAGAGGTTGCCTCTTAATTTTTCGATTAAGAGGCTACCAAACAGCCCCTTAGTGATAATGATACTAGGTTACGTCAAAGGAAAAGACAGTTGCTAGAAGCGAAGTGTTGTCCGAATTTCCAATCGTCACTTTAACAAGTGATTGCATAGTTACTTTCATCTTACACATAGATATGAAGTATTTAATATAAATACATGTTATATGTGCCTATTATCCGTGTTCCTGATATTTATGCTAGATGAACGATTTATACATGTTTTACTTGATTTAAATAGTATATGTATTTTTATACATATAAATATTTTGGGTAAAGATGGGTAGATGAAAGATGATATAGATGATGAGAGATGAAAGATGATATAAATTATGAGATATGAAAGATGAAATAGATGATGAGAGGCCTTGACTTTAAAGACGACATCATCTAGCAGAGTATAGATGACCACCACAGACTATTCTAGACAGTCCAGTGGAACGCTAGCAGGCTCGCAACCTGTAGGTGTTTTTGAACTAAGTGTTCAACAGATGTACTCTAAAAATCCATTGACATGTATTATGGGTGGACTTCCTAAAATAATACTGTCACTAAAGGACATGAACCCGGGCAGATATGAACTTAGTGCCTATTAGATATATATATTGGTAGCTATGGACTTAGTGCCCTATAGATGAACATTGGCAGCTATGGACTTAGTGCCCTATATATGAACATTTACAACTATGGACTTAGTGTCTAATAGATAACACTGGCATCTACGGTCTTAGTGCGTATTAAGTGTTGGCAGCGATGGACTTTGCGCCTATTCCTTAGGACAAATCCTTAGGAATCAATATTGAAAAATACCTACCGACAAGTATTATAGAGAAACCCCTGAACTAGTACTGTCAGCATAGATGATCCTTAACAATAAAGAAGATAATGGGGATGAGAAATTGGGTTAATTGTGTGATGATTAAACATAATAATTATATTATTGTGGGTTGAAAACCCTATCTATTCACCAGGTTTCCCAACCTGACTCACTAAGTTTATTGTATCACATGTAGCAATATTAAAGATACATTCTACTAAACGATTCAAGGAGTATTAGGCCACTAGTTTAATTATTGTAAGGCTTGTAATATTTCGTTATGCTTATGTTTTTTGTATTGACGATGACATCCCAATGTTTTAATATAAATAAAATACATTTCTTCGGAAATGCTTTGATAATATCATTACCATGTTTTTTGGGAACAAATTCCACAATGTTATTCCTAATAAAGGATACTCTGATTTTTCAATAAGCATAAACATATCGGTTTTTTCTGGACCTGAAAATGGGGATGTCACATATTTGGTTCAACAACTTAGTTGTTTTACTAGGTTGGTTTTGGCCCTAGAGTTTGCGCTCGCGAGTTCGGGGTTCATCCTTTTTTCAAGTCATTGGCCTATGTTTTTAGGCTAAGGCCTTAGCTAACCTTCTCTTTTGGACCTTGGTTGGTTCATTTTTTATCACGGTATTCTCTTTTAGGCAAAGCTGTATAGTTACCCTTTAAGACTTTGTTCTAAGTATTGGGCCGATGTGAGTTGCACTCCGGCCCTAGTCATCTAAGTCATGTCGAGATCGTCACCTCGAGGCGTTTAAGACTTAGGTATTTTATACATCAAGGGAAAGGTTATGAGTCTTTAAAGCCTTTGTTCATGTCATGGGCAAAGGTAATGGTCCTTTGAGTTAAATTGACACATTTAGGGAAATTTATGAGCCTTTAAAGCCTATGGTTGCATCCTTACATCGGTTTCGCTCAAGTGACATGGATGATCAGTCCTTGTTATCACTTGGTAAATGTGCACAACCTCTTATTGGAACGATATCAAGATTGGATAATAATAATAAACATCTAAATTGTTTTCGAAAATAGTCAGTCTCTACCATTCTAATGATAATGTTCTGGAAATATCAACATTGTTTAATGAGGACAAAAATTACTAAACTTTGACACAAAAATGGGACTAGAAATAGAGCTAATTGTTGGGGTGTAATTATCCACTTGGATTTAGATCACATTACCCTTTCCCTTGATGTGTCTTATTCTGTCTTTTCTCCCTGTTCTAGGAGTAAAAGTGGCACAAAATGTGCGTGTTCCAAGTCTGGGGAATGGGCCTTCCTTCTTGTGCTTCCAAGACATAAGTTTCATTCTGGTACGTCTCCACTATCTTGTATTGGCCTTCCCAGGTGACACTTACATTTCCATGGGGTTATGCATGACTGGGTTCATTCTTCCTTAATATACATTCTCATACTTTGATGTTTTTCACTCGTACACACCGATTGTAGTAATTTTTGATGCGAGATTTGTAGGCAGCTTGGTCGAGTTGGGCGACTTCGCGTTTTTCGTCAAGCATGTCTAAGTCTTGATGTTGTCCCGCTTCATTGGTGTTCACGTCAAAGTCTGCCACCAGTAGTGATCCGACCAAGATTTCAGGTGGTTGCACTGCTTCCGTTTCATATGTCAGGCTAAAGGGTATTTCCCTAGTACTGGATCTCGAGGTCGTGTGATATGACTAGATCAATGTGGGCAATTCTTCAACCCATGCTCCTTTAGAATTCATCAGGCACTTCTTAAGGCTATTAATGATTGTCTTGTTTGACACCTCTGTTTGGTCATTGCCTTAGGGATACACCACTGAGGTGAATCGGTGATGGATTTTTTTCTCTTCACACCATTCCTTGAAGAGCCTGCCATCAAATTGGGTGCCATTATCACTAATTAGGATCCTTAGGGTGCCAAAACGTGCGATGATGTTCTTCCACATGAACTTTATTATCTGTCTTCACGACACGGTGGTCAAAGGTTCGAACTCGATCCATTTAGTAAAGTAATCAATGGCGACCAGTAAGAATTTAGCTCCACCTGGGGCGGTTGGAAACAAACCGACAATATCTATGACCCATTGGTGAAAGGGCCAGGGATCGTTGATGATGTTCAGTGGCATGGCAGTTTGATTTTGGAAAGGAGCAAAATCTTGGCACTCCGGGCACTTTTCGGTGAGCTTGGATGCATCCTTATAGATAACTGGCCAATATACTTCTAAGCGGAGTATTTTCCTGGTGAGCTCCATGCGCCTTCATGCGCTCCAACTTCCCCTGCGTGGCTCTCTTCTAAAAGTGATTGCCCTTCTGAGTGGGAAATGCACTTTAGCCATGGTTTCATCTATCCCCTCTTGTATAATTGTGTGTCCCTTACCGCGAATTGAGGGGATTTAACCTTGACCTTCCTATCCTCCGTGGAATCATCTGGGAGGACCCCATGCAAAAGGTAGTTTGTGAAAGGATTGGTTTAATCAGGAGTTGTTGTGATAACGTCAACTTGCTTGTTGTCGATGCTTTTCTCTGGGATGACCTCCACTAAGACTTTCTTGGTTAGATGATAGAATGATGTCGAAGCCAATTTTCTAAGAGCATCAACTCTCACGTTTTGTCCCTGTGGATCTGTTTGATTGAAAAGCTTTTGAATGAGTGTGCTAAATTTCGCACTGCGTCCAATTACCTTTGTATTCTTTGGTCTTTGGCCTCGTATGTACCATTGACCTGATTGGTGATGAGGAGAGAGTCACTGAGGATTGCAAGGCATTTCACTCCGACTTCTTGGGTTAGTCGGAGGCATGTTAAAGTGCCTAATACTCGGCCTCATTGTTGGAGGCCTGGAAGTTGAATCGCAAGGCATACATAATTTCATCATCATTGAGGGTTTTGAGGATCAGTCCTACTTCGGACCCTTCCTTGCTCGCAACTCCATCAGTATGTAGCTCCCAAATGTCCTGGCTTGCCCCAGTTCTGAGGGGCTACTAGCATGATTTTTGGTACGCTTTTGAGTGTGTCGGGGATTTCAACTAGGAAGTTTGCCAAGGCTTGAGCTTTGACGCTGGTATGTGGCCGATAATCTATGTCATCCCACCCAGCTCAATCACTCATCTTGCTAAGCATCCAAATTTCTCTGGCCTCAACATGATTTGTTTTATTGGGTAACTGGTTAGGACCTCAATCTCTAGGGCTTGGAAATGTCACATGAGATGCCTGACTGCATAGATTAACGCGAGCAACAACTTCTCTAAGATCATATAGTTAAGCCCAGGACCCTGTAATGCTCTTCTCACGAAATGTACCAACAATTGTTTCTTGACCCTCTCGATGGTTAGTACCGATGATATGGTCTCGTTGGATGCTGCCAAGTACATTTGCAAAGTTTCTCCTGGTAGGGAGCTCGTCATGGTCAGGAACAAATGTAAAGCTTCCTTCAGGTGTTGCATGGGCTTCTCGGCCTTTGTTGTCCATTTAAATTGATTCTTGTCAATACACCTTCCAAGGTTTGAAAGAGTGGGAGAGCTTTCTCGACCGACTTGACGATAAATCTACCAAGTCCCGTCAACCTTCCATTGATTTCTTGTACTCCTTTGAGATTGTTGGGGAGGGGGGGGGGGGGGGGTAGATTCGGGGAACTCTTTTATCTATGTTTGGTTTGTCGAAATTCCTTCTTTGCTTATCTGATAACCCAGGAATTGGCCTTTCTCTACCCCAAAAGTACATTTACCCAGATTGAGTTTCATCTGCATCTTTGTCAAAGTTTGAAAAGTTTCTTCGATGTCGCAAAACAATGTTGCTTTATTATGGCTATTAATAACCATGTCATCGAAATAGACTTTGACATTCCTACCGATTTGATTTGAAAACACTTTGTCCATCAGACGATGGTATGTTGCCCCAACGTTCTTAAGGTCGAACAACATCTTTTGGTAGCAGAAGGTGCCGTGATCGATATGAAAACCAACCTTCTCTTCATCTTCTTTTCTCATTTGAACTTGATGATAGCCTTGTAGGCATCGAGGAAACACTTGAACTGAAATCTCTCCAAGGACTCAACTTTTTGGTCTATCTCTGGGAGAGGGTAGTGATCTTTTGGGCAGGTGTTGATTAGGTCAGAGTAATCGATATACATCCGCCACGACCCATATGGCTTTTTCACCATCACTAGATTTGCTATCTAGGTAGGAAAAATTGCCTCCTAGTGAATGCATGTGTCTATCATTTTTGCCACTTCTACATTTCTTGCCTTGTTTCTATTACATGCTTGCCCCCTATTTTTTTGTTTAATGGGGAAGTTTCTCGGGATAACATTCAAGATGTGCTCGATGACCTCGCGGTCGCCAGGCAAAGACCATGGATTACTGCTTTAGGGGTGTGACTAACCTTCCTTTGGTTTCTTCCAATAGGTTGGTGCTTATTCACACTATTTTCTTTGGATAATCTGGGTGGATGGTGTGTTTTTCTATGTGGCAACATTCCTTCCATTTTTCGAGGCTCGCACCAATTCTGGTGTGGCAATGATTTGATGATAGTGGTGTACGTATGGGTTAGTGGCGACGATCGTGGTTGACCCGGCACGTGTGTTGAACTTGACGATACCATGGATTGTTGATGGTATGGCCTGTAGTTGATAAAGAGTCGGTCGTCCGATCAAGATATTCTGCTCTTCTGGGTAATGTACCACTGAGAATTCAATCGTTTGTGTGATCTTGTGTTTTCCATCATGACTGACTAATGTGAGCGGGAGATGTATTGTGCCTAATGGCCATAAACTATGCCTGGTGAACCCTACGAGCGAGCCGCTTGGCAGCGGTTTTAGACCCTCCTTCCAGGAGGTTGGCAGCTGCCTGAAACAATGTTCTTAGAGTATATCGGTGCTGCTACCGTTGTCTATGTATACATGATGAACATTTATTTGGTGTATGTAGGCGGTGACCAGGAGTGGATCTCTGTGGTTCTAATTGGGTGGCCTTGGGTCTTTTGTCGAGAATGTGATGTTGAGTATATTTATGGATAATACCTCAATGTCTTCCTCTGTTTCATGAGGTTAACTTCTCTTGCGGGTCCTGGTGATGCTGAAGATGTCGCCCTTTTGTCGTGGCGCTTGCCAACATCTTTTTGAGCTAGGGAGTTCTTCTAGTCGGCATCAAATTTGGATCTCAAGTCATTTTCAATATCAGAGAGGTTGCCCATTAATTGCTTTTCTTCAATCTCTTTCTTCAACATAGTGCAATCGCTAGTTTCGTGAGTTTTACTTTTGCGATACTCACAGTATTTGCCCTTTTCTTTTTCTGCATTTGGTGGCGTTTTCTCGATGATATGTACTCCGGTTCGATGATTTCGATTTTCTTCTTTGTTTAATGGAAGATATCTTCGGGATGAATATCAGTTGTGCTTGTCATGGCCCCCTTCCTGACGCTCTCGATGGCTAGTATTGGGGCGAGAGACTGCTTCTTGTTTTAAGTACGCATTGACAACCACCTTTAGGTTGGTTTCTTTTCTTTCTTCACCTTCGACTTGATCGATGTATTTCTCAACTCTATATTTGAGTTCATCTCATGATTGGGGTATTGTTCCTTGCATCTTCTTCGATAGGGGGTCGGGAAATAAACCTTAGGCGAATGCGTTGTTGACAACGAATTCATCGTGACCTAGGATGTTTAGTGTTGCTAGAGTGAATCTATCGTAATATGCTCTTATTGAATCTCCCTCCTTTTGCTTGCACGCCATGACTGAGTTCATGTCTCCCTTACCCTTCATTAACTGCATGAAATTATTGAGGAAAAGGTACCGTAACTACTCAAATCTCGAGATGTTGTCGGGTCGTAGTGCCTTGAACCATTTTGTCGTATTTCCTGATAGTGTGATGGGGAAATACGTGCAAGTGAACCATTTATCCATTCTTAACCATGTCATCGTCCATTCGTAAGTGTTGATGTGTTGGTCTGGATCGATGGTGTCGTCGTACTTTGGATGTTCGGTATCATGGTCGAGTGTGGGATCTCGTATTATAAAAGTTCCTGGCAGAAAGCAAAGCTAGTACTTCTCACCGGGTTATCCATGTATGGGTATGGAAATCCACCGTACATCATGAATTGCTGAGTGTAGTACGAGTTTCCATACGCCTAATTGTATATAGTCGTCGACGATATCTACGGTTGTTGTTGCGAGCTCATTTGTATGTTTTGTTGTAGATGTGAGCTCGATCCCAGCCACCGGAGTGTATATAGATTCGACCCCTACGACTATTATGCACAGGGATTGAGTTGTTGTGTCGATAACAAGTAAAGATTAGAATCCTGCATCGATATTGTGTGAGGGTTAGACCCTTACGACGATGACACTTGGGGAATGGATCCCTGCAATTGTTGGATGTAGGGATTAAACATCGGGGGTTGTTGTGTGAAGAGCGGAATGTGTGACATGCCTGCTGTGGGAGAGAATTGATAGTTTGACATTGAGTGTTGCACAGAGGACAGTATGGTACCTGGGACCAAGTGTTTGTCCCCGCTTGTTGCAACAAAGATTGTGGCTGAGAAGTCGGTGGTTACTACCAGTGTTGTAAAACTCGCCGATTTGCCCGAGTACTCGCTAGTCGGCCCCTTACCGAGGTGAGTTAAAAAAATCTGAGTACTCCTCGATCCTCCCCTTATTGAAGCGAGCATTGTTGTAAAATTCGGACAACTCGGTGATTAATATGTATAGTATACTTAATGATTTATTATTTAACACACAAATATGTGATTATTACTACATACATACATATATATATATATATATATATATATATATATATATATATATATATATCTTAAATTTTCAATAATTATTCACAAAGTGGAACCATTGTTTGTTTTTTTAGTTTTTGTGTATTCACATGTATCTAATTTTGTTATATATTTCATTCAACTTATGGTTTTAA
Organism: Lactuca serriola; assembly: GCF_051521515.1. Lineage (NCBI taxonomy): Eukaryota > Viridiplantae > Streptophyta > Magnoliopsida > Asterales > Asteraceae > Lactuca > Lactuca serriola. The sequence continues at coordinate 63,279,074 of NC_136416.1, read as the reverse complement.
CTTATGATTTTGACATATATAATTTCCCTAAAAATATTTCTATATGAATTACCGAATCCGAGTACTCCCGAATACTCGCTACTCGGTAGTCGTCCAAGTAGGTACCGAGTACCGAGTTCTACAACCATGGTTACTACTGCTGAGTCATCATTATCTATGGCACTGTGGTCGTAGTTGTGACCAAATACTCTATGGAGATGGGTGACGGTCGCCCTAAGTTAGCTATTGACGCCACTATGATGTCCACCGTCGAGCCTGGTGGTGCTCATGCGGCTGGCATTTGGGTGAAGGCTTGTCTTTCTGGTGCAGATGTTTGTGTGTTGTCGAGCGATGACATAGATCTGAGTGGACTTATCTCTCATCCGTCGGGTGCCACAGGTCCTTTCCCCATCATTGTCGATGTCTAGTGTCGTATCAAGGTTATGTAACTCTAAGTGCTCCGCGCTTAACGTCATCTTGTGGTGGTTCCATATGAGTTAAGCCATTTAATCGCAAAAATGAAGAAGATGTGTCAGTTGATGTCCAAGAGGTGGTCCTGGGACAAAGCTCCAACGGTCTAATTAGTCTAAATGTGTATGTGTGAGTATAGAGATTAGGGTTTTTATTGTAAAGAAGCGATCCTTTCCTTTGAGGGAGAATGATTCCTTTTATACTTGTCATCCGTTGAGCATGCTCCTAATAGTTTCCTTTATCCCGTCTGGGCCAACAGAATGTGGAGGAGTCCCATTAATGGATCGTGCACCACTAGTAGCCAATGTTTTGAAAACCAGACCGGACATCGAACCGGCCGTCTTACCGGTTCGATGGTTCAATTGGTTCGACTGGTCGAACCGGTCCCAAAAACCGGATGAACCGGATAATGTTATATATATATATATATATATATATATATATATATATATATACACACACACACACACACACACACACACACACACACACACACACACACACGATTTAAAATAAAACAACACATTTAAGTTTTAATATATGTTCTAATATATTAACTAATAAAACATCGCGATTTATGTTCTAGTAATTTTATACATCCTTCTAAAAAAAAATAATAAGTTATATGTTAATGTGGAAGAGGAATATTCATGGAGTATTAGTGATTGTTTTATGTTGAAGACAGTCATCTCACATATCCCACATCGGCCAAAACACAAAAGTAAGAGGGATTGGAAGTTCTATAAAAGGAGTGGGTCACCAACAAATTGAAAAAAAGCCAAGCGTGGACTTTAGTATAAAATCGTGGGTCCTTTGGATTTTTTTTAGTACAATTTTTTTTTATTAAAAACCATTGGTTTTTCCGGTTTGACCAAACCGGTTTTCACTGGTTTTTGGTTGAACCGCCGGTTTTTTCCGGTTTGATTCACAAGCGGTTTTTAAGCTTTAAAAAACCGGAACCATGGCCGGTTCCCGGTTGAACCGGACCGGCCGGTCCGGTCCGGTTTTCAAAACCATGCTAGTAGCAATCTTTTCTGTTATTGGTGCAAAAGGAATCAAGCGTAATGTTGTGAGCATTACACTTGTCGTCTTAGGGGGTAACCAATTGTGTTTTGGATTATTATAGACCAGAGATTATCGTCTGGAGTTGGGTCGGGGCGTGAGAGCGCCAAACACCAAAGTCCTAGTGCGAGACCGCGAGGGCGAGGATGAGGGTTTGGTACTAGTTAGTGACCGTTAGTTTGGTCCTCCTAAGGTGATTTTGTTCCTAATTTGTAGGATATTGATGTAAATAAAAATGAAATATTCGTTAGTTCACTTTGAAAGTTTATGTCATTTATTTAAATAGTAAGTAAATAACAATAAAATAAGATAAGATAAGATCCTTATGGTTCAATCGCCCCATGTTTATCTATGATTTTTAAGAAAGAATTACTAATGTAACCATTTTATCTAATTACCTATTCAAAAATAGCCAAAAATTAGTAATTGTCTAAAAATAGCCCACGAAAACCATAGGTAATTAGAGTGGGCTACTGTTACGCCAAATCGTCTATTGTTTCGGGTTAACTATATTTTTTTCATTTCGAAAATCTAAAACCGTAGGTTATTTTATAACCTACGGTTTCCTCTCTACAAACTACGGTTTCCCAAACCGTAGTCTACGGTTCTGGGTAAAAATTATACGGTTTTATTTATTTATTTATTATTTTTTTTTAAATAAATAGAAAGTAGTTTTATGAAAAATATTTTTTATCAAAATAATTGTCAAAAAACTACTCTACATTTTATAAACAATATTTTTTTTATCAAAATAATTCTAAAAAAAACTACTATCCATTTGTTTAAAAATATTAAAAAAAAATTAAAACTATAGACTTTTTACCCAGAACCATAGTAGTTCGTCGAGAAGAAACCGTAGGTTATAAAATAACCTACGGTTTTAGATTTCGAAATGAAAAAAAAAAAAAAAAGTTAACCTGAAAAAATAGACGATTTGGCAAAACAGTAGCCTATTGTCCTAAAACCGTAGATTTCCCCCTTTACTCGTTGTCAACGCTCGTTGACCGTAGTCAATTTTGGCCGAACTATTCTTTCGTGGGCTACTTTTGGTTAATGTATTTTTTTGGCTATTTTTGGATAGATAATTAGGGAAAATGGTTAGTTTAGTCATTTCCTTGATTTTTAATAGTCTCTTCGTTTCATGGTTAAACTTTATATTAAAAATGTTTTGGCATAATTACAAGAAAAAGAAGTTTCAACAAAGAAACAATAGAAAACAATTTCTGAATTTCTCTTCGGTTGTACATATATATATATATAGTAAAACAATATCATGAAAAAACTAAATTGAGCTATGAACAACAAGATCTAAAACACAAAAACTATATCAGTTACCACACACAACTGATAAAGACTGTATACACGCAATTAAAGATTGATTTATTATAAAATTATACCATATTTTGTCCTTATGGAAGTTCAGATGGATATTATTACAAGGTTGATGGCAACAATGAACTTTTTTTCTCAGTAATCACTGAAGATAAGAACAAAAGTTACACAATCACAATGTGACATACCATTAAAGAAGAGAAGTATATACAACATCAAGAACTTATGTATATTCTGTCAAATTTTCCTTACACCCTCTTCCACAAATCACTTGTCAAGATCTTTGGGTTTCTTTTTGTTACCATAGATTAGCCCAGTTTCCTACATAATCGAGGAATTCAATAAATTCATGCCGCATGCTAGAAAGTAGAAATTGGTATTGAACAGGTGAACCGAGGCACAAGAAATTCTTGAATTGAGGTTAACAATTAATCCTACCTGAGGATCGGGTACGGGTTTTACTTTCTCCACATATCGATAACGATCTGATGCTGCTGCAAGTGCTGCCCTCGCCTACACAGAACCAATCAGCAATTGCGAATTAGTATGAATTTCAGTTAGAAAGAGAAAGAAGAAAGAGTTGGGAATTTTACTTCTTGCTCTCGTTTGAGCTCTTGTGCTGGCTTCACCCATAGAAAATAGGCTAGGGTTCCGGCCACTACCCAAGATGCTAGGTTGCTTCCTCCACGGAGACCACCCATTGCATTTCCGAAAGCCGATCGGACATTCCCAAATGATTTTCTCCAACCACTACTCATAATAAGAAGAATTTTTTGAAATCGTGATTGAGCGAGCTTATGAATGTGCTGAAGTTAATTCATTAATGGATGATTTCGCATAAATGCTCAGGCTCAAGCCTGAATGACTGAGATGAAAGCAACCGCCTCCCAAATTGGTTGGGTTTTATGCCAAACGACATCGTCCGGTTTTCTGAATTGGTGCATAAATGGACCTTGATGTTGGGTTGGTGTGTATTTACTATTTAGTTAAGTTTGCCCAAAATAAAAATATATTATTAAGAGTGAAGTGTAGTTTTAGTTTTTTGTTACAATCTTTATTTTTTTTTTTGCCGGTTTTTGTGTAAATTTGTTTTATGTTGATCAAAAATACTCAAACCAATACGCAAAATCCCCAACAAAAAAAAGTGAAAGTGAATACTATTCAACCACATGCTAGAGTGATATTATTATTACATGTTCACGAGTTTTTGTCTTTTAAAACTTTTGAGGAAGATAAGACCATTGAGGTTATAGAAGATGATAGAACTTTAAGAATTTGAAGATGAAGTTTCTCTTAACTTTTGAGGAAGATAAGATGATTGAGGTTATAGAAGATGACAGAACTTAAAGAATTTGAAGATGAAGTTTCTCTTAATGATTAAAATTTGCAACGATAAATTTAGGAACTTAAAAACCTAAAATTTAAAACTCAAATAAATCAAAACATGATTCACACACACCTAACACCACTCACAAGTAATGGAATAATTGCATATTTATGCAATAATGTTTCATATCTTTCTCAATTTATGCAACTAACATTTTTTTTTCTAATTAACAACATTAGTTTTTTCTAATTTTTAATTTTTTTTACAAAATATGCAAGGACAACTAGAAACAATCGATAGCGTAGGTATTGGGTGGTGCGTGAATCTAACAAGATTGATATAGAAAAAGAAGAAAATAAAGCAAGATGATGTTAGAAAAACATAAAAATAGTTACAAAGTTGTAAGAGTATGAATGAATCTTGTTAGTAATTGTAGATATTGTATTTATTTTTCATATTTCGTATCCTCGTTAATAAATAAAGGTTTTTTTTGCCACATTTCCTCTTTTCTTTAATTTGGACACATGTCATTTTCTAAAAAATTTTATTTTCTATTTTTCACTTGTCATTTCATTGTATTTTTCATTTTGTTAAATTAAAATTCCATATTTAATATTTAAGGTTATATATATATATATAATATTTATTATAAAGGGTTTATATATGTAATGTATTCAATACATTAAAACCTCATTAATTTTAATAATTCAAAATTTTTCTCATTTTTCTTATAAATTCAAAATTTTCAAAGTGTTAAAATTTTATATTTAGTTTTTTTTTTAAATAAACTCATGTAATACATGGGTCTCACACCTAGTCTTATAAAAAAATAGAGTAAATTAAAGAAATGATCCTTTTGGTTTGGTCGAATTTTTATTTTTGGTCCTTAAATTTAAAATTTGATATGTTACATCCTTTTGTTTGTAAAAATTGTAAAACAGGTCCTTGGTCCATATTTCTTTTTCTTATATATATATATATATATATATATATATATATATATATATATATATATATATATATATATATATATAACTTGATAAATGAAAATTATTTTGTCACATTTCTTTTTCTTCTTCAATCTCTCACATATTTTTTCTATTTTTTTATTTTTTTTTATTTTCCACTTGTCATTTTTTAGTGTTTCTGATTTTCTTACATTAAATTCCCAGAATTTACGGTTATATATATAGGGTGTGAGATTTGACTATTATACGGGTTTATTAAAAATAAAAATTTAATATCAATATATAAGCATTAAACATTTTATAAAGTAATTGAAAAAAGAAAAGAAATCAATATGTTTGTAACATTTATGTGAATTTATTTTCAAATTAATATAACGATAACTTTACATGAATATAATAAGAACATTATAAAATTAAATATAACAGTAAATTCTGGAAATTTAATGTAAGAAAATCAGAAACCCCAAAAAATGACAAGTGGAAAATAAAAAAATAAAGAAAAAAAAAACAGAAAAAAGATATGTGGCAAAATAAAGAAGAAGAAGTCATGTGACAAAATGATTTTCATTTATTAGATGTGTACTCGCGTAAAGCAGCGACGACAAATAACATTTTTGGAGAATAGTTTCTTACGGTTAAATAATTATTATATTTTATTATTAGTTACTATGTAATAAAAAAAAATATCACTTTAAAATAAAATAATTATGTTTATACATTATGTTTATATTGCATGTCTATACTATTGATGTAAATTAATTATTATTGGTGTTTTGTTTAAGAAATATAAATTAATTTATATACATGAATTTAATATTTTAAAATTTTATTTTGCTCCAAATTGAATTTCTTAATTACTTTCCTTAATTAAAATCCTCAAACTTTTGTTAAGTATTAATGAATTATTTGTGCATAACTGATATGTACAAAAATCTTTGTAACTTATACTTCTTAAAATTCAAGATATTACTAATATGCTTTGTAACTTATATATATATATATATATATATATATATATATATATATATATATATATATATATATATATATATATATATATATATATATATATATATATAATTAATATAGATTATTTATAAAATTATTTTTATTTTTTAAATCAACTATCTAAATTATATAAAATCATATTATTATTATTATTTATTTTTTTTCTTTATTTATTTATCTATATTAATTCCATTAAAATAAAGATAGAAAACAATAATACATACATACATATATATATATATATATATATATATATATATATATATATATATATATATATATATATATATATATATATATATATGTTGTTAAAAGAAAAAGAAAAAAGAAAGAACAGATAGTTTGGTTTTTTATATGGACCAAGGATCTACAATGCAATTTTCACAAATCACAGGGAAGTAACCTATCAAATTTTGAACTTAGGGACCAAAACTAAGAATTCGACCAAACCATTAGGACCATTTCTATAATTTACTTTAAAAAATGATATCCTTTGTCATCTAATCTAATAAGTCAAATTTAATCCATTCCAAAGCGTAAATAAGAAGTTAATCATAAATCACTAACAATATTTTAAACTTGTCAAGAGTTTGAAACATGAACCATGTATGAAATTTTACACCTCAACCACTTATTCTCATTGTTAGGCAAACCCGTAAAACTATGTGGACAAAAAGGTTATGTGTACCATATGATGTTAATGATAGATGTATCGACCTTGCCATTGAGTTTTTAAGCAATGAACATTGGATTTGCAAACTCTGTGGACTTAGAATTAGACAATAGTAACATTTGACTTGTAAATAATGCTAAGAAATTTCTTTTAAATAACTTTGACGCTTAAAGTCAAATGCCCTCGAGGTATTTGATGCAAAATTGGATACTATATGGTAAAATATCGATGCAACTAGATGGATCATTTTCTGAGATTCAAGTAATCCGATATAATAACCCATACATATTACCAAAATAGACAGTATAAAAGTACTATAACTTTTTATTTTTAGAGTAAATTATACGAATCATCTTTGTGGTTTAGGTTATTCTGCACGTTTGGTCCCTAAATCTTTTTTTTTTAACTCGGACGGTCCCTCAAATGTATTTTTGTTACGTGTTTGGTCATTGTCAGACATAAAAAGACTAATTTGCCCTTGACAATTTTTTTATAACTTTTATATTATTTATTTATCATTTTTAAATTAAAAAAAATAAAAAGAAAATAAACATACACCCACCCTCATACAACTTCTTAGCATCCCTAATACCCACACATGCCTTCACCCCTACTGCCTCCCCCCTCTCCCTTTAATCCACCAAAGATTTGTAACGCTAAGTTTCGAATCGCTTCATTATTCGGGATCGTGGCCCGATCATCGGTTTTCATAAGGCTTAGGGCCTTGGGGAAGAAAGGTTTAGACCCATTTGGATGTGGAAGATGTTGGTTATGTGATGAAAGGGGTCGATTTTCACTTTAGAGCCCAAGGGTATCGGTAAAGGCGTTGGTTCGGGCCTTTTATGAATTTTGGATTTTAGTTCGGTTGGTTTCAGGCTAAATAAAGTTGATAGAAGTGTAGGGTTTCTCGCTACCTTTTTCATGGATATAAAGAGCGTCGAAAACATATAAGGGATGCAAAAGTTATGACCATTTGAAGTTAGAGGGGTTTTGGCCCAAAATGGGTACGCATGGCGTTCAAAAAGGAAATTGGATATGGGCTAACTTGGGAACGTCGGGCGTTCCTAAGGGAACGACGAGCATTCGTTGGGATGTTTCAAAAGCTTGTTTATAGTTTTTGGCCCCTTTATAAGCATCATTATGGACCCAAACCTCTTCCATCCTTCAGCCTCGATCATCTCTAACCCTAAGAACGAAACCCTAGCCTCCATCTAAGTGATTCTTGAGCTTCATAGTGGTTTAAGTATGTTTTTGGTGCTTGAGGAGGAAGAAGGAGCTTCTTGAAGAGTCATTGATTGGCTTGGAGCTTTTGGATCCAAGCTTTATTCAAATAGATCTAGCTTCTGGAGGTATAAAGTCTCAACCTTGATGACTCTTTCATATAGATATAGCTAAGTGGTATTTTGTTATGGTTTTGGTCCCTTTGTGGTGCTCTTGTGAGTAGAAGTTACTCCAGAACCTTTGAGCTTCATATTTGGTCTTTGTTAGGGTTATGGAGTCATAAAGTTTGGATATTGATGAGTATTAACCTTCCATGCATGATTTGGTAGTATTTTGGTGAAGCTTGGGACTTAGGGTTTTGATTTGGTTCCCATTAAGTCATGCTAAGTCATAAAGTTAGGAACTTTATGACTTAAGAAGTCTCTTTGAGTCAGATATGGAAGTTTGGACCGAGGTATTAAAATATTAAGGAGTTTTTAACACATTTTAGAGTGATTTTGACCTTTGGAGTTCATCTTTGGTGTTGGGCTTCATTAAGCCATGAAAAGGCTTAAAGCCTTCACCTTTATGGATTAAATCACTGATATGAAGCTATTTTGAGGATTTGGACGTTGGACTTAAGGTATTAAGACATTTGGTGTGATTTTTGGTTAATGGTCGGGAACGCAATGCGTTCGGTTCATCAGTAGGCTTTTTGGGCTTTTGGTCATTGGATTTGGGCTTGTTTCTTTGGGCTATGAATTATCTTTTTGGGCTTTGGTTGGGCCTCAGGACTTTGAATGGGACTTAGGTTTGGTTTCGGCCTCAAATTGTGTTATTGGGCCATTAGTAGGCCTTGGGTCAAGTTTGGATTGGGCCCATTAAGGAAATGGTAACATGGTTTTTTCCCCTAGGAGTAGGGACTTATGAGTTGAGACCAATGTTAATGGATTATGACATAATTATTAATTGGGATTTATTTTTTATTAGTGTGGAATTTTCGGTTCGGCGGTCAAGTGTTATCTGATTTGCAGCGGATCGAGGTGAGTCTCCTCACTGTGTTTAGCGGGTCGAAGGCACCAAGGTCGGCCCATGGTTTATCATGTCAAAATTCTAGTTGTCTACGTGACGCTTGCATGAGTATGTATTAGTATGTATGCCAAGCAGGGCTCAATGTCAGGTGGGGCCCGTTATGTGAGTGTGGGAGGGGACCAATATGCGAGTGTGGGCGGGCCCGTATCTTAGTATTATGCAAGTGTGGGAAGGGCCCATATCTCAGTGGGCGGGTCCCGATATACGAGTTTGGGCAAGGCCCGTATCTCGTTGGGGAGGGGGCCATTATGTGCTTAATTATGTATGGTATTAAGTATATTTGGGAACCACTAAGATTTGTGCTTACGTTTTTTGTTTATGTTTCAAGTACTTTGGTTTTCAAATGGAAGAACTAGGGATGATTGCAGAGCACACACCACATGTTTCTGCATTTTGTGATTTACTCAGATTCGATGATGTTTTGCTAAATCTTGATTACCTTGGTTTTATGGAAATGATATGTATTAATGATTTATTAATCTAAAAGCGAAAGCTTTATGTCATTAAGATTGGGACGTTACAAGTTGGTATTAGATTCTTGGTTTGATGGATTTAGACACACTCCTGGGTGTGTCTGAACTTAAAATGAGGATTTGGTAAAGTTTTTCAAAAATGAAAGAAAAAAAATGATTTAAAAAGGGAAAAACAAGTTTTCTAATACAAGGAAGTGTGTAATGTGTGCAATCGACCGAGATCAAGTAAGTTTCTCCCAAAATACCCATACATGTTATCTGGTATGATTTGATTTATGAATCTATGAATTGCATGCTAGCTAGGGATAAGGATCTGCTTAGTTTTTGCACGATAGAATGCTAGGAGAAAAGCCTTGTATGCCTATTGTATGAGCTTGTAGATTTGCTTGCTAGTTCTGATTAGCCAGTGATAGGTTGGCCTGTTATGCGATGCCTGGTATCCTGGGAAGCATGGGATGCTAGCTTGGGTATGATGTGTATGCGTAAGGCAATCAGTAGCGGGAGTGGGAGCTCCTAGTATGGGTTGTAGTATGTAGAATTGGATGCTTGTGATTACTCGATGGATTGGAGTGTTACTGCATGAATGTTGATTGCTTTGTGCTTTGTGGAACTCTTAGGTGATGGGAGTTAGCTACTAAGTGAATATGTCAAGTCACATGTGACAAGGGCTGAAAATCTTAGAGTGATAGATTTGACCCCATTACGCAGATCTTGTCTGAGTCCAACCGCTGTAGGGATGAGTTTGTTACTCAAAGGATTATCTAACTTTGTTGCATGTGATTGTATTCATGAGATGGATAACCGACATTATGGGGAGTTCTTTAGCGGCTGATGGTAGGGTGAGGTCGGGAACCTAGGAAAGCCTAGGGATTGCTTATGTGGGTTTTGTTGTGATGGGTAGTGAGTGTTTGGGTATGAAGGTGACTTATAGGATTCGGGAGGATTCTTGAGGAAAGTATGGATAGGTGTGGAAGGTAGTATTGGGCCCGTACTACTAAGGATCCATACTCGAATCGGGGAGAGCCTTGGAGAATCTAAGAAGCATGTGGGATGAGGATTCTTGGGTATATTCAGATCTCTTGCATGTTGTTTTCGGTATGGTGTTGAGCACTCATGAACGGGGTTCAGATTTTGGTTTCGGCTCAGTAGCAGGTACTGAGCCGATCGATACATGGACACGATGGTGTTAGAATAGTGTCTAAGGCTGCAACTATATTAGGCAAGTATTTGACCCGATTGTGCATGGTCCTTTTGGGTTGCCTTCACCATAGCAACTTGATAGGATGATTTATTATGAGAGAATAGATATTATTAATATATTATGAGAATAATATAAGGAATAATAATATTTTTATTTGATTAATATAAGTCATAGATTAATTAGTATTAATTTGGTGACTTAAAGAGATTAATTAAATAAGAGGGTATAAACTGTCAATTGTTTGATAGTTACACTTTGGGCTGTAAATCCTCCATGGATAGAGGTTGGACGAATTCTAGGGCTTGGGATAGCCTCAAATTCGTCCAAGGCATTATCTTGGAAAGGATTTGGATTGCTTTAAGGAAAGATTATCCAACTAGGGTTTAAGGGTGAAACCCTAGGAGCCTTACAAGTATAAATAGACCCCTAGGGCAAGGGAAATCGGCACCTCTGCTAAAGCAAAGAATCCCTGGCCAATTTCTAATCCCTCCCCTCTCTCTCAAATCATCCTCCTTGCTAGTTGGTGTTTGTAAGCCATTAGAGGAGTGACAATTGTGACTCTAGAGCTCTAAGACAACAAGATCAAACAAGAGATTCAAAGGTAAACTTCTAGATCTGATTTTGTTTTGTTCTTATACCTAATTAGTCATTAGAAGTATTGGATTCAAAGCATGGTTAATTAGAGAAACCTAGATCCAAGCATTAGGGTTTGCATGTGCACATAGGAATGTTCATATGGCCAAAACCCATCAGTGGTATCAGAGCCTAGATTGGTTTCTATTAAATTGTTGCTTGTTTGTTTGAATCTTACTTGCAAAATTCGAAATTTGTGTTTCTGAGTCATGGACTCGGCGAGTCCCATAGTGGACTCGGCGAGTTGGCCTGACTCGGCGAGTCCCATGGTGCACTCGACGAGTCCGAGCGTCAGGAAGGGCCAGATTCGGGATTTTTTGATATTTATCTTATGGAAACTTGCCTTTATCATATTAGATCAACTTTAATCTGATTTTTTGATATATATGACTATAATCTTGATATAATTAAAGATATTTATCAATTAATAAAATATTTAATTTCCTTATGTGATAATTAATTAATTATTTTGATTAAATTGGTAAATTATTATGCAAGAAATCCTAAATAAATCAAATATGGATAATTATGGAATTAATTGTTAATTAAGATTATTTGTTATTTGATCCTCCATGTTTTAAAAGTTTAAAACTTGTCCTCAAGTTTTAAAATTTATGTTTTGTGATTAAAAGTTTTAATTTAGAAAATTTAAATTTCAAACCCTAAAATTTTACAAGTTTAAAATACAATCCTATACTAATATAATATTACAAGATTAATATATATATATATATATATATATATATGTATATATGTATAACTAAAATGCTAGTCTTACCGTTAGTAGACCTCATTCACGAAGCCGATTTATAAGGTGGGTATAAGGTTGCGGCCTATAAAATGGCGCTTAATGGGTGTACACTCACACCCACAACTTGCTTGATCGGTGGAGGGTTGTTAGCCGAACGGGTAGGATAGGGCAACCTCATCCTCTCATTAAAAGTATAATATGAAATACAAAGTAACTACATGTTTTTTAAAATTTCCCAATCTTAGTTACTTTAGGAAAAGTGAATTGATGCAATCCCATGAAATTACACTTTGCACCCTTGCTAAGAAGTTAGTGGAGTGTGTGTGGTTTACCGGCACACTAATTGGTTCTAAGCAAAGGTGGCAAAGGGTGATTCATTGTTTATCATAGTTTGATGGAGCGTGTGTGGTTTACCGGCACATCGAATGGGTGATCGTTACAATGAAGGCACCATGTGAATTTGCATGGTAATTCACACCCGCTTTGTGATCCTCAGTATCCCAGTCACAAACAAGAGGGGCATATCGAGATTTAAACATGCCATTGAAATGTTTCAATGAATCTCATCTAAACCTAGGAATTCTCAAATTCATTTAGAACTTAAAGTTAGGTTTTCATGGTGGAGAATTAGTGAATCGTCATTCACTTACTTTTAAATTGTTTGCATGTTAGATTACGACATCCCTTTTCTAATATGTAAATATTGTTGTTGGATCCTAGCCCTGATTTTTCTTATTGGGTGACAATTAGGGATTCATATTCTAATCTATCTTTGTCCTTTCTATTTGTAGATGTCGAACGCGAACAACGATGCTGCTAGTTCTTTCACATTGATGAGCCTTTGTCAAAAGGTCACTTTCGATGGGACGAACTTTAGCGAATGGATAAGATACATTCGCACTATTGCTCGCTATGAGGACAATGAGTATGTCCTCGATGAGAAGCTCGAGAAAAACATCATCAAGTTATTTCATTTCATAAAAACCATAGATCATATGTCTCAAAAGCATGTCATAAGATAGTAACACTGTCAGAGTAAAATCCCCACGAATCTCATATGCGGAAAATCGTGTGTGTGATGTGTTGCTACTGTGTCGGCTCCTTTCCTTTTAAGGAAGAAGGACCTAAAACAAAAACTGAGAACCGTAAGCACAAAGCTTAGTGAGTTTCCCTATCATACCACATACCACACAATATACATACTGTCTAACATATCTGGGTATTTGACTACCCCTTCGGTCTCTTTCAACCGGTAACTGCCTAGCATATCAGGGTGCTGGCCTACCCCTGTTGTCATGCCGACCGATACCTTGCCTAGAATACCAGGGTGCTAGCCTACCCCTTCGATCCTTTTGACTGGTACCTCGCCTAACATATCAGGGTGCTGGACTACCTTTTCGGTCCTTTCGACTGATATCGGGACTATTTCACCTATACTTCTACCATATAGCATCCTAGTGCGTAAACATATAAGCCATATACTACCTAGCTTATCCGGGTGCTGGCATACCCCTTCGGCCCTATCGACCGGTATTGGGGTCTATCCTATCCCTCCTACCACTATCACATAACATCATAACATAATAGCACATAAAGCATAACAAATAGTGACATACCAGATAATTATCACAAAGACAATCATCTCTACTATAACTCTTATTAGTGGACTGGCATTGGTGCCTTCGGCCCACTTCTACTGGAAGGTAACTCACCTCAGTGTCGTGAAGTAGCTGAACTCTCATCGGCTCTGGGATCAACTCTCCTCAAACTCCTACATATAAAATCTCTTTTAGTTACTCTTTCATACTCATAACCCCTTTAAGGGTCAACTCTTGTCAAAGTTCAAAGTCAAAGTTAACATCCTGGTTGAATCAACTCGCCGAGTTGGTCCATCAACTCGTCGAGTTCCTTGATCCATAAAACTCTGGAAATCTCGATCCTACTCGTCGAATTCTTTCATGAACTCGTCGAGTTCCATGATCCATAAAACCCTGGAATCTCAATCCTACTCGTCGAGTTCCCCTTCGTACAGAGTCGGGACATTTCACTAACAACTCGCCGAGTCCCTCCTTGAACTCGTCGAGTTCCTCAATCTTCATAACCCAAAACCATGGCCAACTCGCTGAGTCATCTCCTAGACTCAACGAGTTTGATCAGTAACATAAAAGGTTGGGGGACCACGACCCAACTCGCCGAGCTGTATGAATAACTTGTCGAGTCCCCCATACTCTAAACCCATTCAATCGTTTCTAGTTGGGTTCAATGCTTCCAAACCATAGATTTGGTCCCCTAGGACTAAGTTACCACGTAAAGTTGTTAACTTTACGTTCATGCATGGTGTCATGAAGCTAATAACACCAAAACTCAACTCCTAAAGAGATTTAAGGCATGGAGAAGGGCCAAGACTTAAAGTTGGCAATTTTGAGTCTCATAAGGCCATGGACATCTAGATCTGAAGTCATAACTCCAAAACATGCTTGCATCCATGAATGGTTCCAAAATAGGCTCCTTAAGGCCCTAAACGACTCCATGAAGAGATCTAGTAAACGGATAGTCAAGGTATAGACTTTATACCTTAATAAGGCTGCTTTGACAAAGAAATATCTAGATCCAAAGCTTCTTCCTTCAACCAAGCACTTCTAACTTCCACTCTTTCAAGGAAATACCAAAGAATCACTATCTTTTCACTCACACACACACACACACTAAAAAGGCTCAAGATCACGAATTAGGGTTTTGCTGGATTGAGGGAAGTGATGAGGGAGGCCACAAAAAAGTGTTAAGGTCCTTAAATAGAGTGAAAACCCTAAAAATTAGGGTTTCACTATGGCAGCCCTACTCGTCGAGTTGAGGCTTCTTAATTCGTCGAGTAGACTTCAAGTCCCGCGTCCAAGATTCGTTTCTACTCGACGATTTTGGGGCCTCCGACTTGTCGAGTCCCTTTGCAAAAATGAATAAATTGACTTAAAATACATACCAAGATTCAGGCGTTACAGTGAGTGTGGGCGGGCCCGATATACGAGTGTGGGCGGGGCCCGTATCTCAGTGATTGGGGGCCGATATACGAGTGTGGGCGGGGCCCATTATGTGCTTAATTATGTATGGTATGAGGTATCTTTGGGAACTCACTGAGTTTTGTGCTTACAGTTTTCATTTTATGTTTCAAGTACTTTGGTTTTCAAATGGAAAAGCTTGGGATGATTGCAGAACACACACCACATGTTTCTGCATTCTGTGATTTACTTTGATTCGATGATGTTTTGCTAAATCTTAATTACCTTGGTTTTATAGAAATGATATGTATTAACGATTTATTAATCTAAAAGAGAAAATTTTATGTCATTAGGATTGGGACATTACAAGATTTCTCCATCTCCGTCGTTGCAAAGAGTATCACCATCGACGACCCTTCCGATAAAGCACACCCTTGAGACCGGCGGTACATCAACCCATTGTGAAACCGACAATAATATGAGATTCATCAATTTCTTCCCCCGAGTTTTAATTTGAGGTTCATCAATTTCTTTACATGAGGTTTGATTTGAGGTTCGTTGTTGGTCTAATTTTGTTTCAAAGTTCGATTTTGGTTTTCTGATTTGCTTGGGTTTAAGTTCGATTTTGTTTTGATTTGGTGTTCTTTTGGTCTTTGTTCAAGATATAGCCGAAGCAGAGAAATCGAGTATGGTGAAGGGTAGATTGGAATCGAAGGTCCTGGTGGAATCGATATTACATCCCATGGAATACCGCTCAATAGAAAATCGTCGACGCTGAGGCTTTTTCCGACGAACAAAAACCCAGACCCCATTCTTGCCCTACCTTCCCATGTATATTTTCATGTTCCACTCACATCCGCCTCTGGGTTTGTACAAATTTGATTTATGAATTCGATTTCTTGATTTGATTTTTGGTTTGAATGAATTTCTAAGTTAGATTTATGATTTCACTTCTTTATTTGATTTCCATATTTGATTTATAGGTTTGAATGTGTTATGATTCATAAGTTAAATGGATTTATTGGTTTGTATTTTTGCTATTTTTGAACATCCATGGTGGTGGTGATAGATGGATAGAGGTGGTGACGGGATTGATTTTTTAAATAATGATAAAAGCAATTATTTAAAAATAAATTAATTAGAAAAAAATAAACTAAGAGAAAAATGGTCATTTTATGTCTATCAAGGACAAAATACGTAACAAATAAAAGTTTTAGGGACTTTTCAAGTTAAAAAATGATTTAAGGACCAAACATGCAGATTAACCGAAACCACAGGGACCATCTGTGTAATTTACTCTTATTTATTTTATCATTTATATTTTCACTTGAATTAAAAGCGTACCCTTCTCCCCTCCCAGTTAACTGTAATTCCGACGAGATTTCTGGATTGCAAGATTGCACGCATCGGAGCTTCAAACGACGTCGAGAATCTTCTGTCCAGGCTTGCGATATATGTATTAGCTGAAGGGGTTTTCAAACGCCGATTTAGAAATCTGAACATTGTGAACTCGATCACTGTAAACGGCATACGTGAAGGGGTTTTCATCAATTTCGAACCTTGAGCGACGATTTGTGTTCAGAATAGGTAATTTCTATCAGATCTCGTTTATGTGTTCATCACCAGTATATAAATTTTTCTTACAGCTCAGCAATTATTAACATTTCAACTAATTTTCCCTCAATGTTGATGAAATCAGTTAACGAATAAGGAAATGACTACTACTACCACCAGAACAGGCGTTCCAAATTCAGAAGCTGTTTCTAGAGGCTACAACTTCGCCTCTACGTGGGAACAGGTTCTGTTCTTGTCAATTTGTCATATCATTTACTGTTTCTTGATCTTAAAAGTCGTGTAGTTCCACAATTTTCAATTGGAATAGCTAAGTTGTTGGCAATATTTACTATTACAAAACTTGAATGTTAGCGGATGTATACATAGAAATGGGCTTTGTCAAATCGAAACTGAAAGAGAATGCTTTGAATAACATTTCTAACAGAAGGAGGAGTCTTACAATTAGGATTCCTCATTTGGAAGTTGAAGATCAGTTTCCAACAGTTTAAATATCAGTGTGATGTATAACTGTGAGTGGCCAAATTGAGGAAATTTAGTCTTGTTGCACCAGAATTGCTTTTTTCCTACTTCTTTAGAAAGTGAACTCCAGTGGTGGGAGGGTGGATGAAACTTAACAATGTATAACACTAATGATATCTTACTGGAAGTTATAAGGTGAAATTGAGGAAATTTAGTCTTGTTATGTACCTGTGCATCTTTTTCACTCAATAATATATTGAAATGCTGTCTTATTTAGGTGCTTATCCAGTGCTTGTTTTTATTCTACAGAATGCTCCCTTGACTGAGCAGCAACATGCGGCAATAATAGCACTCTCTCATGCAGTTGTGGATCGACCATTTCCTTCCAAATTGGTGAGTTCTTGCTTGTACATAACATTTACTTGAATGTGCATCATGCCTATTGCATAATTTGCTGATATTGTGATCAATAATATGGTCTACAGTCACAGGAAAATATATCCAGAGAGAATAATGGTTTATCTGTTTCAACAAAGCATGGCACTGTGGAAGAATCTGGTGAAATAGATGGTGTTTTGGTCAATACAAACCAGGTATGTAACAGGTCTCAGCCTGGATTTCATTACAATATGCTTTTCTTGATGAATTAATGGACACTCATTGACCTTGAATCTTAATACAGTTTTACAAGTGGTTTACAGATCTTGAAGCAGCAATGAAATCAGAGGTTAGTAGCATGTCTTTCCTCTTTCCCCTGTTGTTTTCTTGTTTTCCTTTGAGCAACCATTGGCTATCACTTCACATCTGATTTATAATACTATTTCATAGACAGAAGAGAAGTATCAACAATATGTTAGCACCTTAACTGAAAGGATACAGACATGTGATAGTATTCTTCAGCAGGTATACATAAACTTTTGTTCCATGTTTTTGTAGGTTTACCTAGTTGACAAGTCAACTTAACCATTACACTTTTCAGGTGGATGAAACCCTTGATTTGTTCAATGAATTACAAATGCAACATCAAGTAGTTGCAACAAAGACCAAAACTCTTCATGATGCATGTGACCGAATGGTGGGGTCCTGTTTGATTTTATAATTAATATCAGTAACATATGTTTAATCGTATCTGAGTGTTTGGCTAATTATTCTTTCTACACTGCAGGTAATAGAGAAACAACGATTGATCGAGTTTGCAGAATCCCTTCGCAATAAACTCAATTATTTTGATGAACTAGAGAATGTAAGAGTATTATTTATAGCCTAAATCAACTAGTTTCTAATAAAGATTTTGTTAAATTAAGTCTTGTTCATACTGTGTATTGCAGGTTGCTACCAGCTTTTATTCTTCAAATACAAATGTTGCAAGTGAAAACTTTCTTCCACAACTTAAAAAACTCGATGATTGCATCACGTAAGTAAATTACTCAACACTAGTATGTATTTACTTGGTTCAAAATTACTATTCTTTTCATATATTAATGCATCAGTTTTATTGGATGTTTAGGTATGTTGAAAATAATCCTCAGTATGCTGAATCCAATGTTTATCTGGTCAAATTTCGTCAACTTCAAGTAAGTAACACACTTTTCCTTCTAAAAATCAGGTTTTTAATTTCCCCAATTTGAATTTTGCTTGACATTTTATCGAGTTAACATAATTACAGTCTCGAGCCTTGGGGATGATACGTGCTCATGTTCTTTCTGTTCTCAAAAGTAGTACTTCTCAGGTAAATATTTTGAAGCAAAGCACTTTTACTTTACTAGAACAAAAATGTTTATTTTATTTTAATTTTTTTTTTTTTTGTACAGGTTCAAACAGCACTCAAGGGTAGTGGTGGAAATAAAGCAACTGTTTCTGAGGGTGTTGAGGCATCTATCATATATGTCCGCTTCAAGGCAGCTGCAAGTGAGGTAAAAAAATATCTTACTTTCTATATGATGATCCCTTTAACCCCATTAATAAAATAAACCTAATAGTAGCCACATATGCACAGCTTAAACCAGTACTTGAAGAAATCGAAAGAAGATCTTCAAGGAAAGAGTATGTTCAAATTCTTTCAGAATGTCACAGAATATACTGTGAACAACGCCTATCTTTGGTGAGTTTTCACTTTTTTTTTCAGAAATTTTCAGTATATGATCTGATTGTAATTATTCATCTTCTTTATGTCATCCAGGTAAAAGGCATAGTATCTCAAAGGATTTCAGAATATTCCAAAAAGGAGACTTTACCTTCTTTAACCAGATCCGGATGTGCATACTTGATGCAGGTATCTAATTTATAATGTTTTTGCCTTTATGTATTCATATATGTAAAAAGAGTATAAAAATTCTGTTTGTATTGTAATCACTTTGACAGGTTTGCCAGCTGGAGCACCAACTGTTTGACCATTTCTTCCCATCAACTTCAGAAGATATAACAAGTCTGGCTCCTTTGGTAGATCCACTGTAAGTTATAAATGGAATTCTTTTATATAATCTTTAATGTGTATTTGTTGAAAATTGAAATGCTGCTTTCGTGTTTACAGATGTACTTTCTTGTATGATACACTGAGACCAAAGTTAATCCATGAAACAAATCTTGATGTTCTTTGTGAACTTGTGGATATTCTCAAAATAGAAGTTATAGGAGAACAACTGAGCAGAAGAAGTGAATCTTTGGCTGGAATTCGGCCCACATTAGACAGAATTTTAGCAGATATTCATGAAAGGTTAACCTTCCGTGCTCGAACACATATTCGTGATGAGGTATTATGTCATTTCATATTATCCTTTTATTGAAATAATTTCATTACTAATAAGCTGTTATCTCCATAGTTTAAATTCTGTTTCATGTTCATCTTAGATAGCAAATTATCTCCCTTTGGATGAAGATCTGGATTACCCTGGAAAGCTGGAACAATCGCCTGAGATCAAATCAGATCCCACTTCTGTAACTAACTTCTTAAATCACCTTTTTAATCCTATATATGTTTATATAAATTCTATAATTTTTAAATTATTAATTTGCAGATTGAACTGAGTTCAGATGTTGTCAAGACTTGGTACCCTCCACTGGAAAAAACCGTATCCTGTCTTTCAAAACTATATAACTGTCTGGAGCAAGCAGTTTTTACTGGCCTTGCACAGGTGTGTGAATTTTCAACATCTCATAATATTTTTTAGTTTTTATTTTTTTAATTCAATTCCTTTTTTTTTCTTCCATTCTTCAGGAAGCTGTTGAGGTTTGCTCTTTATCCATCCAAGTAAGTGAATTTAATTGCTTTAGATTTCTTTTTATGTTTAATCTACAGTTATTTTAAGGTGTTTGAATGTTTCATTTTATTTGTTTGCTACAGAAAGCAAGCAAACTTGTTGCAAAAAGATCATCACAAATGGATGGACAACTTTTTCTCATCAAGCATCTTCTTATATTAAGAGAACAGATTGCACCTTTTGACATAGAATTCTCAGTCACACACAAGGAACTGGATTTCTCCCATTTGTTGGTTAGTATCTACTTCAACTTCTCCTTTTTCAAAAAAAAAAAAACAATAATCTCTTAGAAGAATCTGAAAGTTTGTATTCATTTGTATGTGATCACTTCAGGAGCATCTGAGACGAATCCTTAGAGGTCAAACCTCGTTATTTGATTGGTCAAGGTCAACTTCTTTGGCAAGGACACTGTCGCCTCGAGTTTTGGAAAGTCAAATTGATGCAAAGAAGGTATACAGTTAGTAATTCATGATTTGTTACTTTTTTTTTGATTTAATTATATTGGTTTTTTGTATTTTTGTATTATTAAATGTAGGAACTTGAGAAAAACCTGAAAGCCACATGTGAAGAGTTTATCATGTCAGTCACTAAGCTAGTAGTAGACCCCATGCTATCCTTTGTTACAAAGGTTAGTTATTTATCTTCTCTCTTTTTCAGCAAAATAAATAAGGGGACAACCTGAATAAACATTTTTTTTGTGTTTCTTGAAGGTGACAGCTGTCAGGGTGGCATTGTCATCAGGTGGTCAAAATCAAAAGTTAGAGTCAGCTATGGGAAAATCACTCAAGGAGCATGCGTTTGCTTCACCAGATAAGGTTGCTGAAATCGTGCAGAAGGTATGTGCTTATAAATCCATTATTTTTTAAACCAATTATTATTATTATTTTTTAAAAGTTATATTGTTTTGGTACAGGTGAATGCAGGCATGCAGGATGAGCTGCCAAGAGTGATGGAGAAAATGAAGCTTTATCTACAAAATCCATCGACACGTACAATACTTTTTAAACCAATCAAGTAAGATTTTTAATCTGCATTCCCTCAAATATCTTTAAGATTCTTTTAGATGTTTAGAATGAGGGAGTTGAATAATTTGATGTTTTTTTTTGTTTAGGACGAATATCATAGAAGCTCATGAACAAGTAGAATCATTGCTGAAAAAGGAGTACTCTCAGGAGGAAATTGATAACATAAAGATGGTGTCCATTCAGGAACTTCAAGCACAGCTTGACAATCTTATATAGAGTTTGACAATTCCAAATGTTTTGTAGAGATACCAAAAAGATCAAGGTACATGAAACTCATCAAACCTATATTAGGATTTCACAAGTTTTGTTTCAAGGCTTTTCATATTATCTGTTTTTTCTTTTTTTATTGTGAAGAGGCATATGTATTTCTGGCCTTCCCTCATTTTATAACAAGGTTTTTAAAAGATACAGATATTTAAAAGAAAAAAAAAAATCAACTATAAGGCCATAAAGTAAAAATTTTCTTATCCCAAAACAAAAATTATAGTCAGGTTTTAAGATTTTGCCCTTCAAGGCGAAAACCTTCCTCAAATTAAGTCATGTTATGTCTTTTTAGTTATTCTTTTTAACTTACAGCATTGGATTGTTTTGGTTAAATTTCTTTTATATGAAAAGCAGTAATAAAAGAAACTTGAAAAAACAAATTTGAAATGTGAAATATATAAAAGTAACCTGACAAAATGAGGCGATAATACATTCGCGAGCTTTTATTCCTTCCACATTCTCATGTGTTAAGGAGATCAACGTAATGGGGCCTTGATAAAGAGTTGTATACACATTTAGTACTCGTGAGAAATTGAATTTATCTTCTTCACTATGCAACTGTAAGGACCTCATTATTGACTCGCGGTCTTCCTTGAATATTTGCACAGGCATTGAACCAACCTCTATTTAAGTCCAAATTGATGATAATTGACGGGTCATTATTGCTAAAGAAATGGTTTTGTATATTTCAAACAACACCGATATAAGTGGATGTTCTATCTTTCGTCTTCATACACTTTCTTCCAGCGATTATTCCACTAAGTCAATAGGATCCTATCAACCTACTTCTCATACAGAAGAGTTGTCTACACGTCTTGATGAACCGTCCATTGTATGGTCTAAAAAACTATTTAATTAATTTCATAATCATTTTCCAAAATATTTAAACATCAATTGTGGATAAAAACAAGATGGGGCTAGCCCACTTGACTGACAAAGTATCTAACAAAGAGGTCATGAGTTCATTCCTAGACATATACTAACTGTCCATTCTAAAAAAACCATTTGTGGATAAAAAGTCCTAATATTTCAACTCTAATGTTTTAAATGTTCAATTAGTAGTTTAGTTATCAAAGGTTTACAATCAATATCAATGCATAAGTCATCATTCAAAATAACATCATGAATCATCAAAACATCAATGCAATGTTTTTTGTTTCTAAATCCCAACCTCTGTTAACTCAAATCCAATCTTTACCTATGTCATCGTTAATAGGGAAGCACATAGCTAAACAATATACATGTGGGTCATCATACCTACAATAATATGCCTATTACACAAGATCAACATATGAGGTAACTAGCCTCACGCGCAAATGAGGTATCTATAGAATGCCATCATCGTTGTACATTTGTCTTCGTTGTTTAGGTAACTAGGATAATCGTTTGTCACACAAGCCATCATTCCATCCTAAGTAAATCTACAAGTTCGAAAAGTAATTGCAAAATATCACGTTTTACCCTGATTTGCTATATAAAACTCAATCAAAACAATTTTCATGGTTACACATTATACATATAAGTAGTCACAAAACATAGATGTATAATAACACATGAAAACTAAACATTTGAAGTCATGGAAGTATGGGATATTTATTCTTGAGTAATAACTCACCTTAAGTGGTTGAACAAGCTCCCTTCACTTCTAAGGTTGTTGGAGTATTTAGTGGTTACCTAAAGTTAACAATAGTTAGATCATTTATTCCTCAAACGTGTACTAAGGTGTTGTTTGTTTTTTAAGAGGTAAAATATTTGTTGTCCACAGACCACATCTGCAAGCATCTACAGAAGAAAAAGCTGACCAAATTTTTGCAGTCTCCAAGAAGATTATTTAGTTTTTAACGTCTAAGCTGTTAAAATAAACTGAAATATAAATGAACTTACTTTTAAACTTAAAAGAGTTTTTCAACACTGAAATGTAATGATTTCTAGTTTTATAGCACTGGAATATAATTCATACAACCACAATCTATATATATATATATATATATATATATATATATATATATATATATATATATATATATATATATATATATATATATATATATATATATATATATATATATATATTAAATTGTTCATTCCATATTTTAGCAATTTCATCATGTAAATGAGCCATATGTTCCCGATTCGTTGAACTACCATGGCCTTCGAACAAGTAAATATTTCAAAGAATTTTATTGGACTTATTTATCTATATCAAATAGTTACATAAATAAAAATATTGGCTAAATAAAAAAAACCAACATTTAGGCTTTACGTAAATTAGCTGGTTATTTAAAAGATTTAAAAAATATAAAATTATAGAACTTATAATAAAAAATTAAATAAATATATTTGTTATTTTTTAATATATCAAGGAAAAAAAAGAATAGAGGAATACATGGGTTTGTGAAAAAAAAAACAAGAAAAAAAAAAGAAAAAAAATGGTGCATGTATTTGCTTGTCTTAAGTTATTTATATACATTTTTTCTTTTTTATTTTTTTTTATCTAGAAAATGTCTATGAGAAATAACATAGGAGACAACTAGACATAATTTGGACTTCATTTGCAAAAGTTACAAAAATTGGGTTTCTCCAATAGGAGTTTGACCAAAGTTAAATTAACAAAAGATTTTGAAATGATGTGGGCTAGGTCTTCGACAAATATGATAGCCAAAATCGATTTTAAAGAATTTTCAAGTCGTTAGATCAAGTCACATGGCCACATCCAAGTTTAAATCATTTTTCAAGTCAATTGATCAAGTTTAAATCATTCCTAACTCCAATCTTTTTAGTTCCGATGACGTAGCTTGATCAAGTACATTCCACTAGGAGTAGATATTTTTCATGTCTAGTTAAGTTTGAAGCTCTATGGTGTTTCTATTGAAGATCTAACTCTTGTTTCATCACCCCTAATCATAGAAGGTAGAATTATTCTCTAATTATTCATATAACATGTCTAAGGTTTGTAAGATTTCTCCAAATCCGAATCTCCATAATTAATTCTAGTGTTTGTTTGATTTTGTAACATTGATTCTTTTCCTAGTTCATCATCATACAACAACTCCTTATAATTGTTTGATTTGAAGTTTGAGCAAAATTTTAGGGGGATTTTCTAACCTTGGCTTCTATGAACTCGAAATTTGTGTTTTGATTAATGAAATTATCAATCATTTAACGGTTAAGCCGTTATATCATTAAATATTCTAAGATCAAGTTAGCAAATTATGCTTCTAATTGTGCGTGTATCGAGTTTTTGGAGGTTTTGAGCTTAATGTTAAGAAATGATTAAGTTCTAAACTCTTATGACAACTTAATTTCATGTGGAATACATTCTATATCTTTTATGTGTGCAATTTGAATGAGGTTCATAGGTCAAATGAGGCGAAAATGCAAATGTTGGGCCATGCCTCCAATGAGGCTTCTAGTTCAGTTTTTGGAACTTCTAGTTATTAAATCCTTAGTTTAAGTATGTTAATCTTCATGCTTTTCATGTCTGTAATTAGATTTATTAATCATTATTAGGAGTTTAAAAGTCTATTGGAACCATTCATGAAGCATTATGACCATCAACAAAGTACATTACCTTGTGAGAAAAATTGCATGTTTTAAGTGACCTATATATTTCCCATGGGTCGTGTGGTTTTCATTTGTAAAACACAAGGGTCATGTATCTTGTTCTTTCAACGTCATAATTACTTTTGGCCGCCTCCATTTTTACTCTAGGTATAAGTAATGAATGGTTTGGGGTCAAGATGACTTAAGAAGGTTTAGTGACACTTATTTACTTAATAAGGGGGAACAAATGAAGTATACTTATCTATAATTATACATGTATAAGTGAAGATTAAGTTGCCTAGCTATTTATTCACGAGTTAATGTAAGAACTTGATACTATATTGAGGTGAGTTTCTACCCATAGATACATGTTACCCTAAGTGCAATGTGACTACTATATGATAATTATGTGCATTCATGACTTCTGTCTTGAAAATAAAATCATTTTCAATAAATATTGGTTAAGAGTTTTAAAAAGGTTTTTGCATCATTTAGATGCATATTCATGTTGGATAGGTTTAGATTGAGAGTTCACTTGGACTAGAGATCCCAACATTGGCTAATGATTGACGACGTAATTCTAGAACACCTCACTTGTGTGTGACGACTGGCTATCCTACATGTGGTATAGTGAGATGACACACTAATACCTAGTATTTTAATGAACAAGAGGATGCATATGTGCTTTGTGTTATACTACGATCAACTCACTGGGCAATAAATGTATGAAGTTTACAATACATTAAGCCTAGATCTTTTTCATCAATTTATGAGTTGGGATATGAGATTGATTTGGGTTGTGAATATTTTGATACTTGCATTGCATTCCTTATTTATGAAACTCTTCTTATACTATGAATTTGTTGGCTTTCAAATGATTGAATTGTAGTGATTTCATCCCTCACGTGGGAAACTATTTTTTATTGGAATTTGCAAATATTTTCAGGAGTTTGACCTTAGGAATCAGATTGGTGAATTATCCTTTCTTCGTATAAGGTTTGACTCTGAGATTAAATCATTAGGCATCCTTTTCCTAACCTATTATTTTGATGTGTATCCAGACTAGATGGATTTATGAAGGTTAGAAGACTTAGCTGGACTTTTGAGAATATTTATGAAGTAATGACACTTTTACATTCGTGATGTTATTAAATTGGATACTTCCTCACATATTTTGGAATATGATGTTTTATGAGTTTTGTGACCGTATTCTCCAAAAATCACTAAGCTTAAATAATTTTGAATATGAAAACCTATTTATATTTTCAAATGACACATATGATGGGTATTTCAATTGAGATTACCATTTAAACAGTCTTCCCACACATGATTCACGAGACAGTCTTCCCACACATGATTCACGAGCTTTGTTGCCACCGTATATCCATAAACCTACAATTGGAGTCAGAATATAATAAGACAAGATATAAGCTATTTTGGAAAATATGCAAAACAAATGCAGGCAATCAAATTTCCTTGAAAATATGGTGGCATTATGCCATCTCGTACCGAACGCGTGTAAAAACCTAGACGAAATCGGATACAAAAAGTGGTCATATGCATACTTTCCCACCATACTTTATAATGTAATGACATTTAATGATATTGAGTCCATAATCACGTTAACAAAACATGCATGAAAATACCCAATTATCGTGCTAGTTAAATTTTTTGAAGCACGGTGCAAGAGTGGTATTGTAAACTTCGACAAACGGGAGATAAAATAAAAAATTGCATACATATAATTGATTTGATCTACTTGTATGAATAAAATATATTTTTCCATTTCATGCCCTAGAACTTAAAGGGTATCTCACCAAATATAATAATGATAAATTAAAGAGGAGAGTTATATGTTCATCAACGTGCATTGATTTTGCAATGGCATGCCACATTTTTTGAAGTAAATGACAATAGTAAAAACAGGGACAAGATTTTTATGAGCACTTTTTGGTGGGAGTTGTTCCGTGTGCAAACGGATGGTCAATCGGAGATCGTCAACAAGTCCCTGGAACTATATCTCTGCTATTTTTGTTCAAAGAAAACCAAGATAGTGGGCACGGTGGCTCCAATGGGCTGAATTCTGTTACAATACCGCTTATCACACATCAACCCACTTCTCTCCATTCAAGATAGTCTACGGGAGAGATCCACCAGGGATTTATCGAATACCTTGTAGGAGCACGGGGGTCTCGTCCCTCGAGGAACAACTCATCGAACGGGATAGCTTATTGGATGATTTGAGAGGCCATATTATGTACGCGCAACAGAAGATGAAGATTCAAGTGATCAGAAGCGTAAGGAACTCAGCTTCGAAGTGGGAGAGAAAGCATATCTCAAACTACAACCTTATCGACAGAAATCAGTGGTACAGAGAGCTTGGCAAAAGCTAGCTGTCCGCTACTATGGACCGTTCCTAATTCTGCAAAGGGGAAAATGACTTAAGAGACCATCGAAGTTTTAAATTCGTTTAAAAAAAACCATTCAAGTATTACATGTTTAAAAAATACCATCAAACTAAGACATATGTTCAAAAAACACCAACGAAGTACATGTTATGTTCAAAAATACCATCTCTACGGTTTTGAGTAACTTACAGATTTAGTCCCTAACTTTTTTTTCTTAACTCAGACGGTCCCTTTAGTTTAAATTTGCTTCGACTTCAGACCCTTATCGAGTTAAAAGACTAATATACCCTTATTACATTCATTTAACATTATTTTTATTATTTATTAATTATTTATAGAATTTATGTTATTATTATTTAATAAATATATCAATTGTATAAATAATTAAAAAGTAATAAAAATAAACGTTAAATGAAACTAATAAGGGTATATTAGTCTTTTAACTCGATCATGGTCCGAAGGCAAAATAAATATAAACACTAGGGACCGTCCGAGTTAAGAAAAAAAGTTAGGGGCTAAACATGTAAGTTACCCCCAAACCATAGAGATGGTGTTTTTTGAACAGAATATGTACTTCGTTGGTGTTTTCTGAATATATGTCTTAGTTTGATGGTGTTTTTTGAGCATGTAATACATGAATGGTGTTTTTTGAACAAATTTGAAACTTCGATGGTCTCCTAAGTCATTTCCCCTTCTGCAAAGCATTGGTAACGTTACGTTGCTTATAAATTGGACCTGCCAGAAGGGGCAAAGGTCCACCCCGTCTTCCGTGTCTCTCAATTAAAAAAAGTAGTCGGAGATAGAGCAATGCAACCTGAACTTCCCCCACAACTGACACACAACCTCGAGTTAATACTGGTACCAGAAGCTGTGTTAGGGGTTTGTCAAGGGAATAATGAGAAAGGGCAACAGATGGAGGCACTTCTCAAATGGAAGGACAGGCCGAAATTTGATTCTACGTGGGAAGAATTTGAGAACATACAAGGATTGTTCCCAGAAGTCGATCTTGAGGACAAGATCAGTCTTTTGGGAAGGGGTAATGTTACACACCCATCACTCCAGTTCACCTATCACAGGAGAAATAAAAGGGGGCCACGAGATCATGGGAAGCAACCAGGGGAGGATTCCACTAATGATGTTAGCCAATAGAATAGTAGAAGGGTAATTTGGGAATTAGTGTTTTATGCTCATTTATATATATATATATATATATATATAGCAGGATAGTCGGTGGTAGAGGCAGGCAAAGACTAGAATTGTTGTGGCTCCATACCGTTCAAAATAACCACTAATAAACACAACACCTTTTCATTTGATCATCAAGGGTGGTACTTCTGCCTCTTTTGAATGTTGAGTAGTAACCATCTCTTGAGTTAATGTCGTTCTTTTTAACAAACTTCGAATCATCGTATCTTCCTTTTTTACTATAGGTTAACTCAATTGGAGAGTAACATGATTAATTTTTAAACATAAATAGAAGTTAATTCAACACCAACAAATAGTCAATTAGGAGGGAGGATGGCAGACTGAGAGTCAATAGCAAGGCTCTAATTTTGAATTATATAACAACCATATGGGGAAGAAGGTAAATTTAATTTCTCCCAACTAACAAATGCATACGACAACTCAGGGCCATATCGTTGTCTTCGAGGCTGCAATGGAATGTGGAAGCAATAAGAGGGTGTTTGGCTTAGCTTTTAAGGAGCAAAAGTCAGTTTTGTAAAATGACTTTTTATAAAAGTTGTTTATTAAAATGTGTTTGAATTAGTTTTTTAGGGGCAAAAGTCAAAAGTTGTTTTTAAAAAGAGTTTGGTTTAACTTTTACATGTAAAATGACTAAAAAATACATACTTTTAAAAGTTTCAAAAGTTTGAAGGGGTTATAAAAGTAATTTAACTTTGAAGGGATTCAAAAGTTTCAAAAAGTCAGGTTTAGGTGACTTTTCAAAAAGTTCATTTTCCTTATATCCGAAAAGTAGCTCTTAAAAGATCTTTCGCCTTTACCAAACACCTTTTAGCTTCTTTTTAAAAGATAAAAACTAAAAGATGTTTTAAAAGATAAAACAAACACCCTCTAACATCTTATGAAAGTACTATTTCTCCGCATATCGGTGTTAGGGGGTGTTCGGATAAATAGTTTTTAGCTTATTAGCTTATTGCGGTGGGAATAAGCATTTTTTAAAAATGTGTTTGGATTAGCTTATTGCGCTGAGAATAAGCAATAAGCAATAAGCATTTTCAAGTGATTGGCAAACAAGACAGCTTACATGTGTAAAATGACCAATAAGCAATAAACATTCTCCCATTGCTTATTAAAATCAGTTTATTTGGCTTATTCCTACCACAATAAGCTGATTTTTAAAGACTTCTATTCAAACACTTAAATTTGCTTATTGCGGTGAGATTAAGCAATAAGCAATAAGCAATAAGCAACCTATTTTTTTCCCTATCCAAAGCTTTTGCAGAAAAAACTAAGGGTGCGTTTAGATACGAAAAAATGAGCCGTTTTTCGGAAAAAATTCCAAGAAAAATAAGAATTTCATTTTGTAAACACGTTTAGCTCAATCATTTTTCTAAATTTTTCATGGAATTTTCGTTTTCTAAAATTACAAACAACATAGAAAATTTTAGAAAAATGATAATCATTATTTTCCATATTTTTATAATTCTAAAAAATTCTAAAATATAAACACACACCCACCCCACCACCACGACACTGCTAGCACCACTGCCACCCCCGACAACGCCAATACCACCCCACCACCACTACAACCATCAACATCACTACCACCATCGCCGCCACCATCAACATAACTGCCACCATTTCGAATGAAAACTGAAAACGGAAAACGAAATTGAAACCGGGAAATGAAAATTGTTTTTCCACAACTAAACGTGACCTAAAGCATGGGTGTAGCAAGGTGAAGTTCATAGCTTTGATGGTCATTTTTCTTGTACTTTGGAAAAATATGGTCATATGGAGATATATCTCTTCAACATATGGTCGTTTTAGAGAATAACTCTAAAAGTTTTTATCTGTAAAATAAATTGATGATCAATAATTAAATGGCTTTTAATGAAAATTAAACAATTACCAATCAAAAAATAACGACTTATAAATAAATAGCTCTTCACAAACCAGGACTCCCCTATAGATTTTAATTTATACATAAGACTGATCGATACAAACACAAACACAAATACAATTTAATATAAATAAAACTGCAAAAGCTTCAAACAGTTGATGCAATTGCTGCCATATCCCTGTTTGATCTATTGTATTTCATGTGGCTCTTAACCAGCTGTCCCGCTGCTATTGCTGACATCAGCGACAGCTCACCTGCCAAAACCGAACCAGCAACCACACTCGCCAACAGCCTCGCATTTGACCCCGGTGACCCAATGCTTGCACCCTTCACTCCAAGTAGGTTCAGACATGCTGACTGTGATGCCAGCTGTGTCCCTCCTCCAACCGTACCAACCTAATATAAAGTATAAACAAACATACACCAAATCAATATGACCATTTTACCCTTCACAATGTTTGTATCAAGTCAAACATTTATCCATAGAGTACTTGATAGGAAAAAAAAAGGGAGAAAGAGGGCCACATGTAAACTAGGCTAGCTGTTGTTTGAAGGGTTAAATGCACCTCCCTAACTGTAGCCGATTTCTTATTTTAGGCAATGTATGTTTTTTACTTAAAATGGGAACATGATTTAGCTTCTGTCCACAATTGCTAAAAATAGATATAGGACAAAATAACACATGTGCAACAATCATCATCAATGCCTGATGGACAAACAATTGAAGTATGTGGCTATTTTGCATAAATTTGGCTATAATTAATAGTACATTGCCCAAAACAAGAATTGGTTTTGTTTTAGTTTCATTCTGTTGTTTAATGCATTCTTAATATAAAGGATTATCAAAGATTAGAAATCATAATGATCCTGATTTTAATTTATAGAGAAACTGAAGGGATACCTCAATTGAAGGCATAGTAACGGATATGTGGAGGTCTTTTCCATTATTGACAGCCTCCATCATGGTTATGCAGTGGGAGCTCTCAATGTTTTGGGCAGGATCTTGACCAGTGGCTATGAAGACTGCAGACACAATATTGGCGGCATGGGCATTGAAGCCACCAAGAGAACCAGCAATGGCTGAACCAGTTAAGTTCTTGAGCATGTTAAGTTCTACAAGACCATGAACTGTTGTTTTAAGAACTTTTTTCACAATCTCTTCACTGATCACTGCTTCACAAACAACAGACTTCCCACGCCCTTCGATCCAGTTCACGGCAGCAGGTTTTTTGTCCGAGCAAAAGTTTCCTACTCAAATTGACATTTCATAACACATTCAAGAATCCATGGTTGCTGATTGCTCCAACATATGAAGTTAAGAGAAATGGAGGGCTTACCAGATATGCCAATCACATCCATGTCTGGGAAATCATTTTGAAGAAAGTCTAACACGTTTTGGACACCCTTTGATACCATGTTCATTCCCATAGCATCACCTGTGCTGCAAGTGAATCTGATGTACAGATTTTTCCCAGCGATTGAGCATTGAATGTTTTGGAGCCTGCCGAATCTGCTTGATCTGTTTATAGTAAAAGATAAGATCGATTATGAACCAGAAACTAGTTTTGTACGGAGTTGAACCTATCAACATCAGATATGGCGATTGCATATGATAATTACATGACTGTTACCTGTCTAATGCAGCTGAATTCGGATTTGGAACTTAGAGAATTAGATAGGAAAACTACTTATGTATATTGAAAAGAACTGATAGAGAGGGAACTTACTTATTGAAAACGACGCTTAATGTATCAAAATTGATGGCGTCTTCAAGAAAGAACTTGAGTTGTGAAGCTCTCTCCGCCGTGGCAAACCTTACAACAGGTGCTCTCGTCATTCCATCTTTCAAAAGAATCGCTGTAGCTCCACCGGATGCAAAAATAGCTTTACAGCCTCTGTTTGTGCTTGCAACCAAACACCCTTCGGTGGTTGCCATAGGCACCATGTACTCACAACCATTCAACAACAACGGGCCAGCGATTCCCACGGGTATCTGAACATAACCAACAGGCATCTCGCAACACTGCCCTAAAATCGAGTCATAATCCAAGCCTTCCAAGGGTAATCCTAACAACGACCTCCCCGTTGTTCTCTCCAACGCCTGCCGTCGAATCGAAGCAGCCCTAAGGCAGTCCCCGAGTTGTGACTCCAGAGAATACGACGAAACCGATCCACAAACCACAGACTTCACAATCTCCTCGTCCTCTTCAGACGCGAGAGCGAGAGACGGCAGTGGATCCATAATTCTAGGTTTAGGTTCAGAATGGTGTTCGACTTCACCTTCAAGCACAAAACTGTCTTCTTCGCCACGTGCGGTGGTGATAAAGGATTGCACGAAATCGATGCCAAAGAACCCTAGAAGGTAGATGAACGAGGCAATGAGGGAGACGATGGCGGCCAGCTCCGAGAGCGTCACGACATGGAGCGGCGTAGACGACCGGATCTTGTCACGCCAACGGTGAAGAAGGTAGTAGGCAACAGAGAAGAACAAAGTGAAGAAAATGCCATTTGTTAGGTAAAGAGGAAGCGGTAATGCATCCGACGCTTTAGGAACTGGCGACGGTGAGCGATCAATAACACCGGCCTTCGTGGAGGAAGGTGACCGATCTTCACCGTCAGTAACAGCCTTCTGTTGGTTGAGGAAGGTAGTGGATGGAGGTCTAGGAGGGAGTCTACGACGGAGATCCATAGTGTTGGCGTTTGGTGGGGACGATGGCCGACGTGCGTTAGTTTCGGAGGTAGGGGTGGGTTGTTTTATACAAGAGTAGAATATGCAGGCGTTAAGGCTAAAATGCGCTGGCGTGGGGTGTACGTTAGTGCTGTCATTTTCAATGGTTGTGGTACAACACATGGTGTGCACCCACCCCCACCTGTTCTTGTTTTCAAAATTGTTGATTTTTTTTTTTTTACTAACCGAACTTGAGAAAGAAAAAAAATACTACCACTCCTTATAATTTATAGGTAAATAAATATTTGAGGTCATTTTCGGCAATTGATTTATTTATATGATTGTAATCATATAACACAAAGATACTTCAGGGATATTCTAAAGTATCTTTTGTAAATGAGTTTATTTACAAAAATAACTATATTTTTTATCAAATATTGTATGCCAGAGTCGATTTCAGTCTCGGAGTTGTCGTTTACGTCTTGTTCCCGAGTTCTACTTAAGGAGGGAAATGAGAGGATACGGAGGGAAAGTGAGGGGTATCGAAGGAAAATCGTGTTCCCGAGTTTCATTAATGGAAGGAAAGCGAAGGGA
The DNA here is from genome assembly GCF_051521515.1 of Lactuca serriola. Lineage (NCBI taxonomy): Eukaryota > Viridiplantae > Streptophyta > Magnoliopsida > Asterales > Asteraceae > Lactuca > Lactuca serriola. Next base: position 63,245,033 of record NC_136416.1, on the reverse strand, counting down.
TGGGAAGGATTTTAGAGTCATATTTTACTTCCAAATTTTCCTCCCAAATTGGGTGGATTTGGGAAGAAAGTGAGGGGAAGGAAAATTTCAAGTTTTATTTTCTTTTTCCTCCTAACTCGGAAACACGAAAACATAAAATTTTCCTTTCATTTCTTTTCATTTCCTTCGAACTCGGGAACACGGTATAATGAATATTTTCCTTCCCCTCCCTTTCTTTCGGTCAAAATTTTCCTTTTCTTTCCTTTGATGAATTTAAAGAAAAAAACTAGGAAACAAGGCGTTAAATATTTTTTTATTAGAAACTAAATGTTGTCAATGTAATTTAAAAGTAAAAAGTCTATAAATTTTCACACCAACACTAAAATAAATGAAGTGTAAATTGCACAATGGTATCTCTGGTTTAGGTAATCTGATTGGTTAGTCCTTAATGTTTTTAACTAGGGTTTTTTTGTTGGTGATTTATTTCACTATTATTATTTAAATATAAGACAAAATTTCACAATTACTCCATGTGGTTTACAAAATATCGTATTTTGAGGACTTCCTAACAAAAAGTCACGCGACTGGTCTCTGTGGTTTGTAAAATCACATGAAAGGTCCTCCTGCCGTTAAATCTAACTTTCCTGTCGTTAGATTTTTAGGGAAAAGACTATTTTGCTCTTGTACCAATATTGCAATACACAACAAACCTCAAGGACCATTCGTGTAATTTTCTAAATATACAATTATATATATATATATATATATATATATATATATATATATATATATATATATATTATAAATTTCGCAATTTTGTATATATATAAATTATAAATATAAATTTTATATATATGTATATATATAATTTCAACAATTTGATAAATTTTTTTTATCTCTTTGACATTTTGTCTATTTACTTGAATCAAAATAAATAAAAACATTAAAAAACAATACATAACTAAAATTATAAACTTAAATTCGATAAACCATATCGAAACTTTTTTTTTTCTTAATTATGAAATGAAACGCTAATGTTTTTTTAATTTTATGTTGTTACGGTTTTTTTTTTTACTTCGATGCTCCATAGTTAATATCGTTAGCAACTTTATGTTTGCATTTATCATTATCATTATTTCGCATTTTGTTGTTTTTTTATATATATTTAGTTATTTATTATTATTCTATTGTGTTTATTTATTTTGATTCAAGTAATGTAAAATACTCTAATATATTGATACATTTTACACATTTCATATTTTTTGGTTTTTTTCGCATTTTTCTTATTAATTTTTGTTATTTATGTTTTTTGTAACTTTTTTTTATTTTGATTTGTGTGAATAAAAAAGTTATGTTTATTTTTTTTATTTATATTTGTAAATATAACTATTTTATTTAATCGAATGAAAAAAAATTACAAAAACCATAAATAACCAAAATTATAAAAAAAAAAAAAAACTAAAAAATTTCAAACACCAAAATTGTAATATACTCTACTATATTCATACATTTTACACTTTTTGGAAAAAGTCAAAAAAAAGTTATCAAGTTGATGAAAAATAACACGAAACAACAACAAAAAAAAGGAAATAATTAAAAAATAATATGAAAAAAATTAAAAAAATACGAAAAAACCAAAAAAAGATGAAAATGTAAAATGTATTAATATATTAGTGTATATTAGAATTTGGTGCAAAATTTGGGTTTTTTTTTTTATTTTTATGTTTCAATTTTTCATTAATTGAATCAAAATAAATAAAAACAATAGAAGAATAATAAATAATTAAAATTATAACAAAAATAGAAAACAAAAGGTCAAATAATGATAATGATAAATGCAAACATAAAGTTGCTAACGATATTAACTATGGTAGCATCAAAGTAAAAAAAAAATAAACCGTAACAACATAAAATTAAAAAAATAAAAAATAAAAAAAATAGTCTTTCATTTCATAATTAAGAAAAAAAAAAGTTTCGATATGATTTATCGAATTTAAGTTTATAATTTTAGTTATGTATGTTTTTCAATGTTTTTATATATTTTGATTCAAGTAAATAAACAAAATGTCAAAGAGATAAAAAAAAATTATAAAATTGTTGAAATTATATATATACATATATATAAAATTTATATTTATAATTTATATATATACAAAATTATGAAATTTAAAATATATATATATATATATATATATATATATATATATATATATATATAATTTCATATTTAGAAAATTACACGAATGGTCCTTGAGGTTTGTAGTGTATTGCAATATTGGTACAAGGACAAAATAGTCTTTTCCTATAAATCTAACTGCAAAAAAGTTAGATTTAACGGCAGGAGGACCTTTCATGTAGTTTTACAAACCACAGGGACCAGTCGTGTGACTTTTTGCTAGGAAGTTCTCAAAGTGAGATATTCTGTAAACCACAGGGACCAATTATGAAATTTTGTCTAAATATAATGAGATTGATTTGTTGACCAAAAACAATCTTGAGGAGTGCATACTTATTTGAGTTTTTTCAAGATTCAAAATGCACTGTCATTTATGGGAGAAGCCCCTGAATGAACGAAATGCCTTTGATACCGGGGCCTAAGAAGCAAATCCCCTGACTGGGTCTAGCTACCAGGTCAATGCGGAAATTTTTTATTTTGATTATGTTGCTTGGTTAAAAATACATAACAAATCTGATTTTTAGAAAATTGATTTGTTTTTTACTTTTGTCTTGACCCTGATTTAAACACGTTTTTTGTGAAAGTTTGAAACTACCTTGTAACAGTTTGAGCAGTTTTCAAACATAGAAGTTTATAATTCATTTTTTGTCATAATTTTGTGATACGTATATAGACAACAATTCTCCAACTTTAAATTCCCATCAGATGGCAAGTGGTTATGATTGTCAATTGCGACCAGAAACGAAGGATCAAAAGCTAATGGAAGTTGTTTCTCTAGCATAAACTTATGTTTGCATTGCAATAGGTTGCGAGTGCAGGAAGGATGTGAACGAATCTAAACAGTCGCAAGTTGTTGCAATCAATCGGGTTCAATTGTGAAAGAGTGGAAGGCGTTGGAGTCCCTTGCGAGCAATTGCGAGTACGGACGACTTGGTTGCGAATGTGACTTCAAGTACCAATTTGGTTGCGATTGGATGCGAGACGTTACGTTCTGAATAGCTTGGTTCCAATGGGCGTGGATACAATTTGCTTGTTGTTGGTTCTGAGGGACTTGGATGCGAAAGCTTGGATGGGAAACATACTTAGATGCAAAAGCTACTCAGTACCAATGGGATATATGGATGCGATGGATTGCTTGGTTGCAACTTTCTTTGGGATGTGATTCAGGTAAAACCTTGGATGCGAAGGGTCGACAGAATAGGAGGTTGCGAACGAAGACTGAATGGATGTGAAGGTTGCTGATGTGAACGGTGTTTTTTAGATGCGAAGCTACGTTACACGTGGAGCTTTCCTGGACGCCTTGGAAGTTGTAGCCACCTTTTCTCTAACGCCCGCATATTTGGGCTAGTCAATTTTGAGACAATAAGCGTCAAAAATGACTTTTTGATAGAAGAATATTTATAATAAATAATATTAACCAAGTTATAGTATATGTCACAAGGGTTCTGTACATATAAAGAACGTTGAAATCCGAGTTATAACAAAGAAGTTATGACCTGACGAAGTTTCGCGACAAAACCAACACGACACCGGGAATCGTAAAAAGTGAGTTTACGATAAAACACTTTTTAGCCTTAGTGATCTAAATGAAAGTTGTAGAGTATGTCTCCACCTACTCCTGGATATAAAGAACGTCAAAAATGGAGCTCGTATGCAAAAGTTATGACCTTCTGAAGATGCAGTTGTCTGATAGCATGACATGTGTCAAAAACCCTAATCTGACTGGACTCACGACGTGAGCATAGATTCATGGATTCTCACAACGTGAGGAGTCAATTAGATACCTTCCGAATCTAGGGACGCAAATGGCAAGTCTATAAGGTGAGCAGGCATGCCTCACGACATGAGCATGTGTGGCTCACGACGCGAGAGACCAAAAATCAACCTATAAATAGCAAGTTCGACTCTTTCATTTCTTATACCTAAAACTTCTTTCTCTCTCGTTTGCTGAATGTATTCCACGTCCCGAGCCCGACGATCACGAACCGCTGACTGTTTCTAGTTAGATTCTATCCAATCACGTTACTAATGTGAGTGTATAGTTACTTTCATCTTACACATAGATATGAAATAGTTAATATAAATTACGTGCTTGTGTGCCTATTATATGTGTTCTTGATATCAATGCTAGATGAATGATTTATACATGTTTTAAATGAGTTAAACTGTATATGTATTTTATATCTATGAATATGTTGGGTAGATAAATAATGATGGATGAAAGATGATATAGATGAATATTGACAGTTGCGCCATAACCCGTAGGTGTTTTTGATTTATGTGTTCACCGGATGTACTTTAAATATCCTGGTAGTTGTGCCTAAAGGATAATATTGCATGTTGCGCCTAATAGAGAACGTCATAATCCCGGCAACTGTGCCTAAATGATAATATTGGCAGATGTGCCTAATAGATAACATTGGCAGTTGTGTCATTGGCAACGATGGACTTCGTGCCTATTCCTTATGAGAATCCTTAGGAATGAATGAGTGAATGATAGAAGATTCTTAGGGTAGATTCTTAAGAATAAAAAAGATAACAAGGATAGATAATTGGGTTGATTGTTTGATGATTAAACATAATAATTATATTATTTTGGGTTGAAAACCCTATGTACTCACCAGGTTTCCCAACCTGACTCACTCAGCTTATTTGTATCACAAGTGTCGATACAAAGCTACATTACACTGATAGATTAAAAGAGATGTAGATCACTAGTGTAAATGAATGTAAGTCTGTTTATATGTTTATGTTTCTGTATTGACGATGACATCCCAAAGTTTTAATATAAACAAATTACATTTCTTCGGAAATACTTTGATAATATATTTATCATGTTTTCTTAGAACAAATTCTGTAATATTATTTTTACTCTAATTTTCAAATAAGCATAAATAATTTTTTTTTAAATGACCGTGAATTTGGGGATGTTACATTTTCCACTTCCCAAGGTGTTACTTCCCAAGACAAGACGTTACTAGCTTTTATTATTATTTTTATTAGCATTAAAATAAGTCATTTATTGGCATACTTATTAAGAGTCTTTTGATTAGTTTTACCATTAGATTGTAAGGCTATATAAATCCTTGTATATATGAAAATTTGAACTGTTGTCCATTAGAGTTGTTGCGTATAATTCGAAATTAGTCTTTGTTGGGATGGGTTTCCTGATTCTGATCATGAACTCAAGTTAATAGGTCTTAACTTGTTTTCATCAAACTTAAATCAATAGGTCTTGATTTGTTTTCACCGAAGTTTCAAACTATAAGTCTATTTTGATCATCTTACTATCATTTTATTGTTCTTGTCATTTATCCTTTCTTCTTGTTTTTTGTTCTTGTTTATCGTGTTTTATGACGCTGTAAATTTGATTCCAAGCTCCAAATTTCAAGTCAATTGTGGTGTTGGAAATCCAAGTCGTGTTGTGGACTCTTGGAGCGGTCCAAATATGCATCAAATGGTATCAGACCCACAAGTTCATGTTTGACTAGAAGTTTCTATCAAAGACCCAAGTTCTTGTGGAGTATTGTTGTTGATTCTAGTTGCTATTGCAGTTTAAAAGAAAAAAAAGAAGAAAAAAGAATTTTTCTGTCGAGTTTGTCAAAGCAGAGTTCCTGGTTCAGAATGTCTCCAATGAGAAAAAGATCAGAATCCGTGGATGTTTACTTCTCGATTTTGTTGAATAATCGTCAACTCTTTCGAGACATGTTAGGTGAAGACCAGAATAGTCATTTTGGTGACACTGATTCCATTAAAGAAGATTTCGAACCAATCTATGAAACTAATGAAGAAAAAGAAAAAGAGGAAGAATAAGAGGAGGAATAAGATTCCACTCTTATCTACGACACTGATGAGGAAGGGGGATTTGTTAAAAAATCAATTTAATGATCGAAGAAGAATTTATTAAAGAAGTTGAAGATTTTCAAGTCCTTCAAGAATTGAGGACAATTCCTTTCGAAGGGGGAGGGTTTGATATAGATTGCGATTCTCCAACTTTAAATTCTAATATGATGGCAAGTAGGTATGATTGTCAATTATAACCAGAAGCGAAGGACTAGAAGTTAATGGAAGTCATTTCTTTAGTAGAAACTCCCGTTTGCATTGCCATAGGTTGCGAATGGAGGGAGGATGTGAAAGACTGTGAACGGATGCGAACGGTCGCAAGCCTTTGTAATCAATCGAGGTCGGTTACGAATGAGTGGAAGACATCAGAATCCCTTGTGAAACATTGTGAGTGCGAATGAATTGGTTGCGAATGCGACTTCAAGTTACAATCTAGTTGCGATTGGATACGGGAACTTATATTTTGAACAACTTGGTTCCAATGAGCTTGGATACAATTTTCTTGTTGTTGGTTCCAAGGGACTTGGATGCGAAAGCTTGGATGGGAAACATACTTGGATGTGAAAGCTACTTGGAGCCAATAGGATATATGGATGCGATGGATTGCTTGGTTGCAACTTTCATTGGGATGTGATTCAGGTACAGCCTTGGGTGTGAAGGGTCAACATAAGAGGAGGTTGCGAACAAAGACTGAATGGATGTGAAGGCTGCTGATGCGAAGGGTGTTTGTTGGATGTGAAGTTGTGGGGGTGTGATGCTACTTCACATGTGGAGCTTTCTTGGATGCCTTGGAAGTTGTAGCTGCCTTTTCCATTTCCGAAGACGCTACTTCCTAAGACATGAATTTACTAGCTTTTATTATTATTTTTATTAGCATTAAAATAAGCCATTAATTGGCATAGTTATTAGGAGTCTTTTGATTAGTTTTACCGTTAGATTGTAAGGCTATATAAAGCCATGGATAATCATTTTTGAGTGTTATGTGTTATGTTGAATATATGAAAAACTAAATTGTTGTTCACTAGAGTTGTTGCGTACAATTCGAAATTGGTCTTTGTTAGGAAGCGTTTCTTGATTCTGATCTTGAACTCAAGTTAATAGGTCTTAACTTGTTTTCACCAAACTCAAATCAATAGGTCTTGATTTTTTTCACCAAAGTTTCAAGCTACAGGTCCAATTTGATCTTCATACTATCCTTTTATTGTTCTTGTCATTTATCCTTTGTTCTTGTCTTTTGTTCTTGTTTATTGTGTTATTCCATTGCAAATTTGATTCCAAGCTCCTTTTTTCAAGTCAATTGTGGTGTTGGGAATCCGAGTCGTGTTGTGGACTCTTGGAGCGGTCCGAATACGAATCATTTTGGTACAGTCCTACGAATATATATTCACATATTCTTTATTCTGAAATCTCTGAATTTTATCCAATTGATTGTTCGATCTATACCATCAAAATACTTCAATTTGATAGTGTTTTCACGACTTTCAAAGAATCCAAGCAATTTGTTATTGCTAATTTCTAACAAAAATTGAAGTATTTTGTGACAATGGAAAGTGGAGATTATGTGAAGGAAATGATAAGCAAATTTGACAAGTTGGTGAAGTTTGAAGGCCAAGACTTTCATAGATGATAGAAGAAGATGCATTTCCTCCTAACAACTATGAAAGTGGTGTATGTTTTGAGTACACCCATGCCTAGATTCACTGAAGATGAAACTTTGAAGGCAACAAGGAGGAGATCAAAGTAGGAAAATGATGACTACATATGTCGTGGCCACATTCTCAATGGTATGTCTGCCTCTCTTTTTTAGGTTTATCAAAATGTTGAATCTGCAAAAGAACTATGGAATTCATTTGAATCCAAAATACATGGTTGAAGATGCTTCTAGTAAGAAGTTTATGGTCAGTAATTTCATGGGTTACAAGATGATTGATACCAAGCCCATAACGGAATAATTCCATGAAATGTTAAGGATTCTTGGATAGTTTTCTCAACAAAATATGAAAATGGATGAGGCCATTTATATGGTTGTTGTCATTAACAACCGTCTCATTCCTGGAAAGAGTTTAAACATACTTTGAAACATAACAAGGAAGATTTAACTTTGATTCAACTTGGAAGCCACTTAAGGATTGAAGGATCTTTAAGGACTCAACAACTTTATAATAATCCTAAACGCAAGAACCAAGTTGGTTACTTTTTTGTAAATATGGTGGAAGGTGATGGATCAAATAATTACAACGAGTCTAAAGGCAAAAGGAAGTTCAAAGGAAATGATGACAAATCTTCCAAAAAATGGTAAACTTGGTTTGTTGGAACTATAACAAACCAGACCACTTCAAGAATGATTGTTGTCTTCGTAAAGTGAACAAAGATGTGGGTACAAGTAGATATAAGGTTCCAAAAAAGCAGCAAGGACAAATTTATGTTTTCATGCAGAATTCTAATTGTATTCATAATTATGTTTCTTTGATTTCTGAAACATTTTATGTGCATCATGATGATGATGTTGCATGGTGGGTTGATTCGGGTGAAACAAAGTCATGTTTGCAAGGATATTCATTGGTTTAAAGAATGTCAACCTATTGAAGATGAATCTATTATGAATATGGGAAATGTTGCAAGTGAACCAATCAAGGGTTTAGGATTTATTTTACTCAACTTTACTTTTAGGAAATGTTTCTGTTTGGATAATGTATTGTATGTACTATCTGAAATAGTTGTAAATAAGTGTGGGTATAAACAAGTGTTAGAAGCTAACAAGTATATACGTATGATTAGGCTTAACTTAATTATCCTTCTTATGATAATTCGATTTTCATAACTTCAACTAGTACTAGTAATAACTCGAACATGTCGTATTTTTGGCATGCTAGACTAGGACATATTCATTACAACAGATTAAAAGACATGTATAAAATGAGTTTAATTCATGATTTTGACATGAATAATGAAAAGTGTAAAACGTGCATGTTAACTAAGATCACTAGACAACCTTTCAAGGATATTGTTAGGGGATGCAAGGTGTTGGAACTCATACATAGTGATTTATGTGATTTTTTTTGCAACACCTTCCCTAGTAAACAAGAAGTATGTCACTACTTTTATTGATGATGCATCTAGATATTTTTATATCTATCTGTTCATTCAAAAGATAAAGCTTTTGATAAATTCAAATGTTATAAACAAGTACAGCTACACAAAAACAAAATGATAAAAAAAATTATGTACTAATAAAGGTGGTGAGTATTATGATCTAATTTTATTTTGAATTAACTAGAGTAACACATCAAAAAACGACTCCTTATACACCATGATAAAATGGTGTAGCAGAAAAGAAGAATAGGACTTTGAAAGAAATGGTTAACTCCATGCTGTCCTATTTAGGTTTAAGTGAAGGGTTTTGGGGTGAGGCTATGGTAACTGCTTGTTATATCTTGAAAAGAAATCCAAAAAAGAGTAAGAATACTCCTTATGAACTTTGGTGTAAAAAAGTACCAAATTTGAGTTATCTCAAAGTTTGGGGTTGTAGAGTTGTAAGGCTCACTGAACCCAAAAGTAAAACATTGGGTGATAATGGTATAGATTGTATCTTCATTGGGTATAGCATTCCAAAGCATATGGATTATATGCTTTATAATCTAATGACTTTGTGTCTGTGAATAATGTTATAAAGTCAAGATATGCTATCTTTGATGAAAAGAGATTTACATCTATACCTAGACCAAGAGACATGATTCAACAATCTTCCAACTAGAGCACAACTCGAGCTGAAGATGTTTCTAGTGGTACAAGTTATGTACCTGAACAAAGGAAGAGCAATATAGCTAGGAAAGCTAAGTCTTTTGGATTTGATTTTCAACTTTATTTAGTTGAAGGAAAAAAGGATGAGACTGTGTATCTGATAGGTTTTGAGCATAACAAACAATCATATATGTGCATGCAACCCTAATATGTTGGATCTATGTTTTCTCTATTAGACATACACGTATTGAACACAAAACAATAAACCCTAGAAGGAAACTACGATTTTCGAAATTGACAAACCAAGGGTTAGAATACATACCTTTATTGTTATATTGTAATAACAATGGATTCCTTGAAGATCTTGAACTTTGAGAGCAAGTGTCACAAGTGTAACACCTCTAATGGCTCACAAATACACTATGCAAGAGAATGAGAGGAGAGACCAGGAAGATGCTTCAAGATTTCAGGTATCCTTAGGGTTTGATGGCATGGCCGAAATCCATAGGGTTGAGGCTTTTTAAATAGTTGAGGTTGCTTAGAGCTAAAGCTAGGGTTTGCTGGAGGAAACCCAACTTTCCAGCTTAAGGCCTAAGCAACCCATGGACTCGACATCCCTAAGGCCATGGACGAAAATTCTAGGTCCTCCCTAGAAGTTTTCATCCATCTCTTATAGGATGGTCCAAGAGCCCAAAACCAAAACTATTAATTAATTGCTAAATAGCTCATGTACTTTTAATTAATTCATTTAATCCCAAAATTAATTCCAAATTAATTTCTGATTAAATATTAATTAAATAACATGATTTCTAACTAATATATTATTTTCATAATACATTAATAAATGATTTTTATATATTAATTTATTGTTCCAAATAATAAATTCTTCCTCTTTTGCAACAGGTCATCCTGTCTAGTTGCTAGTATGAAGACAACCCAAAAGGATTGTGCTACTATCAATTTAAGTACATAAAAATTATAGTTATGAGCTTAGACACCTAATCCAACAGTCTCCCACTTGGATAAGTCTAATAACTATAATTGCAAGTATAACTTCAAAATTTAACTAGCAAATTGTAGCTCTCAAAGTCGCTATCGAACTCTGACCTAGTCAGTAACGTGTCCTAAGATAAGTGATCATATAACCCTCCGTTATGCAAGATATCATCTGGAAAAATGACATGGAACAAAATCATTTTCATTGTGCAACAGTTTGTTTCCCGATTTTTGATTTGTAATGACAATGAACTACAATTGAAGACATCAATTCAGTCTTGACCGGGCTCGACACATAAGTTAACACCAAATCATCGAGGGGCCCAAGATATCGCTTTTCCCGTTAGGGAAAAAGGAACAGATAAACTTCGACTTATATTCTTGCACTATTTACTCATCAAATCATGCACACCAATACGTTTTATAACATCATGTTACTGATGCGTTTACGTATTATCAATGCACAACCAACTCGTAAACAACTACTCATATATCTACATTTAAAGATTATACGATATTATCGTCTCAGAATTACTCGTGATAAATTCCATGAAGTAATTTACTGAGTGTGGGTTTAATCCAATACTTAAATCTCCATTTCAAAAGTACTCATGAATGTTGCAGTAAACCATTGCTATGTCTAAACCCTTAGACAATCTACAACCTTAATTCACTACTTACTTCCAAAGTATGATCGATTGTGGATATTTGAATAATCTAATTATTCCTGAAGTAAAACATGCAAAAGTGAAACACAATGATAAACGATACTCATAAATAAACCTCTATTACTTAATCATCAAATGTCAATTACATTTATTTTGTAACACCGTAAATTTTCAAACAAAATTTTCATTTTAAATTCACATAATTCTCATAACACATTTCACAAAAATCTCTTTTATTTAGTTTACAAAACACAACTCCATAATTGTTTGATTAATAATCCAGGATCCTCAAAACATAACTCTTTCTCTAGTGTGTATAATCAAGCCGGCGTCTTCCCGCGATCCTGAGGGGAACCTGAAACACATATCACATAACACGGTAAGCACGAAGCTTAGTGAGTTCCCCAAAATACCACACACATCTCAATAGCCTCTCATGGCTATACTAAGATAATACCCTCCGGTCAATGTGTCTCAGTGGGACCCTCTGGTCCCAAAACTCGGGTGGACCCTCCGGTCCTAACTCAATAAGCTTATAATAATAATATCAGCATAAATCACAAAGACATAATGCAGAATATCACAACACATAGGTAAGCACATAAGACATCTCGGTCACACAGAGATACCACCCATGGTAGGTATAATGAGAAGACTCACCTCGGATGATGAACAGGCCTTATAAACGTTGTTGTTGCGCACCGACCTCTATCTTTGAGCCAAACCCACAATTAACCCAATTAGGAACTAAGTCCAAACTCTCATTCATTAGGTCTAAAGGTAGTCCACTAACCAACCTATCGATAATCTAAAACCCATTGGGCCCACCAAGGCCCAATAGTTAATGGGCTCTCCTGAGGCCCAACTCTCAAATCTAAATGGCAAGCCCAACTCAAGGGCCCAAAGCACATATGTGTTCCTATGGTCCAAAACTTTATTGCAACTAACCCAAACTACAGGCCCAACACTCAAGGCCCAAAATGAGACTTAGCCCAAAAGTCCACAGTGAGGTTACGTAGGGCGTACCTCCCTTGGTACACTCAGCGTACTCACAAATCCAGATTGGCCATCGGGGACACTTGGTCAGTACACGGGGCGTATCGGGATTACGCTAAGCGTACATCCTAACTTCACTCTTCCTACTCATTTGGTCTTAATCAGTTAAGACATTGGCTCATGTCACAGATCTGGACTCCCTAATAGCTCTTACTCCATAAAGTCATTGACATTAAGCCTGGGCATGGCTGATAAGGTCACAAACACACAAAAATCTCACTCTCTTATCTCAAAATGCTCACATCTCATGCATGGCTTGATTCCAATGTCAAAGTCTTGATTTTTATGACATTACACCACCACATACACTCAAAGGGGTTGATCATAGTCTATGGAGCTCAAATATCACATAAAGTCTCCAACTTTTGGGACAAAAACCCTAAAATACTCTACTATGATGCACAAATCAAAAGAGTGAGAAAGCTTGAAGTTTTATACCTCTATATGAAGCTACTAACACAGATATGCTCAGATCCAAGGGCCTGGACTCTCACTCCTTCTCCAAAGCTTCTTCTTGTAACAGCCCGGAATCTCAGGTATTATTAAAATTATGTTTTTGGGGTGATTTATGAGGGGACTCGGCGAGTTGGAGCCTAGACTCGCCGAGTAGGATCGCGGACTTGGTCGCGGTTCCGCGACTGGACTCGACGAGTCCAGATATGGACTCGGCGAGTCGACGCTGTTCAGCAGAAACCCTAACCGTTCAGTTTGGATCGTATTTAACGCCTCTTAGGCCGTCATTTTCAGTCTTTTGGTCATTTGAGAGGAACCCTAATCGCTGTGGACGCCTAGAGCAAGGGAGGAAGCTTTGGAACTTGGAAGAATTGGTTAGGCAAGAAGAAGAGGGATTTGGCTAAAGGAATATCAAGGAGGATTGAGTCCTGGGATTTGGGGGACACAGAGAGTGCGTTTTCAGGTAATAATCGGACCAAATCTGTTATTTTGATGTATTTATGAAATTAGGGTTTATAGAACCCATTTAGTGATTTGATGAAGTAATGCCTTGTTACCCCACGATTATAGTCTTGTATTAGGACCTTTAGAGGTCCAGAAGGTCCCATGCATGTGTACTTCGGGACGAGACCCATCCCAGGAAGCAGTTACTCGTCTGCATGGCATGGACTCGCCGAGTCGTTCTTCAGACTCGGCGAGTAGCTTGAAGATTCACTGGGACTCGCCGAGTTGTTCATCAGACTCGGCGAGTGGAGTCGGGGTGGCCCCGCGATTCTTCCACGAGGACCTCGTCGAGTCAAGAGGGATACTCGATGAGTAGAAAGGGAATATTCAGGAGTTTGTGAGGACGACTAGACTCGCCGAGTCGCCATGGTACTCGCCGAGTCCAGTCGAGTTGACCGTTGACCGTTGACCAGAGTTGACCTAAGTCTGACTTCTTAGGGATAGTCACACTTAGATGATATGGGTGTTAATGAGTTATGTAATGTTATAGGAGGGTTGTAGCTCGTTGGTTTGTGCGCGAGTGATTTCAGGAGTTGCTAGCTTTCAGCACTTACGAGGTGAGTCTTCTCACTATACTGTACCCGGAATGGTTTGACTGTGTGACCGGAAGGTCGGATATGATATGTGATATGTATGCTATATGTGGTATGTTATATGTTATATGTGCTATGTATGTTATGGGCCGGAAGGCGACTATGTTATGGGCCGGAAGGCGATATGATGTGTGATGGACCGGAAGGTCGGCGTGGGTAAGGCCGGAAGGTTTACCCAGCAGGGACGGAAGTCCCCAGAGACACATGGACCGGAAGGTCGGGCCGGAAGGCAATGTTATGTGGACCGAATGGTCCGGGCCGGAAGGCGTATGTGCGTAAGTTGTATATTGGGGAACTCACTAAGCATTTATGCTTACAGTTGTTGTGCATGTATTTCAGGTACTAGCGAGGACCGTGGGAAGGCGCCGGCATGATCGATACACACTGAAGAATGTTTCATGATCTTGGGAGTTTGAATAATTGTATTGACCGAATAATTAAACTGTTTATGTCTTGTTTTTAATGGAAATAATTATGTTTTTAAAATGAAAAATTTGTTTGAAAATTTGAGTTGTTACAATTGGTATCAGAGCCTTGGTTTGAGGGATTCGGGTGCACCTTCGGGGGTAACTGAACTCAAACCGAGGATTTGAGGAAACTTTTCAAATAAAGGCATAAACTTTTGTAAATGGTTTTGTGGTAAGCAAGAAAGAAGCAGTGTGTACGATCAGTCAGCGCCCGAACGGTAAAAGATCCCCAAAATACCTTACAATATTATATGATATGAATTGTTATGCATGCTAGAAGACTAGGTATTCATGATAGGACTAGAGTGGCCTGATTTGTGATGCCTTAGTCTAGGGAAGTTGCCTATATGTGATGCTTTGCTAGTATGCGGGTAGATAGAGCGTATCAGAAGTAGAGTACTCACTATCTGGAGTTTGGGGAGGAGGACTTGGGATGAACATTGATGCGGTGTGGTCGGTAGTATTGGGCCCGTACTACCGAGGACACCGGGTCAGTGGGAGGCCCAAGTAAGAATCCCTGGATATCTGGGACTGAGTAGGGTTGCGTGTCGAGTACGATTATACTCGGTAGAATCTCTGATAGTTTTATGTTGTATTTCAGAGATATCATGGTTAGACCGCGGCACGGGGCAAGTTCGAGCGGTATGAGTGACGAGGACATTCGTCAGATGATCCACGAGGAGGTGGCGGCGGCGATCCGGGCTGAGATCCCGGAGATGTTTGGGTTTATCAAGACCACCCTGATGGAGACGTTCGACGAGCGGTACGCCGCATTGACTGAGGCTGCAACCGCTGCAGCTACCGCAGCTGTGGCCGCTGCTAGGCCACAGGGGGGTGATTCATTGCTGTTCCGAGAGTTCAGCAACACGAAGCCACCAGAGTTCAATGGGACGCAGGATCCGATTGCTGCGATGAGGTGGATCGCAGATATAGAGGGGTGCTTCTATACTTGTTCATGCCCGGAGCACCTGAGGGTACGGTTCGCTTTGAACCAGCTCCGTCTGGGAGCGAAGGACTGGTGGAAGTTCGTGACAGCGAATTTCACTTTGGCAGAGACTACAGCGGTGACATGGGAGGGATTTACTGCCATGTTCAGGGATGAGTACGTTCCCCCGGTGGAGAGGGAACGATTGGTGCAGGAGTTCTTGACCCTCAAGCAGGGTACCGATTCTGTTGCGGTGATTACACGGAAGTTTCATGAGAGGGCGATGTTTTGCCCTGAGCTGGTGTCCTCAGAACAGGCTCGGATGAGCCGATACTTGGGTGTCTTGAGGAGGGATATTCGGGAGTTTGTGTCAAACTCCACTTACCATACTTTTGCTGAGCTTCAGGCGAATGCCAGGAAGCGCGAGATCGAGTTGGAGACCCAGGCTAGGGAGGAGGCCGAGTCTCAGCGGATGGAACGGCGACCGGCCCAGTTCCAGCCGGCAGCCAAGCGGGCCAAGTCCGCTGATTCGAGGACAGGAGGTTCGAAGAGTCGCACTTGCGGGAAGTGCGGCAAGAGTCATGATGGAGTATGTCGATCTGGTGCTTGCTACAAGTGTGGCAAGGAGGGGCACATTGCTAGGGAGTGCCCCAAGGGACTTTCGGTTTGCTTTCATTGCAACCAGACTGGCCATAGGAAGGCCGAGTGCCCTCAGCTTCTTCAGGGATCTGCACCTGCTGCCGGAGTTACTGCGACTCGACCGGTGAAGGCCGAGGCCCCGAGGGCTCGGGGAAGAGCCTTTCAGCTGACGGCGGAAGAGGTCCGCGCTGCGCCCGATGTTGTGGCAGGTATGTTGTAATTCATGTAATTATTTTAATGTCGATATGTTATGCTTATGTTGTTATGCGCGTAGGTACTTTCCTTGTGAACTCTGTGCCTGCCTTAGTGTTATTTGACTCGGGTGCGAGTAGGTCCTTTGTGTCCTTGGCCTTTAGTCAGCATATTGGCGCTAGTCGTGAGTCGTTGAGTCGACCTTTGAGAGTCTCTATAGCTGACGAGAAGGTGATTTGTGCTACGGAGGTTCTTCGGGGATGTGTACTAGAGATTTTCGGGGTTGGATTCCCGATTGATCTGATTCCTATCGCGATGGGGGATGTCTGTGTCATCGTGGGCATGGACTGGCTGAGCCGGTTCGGCGCTGTCATCGACTGTGAGCGTCAGTTGGTGACTATACGAGACCCTAGAGGGGGAGTTCTTTCGGTATATGGCGAGGGTACCCGTTCGGGATCAGCTTTTTGTTCGGCCGTTAGGGCGAGGCAGTGTCTACGACAGGGCTGTAAGGGTTTCGTGGCGTATGTGATGGATACGCGGGAGGTTTCTGAGAAACCGAAGTCAGTTGAGGAAGTTCCGGTGGTGCGCGAGTTTTCAGATGTCTTTCCCGAGGAGTTGCCGGGAGTACCGCCCGTGAGGCAAGTAGAGTTTAGTATCGATCTGGTTCCGGGGGCAGCGCCTATTGCCAAGGTGCCCTATCGTCTTGCACCTCCAGAGATGCAAGAGTTGTCCTCGCAACTCCAGGAGTTGCTGGGAAAGGGATTCATTCGGCCGAGCAGCTCGCCATGGGGAGCACCTATTCTGTTCGTCAAAAAGAAGGATGGTTCACACCGGATGTGCATTGATTACCGGGAGTTGAACAAGCTAACGGTCAAGAACCGTTACCCGTTGCCGAGGATCGATGATTTATTCGATCAGTTGCAGGGAGCATCTTGGTTTTCCAAGATCGATCTGAGGTCAGGATACCATCAGGTGAGAGTACGGGATGAAGACGTCCAGAAGACAGCGTTTAGGACGCGATATGGACATTATGAGTTTGTGGTGATGCCTTTTGGACTCACCAATGCCCCGGCTGTGTTCATGGATCTCATGAACAGGGTATGCAGGCCGATGTTGGATCGGTCGGTGATCGTATTTATCGACGACATTCTGGTGTATTCGAGATCGAGAGAGCAGCATGAGGAGCATTTGAGGGAGGTCCTTGAGGTATTGAGGTCGGAGAAACTTTATGCAAAGTTCTCCAAATGTGACTTCTGGTTGCGGGAGGTCCAGTTTCTAGGACATGTGGTTAATCAGAAAGGGATATTGGTCGATCCGGCCAAGGTTGAGGCGGTGATGAGTTGGGAGGTGCCGAAGTCACCCTCTGAGATCAGAAGTTTCCTTGGGTTGGCAGGGTATTATCGGAGATTTATCAAGGATTTCTCCAAGATCGCAGTGCCACTCACCAGATTGACCCGGAAGGGTGTTACGTTCTCATGGGGGCCCGAGCAGCAGACCTCCTTTGAGACACTTCGCCAAAGATTGTGCGAAGCCCCGGTATTAGCTCTTCCAGAAGGGATGGAAGATTTCGTGGTATATTGCGACGCATCGATTTCAGGATTGGGTGCAGTGTTAATGCAGAGGGGTCATGTGATAGCTTATGCGTCGAGGCAGCTGAAGCCTCATGAGGCGAGATATCCCACGCATGATTTAGAGTTGGGGGCAGTAGTGTTCGCTCTCAAGATTTGGCGCCACTACTTGTATGGGGTTCGATGTACGATATACACGGACCATAAGAGTTTGAAGTATTTGATGGATCAGCCCAACCTAAATATGCGTCAGAGGAGGTGGTTGGATGTGGTCAAGGATTATGATTGTGAGATCCTGTACCACCCAGGCAAGGCTAATGTGGTAGCCGATGCATTGAGCCGCAGGGCGGAGAGCACTCCATTGCGAGACGTATGCTTGAGACTGACTGTGATGACTCCAGTATTGGACGCTATTCGTGGGGCCCAGGCAGAGGCTGTGCGACCAGAAATGCAGAAGAAAGAGCGGGTTGTGGGGTTAATTTCAGAGTTTGTCAAGGATAGTCGAGGCCTTATGACGTTTCAGGGTCGGATTTGGGTACCGTTCTTGGGCGGTACGCGTACTACTTTGATGGAAGAGGCTCATAGATCGAAATTCTCGATCCATCCTGGTGCTACAAAGATGTATTTGGATTTAAAGAAGGAATATTGGTGGCCCTGTATGAAGAGGGACGTGGCATGGTTCGTTGAGAGGTGCTTGACCTGCCGTAGGGTTAAGGCTGAGCACCAGAGACCGCATGGCAAGTTACAGCCGTTGGAGATCCCCGAGTGGAAGTGGGAACAGATTACTATGGATTTTATCACCAAATTGCCGAGGACTGCTAGGGGAGTTGACGCAATTTGGGTGATCGTGGATAGGTTGACAAAGAGTGCACACTTCCTTGCCATCAGTGAGAGTTCTTCGGCGGAGAAATTGGCGGAGATATACGTGAGAGAGGTGGTGTCTCGGCACGGGGTGCCGATCTCGATTGTGTCAGACCGTGATGTGCGCTTTACTTCCAGATTCTGGAAGAAATTCCATGAGGAGCTGGGTACTAAATTGCATTTTAGTACCGCATACCATCCCCAGACAGACGGTCAGAGCGAGCGGACAATTCAGACACTGGAGGACATGCTCCGAGCGTGTGTGTTAGACTTCGGGGGTAGTTGGGATGCGTATTTACCCTTAGCAGAGTTTTCCTACAACAACAGCCATCATTCGAGCATTGGTATGCCGCCTTTCGAGCTGTTGTATGGTAGGAGGTGTTGGACTCCCATTTGCTGGGGAGAGGTGGGACAGAGAGTGATGGGCAGCACGGAGATCATACTCCAGACGACTGAGCAGATTCAACAAGTGAGACAAAGATTATTGACTGCCCAGAGCCGACAGAAGAGTTACGCAGACAGGCGCCGATCCGAGCTTGAATTTCAAGTCGGCGACTTCGTTCTCCTGAAGGTCTCTCCTTGGAAAGGAGTGATTTGGTTCAGGAAGAGAGGCAAGTTGGGCCCCCGGTATATTGGGCCATTTCGTGTGATTGCAAGGATAGGTCGGGTAGCCTATCGGTTGGAGTTGCCAGCGGAGTTGGGTCAGATCCATGACACTTTTCATGTGTCGCAGTTGAGGAAGTGCATAGCCGATGAGTCGGCAGTGGTTCCATTGGAGGATATTCAGGTGGATGCGAGCCTGAATTACGCGGAGAGACCAGTGGCTATCAGGGATCGGAAGATCAAGGTTCTGAGGAACAAGGAGGTACCTCTGGTGTTGGTTCAATGGCAACACCGTAAGGGATCAGAAATGACTTGGGAACCGGAGCGCGAAATGCGGGAGCAGCATCCGGAACTATTTGCAGAGTGAGACTTCGAGGGCGAAGTCTAATCCAAGTGGGGGAGAATTGTAACAGCCCGGAATCTCAGGTATTATTAAAATTATGTTTTTGGGGTGATTTATGAGGGGACTCGGCGAGTTGGAGCCTAGACTCGCCGAGTAGGATCGCGGACTTGGTCGCGGTTCCGCGACTGGACTCGACGAGTCCAGATATGGACTCGGCGAGTCGACGCTGTTCAGCAGAAACCCTAACCGTTCAGTTTGGATCGTATTTAACGCCTCTTAGGCCGTCATTTTCAGTCTTTTGGTCATTTGAGAGGAACCTTAATCGCTGTGGACGCCTAGAGCAAGGGAGGAAGCTTTGGAACTTGGAAGAATTGGTTAGGCAAGAAGAAGAGGGATTTGGCTAAAGGAATATCAAGGAGGATTGAGTCCTGGGATTTGGGGGACACAGAGAGTGCGTTTTCAGGTAATAATCGGACCAAATCTGTTATTTTGATGTATTTATGAAATTAGGGTTTATAGAACCCATTTAGTGATTTGATGAAGTAATGCCTTGTTACCCCACGATTATAGTCTTGTATTAGGACCTTTAGAGGTCCAGAAGGTCCCATGCATGTGTACTTCGGGACGAGACCCATCCCAGGAAGCAGTTACTCGTCTGCATGGCATGGACTCGCCGAGTCGTTCTTCAGACTCGGCGAGTAGCTTGAAGATTCACTGGGACTCGCCGAGTTGTTCATCAGACTCGGCGAGTGGAGTCGGGGTGGCCCCGCGATTCTTCCACGAGGACCTCGTCGAGTCAAGAGGGATACTCGACGAGTAGAAAGGGAATATTCAGGAGTTTGTGAGGACGACTAGACTCGCCGAGTCGCCATGGTACTCGCCGAGTCCAGTCGAGTTGACCGTTGACCGTTGACCAGAGTTGACCTAAGTCTGACTTCTTAGGGATAGTCACACTTAGATGATATGGGTGTTAATGAGTTATGTAATGTTATAGGAGGGTTGTAGCTCGTTGGTTTGTGCGCGAGTGATTTCAGGAGTTGCTAGCTTTCAGCACTTACGAGGTGAGTCTTCTCACTATACTGTACCCGGAATGGTTTGACTGTGTGACCGGAAGGTCGGATATGATATGTGATATGTATGCTATATGTGGTATGTTATATGTTATATGTGCTATGTATGTTATGGGCCGGAAGGCGACTATGTTATGGGCCGGAAGGCGATATGATGTGTGATGGACCGGAAGGTCGGCGTGGGTAAGGCCGGAAGGTTTACCCAGCAGGGACGGAAGTCCCCAGAGACACATGGACCGGAAGGTCGGGCCGGAAGGCAATGTTATGTGGACCGAATGGTCCGGGCCGGAAGGCGTATGTGCGTAAGTTGTATATTGGGGAACTCACTAAGCATTTATGCTTACAGTTGTTGTGCATGTATTTCAGGTACTAGCGAGGACCGTGGGAAGGCGCCGGCATGATCGATACACACTGAAGAATGTTTCATGATCTTGGGAGTTTGAATAATTGTATTGACCGAATAATTAAACTGTTTATGTCTTGTTTTTAATGGAAATAATTATGTTTTTAAAATGAAAAATTTGTTTGAAAATTTGAGTTGTTACACTTCTTCACTCCAAGAACACACAAAATCACTTAAGGCTCTCAAATGGATACACACAAGCTCAAGAACGAGGATTAGGATTAGGGTTTGAGAGGGTTTATTGTCTGAGGATGGTGGCCAGGAATGAGGCCATCTCATTCTTTATATAGGGACACCCCTCAACTAGGGTTTTTCATTCAGTGCCTAGTACGCCCAACGTACCCTCTGGTATGCCCAACGTACTAGGTGGATCCGCTTAAAAGTCACGCACATGAGTACGCTAAGCGTACACACACGTACGCCAGCGTACTCAGCTGCCCCCTTTCTCAAATAAGGGACTTATCCCGCCAAAACTTCAAACTTCCATATCTTCCTCGATCTAACTCCGTTTCCAATGAAACTCATACCGCGGAAAGGTGACGATATGCCCTACGCTTCTAGCAACTCGTCGCAACCCCGAGGCTTCCTCATGCCTATGTTGCAGCCCACGAACCCTAATCATGGACGATCAGAAACATGATGTTACATATTTGTTACAAGTTTCTAAACATTTATCTAATCAATAAAACTATTATCATCCTTCAAACCAATGCTCCTCGCATGTTGAACGTGCTTAACCCTACTTAAACCCTTTGTGAGGGGATCTACAGGATTCTCTTAATATGATACCCTCTTCACGAGGAGGAGACCTTCTTCTACTCAATGTCTAATAAAGTGGTATTTTCTGTCAATATGTCTAGATCTGCCATGATCTCTTGGTTCCTTTGTTAAGGCATTCGTTCCTTCATTATCACAGAAAATCTCCATCGGCTTCTTAATGGCTAGCACAACTCCAAGGTCTCCAATGAAGTTATTCAACCATATAGCCTCTTTCGATGCTTCGCTCACTGTAATGTACTCTGATTCACAGGTCGAATAAGCCACTGTCTCCTGCTTGGAACTTTTCCAAGTCACCGCTCCTCCATTAAGGGTAAACACCCAGCCAAACTAAGAACGGAAGTTGTCTCTGTCTATCTGAAAGCTGGCATCACTATACCCAGTAACTCTTAAGTCATAACTGCCACCAAACATAAGGACCCAGTCTTTAGTTCTTCGCAGATACTTAAGAATGTTCTTGACCACCGTCCAATGAGCTTTACCTGGATTTCCCTGATATCAACTAACCATGCTCAAAGCAAAAGCAAAAGCCACGTCATGGCGAGTACATGTCATAACATACATGATCGATCCAATAGTGGAAGCATATGGAACTCGACTCATTTCTACTATTACTGCATCAGTACTCGAACATTGAGTCTTACTCAGTTTGGTATTGCTCTGGATATGCAACTCTTCTTTCTTGGAATTTTCCATGCTAAAACGTTTTAGCACCTTGTCCAAATATGTACTTTGACTAAGTCCAATTAGTCTTCTACTCCTATTTCTCAAAATTCTTATTCCCAGAATATAAGCAGCCTCTCCCAGATCCTTCATAGCGAAACACTTTCCAAGCCAGGATTTAACCTCCTACAAGGTTGGAATGTCGTTTCCTATAAGTAGTATGTCATCAACATACGATACCAGGAAGGTGACTATACTCCCACTAGATTTGACATATACACAAGACTCATCTTCACTTCTAGAGAAGCCAAACTCTTTTACTTTCTCATCAAAGCAAAGATTCCATCTGCGAGAAGTTTGTTTCAATCCATAGATTGATTTCTCAAGCTTACACGCTCTATTGGGGTACTTAGCATCCACAAAACTCTATGGATGACTCATGTAAACATCACCAGCCAACTTTCCATTAAGGAAATCGATTTTGACATCCATCTACCAAATTTCATAATCATGAAATGCAATTATGGCTAGCATAACCCTAATAGATTTCATCTTAGCCACTTGTGAGAAGGTCTCATCATAGTCAACCCCTAGGGTTTGAGTAAAGCCCTTCGCAACCTGTTGAGCCTTGAAATTGTGTACCTTTGCATCCATGTGAGTCTTCTTCTTGACTATCCACTTGCATCCAACTATCTTACGACCCGGTACATTGTTAACCAAATTCCAAACTTGGTTGTCATACATGGACTTGATTTTGCTGTCCATTACCTCTTTCCACCTGGTAGACTCAGGGCCTGCCATGGCTTCCTTGTAGTGATAAGGCTCATCCAAATTTACCAATGTACTATCACTAATAAACATATCACCATCTGTAGTAATATGGAAACCATAAAACTCAGGTGTCATTCTAACTTTGTTGGAACGTCTAAGAGGTAATGACTCGTCAATTGGTTTAACTGGAATTTCTTGCTTAGTTTGAGCGCTAGTGTTAGAGGTTCCTTCATCGTTTGACTCGTGAATTTCTTCAAGATCAATTGTACTCCCATTGTCCTTTTTTTATATGATCTCTCTCTCTCTCTCTCTCTCTCTCTCCCTCTCTCTCTCTCTCTCTCTCTCTCTCGAAAGACTCCCCTTTGTGCTACGAAGACCACGTTTTCACTAGGTCTGTAGAATAAGTATCCAAAGGACTTTTGTGGGTAGCCGATGAAAATACATCTCTCACTTCGAGGTTCAAGCTTATTGTGAGTGTCTTGTCTAATGAAAGCTTCACAACCCCAAACCTTGATATGTGCCAACGAGGGAACCTTCCATGTCCACATCTCGTGAGGTGTTTTGGCAACCTTCTTTGTTGGGATAAGATTAAGAATGTGGGCGGCAGTCTCTAAGGCATACCCCCAGAATAAGATTGGAAGTGTAGCATGACTCATCATGGAATGAACCATGTCCAACAAGGTTCAATTACGCCTCTCAGCCACACCATTAAGTTGTGGTGTCCTAGGAGGTGTCAATTGTGAAACAATTCCACATTCCTTGAGGTAGTCGTGGAACTCGATAATAAGATACTCACCACCTCTATCAGAACTGAGCATCTTGATCTTCCTTCCTAATTGATTATCGACTTCATGTTTGAACTCTTTAAACTTTTCAAAGGTTTCTGACTTATAAATCTCCTTATCATTTCGAAAAGTTACATGCCAGTTCTAATACCGTATTTGAACGTTTAGAAATCTGAACATATAAAGTTTCCAGATTCGGTTGGCAACAAACCATAGATTCGATCAAATGATAGCATCATAAAGCATCAAAAATCATTTAGCACATAAAAGCAATTTAGGCATATTCCTTAAATAAGCTAGTGCTTGTGTCTATTCAGGTGTAGTACCTAAAATATATTAGACACACTCTGCATGATCATCACTTAGCATTCTAAGTTAAGTCTAGAAATTTCCTACAAATTCCTAGTTCGCTTAAACTAATGCCCTGATACCAACTGTGACATCCCCAAATTCACGGTCATTTTAAAATTTTTATATATGCTTATTTAAAAACCAGAGTATCCATTTGAAGAATAAAATTGCGGAATTTGTTCCTAGAAAACATGATAAATATACTATCAAAGCATTTCAGAAGAAATGTATTTTGTTTATATTAAAACTTTGGGATATCATTGTCAATATAGAAACATAAGCATAAACATACCTTACGTTCATTTACATTAATGATTTACATCTCCTTTAATCTCTCAGTGTAACGTGTCTTCGTATCAATGCATGTGATACAAATAAACTGAGTGGGTCAGGTTGGGAAACTTGGTGAGTACATAGGGATTTCTATCACACCCCTAAACCAGAAAGACGAAAACATTCGGGGGCGGAGGACATCATGTCAAGTATCACAACACATGCATTATAGTAATCAAAGTATAAACAATCATTTCATTAATAATGTATAAGTTTTTACATAAGTGTTAAAACATTTCATATCCAAACATCAAAAGTAGATATAGTAAAAGACAAAAGACGCAACACGGTACTAGGCTGTCTTCTCAAAAGCTCCGAGAGTGTACCTGTCTACTGGATTCCTGAGAATACAAGTTATTTTGAAAGAGTATATCAAAATTTTAATCTGGTGAGTTCATAAGTATTTTTGTGTCAAAAGTTTATATATGTTTCATGAAATTGTTTGATGAAAATGTTTGTATACTTCCTAGAAAATCCTATATTTTCTACTAAAACGAAAAGTAGTCTTCTACCGAGACTCAACTGTTTTGTATCTTCTGTTCTTTTGAATAACGTGTGAAATGTAAGTTTGTACTTGAAAAAGTATAAATGTAATGTTTTCCATATGTGTAAAACTATCTTTATTCTAAAAATAGTATGCATTTCTCGTGTGAGAATATCACTGTATAAATGTAAATGGAAAATGAAGATTTGCAGTAGTGTTGTATAAAATATACTACTGAATGCATTAACTACCTTAAACAAACCAAACTGGTTAAATTATGTTAAAATGTGATGTGGTTATAACCATACTGACTGACTAGTTTTTAACACGACGACCTACTGGCATCGAAACTGATGTGACATTTGTCATTCCTTGGCTTGTCTGACGGACTGTAGCTAACAGATGGGATGTAGGATTGTCTGTACCATATAGATCTATACACACAATGCCCGCTCTCCCTCCAGGAGACTCTGGTTACAAAACGCGACATAACAAGTATATTGTTACGCTGTGAAGTAGTATCTCACATTTTTGTTATCTTGTTCTTGTTATAGTATGTATGTTCCTTCTTGTTCTTGTTATATTATGTATGTTCCTTCTCGTTCTTGTTATAGTATGTTTTGTAATGTATAGTAATAGTATGTATGTACTGACTCATGTATGTTTCTCTGTTCTAGAAATAGTATGTATGATCCTCTAAACTATACATATTATAGTTTGCTAGTATGTTTGTTTGAAATGTTACTGATTTGTAGAAAAGACTTAATTACTCACCATAAGAAACTAAGTTAAGTATGTACCTTAAAAATGGGCTTAATATTCATATATTTATGTAATAAGTATAACTATGATTTAGCCGACAGTCGGACTAGTGATCCTACCCTAAGCCCACAACCAAACAAGGAACAGGAGTTAAGGGATCTAGCAATAGTCATAAGTCTGTTAAAACATACTTATATGTAAATAAATAAACGAGTATGATTTGATATAAAAGAAGTTTATAATAGTTTTAAAAGAGTTTTAACAAGTTTTGAGTATAAGAAATCCTTTTGTTTGATGTTTTCACGTGTAAATGGTTAACACATTTGTATTGTGTTCTACTTGTATTCCCCCTAAAAGCATTTAAAAACATTTAACAGTATCATTGTAGGGGTATGAACTCACATTATGTGAGTGATTCGATTGAAGACTGGGATAAGAGTGTTATTCCTACAAGTGAAGTTCCAGAGCACAAATGAGTCCTAAATAGCATATAATGATACATATAGGCATGATATCAGTGATTAAAACCACAAAGGTGTGAGGGAATCAACTTACGATGCAAGAACAACTCACCAAAGGAGGGTTGGAAGCAAGTTAGGAGGTTGAATGAGGGTTCACGATCCTAAGGTGTGATCACGGCCCAAGAACACATGAAGTGTTCACGGCCTACTTGAAGGTTCACAACCCAATATGAAGGGTTCACGGCCCTATGCTTGAAGATATTGAATTTCAAGATGAAAAGATGATGAATTATGATGGAAGGTAAAAGGCTTTCAAGTAACAACAAGAAGAGGGTTGAGTTACTTACATTTTTGAGGTGATAGAAGGCTCTTTCGTGGATGATACTTGAGAGAGAACTCAAGTTCACAGTTGGAAGAAGAAGAAATGAAGGAAAAATGAAGCAATCTTATACTTATAGGGAAGAGATCACGACCAAGAGAGAGTTCACAGCCGTGAACCTCATATGTTGGGTTATCTGGTTCGGGTGCAGCCTTTTGATCTTGAGCTAATACTTCATAGCACATAATCCTTAAATGTACAAGGCTTAGAAACCTATATATGACCTTTAACACAGTCTAAAAGATAGCAGAAACAAGTTTGACTTTTGATTGATTAGATTGACTTACAAGATAAAAATTTACGGGTTGTTACAATTTCAATCCGACAATGTTTTATATATATATATATATATATACAATTTCACCTCATATAAGCAATTTTACTCCACCCCGTCGATCCTCACAGCAACACGATCTATACTCTTAGATCTAAAATTAACATCTTTACCTAATCCATACTCCCGGATCAAGTATGTCTAATCCATGCTCTCGGATCAATAACTATGCCCATTCCATACTCTCAGACTAGGGACAATTGACTATGTATAATCCATGCTCCCGAATTAATGACAAATAACTATGTCCTCTCTATACTATCGGACTAAGGACAAATGACTATGTCTAATCCATGCTCTCGGATCAATGATAAATCTTAAAGTTCGACCCTTTGTGTATATCTAACCCATACTCATAAGGAGATACTACCCGATATCCATCTCAATTAAGTTAGGTTTGTTCTGTATCCTAAATCATCACATATTATTAGATTTACTCTTAACAAGTATTTAAGGTAATAACAAATATTTCACACGCAAATATATATTTAATACTTTAATCGATACTTGTATTAAAATCATGTTCATGAAAGGGACTATGCACTCACTTGTTAAAGTCATGACTCGAAATCCAGACAACGCTTTGCTTCTAACAATTGTATTTTCCTTCGACGAAACCTAGCATTATTATTGCTAAGTTTTAGTCTAATATTTGTTACACTAATTAACTCAAGGTCTACGAGCGTTATTGTTTTATAAGTGTTAAACAATACTTTTCAATTATTATGTACATACAGGGGCCATACATGAAACACCGGAGGGCAAAACCATTTTGGCATTTAAGTTGTTCTAAAATCCAACAACCCTATGAGGCCCTTCAAACCAGATTCCCCGTACCACGAGTAGTTAAAATATTTTATAATAACACTTTGTATGTTATATTTTATAATACATATATTGTTTATAGGTTCATAATAACGATATTGAACTTAAACATAAGTTATACTTAAAGTAGGGTAAGCATAACTCACTTACGAGGAGGTTTGGCTAGGAACCAGGCTCTACGGGGGCAGAACTTCCAAGCCAAAAGCTCTTCTTTTCAGAGCCTTCTGGCACTCCGGGACTCGCCTCTAGCACTTAGAAAGTACTAGGGAATAGGAGGGAGAGTTTTGGAGTATTGAGAGAGAAAGAAAGGTTGAGGTGTGAAGAAATGAGAGAAAACTCGCACCTATTTATAGGAGGATGCTTCGGGATACGTTGGGTATACTCCTCGGAGTATGATGCGTGTACGAGGGGACAGCTATCAGCATCTAAAGTGAAGACCGTGGGGAGCAAGCAACGGTCCAGATTAAGCCATGTGTCCACTTCACATTAGCCTATTCCCGTCTTATAAATCTCGTAACTTTCGCATACGATTTTTGTTTTTGACATTCTTTATATCCATGCATAGGTGGCGACGTAATCTACAACTTTCATTTAAACTCCGTCGTTTAATTTTGACTTTATTTTTAAAGTTATATTTTAACAGGCTTAGACATATAAAGTCCATTAAAAATTCATAACTTTGTCATCTGACGTCCGTTTTCATTTGTCTTTATATCGTTGAGTTCTTACTAATGAGGTCTTCAATTCTCGTTTAGATTGTGTCGGCTAGGAATCGGGCGATCTAATATTCGAATTCTGGGTTGTGTACTGTTATTCTAAATCTTAGAACAATCATAACTTCCTCATACTAAGTCAGATTTGGGTGTTCTTTTTACGCACACTCTCGGTTTAATGTATACTCAACTTTCATATAGATATCTAAGGATAAAAGTAATTTATCATAAATTCACTTTTTATGTTACATAGTGCCGTGCCGGTTTAGCCGTAAAACTTCGACGGGTCATAACTTCTTCGTTATAACTCGGATTTCAGCGTCATTTATATGTACAAAACCCTTGTGACATATAATATAGCTTAGTTAAGAATATTTATTCTAAATAATCTTCTATGAAAAAGTCGTTTTGACGCTTATTGTCTTTAAATTGACTAGCCTGTATTTGCGGGCGTTACAGCAGACTATGAGTAATCCATCTCTGTTCCAATAGAAAGAAAAATAATGAGATAATATAGATGTCCATGGTAATGGTATTGATTTCGTTCATTCATATGTGAACTACATGTTGTTTGTTAGGTTTTTTTCAAAAATAGTTAAAAAAAACTCAATAAATTTGGCAAACGGAAGACTTACAATTTGAACAACATGTCTAGTTTATTCTCACCATGGATGTGATGGGTTTAGAGCAAAACATCATTCCTATGGTGTACATGCAAACCCTAATAGCTTTTGGATCTAGTTTGTCTAATGAACATGCAATTGAATATCCAAAGCTATAAACCCTAGATCTAGCATACAATTAATCATATTAACATAAAATAGGGTTTAGATCTTACCATTGATTGTTATGTAGCAATAACAATCTCAAATCCTCCTTGTAATGGCTTTAGAAAGCTTAGAGTCACAAGTGTCACTCCTTTAACGGCTCACAAACACCAAGAGCAAGAGGATGAAGAATGAGAAGAGAGGAGGCACCCAAAAACGTGTTGAAACCCTAAGGAATCACTTCACTACGTTTTTGGTGCCATAGGGATGCTTAAATAGTGAGGCTATTAGGGTTATCTAACAAGGAAACCCTAATTTGACTCCTTAGGCCCTAAGCAGCCCATGGACTCCCTCCTTAGAGGCCTTGGACGATTTCTAGTGGGTTTCCCCATAGAATTTGTCCACTCCATCCTCTATGGAGTCCATTAGCCCAATATTCAACTATCACACAATTGACAATTCTAGTCCCTTAAGTTTAATTAATATCTTTTAGCCATAAAATTAATTATTAATTAATTATTGACTAATATTAATTAAACAATATGATTTCTCCTTTAATATATTATTCTCATAATATATTAATAAATCATAATTAATCCTCTCTCTCCATAATTCATCCTATCAAGTTGCTTTGGTGAAGGCAACCCAAAAGGACCATGCACCATCGGGCCAAGTACATACCAAAATAGTTATAGGCTTAGACACTAATCCAACAGGATCATAATGCAAGAGTTGGAAAGAAAAAAACAACCAAAATGGAGTTAAAAGATGAACAACCTTTGTAGTCCTTTGAGTCCTCAAAGGGAGGCTTGGAAGTTGATGAAGAAAGGTAAGATCCAAACTAGGAGCTCTCTATAATGTATCCACCCAAAACAAGTCTCCAACTACTAAGGATTTCTAGATCTTTACTTGAGAGGAGTTTATCTTAATCATTTAAGACTTATACAAAATAAGCCTTCAAAGGAGATAACACTCTAAGCACAAAAATAGCGACCAAGTTGTTGCAAATGAGAGAGAAGGGGAAGAGCATAAGATGCTCTTGGATTTGCTCAAAAAAGAAGGAAAAAGCTAACTAGAAAATGCACTCTCTTATTATATGCTTGTACTCTTAAATCAAAGTCCATACTTTCATTTAATGTGATCATGTCTTGAAAGTAATGTGATGTAAGAATAAGAAAGTCAAAGCAAGCAACCACATGTGCTAGTCATTCTTATATCCTTTAAGAGTGAGTGGAAGTCCGCCTCATTATTTATTTAAAACTTGTACATAACATTTCTAAGATGGTATGTAACTAGTCTAAATAAAAAGTGTGTAACATTTAAATCATACAATATGATTAAATGTAGATAGTTAAATCTTTTATAATTATTATTTCCATGAAATAATAATTTCCCAATTAATTTCAAGTGATGATTTAATTTATTAATAATCATATTACTTAATAAATAGTCAATTAGTGTTACTTGTTATTTGGTGTGATCTTATAAGATCATATATTATTACCAAATATGATTTCATACTGAACCTCGAGCATACACGATCTTTCATTGTTGTTGTACAAAAATTCACAAAAACTTCCATCAATCAGCACCTTTAGAATAAAACCCAATTATTCATTAATTCTACAAAAACCTATGACAGAAGTCAACGCCCGATCCTCTTCTATGGCCACCTTCATCTTCACCGTTGACTACATATCCTCCCTCATATATCTTCACCATTGACCATAATAGAATTTGAAAATCGGAGGGTTTTAGAGAAGATGGTACATGGGTTTTTAGAGGCACTAGCATACCTCCTCTCATCACTACTTCTTTAGTTCCTTTTGCATAAATTTTTCGATAATGGTGCGATTTCCTTGTAACGGTTAGGGGTGCAAATGAGCCAAGCTACTCGTGAGCTACTCGAGATCAGCTCGTTAAAAGCTCGACTCGAAACAGATTTTAAACAAGCCCGAACCGAGCTTGAGCTTAATATTAAGCTCGTTTATTAAACGAGCTCGAGCTCGAGCCTATGTCACTAAGCTCGATTAGGCTTGCGAGCCTAAACGAGCTTTTATATAATATAATTTATTATTATTTTTATATATTAAAATAAAAATATATTTGGGGAATTAGGAATTTAATGTATTAATAAACGATCTTCTTAACGAGTTCGAGCCGAGCCTAAGCTTATTTAGGCACGTCGAACAAAAAACGAGTCGAGCTCGAGCCCAAACCGAGTTTGTATAATTATTTACGAGCTCGAGCCGAGCTCAGTTCAAGAAAGCTTGAATCGAGTTGAGCTCGAGCTCGAGCCTCGTATAACTTAAACGAGCCCGAGCCGAGCCTGACCAGGCTCGGGCTCGGCTCGACTCGTTTGCACCCCTAGTAACGGTGGTCTAAGTGGCCGACGATGATGTAGGTGGTCATGGTGGAAGAGGAGATGGTGAAGAATAAGAGGGTGGGGTGGATCTATGTTAGGAAGACATTTTAGGGAAGGTTTAATGGTTTTTGATGATCTTTACGTTTGACAGGTAACAACGATATGAATGGAGAAGTAAGTGTCTTTGATAGCGGTATATGCAAAAAGACGTAAATGAGAGAGACATGAATGAGGTTATGAGTTTGGTTTATTAAATATCTTTTTATTAATAAGATAATAAATTAAAAGATTAAAACAAATAATAAAAAAGCTAAAAAATCAGAAAGGATATTACAATCATTTTAGGTCTAATAGAGAATGAATTCAATACAAAACCAAAATTTCAAGATGGTTTGAGTGAAAAAAATAGGGACCAACCACACAGATTAACCTAAACCACGTGGACCATTCGTGTATTTTATCCTAAAATGAACTACCAAACTCTTACTTTCCATTTTATCTTCACCTACCACTTTATTATTACACCAACACCCACCTAACTATGATTTCTTACATAACACTCAAAACCATTAGATTTTCCATCTACATATTTAAATCAATTTAGATCCCTACATAGTTCACACCAAAGACCCTTAATCTTCTCTGTAACGCCTGGTTCCTGGTAGACATTTAAATTATAATTTATTCATTTTTATAGAGCAACTCGACGAGTTGGGAGCCCCAAACTCGTCGAGTAGAGATCGGAAGAGATGCGAGTTTTTAAGTAACCTACTCGATAAGTTGAGAGCCCTCGACTCGACGAGTAGGGCTGCCAGGATGAAACCCTAATTTCGTGGTTTTGCGCCCTATTTAAGCATCCTAACCCCCACATGCTGGTCTCATTTCCAGCCTCTAAGTCCCAAAGCCTAGATTCAGAAACCCTAATGCATTTGTGAGCTTGTGATCCATTTTTGAGTGAAACTTTGTGTGTGTTGAAGCTTGTGAAGGAAGGAGAAGCTTGGGGATTCAAGAAGAAGCTAGTAGATCTAGAGACTTCGTTTCATTCTCATCATTTTTTGGTAAGCAAGTCTCAAAATTTCTTAGTAACTTCTTAGATCTCTTTATTATAATTTTATTGGGTTTTTGGTCCAAGAAGCATGATCTTTGGGATAAGGACGTCCCAAGTGAGTATACCATCAGATCTGGAACCATGAAGGGATAAAGGTGCAAACTTTATGGCCATTGAAGCCCCATGCAAGCTATAGGATGTCATTTTGGCCTTGTAAGATCCAAAAGGCGATGCATGGAGGGAAAGGTGGAAGCTTTACGTGTTCATGTAGTGTCTAGGGTCCAGATCTCAGTTTATATGCCATGGTTTAGAGTATTGATGGCTTTAGGATCAAGATCTAGTTCCTAAAGAGTTAGGATTTGAGCTAAACCCGTTAAGTGAGGGTATTAATGGGTAAAGTTGGAAACTTTACCCTTAAAAGGACATTTTCAGTGTATATGAGAAGTATGAAGCTTAAATATGAAGAGTAGGGGCTTAACCCTTTAAGATGACCCAAACAGACTGAGGAACTCGTCGAGTCCATGGAGGAACTCAACGAGTTGAGTCGATTTGTCCCAATTCTAAATAGGGTAGAACTCGACGAGTCTGAGGAGGGACTCGATGAGTTGACTCGCTTTATCACGACTACGAGTAGCAAGGGAACTCGGCGAGTCATGGGGATGACTTGATGAGTTGAGTCAGCTTGGAGTGTAGACTTTGAATTTGACCAAACGTTGACTTTGATTTTGACCTTGACTTTGACAAAGGTTGAACGTGAAGGGGTCTTGATGTAAGGAATGGTATCTAAGGGTTAGTTTTGTATAGGGCGTGAGTAGAGCTAGTTGTAGGAGCAGAGACGTTCAACTATTTCACTTGACATTTGACGTGAGTTTTCCTCTAGTAGGAACGGGTCGAAGGCACCAATGCTGGCCCATTTTTTTATGTTAGCATATGCCGGACTAAGGTCTAATGCTGGGCTATGCCCGATGCAGGTTCATTTTTTCTAGACTATGGATCAATGTCGAGGCAAGCCCGAGGAATGTTTGTATGCTTGATGTCTTCGTGATTCTTGCATGTGTTTGTTGAATGTTTCCGGACTTCGATCCGATGTCTGGGCAAGCCCGAGGAATGTTTATATGTTTATCTTTATATGTTTATGTTTATATGTTTATGTTTATATGTTTATGTTTATATGTTTATGTTTATATGTATTTGTTGATATGCTTATGTATATCGAGCTTTGCTCGATATCGGGCGGGGCCTGATGCCGGATTTCGGTCTGATGCTGAGCGGGGCTCGATGTAGTGGGCTAGGCCAAAGTTATGTGTTTATGTGATTATGTGTATGGTATGTGGTAGTTTGGGGAGACTCATTAAGCTTTGTGCTTACAGTTTTCAGTTTTGGTTTCAGGTACTTCTGCTAGTAAGGGGAAGAGCTCAGGATGACTGCATTGCACACACCATAATGTTTAGTCTGGGACGATTTACTCTGATGTTTAGACATGTGATTTTGATACAGTGTTTTGATATGATGTTTGGAGATACTATCACTTATGCTTTTATTAGATGATTTGGGTTACTATGGTTTTATTCATAAATTAAAAATGAAATTTTGGACCGTATTTTTAGGATGTTTCATTTTCGATGAAAATGTTTTTCGACTGGTCAAAATTCGTTTCTCAATGCTAATTGTCCTTCAAGCTCCAAAAATAAGGTAACGTGTTTCCACAACAAAATGGAGTGTGATGAGTACCATTTAAAAACCATATAACCATGACATTTCGAGACATAGCAATTACGAAATTCAACCTCATGTTCACATTGCTAATTGTCCTTCAAGCTCCAAAAATAAGGTAACATGTTTCCACAACAAAATGGAGTGTGACGAATACCGTTTAAAAACCATATAACCATGACATTTCGAGACATAATAGTTACAAAATTCAACTTCATGTATAATAACTTACTCAATCCAACACTATTCGTAACTGGTAGCAATAACGGGTATATCCATGTATTACATGATGAAATAGACAAAAACTATGTAGTCAAAGTTTATTCGTCCCTTCCGCCTTAACAGGAGAAACGATTTCTATGGACCCCTCAATGATTTGGTATTGACATCATGAATACCTGGCTAGGTCTTGAATGAAATTGATGTGTTCAATTTAGTAGTCAAATGCAGTCACCACAAGTATTTATCGTGAAACATAATCTTGAATTATGAGATTGACCATTATCAATGTCTCGAATTCATACAGATATCATGAGGATGAAGGAATAGTTGATCACTTATCTGATGGCTAAAACTGATTAGATCTGAGTTCGGCAAATGCATTGGATAACATTCTCTCTGTTGATTATTAGAGAAGTATTAGATCAAATATAGTTGATGACTTGTCTAAGTAAGAGACTGTTGGAAAGTGTGTCCAAGGTCATTAGCTATTGGTAATATTTCTAATAATAACAGGGTATTGGGTTGCCCTCAAGACTCAAATTAAGTGGAATAAATAAATGAGGAATTAGTTTATTTATTATTATAGTTTAATAATTAATCAGAATCTAAATGAAAAAACAATTTGGGAATTAATTAACACTTTAATTAATAGAAGGGTTGAATATCAATTAATCAATAATTTGTTAATCAGGAATATTTCAGAACCCTAGGAAGAAGGGTGGTTGACGAAAATTCTCTTTAGATAAGGAGAATTTCGTTCATAGGGTTATCCATCCCACATGGGCTTGAGTATAACACCCTGGAAGGTATCCAAGGCTATAAATAGGGCCTTAGAGATTCATTCTCCTTGCTCATTCTTTGGCTTGATTTTTCACCACTTCTTTCTCCCTCCTTGTAGAAGAACTCTCCTTATAGTTCATCTCCTCCTAGTTATTTTTTATTCTATTCTTTTGAGTTCATTGGGTGTGAACCAAGAGAGGGATTCTGGTTTGGATCCTCATCATCCAAACAAGGTGGCACGCACAAGGAGTCAAACATGAAGATCTTTGGATGCAAAAGAGGTATGTGATTCTTCCCTTGTATTTCATTTTTCTAGGGCAGATGCAATTAGTATGAAACCATAGATACATAGGTTGAATGTACACTTAGGTATATCGTAGTTTCGATTTTTCCGTTACCTAATTTAGAGTGTTTTTTATGCGTAGAAAACCTAACATAACTCCCCCCCCCCCTTCTCAAAATTCTAACTGTTTTAAAACAATGAATATTTATTTATTTATTTTTTATTTTTATCTCTTATAAATTACCAACAAAACTCTAACCATTTTACAACATCTCAAATCATTATATCTTCAACTTTGTATTACTTTCAATCATTTCTCCACCTTTAGTTGCTTCAAGTGATTCTCAAAGCAAAACCACCGCAACGTCCAATCGAGACCAATTGTGAGATATTATTTTCAACACACCTGCTATAAATATTTTTGTTTTTGAGTCTTCACCACCACCATATTGCATGTAACTAGAGACCTCTATGTTTTTACCCACATAATTTCATTATCTGGTGATGCATTCATTTTATCCAATCCAATGAGCATAAAAAGTATTTCCTATTTGCCAATCCAAGTTCACGCTTGTTCCCCAACCCAAAGCAACCTAACGGAAAAGAAAAACCAATAAATTTGTTCCCTGAACCATGGAAAAAGTTTGAAGAAATATTTTCATGGGTCGACATATCAAAGGACATGGTAGCCGGTAGCGTGTAATCGTTAAATGTGTTTCCACAAAAAATGGAGTATGACGAATACCATTTAAAAACCATATAACCATGTCATTTTGAGACATAACAGTTGCGAAATTCACCTTCATGTATAACAACTTATGCAATCCGTTGATGTGTTTAAATTGATGAAAACATTTTGGCTGCAAAACTCGATATATACTCGTGTAGAAAATAAAGAGAAAGCGTTCGAACATACAAAGTTTTGAGGGGTTGTCATAGAATGCCCAAAATGACATTTGGTGCACACGATGGATCATCCAAGTAGTGCCTCGAAATGCTAAAAATAAAAATAAAAAAATAGAAAAAAAATAGGTGTGAAACTCGTATATTAGATGGATCGATTAAAATTTGTTGCCTTATTTATATAAACGTTATTCTTGCAGGTATTAATAAATATTTATATATTATAAATGTAAGAGATTAGAAATAGTATGAAAAAAACAAATCGGGAAGATTTAATTTACATATTTAATAATGAATATATATATATATATATATATATATATATATATATATATATATATATATATATATATATATATATATATATATATATATATATATATATATATTAATTAGTTGAGTTGATTTTAATAAAAAATAAAAATATCACATAATAACATGTTGAAATTTAAAAAATTCTACAATCTTACATAATGAAATGTTGTAAAAGTTTTTAGAAAGTAAAATTTGATTTATTAGAATATACGACTATAATGGAAAAAAATGGGTTTCTATTAATCTTGTACTTATTTTTTATGAGTAAATTAAATTTGTTATATTATATTAACGTCAAAAGTTAAAAACCGAAAGGAGGTAGATAAAATGAAAAGTTAAGGAAAAAAAAGATTAGGAGTGGCGTTGTGGTAATTATGGTCTCAATAATTAAGGGTGGTCCTCTTTAATAATGTTTATTATTATTATTATTATTATTATTATTATTATTATTATTATTATTATTGACCGACAGATATTACATATAATAAATTAGTTATATTAAATATCTTCCAATTTGTTAATAGCTCATTTATATGACCTGCTACGTATAGAAAATAAAAAAATATTCATTAATTTATTTCATATGTGTATGTTATAGGTAAGATAACAACAAACAAAAGATAATCATAGACAAGCATCACAACTCAAATAGGAACACTTTAGATGCTTAGAACAAAATTTTAAATTTGAAGTCACTATATAGACGAAAAACAATTTAGTTAACATACTAATATTTGGTCAATAAGACAAATAATTAATTAAAAGTAAAGAAATAATATTATATTTAAGTTTTTTAATATGGGAATTGGATAATCTAACCATTTTTATTGCTTTTAAAATATATATATATATATATATATATATATATATATATATATATATATATATATATATATATATATATATATATATATATTGACAAAATGACCACGTGGGTTGGAATAGGTTATTCCGGACTCGATTTCAAATTCGGTTAAACGGGTAGCTAATTCTAAACCGGTAATCTAGTTCTCTTATAAATACCATTTAACATGTTCTATAATTAGACATCCCCTGTTTCGGAATACACTTTGACATTCCATTCCGAATATCTCTACAACTAAAAATGTCTTCCGATAACACTGAAGAAATACAATTGTTATATGTAAGTTTCAAATTTGTTTCTAATTAAATGCATTATTTTAGATTATATGTTAAAAATGTTTACTTTATGCAATTATATAGATATTATAGGGTTTTCTGTGAATTTTAATTGTGTAAAGGCAATTATAGGATTACATGGACTTATACATTTATACTACATGATACATCACTATCAAAACCCCTAATTTTTGCTAGTTTGGAAATTGTATGAAATTCAAAAATCATGTTCAGAATATAATGAACTGGGTCCAGAATTTTGGTGTTTAGAAGGGATATTCTAGGGTTTGTAAAATATCCCATGTGGATCAATAGGGAAGTAACTAAGTACCAAATTTGAATTAATATTATTTAATTCAAATTAGGGTTATTTAGGGTTTCCTTGTACTACTATATAAAGGACCTTAGCCCTTATATTTTCGGCCACCATTCCATTCAAAAGGATAGCCGAAATTCTAAGCCTCCTTCTCCTCTCTCCTAAGCCATTCTCTTTCTAGTTGGATGTGATTCCATTAGAGGCACGACACTTGTGGTGCTTGTTTCTAAGAGATCTTTCAAAGGAAATTTCTAGTTGTTTACTATAACAACTAAAATGTATGTAACTCTAAACCTTTTCTTTAGTAATTTCGAAAATTACCTAGGGTTTCTAGGGTTCTTATTTTGATGTTCTTAGTTATAGGTTCAATAGAGAAAACATAGATCTTGTTTTAGGTTGCATGCACACTTAAGAGTTGTAAGTTTGTTTTGTTATGCCTAAAACCCATAAGTTTGTGTCTACCGAGGGATACCGTACCCTCTCCAAGCTTCAGGATGTCGCATGGAGGCGGGAGATTGAGATCCAGACGAGGGAGCATAGGCAGGCTCCGGTTCAGTTACAACCTGCATCAAAGCGGTTTAAGCCCGCTGATTCACAATCTGGAGGATAGAAGGGTCACACTTGTGGCAAGTGCAGGAAGGCGCATGATGACGTTTATCGATCAACTTATGGGTGGCACAAATATGGCAGGCAGGGCCATATTAATAGGGATTGTCGTTAGCAGGCCCCATTATCGAGCACCAGGATTTGCTACCACTGTGAGCATGTTGGCCATATGAAGGCCAGTTGTCCCTTGCTTGCCACCAGAAATAGCTCCAACTACTTTAAGGATTACAGATGGACGACATGGGAGAGATAAGGCCCTGAAGGCCAGGGTTCATGCTTTTCTGCTCACCGCATATGAGGCCAGGGCGACGCCTGACGTCGTTACTAGTGTGTATTTATTTATTTTGTATTCAATTATTATTATGTATGCTTATGATTGTATTTCCGCTTGGTACCTTCTTAGTGAATCCATTGCCTGCTCTTGTGCTTTTTGACTCGGGTGTGATTCGGTCCTTTATGTCGCAATCCTTCAGTAGAAGTCTTGATATGACCCTCAGAGATGCAGAAGTTATCCTCTCAGCTCCAGTAGCTGTTGGCCAAGCAATTTATCCAACCGAGCAAATCGCCATCGGGAACACCGATTTTGTTTGTGAAAAACAAGGATGGCTGACACCAGATGTGCATTGATTATCGAGAGTTAAACAAGTTGACGGTGGAGAACCGTTACCCAATTCCACATATTGGTTATATTTTCGATTAACTGCAAGGTACATATTGGTTCTCCAAGATTGATTTGAGGTCAATGTATCATTGGATGAGAGTCAGGGAGGAGGACATGGAGAAGACATCATTCCAAACTTGTTATGGTCATTATGAGTTCATGGTGATGTTGTTTGGGATCACCAATGCACCGATGACATTTATAGATTTGATGAATCGGGTATGCAGGCCGATGCTTGATCGTTCGGTCATTGTTTTTATTGATGATATTTGGTCTATTCCAAGACCAAGGAGCAACATGAAGAGCACTTTGAGAGCTACTATGAATTTTAAGGAGGGAGGGGCTTTATGCCAAGTTCTCGAAGTGTGAGTTTTGGTTACGGGAGGTCCAGTTCTTGGGATACCTCATTAACCAGGACAGGATTCTGGTTGAACCGACCAAGATAGAGGCAGTTATGCAGTGGGAGGTCCCGAAGTCCTCCTCGAAGATCAAGGTTTTTTTTTTTTTGGGTTTGGCCAGTTATTATCAGAGGTTTGTTCAAGACTTCTCCAAGGTTGTTGTACCTCTCACTCATTTGATGAGGAATGACATGGGTTTTCATTGGAGACCTGAGTAGTAGGCTGCATTCGAGACGCTGAGACAGAAATTATGTGAGGCCCCAGTGTTGACCCTTCCGGAGGGCGTGGAGGATTTCGTTGTATATTGTGATGATTCTATCACTAGTTTGGGGGCATTACTCATGCATAAAGGGAGGGTTATTGTATACACTTATAGGCAGCTGAAGCTACATGAGGTTCAGTATCCAATGCATGATTTGGAGTTGGGAGCGGTGGTGTTTGCCCTTAATATTTGGTGACATTATCTATATGGGGTCCGATGTACCATCTACACAAATCATAAGAGTCTGAAATATCTCATGGATCAGTTGAATCTGAATATGAGGAAATGTAGATGGCTTGACATGGTCAAGGATTATGATTGCGAGATTATTTATCATCCTAGGATAGCGAATGTGGTCACTGATGCTTTGAGCCGCAAGACGGATAATACTTCTCTTGGGGTTTTATGTATTATGATTTCTATCGATTCACTGCTTTTGGAGTTGATTAGGGAGGCTCAGGCTGAGGGAATCGAGAGTGAGCACTGGAAGAAGTAGAGAATCAGAGGTCAGATTAGTAGGTTCAACACCGATAGACGCGAATCGTTGACTCAGGGTGGTTGGGTTTGGGTTCTGAATTTTGGTGAGGTTAGGTAGACCGTGATGGAGGAGGCTCCTAAGTCTAGATTTTCGATACATCATGGAGCTACAAAAATGTATCAGGATTTGAGACTTAGTTACTGGTGATCGTGCATGAAGAGGGATATAACTTGGTATGTGGAAAGGTGCATGACCTATCAGATGGTCAAGACCGAGCATTAGAGGTTGCACGAAATGTTACATCCTTTGGAGGTTCCTATGTGGAAATAAGAACAAATCACCATGAATTTTATTACCAAGTTACCCAGGACGACCAAGGGATTTGATGCGATATGGGTCATTATGGATTGTCTGACTAGGATTGCCCACTTTCTAGCTATTCGGGAGACTTCCTCGGCCGAGAAATTGGCTGATGTTTATGTGAACAAGATCGTCCCTCGACATGGTGTTCTAGTGTCCATTGTATATAATCGAGATGTTCGATTTACTTCACGATTTTGGCAGAGATTCCACGAGGAAATGGGTACGAGATTACAATTTAGCACTACTTATCACCCGCAGACTGACGACCAGAGCGAGTAGACCATCCAAACGCTCAAGGATATGTTAAGATCCTGTGTCATAGATTTTGGTGGGAGTTGGGACTCATACCTTTCCCTGAATGAGTTTTCATACAATAACAACCATCATTCTAGTATTCATGCGCGGCCTTACGAGCTTCTCTACGAGGGGAGTTCAGTTATAAAGTTATGGTGGGAGGTCAGTCATATGGTTATAAGGAAGATTAAGGTGGTTCTTTAGACGACATATCTTATCCAGAAGATTAGGCAGCGGTTGCAGACAACTCAAAGTCGGAAAAAGAGGTATGCTGACATACATCGATCCGAGTTGGAGTTCAAGGTTGGTGATATGGTTTTACTGAAGGTATCAACTTGGAAGGGTGTAATACACTTCAGGGAGAGGGGCAAGTTAGGGCCCCGGTTTATTGGCCCATTTCGAGTGGTGGCTAAGGTAGGAGAAGTGGCCTATCGTTTGGACATGCCTGGGGAGCTTAGTCAAATTCACAACATCTTCCATGTCTCTCAGCTTCAGAAGTGTGTAGCCGATGATTCGGTAGTGGTTTCTTTGGATGATATTCAGGTTGATGAGTGCTTGACCTATGTTGAGAGGCTAATGGCGATTTTGGATAGGAAGACGAATACCTTGTGCAACAAGGTGGTACCTATGCTTAATTCAGTGGCAACATCAGAAAGGTTCCAAGTGGACTTAGGAACCCAGGACAGAGATGCGAGAGCACTAGCTCGAGTTATTCACATCATCAGACTTCGAGCATGAAGTTTGAATCAAGTGGGGGAGAATTGTACCACCCAACCTATCAGATATTTCCATTCTTAGCTAAGGTGTATATATATATATATATATATATATATATATATATATATATATATATATATATATATTGCAAAAATGGCCTTATGCCGGGCGTACTTGGGGTGTACGTTGGGTGTAAGTAGTTAAAAAGGGACTCATGTGTTTATGAGTATGCATGACGTACTCAAAGGGTACGTAGGGAGTACTCGCTTGTTATGTTAACCTTAAATCCAGGGTTTTGAGCCCTATTTAAACACCTTAACCCTCATAAATCCCTTCAACCTTCAACCTCCATCCTCCCAACTATCCCTTGCAAAACCTAATATTTATTTGAGAGTTTTTTGGGCTATTTGAGTGTTTTGTGTTCATCTTTTAAGGAAGAAGATCATTGGAGTGCACTTGGAAAGCTTCAAGCATTGTAGGTCTGGGATTTGCACCTCTCATGCAAACTCCAGAAGGTATAAAGTTCTGAACATGATGAATACTTCATTAGATCTTGTTAGTTCTAAGGTTGTTATGCATTTTTGATCCCATAATCTTGGTCTAGTTGATTATGAGCTACTCTAGACCTTATGAGTAGTTTTTTTTAGACGTTTTAAAGTGCATGGAGTCATAAAAATGTGATCTTAATCCTTTCTCTTCATCCATGGATGAGTAATGGGGCTTAGAATCGTGTGATATGTTAGGGTTTTTAGATTTGGACACTTTCTAGTCATGCAAAGGCATAAAGTTGGAAAGTTTATGGTTTAAGAGGTTATTTGGGGTTAGATCTGAGACTTGGATGTAATGAGTTGGAGCCCCGTAATCTTGGGAGGACTTCACTACGGTATGTGTAGCCAGGCGTACTCATCCTGATGTGGGATTTTTGACTTTTGACTTTTGAATCTTGACCATTGACCATTGACTTTGACCAAGTTTGACTTAAGGGTATTTTGGGAAATTTAAATAGTAGTTTGAGATTGGGTCCTTGTTAATTGTATATGTGATTTGTTGAGGCGGTATTTGGAGCAGTGATCTGTTCAACTATTTTTCATACTATGAGGTGAGTTTTCCTCATTGTACTTGTGGATCGAAGAGATTAATGCCGACCTACTAGGTTATGTATCCTATTTTATAGGATATTGCTATGTTATAGTGATATGTTAGATCTGCATGATTATTTGTTTGCTGTTATATGTTTTATCTGTTGTATATTTCGACATAATGCAGTCTGGGTTAAGGCTTTACTGCTATGTACATAAGCTGACAGACCGAGGCATTCCAGTCCGATGATTGATTGGGCCGGGCGTTCCAATCCGATGACTGATTATTGACTAATTGGACATGTTGCATTATGTCATTCCAATCCTATGACTGATTGGGTCGAGGCATGTTTTATCTGTCCTAATACGTGTGGTATTTTGGGGGAACTCACTAAGTTTTGGCTTACAATTTGACTTTATGGTTTCAGGTACTTCAGAGGACAGGGCAAGGCGAAGGCTTGATCGTGCACATCATCCTGAACTTTTATATGATTTATGATTTTAGGATACTCTGATATATAATTGTGACTTTTGGAAACATTGTTTTTGTAAAACTTATGGATTTTAAATGGTTTTGAAAAATAAAAATTTTGCCTTGGTTTTGGGATGTTTCATAAGTTCTCACGTCGGTGACAAAGCGGAGGGAGGGAATGATACAAAGATCAGATAACAAGAGAGAAATTATGGGGACATGAGTGTGTCTTAGCTTCTTAGGCTTTCTTTTAATCCTATTAAAATAATAACAAAATTTAATAATTAATAAATTTTACAAAGAAGGGAAAAGGGTTATCTTAAGACAATTAGCAGATTAAAACAAACAACTGTTAAAGTTAGACTATGGGTGAGAAAAAACCGAACTGATCAAAAAAATCCAACACCGCAACAAACCGAAACAGAATACAAAACCCCTCGACATGGCTTATGATTTGAGAAAATCGATCAAAAATATGTTCGATGTGGTTTTCGCTTAGAATCTAACCCTCAGAAACCGAACAGTACCACTATAACTATATATTAAAATGTTAAATATTTATATTATATAATATATGATTTATTATATTGTTAGTTAATGAATTTTCATTTGACGTTGACTAAACTAAAGCAGAATGATTCAATTCTTTTTTCTTTCGATTCAAAGACAAAACATAATCATAACGCTTGTCAAGTTGCCGCACTCTTACCAGGCCACCGTCTCAAATCCGTCATTACAGATTCTGCAAAAGAGATACTGTCGTGCCATCGATTATGCTTATGCAATAACAAGACCAAACCATACATTCTTCCTTTTTTGATTAATCCAATACAATCTCCATTGATGAAACCAAACTACATACGCCTACCTAAGACTCTACATGTTCGTTTATCCTTTTCCCAGACAAAAAAAGTTGTAATGGTTGCCATTTATTATCCATTTTGATTTGATTATTTCATTATTTGTTGCATTCAAATTAATGTTTTTAAGTCTTTGTCCCTTAAATTGTTAATGTCTTGGTTTTGTAATAACTTTGAAAGGCCACTTGTTGTTTTAAAATCACACAAACATAAAAAAGACCACATCATTTCATTA
Organism: Lactuca serriola; assembly: GCF_051521515.1. Classification (NCBI taxonomy): domain Eukaryota; kingdom Viridiplantae; phylum Streptophyta; class Magnoliopsida; order Asterales; family Asteraceae; genus Lactuca; species Lactuca serriola. Next base: position 63,200,038 of record NC_136416.1, on the reverse strand, counting down.
TGAGGTTTAAACTAAAATCATACCGTTAGAAAAACCACAAAAGCGCACCACTTAAAAAGGCTCACATCACATTTTAAGATTACAAAAATCAATGCATGTGGTTTGCGGTACAATCTTGTCCCAAAACCATATCATTCTCACCCCTAGAGATCTAAGACCATCCCCATTAGTGATCTTTTAGGATTGGCTCACCAAAAAAGAATTAAAAAAGAAAAGAAAAATGAAACATATTTGGTGATCTAGGCTACCACAACAAGTGGTTATGTAGCCAAGTGTCTCTTTTAGATAGATGGACTTAAATTATTTTTTATAATTAAATCTAATTTAGTTAATAACTACATTTTATATTTGGTAAGAAATCACATAACATATACTGAAATATGTAATTTATTTTTCTCTACAAAAAGACCAATATTAATATAAATTTTTTAATATAAAATTGAATTGGATTTGATTGCTTGTGTGTGAATAATTAGATAGGTGGAAGAAAGATAAATGATTTTATTTTTTTTTTTATTTTTTTTTTTTAAATTGGTTTAGGTTATCAACGAGATAGTATAAACCACAATCAAACCCTCTCACCATAATCGTATTTTTAGTTTTAAGTTTTTGCACTTTGTTTAATGTATATTTGACGAACTAATTGAAAAATTAGCTAATAGTTGATAAAAATAAAATCTGATAGCACTCGCTGATAAATGATCTAAAATATATAAAATAATACATAAAAGATTTAGTTATATTTATCATTAATAATAATATATTTAAAAAATGAAAAAATTAAATAAGTTTGTTGGAATGTAAATCTAATAGTTTAAAAAAATTATTTAATTTTTTTGTTTATTTGTTAATAATTAAAGAAAAATAAAAAAATAAACTAAATTATAAATTAGTTATATACTTAAAATATAATTTTTTCTAAAAAATAGGATATATTTTTTGTTTTTTCAAATATATTTGATAAAAATTCTCCGAAATCATTGGGGACAACCTTGGAAACAACGAGGTGGAAAAGTGAAAGAATCCAAAGTCCAGAGAAGTACTAAATCCAAACCACAATTGCATTTGCAGCGTGTACATCATCCATTAAGAATTGTATCTCTTACTGTCGTTTATCAATCTAGGCCCTGGAAAAAGGACCGAAAGAAAGCCGTTTTCGATTTTCTTTTCTCCCCTTCTCTGACTGCCGTTTCTTGTTTGTGATAAACCGTCCCTTTGCCAGCTCGCCCCCATTCGACTTTTTCTCCTCCTTCGCTGTCATCATCATCATGCCACAAGAAGTTTACTGTGTGTATTTATTTGATTTGGTGAAAATCCATTTTCATCGTCGTTTAAATGAAGAATCTTGTTCTTCGATTACCCCATGAAAGTAAAAGAACTTCAAGTTCGAAATCCCTTTAAATTTCTTCCTCATAACCCCACGAAAATGACATTTTGTGGGTAGTTTATACAACGAATTGTTCCACCCACCACTACCCCTTTTCACCTCAACTTCTAGGGTGCTGTAATCTTCCCAATTTCGTAAATCTCGAAAGAATTTCTCCATTTCTGTACAGAATTTTGTTCAATTCCAATTATTTTGTGAAAAAGTCGTTCCTTTCTTCTATTTCTTTTCGGTTCCGACCCTTATGCTTGAACCCAATTCGATTTAAGAAAGAAAGAAAGAAAGAGAGCATAAGGGTCTTGTCCATGGCGTCGATTCCTGCAGGTCCGAGCTCGGGATCGAGTTCGAGTTCTGGGTTTCAGTCCCCTTTCGGGGATACGACTTTCACCAAAGTGTTCGTTGGCGGGCTTGCTTGGGAGACTCAGAGTGAAACCATGCGTCAATACTTCGAGCAATTTGGAGAGATTCTTGAAGCTGTTGTGATCACTGATAAAAACACCGGCCGATCCAAGGGTTATGGTTTCGTGAGTGTCATCTTTATCTATAATCATTTATACATATTCACTTCGTTTTAATTTATGATATTATAGTGAAGTGACCTGTTTTGGATGATGGTGTTTTCATGGAGGGTTTAGGTGACTTTCCGTGATCCCGAATCTGCTTCAAAAGCATGTGTAGATCCAGCTCCGGTCATTGATGGTAGACGGGCGAATTGTAATTTAGCTTCACTTGGACGCCCTCGTCCTGCACTTTCTTTTGGTATTAATTTTTTTATTTTTTCAAAAAATTGAATTTTGTTACATGAATCATGGCTGAAATTGATTTTATTTATGTTCAGGACGTATGTCATCAACACTATCTTATGCAGGAGGTGTGCAAACTGCTCGCGTGCCTTCTATAGGAAGCTATGGCTACCAACAACAACCACCGCTTTTTTATGGCTACAGACAAGGATTAATGTATCCCTCATACCCGTAAGTTACATTTTTGAATTTTACATGCTAACATTCTCATTGAATTGGCAATTTGTTATGAAATCATTGAAAATATTGAAAAGGGTAGATGAATTATAGCAGTGTCAAAATACGATGCCTTAATAAGAAAAAAAAACTGAAAGTAGGATGCTATAATACACAAATAAATGAAAGTACATTGCTATTTCTTGCAATTAGGGTTTAAGGAGATAATGTTTGTTCTTTTTGGTGCAGGTATGGAACGTATAGTCCAGAATATGTCTATCCACAGGTCAATACTCAATAGTCTCCCAAAGCTCCTGAAAAAAAGGAAATATATTCAAATTTAACAAGTTATTTACTGATTAATAGGGCGTATACAATCCGTATTCAAGTCAGCAGTATCTTCAAGTATACGGAGCAGTTAACCCGCCCAATATGTATCCATACAATCAAATGGGTCAAATAGCTCCAAGTGGTCATGGTTACACGCCCTATCCAGGCTATAATACATTGCCAGGTCATCAAATTGTGCAATTTGGTGGGCCAAATGTAAATGCAGCTACTACTACTTCATCCATTCGGTCAATTCAAGCAGCATATCCAACAGGCAGTGTGTTTCTTTCAAAAGATTCTTTTTTTTTTTTTTAAAAAAAAATATGAGTTATTATGATCTGTGTAAAAAAAGAAGGAAAATTTTGGTGTTATCAGGTGTTGTAGCACCTGTTCAAGGACAACAATTTGTAATCCCTGCTCCATCATCCCAGATCATGCAAGGTGGTGGTGCTTCTGACCAAAATTCAGGATGAAGGTCTGATTAAAAGGCAAGTAATATTACTGTTTGGATAAATGATGTTTAAATATTAAATGACAAAATGATTTGTATACTTGTGAAATAAAAGGAAAAAAATAAATTCGGGAAAACTGTAAAAAGTTAGGACTTTAAGAGGAAAGCCTCATTTCCCTGACTTTCTCTATTAATCATGTCAAAAATAAACACTCACAGATAGCTTATGAGATTAAGGGATAAAGTGTCTGAATGAGTAATAATGTCTGTTTGGATAAAAGGTACTGTATGCATGAGGTCGGTTATGAGAGTTGAGACTAATGACCAATTTACCCCTACATTCCAAAAAACAAATTTCACAATATTCATCAATTCTAACAATATGCAATAATTTTTACGTGAGAGAATCTGGGAGGAGAAATGAGGAAGGACTAATAGGTAAAGAGTTAGTGTCCTAATACATTAAATCAGGTTTTTTTTAACTTAACCCATTAAGTCAATTTGTCCAGATTAAGTAAAAAAGAAACAACCCCTAAGTTTTGTGCCAAGATTAAGTCAAAATGAAACAATTCAAGATTAAGTAGTTAAATCATTAAGCCCATTAAGTAAAAAAGAAACAGTTTTCCACTTGTAATGTTTCTTTGATGATATTTTTGCAGGTATCCTTAGATTGCAGCAGGACTAAGAACGGTAGTACTGCTACTTGAGTGGCGGGCTTCAAATCTAGCCTTGCAAATTATTCGTTTTGCATTCTAGAGGTATACACTTGGTTTCATATTCATTAGAAAATGCAATTTTTTTTCCTTTGTGTTTTATGTGCCCTTGAATTTGCAGTAGAACCCTAAAAAAAGGTTCTTTGATCACATAGAAGTATAGCTATAGGAGTCTTTTGTTTTCTTTGAAGTTCTTTAAACAAGAGAAAGAGAACATGCGAGTTTGCTTTATGAAAGACTTGATTCTGTTTGCCTTTTGGTAGTCTCAAATAAAGATAATTACCCGAATTAAGTTATTAGCTTTTAGATAAAGATCTAGCCAATGATACATTTGTTCCCCTTAATATGAACAGTGGGGACGAGCTTATATACATTTTGGCCCTCATAAATATAATTGAACAGAACTCATGAGTTTGCTTTATGAAAAGAAGAATTTGCAAGGGCCCGTGAAGCCTATAAAGCCTTTCATGATGTGCCATGTTCTAATGTTCTTTTTCTTCAAATACTCCATTAAAAGACATGAGTTTTTAAATTTTAACAAATTTGAAAACTTGGCAACAAGAGAAAGATCCTTTAGGGGATGTTTCTTTTCGACTTAAATGGGCTTAATAACTTACTCTGGACAATTATATATTGTTGTTTCTTTTTTACTTGATCTGGACAAAATGACTTAATAGGTTAAGCCATAAAACCTGGCTTAATGTATTAAAACACCAAGAATAAAATCGAATGTAAGGACAAAATGGTCATGTAGTCTCATTCAGATCATTTATTCAGTCTTGAAAGGAATTAAAGAAACAGATCTTATGTATACAACACTGTATCTGGATATTCTGCCATTTTACCCATACAGAACTTGATGAGGAAAAAGAAACAGTATTTATTTGACTTTGGTTTCAGCCTCTAGAAACAATGCAACAGATAGACAACAAGATCTTTTATAACAGAGATTCGATTTTTTATGACCTTTACAGTAGTGTCACAGGTGGGGTAATTCTTTCATGAGTGGGCTTTGTTGAATATGATATTTTGTGGTGGTGGTGGTTGGGTAGGGTAGGGGTAGGGCTGATTTGGGGGGGGGGGGGACTACTTGTTTGCATTTTCTAATGTTCTTGTGGTTCTTAGCCTTCACACATGGGGATGGGCCCCCGACTTCCACAAATAAAAACCAACCTTTTTGTTCTAAAGAATCAAACATAATATAGAAAGTTTTAAAATAAAGCTTAATCTTGTACATTTTAGGATTAAAGGTAGTATCTTTATGAATCTTTAAACATATATGCTGGATAATACTGCATTTTCTTACACTAAAAGCAGATTTGGTTGATATTTTGTAGGTCATTTTTACCAGAGAAATCATGGTCAAGGAAATCCCATGAAGATGCGAATTGTGTCTTCCTTCCAAAATCCAAATGTGTCCCATTTGGTCCTCTTTCACTCTACCAGTGTCACAAGGGTCAAAGAAATTGCCACCCGATGCTGGAATAGGTTTCCAGCATGCATTGGAATCAGCTACACCATTCTTGTTAGGTTAACAAGGCCTATCATTGTGTAAACACATTGGCTAAACTGTATGGTGTTATATGTTGGTGTCTTTTTTTGTTATTGTTCATTGTTCTTGATCCTGGTTTTCAAAGGGTGAAAATCCAGAGATCTTGTAGTCTTAGAAAAAAATGGAAGTGTCATTGTTTGTGTGTGGCTGCAACTCTTCTTGAACAAAGTCTTTCTTTTGGGAAATTGTAGGTGTTGTGTTTGTTCTTTTACCTTTGTGATCAAATGGGGTGTTTGGATGTCCTTTGTCATTGTAGTTTTAAGTAGATGGTAAATAAATGGCATGAAGTATGCTTTTATAATGGTGTCATTGTGAAAGCATAACTCTTCATGTATGGATACGAATGTATCATATTGGATAGGGGGTGAGCATTTGGACACGTTGACTGGACCGAACCGGTGCACTGCACCGGACCAGACCGTTTTTCTGGACCTCTGGGCCAGTTCTTGGTTCTAGGATTTGAGAAAAACCTATCCATTTTGTCTCTATTTTTTTACTGGTCCGGTCGGTTCCGGGTAAAAACTGGTTTTGAACCGGCTTATTTTTTTAAAAAAAATTGTATTCTATGAAAGTCTTTAAAACGACATATCTTATTCGTTTTAAACCGGACTGACATGTGATTTCTTCCAACGTGTAATTAGAGTTTGTAGATGATTTTAGACTATAGTTTTATTATTTTTGGTGTTGTAGTCGATGAGATACAATCATTCAAAGATGATATATCAAAACTGAAATATTTCAACTTTTCAGCAAGAAATTTAAACTTTTGTATTCTGTGAAATTCTTTAAACAAACATATGTTGTTCGTCTTAACTCAATTGACATACGATTTTTTCTAACGTGTAATTTAGAGTTTGTAGATGATTTTAGACTATAATCTTGTTGTTTTTGGTATTATATTCGATGAGTTACAATGCTTTTGAAGATAAGATATCAAAGTTGAAATATTTCAACTTTTTAATAAGAATTTTATACTTTTGTATTCTGTGAAATTATTTAAACAAACATATCTCATTTATTTTAAGTCGGATTGACATGTGGTTTAACGTGTAATTTAGAGTTTGCAGATGATTTTAATCTATAATTTTGTTGTTTTTGGTGTAATATTCGATGAGTTACAATCCTTCAACGATGATATATCAAAACTGAAATATTTCAACTTTTCAGCAAAAAATTTAAACTTTTGTATTCTGTGAAATTCTTTAAACAAGCATATCTCATTCGTTTTCTATCGGATTGACATGAGTTTTTTTTTTCCTAATATGTAATTTAGAGTTTGAAGATGATTTAGACTATAATTTTGTTGTTTTTGGTGTTATATTCGATGAGTTACAATCCTTCAAAGATGAAATACCAAAAGTTAAAATATATCAGTTTTTCACCAAGAAATTTAAACTTTTGTATTATGCGAAATTCTTTAAACAAACATATATATTATTTGCTTTAAGTCGAATTGACATGAGATTTTCCCAACATGTAATTTAGAGTTTGTAGACGAGTTTAGACTATAATTTTATTGTTTTTGGTGTTATATTAAATGATTTAGAACCCTTCAAACAAATGGTATAAAGTATAAACAATCAAAGTTTGACCAGTATAAAAGCATAAGAAACGAAATCATATTCATTTTTACGAGTTGTACCGTATCAAACCCAAAAAATTATTCATTTGAACGAATCGTAACTTATCAAACCAAAAAACATATTCATTTTAACGAGTTATATCAAACCCAAAAACGCGTTTTAACAAGTTGTATCGTATGTATGTAAAGTTGTACCGGTCGAAATGGGTCCAAGAACCGGAAAACCGGGACCTGGACCCGATAAGTCTTATCCGGTCCGGTCCACGGTCCACAATATTCTCCGAAACCGGTCCGATCCAAGAGTCGGTATGGTCTGGTTCGGTCCGGTCCAATCCTAAATGGTCACTCCTAATATTGGATGTCGATCATATTATGACAATGGTGGTGGCGGTAGTGGTGCCGGTGGTGACATAGTGTTTTTCTAGTCGACCTTAAAAACTCTTTCTAAAACCCCTTAGCAATAAGAAAACGAATTTGCATGAATGTATATCGTATTGTGGAACTACATCTCATCATGTATCTATATAGATGAAAATATAACAAAATATGAGAGATATTAGGGATTTAGTAGATCTTGAGTCAAAGTTAAAACTCAACCCACAAGATAAACATGAAAAGTGTTTGTGTCATTTATTAATAAAAGAGATAATGTCACTGTAGCACAATCAACTTTTATGATTTATCAAACTTGACCAATTATGTTTTTTTCTTGCGCATTAGATCATCTAACTTTTACTGTACATGTCAAGTAGATCATTATCATTAGTTTTTTAACCATTCCTCCGTTAACTAGTTATCTAAATTACACGAATGGCCCCTATGGTTTAAATTTCTTTTGTAATTGGTCGTTATCAGCCATGTTACTCTAGGTGCCACGTGCCAAAACGTCGTGGAGCCACATGTCCAATTTTTGGTGGGCCACATGTTCACATCTCATGGTGCCATGTCATCGAGGTCGCTAGGTGTGGCCGCCTCCTCTGCCACGTGGCGCACTCTGGTGTTGCCACGTCATCCCAATATGTATTTTTTTGCGAATCTTCGAACAACCATAACTTTCGCATACAAGCTCCGTTTTTTATGTTCTTTATATCCCCAAAATCATCTTGATGAACACTACAACTTTTCTTTAGGTCTCAACAACTAACAATCACTTTATTTAAATTCATATTTAGATTGATTTAGACTGTTAGAATTTTGCAAAATTCATAACTCTTCATATGAACTATGTTCTCGACGTTCTCTATATCGACGAGTTCAGTTTTACGAGATCTTCAATTCTTGTTTACATTGCTTTAACTAAAAAGCAACTTGTAACAACGTAAAATTTCAAAACAATTTTTCATTTTTAAATCATAATTTCAATCACCAAAACAATATCCAACAACTGTTTCCAATGTCATAATAACAAACAAATCCCAAGATCTCAAATACATAAATCCTCTCAGTGTGTACGTATCATGCCGACGCCTTCCCACAGTCCTCGCTAGTACCTGAATCACATAACACAACAACTGTAAGCATAAATGCTTAGTGAGTTCCCCAGAATACCACATACAACACATACGCCACTCGTGGCTACAGTACGACCCTCCGGTCGATGTGTCTCAGCGGGACCCCCCAGTCCCGTAGCTCGTTGGACCCTCTGGTCCGGTTATAGCTCGTTGGGCCCTTCGGACCGGTCTGTATCGTTGGACCCTTTGGTCCGGTCTATATCGTTGGACCCTCCGGTCCGGTCTATACAATCACATATCATACATATATCACATTGCACATAATCTCATACATACAAATAGCATACAAGACCTTCCGGTCTACACATATATACCACTCTAGGTAATGTATAGTGAGAAGATTCACTTCGAATGAAGTTGGATAAACTCTCGCGCTCAACGTCCCGACCTAGCCTCCTCCTATCATTCCAATAATATCCCCGATCAATACTCTCTCATAGAATCATCTCTAAAGATTGGGTAGAAGGCCATTCTACCTCTCTCCGAACTCTCTTGAATCAGTCTTGGCCAGAACCCTAAGGTCAACGAAAGTCAACGGTCAAACTTTGACCCGACTCGTCGAGTGCACATGGGCGACTCGGCGAGTCCAAGCGGATCCTCTCAGTCCTTCTAGCCTCCTTTGGCTCGTCGAGTCATCGTTCAACTCGACGGGTTCCTCCTGTCACGAATTGCGGGGCAACGCCGACTCGACTCGTCGAGTCCACTTATGAACTCAGCGAGTTGACTCCATGATCATACTCAAATGACCTTCTAAGGTCAGATCTGTTTCTCTAATCCATATATTTGACCTTCCTAAGCATAATAATCACGTAAAGGTCGAATCTTGGTACACATGCAACACCTCCAAAGCTTCTTTTGGAGAAATAACTACTAAAAGGGCAACCTAAGTTCATTTCCTCCATGAAACCACATAAAGCTGGTTGGCTAAGGCTCTCTGGACATCAAAAGGTTCGGATCCAGAGTCTATCACTCAATGGGACAACATATGCATAAAATCAAGCCAATAAAGGTGTAGCACCTGGTTCCTGGTACGTAAAATTTATCTTAGTGTTTTTCATTTTTAGCCTTGGACTCGGTGAGTTGTAGGTCCGACTCGCCGAGTAGAGACGGGATCCGGAACACGTTTAAGTTGGCGACTCGGCGAGTCCATATTCTGGACTCGGCGAGTCCCCGCTGTCTGATGTAGGCCTGTCGAAAAAATCCGAAACCCGTTCTACCCACCCGACCCGTTCCGAATTCGGGTAGAATGGGTCAGATAGAACGGATAACGGGTATGAACATTCGGGTAATAGGTTAAGCCGATAATATTATAGGTCGGGTTTTAGGTATGAATATTTATTTTCGGGTATACCCGAATACCCGAATTCGTTTTTTAAATAATATCAAATATACAATGCAGTCACGTACGCACACTTCAAATAAAACAAAACTCTTCGTTTCCTTCTTATGAACGACGGCTCGACAACTGACGCAAACTTGCAAAGGGAATACGACGCTGAAGCTGAAGTCATGAACCGTCATCACAATTCTTAGTTTCTCTCTATCGCACGTAATGGAATTAAAAAAGTACATAACATATTATAATTATTTGTATTGTTATTATAGATGTACTTGTTAACTGTATGGAGTATTTTTCTACCCAATTTTTTATTAAACCAAACAACATGTAAAAAAAATATCAATAAGTGTCATTTAAGAAATTTTCGGGTATACCCGATAATTACCCGACCCGACCTCAAACCCAAATACCCGAAACCCGAAAACCCGAATTACAATATAGGTCGGGTATCGGGTATTATTTTCTTAAGGAAATACCCGTTCTACCCGAAACCCGAAAATTTTTACCCGTTCGACACCCCTAGTCTGATGAAACCCTAAATTTCAAGGGTTTGCACCCTATTTAAACCCTCTTATCCGCCCCTAAGCTCGCCCCCTTCACCCTCAGAGCCTTATACTTCGTTCAAGCCTTGTTCCTTATGAGATTGAAGCATTTGGGTGTGTTTTCTTGAAGACTTGGAGAGGGAAGGAGAGTAGATCAAGAAGAGAAGAAGGAGGCCAGGCATATTTGTGTTATCTCAGTGATTTCCTTGAGGTATAACTCAGTTTCCCTCTATTTTCATTCTTATTGTCCCTTGTAGCTCCATGAAAGTCCTTCTTGAGCCTTTTCCCAAGCTTGTTTGTGTTCTAGGGTTCGTAATAAGTTGTTTAGCCTCTATATCTAGGCATGATTGAGCTCCAGGAGCTTGGATCTACTGCCTTTATGGAGCCATATTGCATGAAAGCCCTAGATCTACTCTTTTGGTGCATTTTGATCCCTAAAACCCTCATGGGTGTTTATTTACACGTAAAGTTGGAAACTTTACATGTTAATCAGGCCCTAGAAACCCAGATCTATGAATGGCATGAGCTGGATTCAAGCAGAATCGCGTGTATAGTATTTGCATGTGGCAGACTCGGCGAGTCGTTCATCTGAATCGGCGAGTCGAGTCGCGAGTCCCCGAGTTTTTCCCCTTTTTCGTGTTGCGGGTTGGAGTAGTGAGTCATAGGGGTGTGACTCAGTGGGTTGGAAGCCAGACTCACTCATGAAGTAACTCGGCGAGTCAATGCCATGACTCGGCGAGTTCAAGGAAATCTTCTTGCCTCAAGAACAGACTTGGCGAGTTGTTCATATAGCTCGGCGAGTCTCATCATAGAGTGTTCTTCAGATGAAGATGAACTCGGCGAGTTGTTCATACAACTCGGCGAGTAGGATGAAGGACTTTTGGCCTTTAGTTTAGAAGGAGAACTCGTCGAGTCAATGCTTAACTCGACGAGTAGAGACGGGTTTATGGTCGGACAAAGGGATAGGGACTCGGCGAGTTGGCAAGTCAACTCGGCGAGTTGGCAAGTCAACTCGGCGAGTCGGGCCAACTGGCAATTGACTTTGACTTTGGCTCGTGGTTGGTTAGGGGTAAATGGTCATTTTACCCTGAGGTCAGTTAGCAGTATTTGACTAAGGGTTTTGTGGGAATTATAGCCGGAGGATTTTCGGAGCGGCAGCAGCAGCAGACAGTCAGTTCCCACGCAGATCAGCAACTACTTTGAGGTGAGTTACCTTCCAGTAGCGGTGGGTCTACCGCCATAATGTCGGCCCACCGGTAGGATTGTATGATGGATGTTTGTCTCTGTGATATTCATATAGGATTGTTACTACCTATGATATGTTATTGTGCTAGTATGATATGATGTTATGTGGTAGTGACAGTAGGGGGAGATAGTCCCCAGTATACCGGTCGATAGGGCCAAAGGGGCGGTCATGCCCAGCCATGCTAGATAGATTATGAGATATATGTGTTATGTGGTAGTAGTAGGGGGGGTGAAATAGTCCCCAGTATCCGGTCGGGAGGACCGAAGGGGAGACCAGCACCCATATATGCTAGTCAGTATCCGGTCGTGAGGACCGAAGGGGAGGCAAGCTCCCAGATATACTGGTCAGTATCCGGTTGAGAGGACCAAAGGGGAGGCCAGCTCCCAGATATATTGGACAGTATCCGGTCGAGGGGATCGAAGGGGTAGGTCGGGCACCCAGATATGCCTGACAATATATGTATTTTATGTGATTGTATGGTATGTGGTATGTTGGGAGAACTCACTAAGCTTCGTGCTTACAGTTTTCAGTTTTGGTTTCAGGTACCTCTTCTTCGAAGGGGAAAGAGCTAGCGCGGTAGTGGCCCATCACACACATGCCCTGTATTCCGCACTATGAGATCTTCCTGGGGATTTGTACTCTGACATTATTATGTTTTATGAAATGTTTTTCCAGACATGCGATATCTTTATAGACTGTTATGATCGGTGAACGTTTTATTTCAAATGTGTTGCTAAGTATATGTTTTAAAAATGAAATTTTTGGCTCGTATTTTTGGGATGTTACAAGTTGGTATCAGAGCCCTGGTTTGAGGGATTCGGACACACCTTCGGGGGTGTCTGAACTCAAATCGAGGGATTAAAAGATTTTGGAAAAAGAAAATGTTTTCTAAAAGGCTAAGTAAAGGGTTTTAAGAAAGAACAAAGTGTGTGATGTGCGCGACCGGCCAAGCTCAAGTAAGTATTCCCCAAAGTACCCATGCAAGCTTATGTTATGCTTATCAGTTTCAGTAGAACAACATGCTAGAATAGGACTAAGGATCTAGGAGTGATGCCTTATGTGTCTGCTTTATGTGCTTCAGTGTATGAAAAGTTGCATGCTAGAATTGAGTAAACAGCAGTAGGATAGCCTGTTTAGGTTATGCCTGATAGTACGATTTTATCATTGTATGCTAGTTCAGTTTTCTCTACGGGGATAGAGTTGCTTAAGATTGTTTCCTTTTGTCCAAATGTTGTTTGCTTTGTGCTATGTAGGCTTTGAGTGATGGGAGTTAGCTGTTAGGTGAATACGTTAAAGTCACATGTGATCAGGGTTGAATAATCTCAGAGTGTTGGATTTGACCCTATTGTGTAGCTCTTGTTTGAGTCCTAACCATTGTAAGGATGAGTCCCTTACTCGAAGGATTATCCGAGCCTCGTCGCATGTGATTGTATTCAGGTAATAGCTAATTGGCATCACAAAGAGACCTTCAGCAGCTGAGGATTGGGTTGGGTGGAGTCAGAGGTTTCCTAGGGTAAGCCTAGGATAAGAGTAGCAGTGATCAGCGGTAGTGAAAGGGACCTGATGGAGTCAAGGCAGTCCTTGGAGAAGGTACGGATAAATGTGGAAGGTAGTATGGGCTCGTACTACTGAAAGCAGAGGATCTGTACCCGAACCGAGGAAGGCCAAGATAAGACTAGGGAACTTGTAGTAGGTGTGATCCCTACAGAGGTATCAGTATCACTAACAGTTGTTATTTCTTTTGTATTTCAGAATGGTGGTACTACGCTCGAGGCCAACAGTTGGCAGTACAGGAGATGGATCGGGTTCGGGATCAGGTTCCGAGCCAGTAGATGAGGGGCTACGCGAGTTCGTCGCGTCAGAGATCACCAGAGGCATCCTTGAGTCGACCCCCATTATCTTCGGGTCGATCAAGGAAGGGATATTGGAGATGATGGAGGATCGCCTCAGGGCATTCAGGAGCGACATGGCATCTGGCCAGTCAGGATCTCGCACACTGTCCTTCAAGGACTTTCAGGGGAGTGGTGCGTCGGATTTTCATGGGGCGAAGGATCCCATAGCTACCAGACGATGGATTGCATACATTGAGTCTGCACAGTTGACTAGTTTCTGCCCTGAGGGGTCGAAGGTGAGATATGCTGCAGGATGTTTGAGAGATCGAGCTAGGGATTGGTGGGAGTCCGTTGGTGACTCGTTGGGAGCCTCGGCTGTCGAGGCTATGACCTGGTCGGACTTCGTGACCAGGTTCATGGCAGAGTTTGCGCCAGCTGTCGATCTTCAGCAGATGGCCAGGGAGTTCCTAGATATGAGACAGACGACGGAGACTGTGGCGGAGATCACCGCCAAGTTTCGGGAGAGGGCGTTGTTGGTGCCCCAGTACACGGGTGACGAGGAAATGAGGAGGACCCGCTATCATGACATGCTACGAGCTGATATTCAGGAGCATGTCAGTTTTTCAACTTGCCCTACCCTGGACTCTATGATTGCCAGGGCAAGGGAGAGGGAGATAGATCTGGAGCACATTCGGAAGAGGAAGGCGGAGGAGGGGCATGTTATGGGGGCTTCGGGGAAGAAGCCCAAGGGATCAGATGCGGGGACGAAAGGCCAACAGGGGCGGGGTCGCTGCAGGAAATGCGGCAAGACGCACGAGGGAGCGTGCAAGTTGGGATCGTCAGGCTGCTACAAGTGCGACAAGTTAGGCACTTCAGCAGGGATTGTACCGCCCCTGCACCTGTGATTCAGACATCGGAGTTGTTGTGTTTCCACTGCAACCAGAGGGGCCACAAGAAGGCCAATTGCCCCCAGTTGACAGCATCAACGCCGGTTAAGGCGCCGGCTCCAGCTACCCTGCGGATTACAGATGGCCGGCAGGGCAAGGCAGAGGCTCCAGTGGTGAGGAGCCGGACATTTCAGCTGACGACAGAGGAGGCACGCGCCGCACCTGATGTGGTGACGGGTATGATTCTTTCCCTCTACTTTATTTTTGTGATGTTATGATATTGATATGTGCTCTGTGTATATGCTTTAGGATCGTTCCATGTGAACGGTATTCCTATTCAGGTGTTGTTTGACTCGGGTGCCACTCGATCATTTTTTCCCTTGCGTTTAGCAAGAGGTTTACTGAGTTTTCGGGCATGTTAGATTGCCCTTTAGAGGTAGAGATTGCCGATGATCGATCGGTGCGAGCGTCAGCAGTATTCAGGGATTGTGTCCTAAGGTTATTTGAGGAGCGCTATTTGGTAGATTTGGTTCCTATCCCTTTGCGGGGGAACAAGGTGATTATAGGCATAGATTGGTTGAGCCCTAATGGGGCGATGATAGATTGCGCACAACAGTTAGTGCGGATCAGGACCCCAAGTGGGGGAGAGTTGGTGATCCACGATGAGAGGCCGCAGCGTGGACCTACATTATGTTCAACAGCGAGAGCTAGGTGCTACCTTCAGCAGGGTTGCGCGGGATATGTCGCGTATGTTTTGGATACCCGGGAGACGGGTAAGGCGACGGTGAGCGAGGTTCCAGTGGTGCGAGACTACACTGATGTGTTCCCGGAGGAGCTTCCTGGAATACCTCCAGAGCGCCAGGTAGAGTTCAGGATCGACCTAGTTCCTGGTGTGGCTCCGATAGCTAAGGCACCCTATCGGTTGGCTCCTCCCGAGATGCAGGAGTTGTCTACGCCGCTGCAGGAGCTGTTGGACAAGGGATTTATTCGACCGAGCAGTTCACCCTGGGGAGCCCCGATCCTGTTTGTGAAAAAGAAGGACGGGTCGCATCGGATGTGTATAGATTACCGGGAGATGAATAAGGTAACGGTGAAGAACCGTTACCCACTCCCGAGGATTGATGACCTCTTTGATCAGTTGCAGGGAGCATCCTGGTTCTCCAAGATCGATTTGCGTTCAGGTTATCATCAGATGAGGGTCAGAGAGGAGGATGTAAAGAAGACCACGTTTCGGACGCGTTATGGCCATTATGAGTTCGTGGTGATTCCATTTGGGCTCACCAATGCTCCTGCCGCGTTCATGGACCTCATGAACCGCGTGTGTACACCGATGCTGGATCGGTTAGTGATAGCTTTCATTGATGACATCTTGGTTTATTCCAAGACGCAGGAGGAGCACGAGGACCATCTGAGAGAGGTTTTGGAGACCTTGAGGAGGGAGAGCTTGTACGCCAAGTTCTCTAAATGTGAGTTTTGGTTGCGCGAGTGGCAGTTTCTTGGGCACCTCGTCAACCAGAACGGGATTTCAATAGACCCGGCCAAGGTGGAGGCCGTGATGAGATGGGAGGTTCCGAAATCTCCATCCGAGATTCAGAGTTTCCTAGGATTAGCAGGCTACTATCAGAGATTCATTCAGGATTTCTCTAAGATAGCCGTACCCCTGACATGGTTGACTAGGAAAGCCGTGGTCTTTCGATGGGGGCCTGAGCAGCAGGCAGCGTTCGAGATTCTGAGACAGAGATTGTGCGAGTCGCCAATCTTAGCCCTGCCCGAGGGCATAGAGGATTTTGTGGTATATTGTGATGCGTCCATTTCGGATTTAGGCGCGGTATTGATGCAGAGGGGTCATGTCATTGCTTATGCCTCGAGGTAGCTGAATCCTCACGAGATGAACTACCTGACGCATGATTTAGATTTGGGGGCGGTGGTCTTCGCCCTCAAGATTTGGCGGCATTACCTCTACGGGGTTTGATGTACCATTTACACGGACCACAAGAGTTTGAGGTACCTCATGGATCAGCCAAATATGAACATGAGGCAGCGTCGGTGGTTGGACGTGGTGAAGGATTATGATTGCAAGATCCTTTACCACCCGGGGAAGGCCAACGTGGTGGCCGATGCACTTAGCCGTAAGGCGGCACCGATCAGGGATGTGTGTATGAGGATGACGGTGGTGACTCCACTGTTAGAGTAGATTCGGGAAGCTCAGCAGGAGGCTATGAAGGAGGAACATCGGAAGAGCGAGCGAATAATGGGTCAAGTCACCTCCTTTGATTATGATAGCCGAGGATTATTGACACTACACCGTAGGGTGTGGGTGCCGTATCTTGGAGGCATGCACCAGATCTTGATGGAGGAGGCGCACAAATCCCGATTCTCTATTCATCCAGGAGCGACGAAGATGTATAGGGATCTTCGTCTAGACTATTGGTGGCCCTGCATGAAGCGGGATGTGGCATGGTACGTTGAGCGGTGTTTGACTTGCAGGATGGTCAAGGCCGAGCATCAGAGACCGCATGGCAAGACGCAGCCGTTGGACATCCCATTGTGGAAATGGGAAGATATTACGATGGATTTTATCACGAAGCTTCCCAGGACTGCGCGAGGAGTAGATTCGATTTGGGTCATCGTGGATCGATTGACCAAGAGCGCCCATTTTGTCCCGATCCAGGAGAGTATCTCGGCCGAAAAGTTGGCCGATATCTATATCAGGGAGATAGTGGCGCGACACGGGGTGCCAGTGTTAGTGATATCAGACCGAGATGTGCGGTTCACTTCCAGGTTTTGGAAGAAGATTCATGATGAGTTGGGCACTCGTCTACATTTTAGCACCGCCTTTCACCCGTAGACGGATGGTCAGAGCGAGCGAACCATCCAGAATTTGGAGGATATGTTGCGGGCATGTGTGCTAGATTTCGGTGGTAGCTGGGATACCTATCTTCCCTTGGCCGAGTTCTCATACAACAACAGCTACCACGCGAGTATGGACCGACCCCCATTCGAGATGTTGTATGGACGGAGGTGCAGGACCCTGATATGTTGGGGTGAAGTTGGCCAGAGGGTCATGGGGAGCACCGATGTGGTGCTCAAGACGACCGAGAGGATCCGCCAGGTTCGAAGCAGGCTTCAGACTGCGCAGAGTCGGCAGAAAAGTTACGCTGACAAGCGTCGATCAGACTTGGAGTTCCATGTCGGGGATATGGTTCTCCTGAAGGTGTCGCCTTGGAAAGACGTCATTCGATTTAGGAAGAGGGGCAAGTTGGGCCCGAGATACATTGGTCCATTCAGGGTTATAGCCCGGGTGGGCAAGGTGGCATATAGGTTGGATATGCCAGCCGAGATTAGTCAGATCCACAACACCTTCCACGTCTCCCAGCTGCGGAAGTGCCTAGTGGATGATTCAGCGGTGGTGTCACTAGAGGACATACAGGTTGATGACAGCCTGAATTACATTGAGCGCCCAGTCGCAATCCTCGACCGGAAGTCGAAGGATCTGAGGAACAAGAGGGTGGAATTAGTAAAGGTGCAATGGCAACACCGCAAGGGTTCGGAATGGACTTGGGAGCCGGTGGAAGAAATGACGGAGCATTACCCCGAGCTGTTTCAGGATCGGGCGACAGACTTCGAGGATGAAGTCTAAAATAAGTGGGGGAGGTTTGTAGCACCTGGTTCCTGGTACGTAAAATTTATCTTAGTGTTTTTCATTTTTAGCCTTGGACTCGGCGAGTTGTAGGTCCGATTCGCCGAGTAGAGACGGGATCCGGAACACGTTTAAGTTGGCGACTCGGCGAGTTCATATTCTGGACTCGGAGAGTCCCCTCTGTCTGATGAAACCCTGAATTTCAAGGGTTTGCACTCTATTTAAACCCTCTTATCCGCCCCTAAGCTCGCCCCCTTCACCCTCAGAGCCTTATACTTCGTTCAATCCTTGTTCCTTGTGAGATTGAAGCATTTGGGTGTGTTTTCTTGAAGATTTGGAGAGGGAAGGAGAGTAGATCAAGAAGAGAAGAAGGAGGCCAGGCATATTTGTGTTATCTCAGTGATTTCCTTGAGGTATAACTCAGTTTCCCTCTATTTTCATTCTTATTGTCCCTTGTAGCTCCATGAAAGTCCTTCTTGAGCCTTTTCCCAAGATTGTTAGTGTTCTAGGGTTCGCAATAAGTTTTTTAGCCTCTAGATCTAGGCATGATTAAGCTCCAGGAGCTTGGATCTACTGCCTTTATGGAGCCATATTGCATGAAAGCCCTAGATCTACTCTTTTGGTGCATTTTGAGCCCTAAAACCATCATGGGTGTTTATTTACACGTAAAGTTGGAAACTTTACATGTTAATCAGACCCTAGAAACCCAGATCTATGAATGGCATGAGCTGGATTCAAGCAGAATCGCGTGTATAGTATTTGCATGTGGCAGACTCGGCGAGTCGTTCATCTGAATCGGCGAGTCGAGTCACGAGTCCCCGAGTTTTTCCCCTTTTTCGTGTTGCGGGTTGGAGTAGTGAGTCATGGGGGTGTGACTCAGTGGGTCGGAAGCCAGACTCACTCATGAAGTAATTCGGCGAGTCAATGCCATGACTCGGCGAGTTCAAGGCAATCTTCTTGCCTCAAGAACAGACTCGGCGAGTTGTTCATATAGCTCGGCGAGTCTCAGCATAGAGTGTTCTTCAGATGAAGATGAACTCGGCGAGTTGTTCATACAACTCGGCGAGTAGGATGAAGGACTTTTGGCCTTTAGTTTAGAAGGAGAACTCGTCAAGTCAATGCTTAACTCGACGAGTAGAGACGGGTTTATGGTCGGACAAAGGACACCCCAAAACCACGAACGGCGGAAACGTTTAGGGGTGGAGGACGTCATGTACAGTATCACAACAGTGTAATATAATAAACAAGCAACAACATCATCCATTGCATTATAAGTAAAGTTTTAATACATGTGTGTTCTTTCATTGTAATAAGACACCAAAAATATACAATCAAAATAAAAGACGAGACTTGTCTGCTCCGTCTTCTCAAAACCTGGCCATCGTACCTGTCTACTGTTGACCTGAGAATGCAAGTTATTTTGAAAGAGAGTATCAGCTTTAAAGCTGGTGAATTCATAAGTATTTAAGTGTCATTGTCTTGCTTATGAAAATCTGTTATGAAGGCCATGTATACCTTTAAATGAAAGTGTTGATGTAAGTATGGAAACCCTAGAAAATCCCTTATTTCCTATAAGTATGAATTGTAGTCTTCTACCAAGACCTGAATGTTTTGTAAGTAAAATGATAGTTTTCCTTTAATTGTTTAGTACTAAAGTACTTAGTCTAATTCATCGTTTATGTGAAAGTATCACAAAATAAAGTAAACAGGAAAATGTACTACTGTAAGTGTTGTCACTGGGTACTAGGACTAACATAGCATATGTAACTGTTATCCCGAGGTACTAGGGTTAACACGACCTATATAACCTAATGAACATCCGAAGATTGTCAAATTGTCCTCTGTAGCAGCAGCAGGGCGGAGGAAGGGTTAGTCCCTGTAAAGGTACTCCTAGTATAAGTAATAACCGTAGGCATCCGTAGATGTTCATCACCCACTGTTGCTAACAGATGGGTTCCGAAATGGTTAGTCCCGTCCATATATCCCGAGGTACTAGGGATAGGGGCCCATCAAGGTATCCTGAGGTACTAGGGATAGGGTCCTGTCTAGATATCCCGAGGTACTAGGGATATGCAGGAAGATTTACACAGAAGGTACTAATAAATCATCCTCGCAATTTGAGATACAAGTATTCATGTTAATATACACAGGTAAGTGTATCTACGTAAAGGTACTCATGTAACGCGTTCATGTAAGCATGTTCATGTATCGTGTAAGTATATGTAAACGTACTCATGTATCATGTAATCAAATGTAAATGTACTCATGTATCAGGTAATGTACTGGTATAGACTCATGAATGAACTGACTCTTGTGTGATTCCTTGTAATAGGAATTATGTTTGATATCTTCAAATTATCCCTATGATAATTAACTGAGAGGTAATTGGTTGATCATGTAGGTTTATACACTCTTACTACTCAAGGGTGTGGGAAACTGAATGAAAGGTGTAAACTAAAACATCAATACATATATAAGAATATAAGTATATATGCATAGTTTAGTTCAAGAATGTAAAATAATGGTTTTGCAAGATATCTAGGAGTTTTGAACAATAATTAAGAATGAATTGATGTCATTTTAATAAACATTTCCAAAACTAATACTTTTGTTATCAAGGTATTTTAAGACAGAAAACCATTTCATGCATCATATTTTGTAGTATGTGAAATCTGTTAAATGACAAACACAGTTTTAAAATACATATCAATGATTTAATAACATGTTTGTTTCTACTTGTACCCCCCCCCCATTTAAGCATTTAAAATCATTTAAAACATTGATTAGGGGTATGAACTCACCTGAAGTTGGTGATTGGGATGAACTGAACGGTATAGGATTGCTAGGTATTAAGCGAGGACTTGTACACACACTACGATCCTAATGAACATATAATCACACATATATGCACTCAATTAGTCTCAAATCACTAATTGATAATGTTAAGACATCCTAGACATAATAAACACTTTATATAAGTGTTTTAAGCCCTAAGGATTGCATCTAAGCTATTGTGGGACATGGTACTTGTGTTTAGGGTTCCAAAGGACCCCATATATGAGTTTACTCCCCATATACCATCACACATGGAGTTTACGGTTGTAAACTCTTGAGTTTACGGCCGTAAACTCCCAACCATGGGGGTATTGTTTGTTTTGAAGTCCCATATGATTCCTAGAATTATTCCAACTTGGTGGTTCAATTCTTGAAAGGGTTTAAGGTCTAGAAACACTCCAATTAGGAGTTTACGGCCCTAAGGCCATTTCCTTTGGAGTTTATGGCCGTAAACTCCATTGGAATGGTGTTCTTGTTGATTTCAAGCCTCAAGCATAGGTGGTATAAGTTCTAGGCTTTTATTCCAAGCATATGAAGACATTTGGCACACTTTGGTGCCATTCTTTCATGTTTACGGCCCAAGAACAAAGTCTTGGCCGTAAACTCACTTTGATAAGTGATTTTGATGTGCTTAAGGCCTTAGATTAAGTGGGAAACAATTCCATGTAAAGGTCTAGGGCTTTAGGTGTCTTAAAAACACCCTTTGGTCCATTTCTATGGAGTTTACAGCCTAAGATACACTTGGGCCGTAAACTCTCATTTGTTTGTGTTCTTTGATTGTTTTCTTGTCCTTAATACACCTACAATTAAGTCTAGGGTAGTAGCATAACACAAGGAACAATCTAGGCTCGGTTTCGGGAGTTTACCGCCCAAGAACACCTTGGGGAGTAAACTCCTAGATCTAATGATTTAGCCATCTAAATCATGTTATAAGCACATAATAAGCTTTCTAACACTACTAGAAAGAGTTACTCACAATTTGGGATAAAAACCCGAAGATCCGTGAGAGAGAAAATGGCTTTTCTCTAGTTGGAAATGTGAATAATGAATGAATTTGGTTCAGAATTCTATTTATAGTCCTGAGATATTTTTGGTAGAAAATATTTTTATTCCTGAAATGATCTCTAATATAACAGAGTGTTGGAATAACAGTGTTGCACAAAACCCTAGTGCACCCACTCTCCTGATATTTCCTGAAGTGTAAACCCTGAATTACTCAAACTTACGCGAAAAGTCTGAAAATTAACTGTGACTGCTATAACTTCTATTGAAGTGATATAGTTTATACATAATGGAAATTTCGGGTTGTCACAGACAAAGGGATAGGGGCTCGGCGAGTTGGCAAGTCAACTCGGCGAGTCGGGCCAACTGGCAGTTGACTTTGACTTTGGCTCGTGGTTGGTTAGGGGTAAATGGTCATTTTACCCTGAGGTCAGTTAGCAGTATTTGACTAAGGGTTTTGTGGGAATTATAGCCGGAGGATTTTCGGAGCGACAGCAGCAGTAGACAGTCAGTTCCCACGCATATCAGCAGCTACTTTGAGGTGAGTTACCTTCCAGTAGCGGTGGGTCTACGGCCACAATGCCGACCCACCAGTAGGATTGTATGATGGACGTTTGTCTCTGTGATATTCATCTAGGATTGTTTCTACATGTGATATGTTATTGTGCTAGTATGATATGATGCTATGTGCTAGTGACAGTAGGGGGAGATAGTCCCTAGTATACCGGTCGATAGGGCCGAAGGGGCGGTCATGCCCAACCATGCTAGATAGATTATGAGATATATGTGTTACGTGGTAGTAGTAGGGGGTGAAATAGTCCCCAGTATCCGGTCGGGAGGACTGAAGGGGAGACTAGCACCCATATATGCTAGTTAGTATCCGGTCGAGAGGACCGAAGGGGAGGCAAGCTCCCAGATATACTGGTCAGTATCCGGTCGAGAGGACCAAAGGGGAGGCCAGCTCCCAGATATACTGGACAGTATCCGGTCGAGAGGACCGAAAGGGGTAAGTCGGGCACCCAGATATGCCTGACAATATATGTATTTTATGTGATTGTATGGTATGTGGTATGTTGGGAGAACTCACTAAGCTTCGTGCTTACAGTTTTCAGTTTTGGTTTCAGGTACCTCTTCTTCCAAGGGGAAAGAGCTGGCGCGGTAGCGGCCCATCACACACATGCCCTATATTCCGTACTATGAGATCTTCCTGGGGATTTGTACTTTGACATTATTATGTTTTATGAAATGTTTTTCCAGACATGCGATATCTTTATAGAATGTTATGATCGGTGAATGTTTTATTTCAAATGTTTTAAAAATGAAATTTTTGGCTCGTATTTTTGGGATGTTACAAAAGGGTATAGAAAACCCTAAAATTCAAGGATCTCATACTAAACAAAAAAAGGGATCGATTTTCTACCTCAAAGTTGCAGATCCAAGTTGGAAACCCACAGAATAGCAATCCCCTTGGCCTCCTCTTTCTGGAAACACTTTCTTCTTGGCTAAACCACACTAAAAATGATCAAAATAGCTCAATCTCTCTCACAACTCGCTCAAGCTCTCTAGGGTTTCTCTCTCAGGACTGGTAGCCGCTAATGGAGGCCATAAAGGCCTTTAAATAGGGCACAGACCCTGAGGATTAAGGTTTCATTCCATAGCGCGGACTCGTCGAGTCCACCCTTACCGACTCGTTGAGCCTGTTCATTAATCCAGTCAGCAATCGCGGTCCTACTCGACGAGTATACGACTCAACTCGTCGAGTCCTTCTCTTTTACTCAAAATAAATGATCAAACATAATACCTAGAAATCCGGATGTTACAATTCTCCCCCACTAGAATCAGACTTCGCCCCCGAAGTCTTGATTCGCAAACAACTCTGGATGCTGCTCCCGCATTTCCAACTCCGGCTCCCATGTCAGCTCGGACCCTCTCCGATGTTGCCACTAGACCTGAACCAAGGACACCTCCTTGTTCCTCAGAACTTTGATCTTCCGATCCCGAATCGCGATTGGCCTCTTAGCATAATTCAGGCTCACATCCACCTGAATATCCTCCAGCGGCACTACTGCTGACTCGTCGGCTATACACTTCCTCAACTGAGACACATGGAAGGTATCATGAATCCGGCTCAACTCCGTAGGTAGCTCCAACCGATATGCTACCTTGCCCACCCTCGCGGTCACCCTGAACGACCCAATATATTGGGGCCCCAACTTGCCTTTCTTCCTGAAATGAATCACTCCTTTCCATGGAGACACTTTCAGGAGTACGAAGTCTCCGACCTGAAACTCGAGCTCGGATTGTCGCCTATCCATGTAACTCTTCTGGCGACTCTAAGCTGTCAACAACCTCTGCCTGACCTGCTGAATCTACTCTGTCGTCTAAAGCACTATCTCAGTGCTGCCTATCACTCTCTGCCCTACCTCTCCCCAACAGATGGGAGTCCGACACCTCCTCCCATACAACAACTCGAAGGGAGGCATACCAATGCTCGAATGGTGACTGTTGTTTTAGGATAACCCAGCCAACGAAAAATACGTATCCCAACTCCCTCCGAAGTCCAACACACATGCCCGAAGAATGTCCTCAAGTGTCTGAATCGTGTGCTCACTCTGTCCGTCCGTCTGAGGGTGGTAAGCGGTACTGAAATGCAGCCTTGTGCCCAACTCCTCGTGGAACTTCTTCCAGAACCTGGAAGTGAAACGGACGTGCCGATCTGATAAAATAGAGATCGAAACTCCATGATGCGATACCACCTCCCTCACATACAACTCTGCTAGCCTCTCAGCAGAATAACTCTCACTGATAGCAAAAAAGTGAGCACTCTTCGTCAGCCGGTCGACGATCACCCAAATTGCGTCGACACCCCTCGTGGTCCTCGGCAACATGGTGATGAAATCCATAAAAATCTATTCCCACTTCCATTGGGGAACCTCAAGTGGCTGCAACATGCCATGCGGATGCTGGTGCTCAACCTTAACCCTGCGACAGGTTAAGCACCTCTCAACAAACAATGCTACATCCCTCTTCATACAGGGCCACCAATAATCTTTCTTCAGATCCAAATACATCTTAGTGGCCACGGGATGGATCGAAAATCTCGATCTATGCGCCTCCTTCATCAAAGTGGTGCACGCCCTGCCTGCATACAACACCCAAATCCGACCCTGAAAGGTCATAAGCCCGCGGCTATCGGTAATGGACTCCGGTACCTGCCCAATCACCCGCTCTCTCTTCTGGTTCTCTGGTCTCACGACCTCTGCCTGGGCCTCCCGAATGGTGTCCAACACCAGAGTCATCACTGTCAACCACATACAAATGTCTCGAATAGGGGCGCTCTCCGCCCTACGGCTCAGGGCATCAGCTACAACATTAGCCTTGCCCGGGTGGTACAAGATATCACAATCGTAATCCTTTACCACGTCCAACCATCTCCTCCGGCGCATATTCAGATTGGGCTGATCCATCAAATACTTCAAGCTCTTGTGGTCCATGTAGATAGTACACCGAACCCCATACAAATAGTGACGCCAGATCTTGAGGGCGAACACCACTGCCCCCAACTCCAGATCGTGGGTGGGATACCTCGTCTCATGAGGCTTCAGCTGCCTCGATGCGTACGCTATCACATGCCCCCTCTGCATAAGTACTGTACCCAATCCCAATATCGATGCGTCACAATACACCGCAAAATCCTCCATCCCTTCCGGGAGGGCTAGCACCGGGGCTTCGCACAACCTCTGGCAAAGTGCCTCAGCGAGGTATGCTGCTCCGGACCCCATGAAAAAGCAACATCCTTCCGGGTCAACCTGGTGAGAGGCACGAAGATTGTAACATCCAAATTTTCAAAACAATTAAAACTTTTCAAAATCACCCATTTTATTAAGATTGTTGCAAAAAGGTTTTCAATACATTATTAAACAGAGTAATTTCCCAGGTTCATATCATAAAACACCAACGCGTGGAACGGTACGATCACGCCCTTGCCTTGCCATAGACTCTTGAGAACCTGAAACATAAAACCACAACTGTAAGCCCGAAAGCTTAGTGAGATACCCCCAGAATACCAACCACATATACGCCTTTCCAGGCTCTGACCTTCCGGTCCATGTGTCTCAGGGGACTTCCGTCCCTGCTGGGTAAACCTTCCGGTCCTACCCACGCCGACCTTCCGGCCCATAACATATTGCCTTCCGGCCCATAACATATATTGCCTTCCGGCCCATAAGCATAAAATGCATATACAACATAACGAATAATCATATAGCAGTTCATAGACAACAATCGATCAACAGATTACATATCATAGCATTACTCTAACAAGATACCGGTCTAGCCGGTCACTATCATAACATTACCCTATGAATCAGTCAACATACTAAATGCATACATACGCCTTTCCAGGCCATGACCTTCCGGTCCACATAGTAATGCCTTCCGGCCTGTAACATATAATGCCTTCCGGCCTGTAACATATAATGACAACTACCCGGATTTCCATCCGGTAAAAAGGGTCGGCCTTGGTGCCATAAACCCTAGCGATATAGTGAGGATAACTCACCTCGAAACTGCCGACTGAACAGATAGCTCAAGCTGCTCCGATCACTGATACGATCTCCACCTCTGGACAGTCACCAATGCACTGGATTCAAACAATAACAACAATTACCAAAATACCCCTGGAACCACTGGTAAATCCTTGGTCAAAGACAAGGTCAAAGTCAACCCCTGACTGACCCTACTCGCCGAGTCAACCCTATGACTCGCTGAGTCCCCATACTCAGAACTTCACTCAACCTACGATCTAACTCGCCGAGTCACCCCAAGACTCGCCGAGTTCAACGACTCTGAGTCCACTCGCCCTTAACTCACCGATTCCTGAAGACACCCTTTCTACACGTCGAGTATCCCCTTTTTACTCGACGAGTTCCTCCTGGAAGAATCGCGGGGCCACCCCGACTCAACTCGCCGAGTCTGAAGAACAACTCGACGAGTCCCAGTTAATCTTCAAGCTACTCGCCGAGTCTGTTCATCGGACTCGGCGAGTCCATGCCATGAAACCGCTCAAACTGCTTTCTAATGGCAGAACTGCTCCGACCATTCATAGGCCTGGCCTTCCTAGACTGGTCCATCACGTAAGGTCCTCATTTTGGTGCTCATGATACACCCCATGATTCATAACATACATATTGACCTAAGGCATAAGGATTCCAATCCAAAACCTTCATCAATTCCCGAAATGTACAGGCATGGGACATTCTGGACCTCCAAAGGTCCCAATACAGAGTCACAATCGTTTGGGGGACTAGGGTAGCATTCAATCTAATCACAAAAGGGTTCCACAAACCCTAATTCCATAAACACATCAACATAGCAGAGTATACTCGAATTCTTACCTGGATGATGTATTCTCTGTGTCCCCAATCCTCAGAATGTGACTCCCTTGCTGCTCCTTTAGCCAATCCCTTCTCTTCCTTGCACAACCACTCTTCTATAATCAACAATGGCCTATAATCCTTGCTCCAGATGCACACAATCGATTTAGGGTTCTTCTCAGAAGGCTAAAATGAACAATGACGGCCAATGAGTCCTTTTTATACGTCCCAAACCTGAACGGTTAGGGTTTTCGCTAAACAGCGTAGACTCGCTGAGTCCATATCTGGACTCGTTGAGTCCAGTCGCGAACCCGCGACCAAGTCTGCGATCCTACTCGGCGAGTCTAGGCTCCAACTCGCCGAGTCCCCTCTTTAAACACCCCAGAAACATAATTATTACAATACTTGAAATTCCGGGCTGTTACAATTCTCCCCCACTAGGATTAGACTTCGCCCTCGAAGTCTCACTCTGAAAATAGTTCCGGATGCTGCTCCCGCATCTCACGTTCCGGCTCCCAAGTCATTTCCGATCCCTTCCGATGTTGCCACTGAACCAATACCAGAGGTACCTCCTTGTTCCTCAGAACCTTGATCTTCCGATCCCTGATGGCCACTGGTCTCTCAGCATAATTCAGGCTCGCATCCACCTGAATATCCTCTAATGGAACCACTGCCGACTCATCGGTTAAGCACTTCCTCAATTGCGACACATGAAAGGTGTCGTGGTTCTGTCCCAACTCCGCTGGCAACTCCAATCGATAGGCTACCCGGCCTATCCTTGCAATCACCCGAAATGGCCCAATGTACCGGGGCCCCAACTTGCCTCTCTTCCTGAAGCGAATCACTCCTTTCCAAGGAGAGGCCTTCAGGAGTACGAGGTTGCCGACCTGAAACTCAAGCTCGGACCGGCGTCTGTCTGCATAACTTTCCCTGTCGGCTCTGTCGAATCTGCTCTGTCGACTGAAGCACGATCTCTGTACTGCACATCACTCTCTGTAATCGAAAATTACCCAAGATGCAACTCTGCTCTAAATCTCAACGATCACTCGACCCATAAGGGTTAGGAAACCATGAACCACCGGATCCCCGATCCAAAGCCCACTTTGTCCATTCCGGACCGACTGAGAGATCCATTCTCACTCTCAGAGTAACTCTCACAAGTTCTCCTCTTGCCATCACATACACATACTGAACTAGTCCCAACACCCGCAGGTTGAAAGACCCGATACACTGATGATATCCTCGAACATCTCCCAAGATGAACCACTACATCCACCCTACACTCTGATCAGAATCACACTGAGAATTTAAGATTCTCTCTCTCCCTGTATCCCTTCTGAGCCTCAACAGACATCCCAAACCGGATGGGTTCCTACTTCGCTGCCGCGAACACGATGCTCGAAGGCATACTCGAAATACTCTAACCATAACTCGGCTCTGCAGCTTTCATTCTCGTGAACTTGCACTCCCCTTCGGAGTTACACACCTTTCTCTTTTCCTTCCAAGGGACCCTCTTGGCCATAATGCCACTCCAACCGGTGCTACGGTGCTTGCCCCAAGCGACACCACCCTTTTTGCGTAACCGCTATTCACATACTCTGGTTCTCATTGCAGGGGCTCTCAATCCCATGCACTCTCTCCACTCATCAAAATCACTGCCTCAGCTAAACAAGATCACTAACCCGGGGCCAGACCTTCCAATGCAATCACACTGCAACATACACGATCCGCAATCTCAAACTGATCCATCAATACCAACAGAGTCTCCAGCATGACTGGACCGACTCTCATAACATATACTAGCCACTCGAGGCTATATCTCTGTGGGTCCGTACACCCAAACTCTGCGAACCCTCAGGTTCTAACTCTGGGAACCTTCCGGTTCCAGCTCTAGAAACATGCACAACATAATCCCGTGGGATTAATGCAGTACAACCCATCACGTACCTCAAACATACCAATACTCTGATCGCATAACCCCGGTTACTTACTCAAGCTTGATCCCGGCCTTCTCTCAGGCCTCCACAATCGAATGCCCTAGGTCTGTATCCCGCCCCGCATACCCGACACTCACTCTCGTCGGCCTATACTCTGCGCTGACAAACACTGCTGAAACCCAATAGCTAAGCACCCTCACATACTCATCGATCTCCCGGAGAATTCTCCAATTCTCCCCCACTAAAGCACTGACTAACTGCCACCGATCGTCATTAACGACCTTTCAGAACAATCCTGCACAAGAGAACATTTACCCACTGACTGCTTCCCACAAGCATAAGCAACCCTCAGCAAAACACATCTCCTCCCTGATCAATCCACTCAAAAGAATCCGGTCTTTCAATTATCCACTCTACGACTGCAGATGCTACCCGACATTCAACCCAGTGCCGCATCTCCACTAACAACCCTCACGAACGATAACCAACGGAATTCCCAACAATGACCCGTAACCAAACCCACAACCTGCCAAAGGATGAATACCACATCGAAAACCGCACAAGGCTACCGGCACCAAAACACCAAACTATAACCATACCAAACCATCAGGGAACAACGAATGCCAAAGCGAAAACCTGAAGCACCAATCCATAACCATGCCAAACCCGCGAAACAACGAATACCGCATCGAAATCCACACAAGATACCAGCACAAACAATACGCCACAATCAATGCAAGACAATCAAGACATCAAGAAAGCATCATACCCACAGCTGCCTCCGGCACTGCTCCGTCTCCCTCTGCCGCAAGCCGATAAGCACGACCCTGAGCCCTTGGGGCTCCGCCCCATCCTGTCCTCCTCCTGAACTCCTCAAGGTGGCCGGTGCTAGAGCCTGCACCGGTCCTGCAGAAAGCTGTGGACAGTTGGCCCTCAAATGTCCAACCTGCCGACACTGACAACAAATCCTCAAATCCCGAATCGGCACTGACTGCCGACAATCCCGCGCATAGCGCCCCTCCTTTCCGCACTTGCGACATGCACCACCAGACTAGCAAACTCCGGTGTGACCCCTCCCACACTTTCCACAAGTGTGGCCGCTCCGATCCCCCACTCTAACATCAACGGTCCTAGACCATTTCGGCGCCGGCTGCGACTGCATCGGGGCCTGCCTCAGCTCACGCAACTGCAACTCAACCTCTAACTCACGCCACATGATGGCCTCCTGCAACTCCAACAGGGTCTCTCACCTCTGCGCAGACACGAACTGTCTGATATCCCCATTGAGCATACTCAGATATCGGGACATCTGAGCCTGCTCCGAAGCGAACTCAGGACAAAACATCGCCCTCTCAATAAACATCCTGGTGATCTCAGTCACCGACTCCGAATCCTGCTTCAGCCCAAGGAACTCCCGAGCCAATCTCTCTCTCTCATCTCGCAGAATATAGCGAGTACTGAACATCTCTCTGAACTGATCCCCTGAAACCGCAGCCCGCTGCGCGTCGAAATATGATCCCGTGGTCAGTCTCCCTCAATCCCTCGCCCCGAGCCTCAATAGGTTCAGAGCACACCTCACCCTCTGATCAGCAGGGCATAAACTCGTGGAGAAACACCCCTCCATGTCTGATAACCATCTCATAGAAATATTCGGGTCCTGGACTCCATCGAATGTGGGAGGCTTCGTATAATAGAAGTCCCGATACTGAAAACCCCGACTAGCTCCTCTCTTTGCCATTGCTACAGCCGCTGTAACTGCCGCGACAGCCATCTCCGCAAGAGCCGCATATCGCTCATCAAACTACCCAACTATGGCGATCCTGATCGACCCAAACAATTCTGGCAACTCAGCCCGTAACAATGCAGCAACCTCATCACGCAGGATCTCGCGAATCCTCGCATCCCGCTCGCTCGTGCTCGTCCGATCGATAACCTCCGACGGCACCGATTCACCCGGAACTCGCTCTCCCGCTCCTGATCCTGATCCGGATCCACTATCATCATGCCTCGAAATCTCCATACTGAAGGCACCCTACCAATCTCAGGCACTTCCCACAATCCTGGGATCCAACTCACACAACCCTACCCTAGAGATCATGGTTTCCCTGATACGCGTATGGGTCCTGTGCTTTCAGTAGTACGGGCCCATACTACCTTCCACACCTACCCATATTTGTATGAAGTACTACCACAATACCCTAGAGAACATGCATAACAACTATCAACCCTCACCACTAGAGGAACACTGAGAATATCCCATAAGGGACCCTAGGCTACAGGCATCACAAATCAGGCAACATTATCATGAATTCCTGAAGATCCCTAGCCTAACTCTAGCATGCTGTTCTATCAAGCTCAATAAAACAAATATCACGTATCGTATCTTGGGGTTACTTACTGGCTCCGGCTGATCGTACCTCTGCGTCCTCCTTTTACTAAATTTGAAAACCATTTTAATTTCTCTTTTTAAAATCCTCCTCGATTTGAGACTGGAGTCACACGAATGTTTCCCCAATTCACTCAAACCAAGGCTCTGATACCAACTTGTAACATCCAAAATTTCAAAACAATTAAAACTTTTCAAAATCACCCATTTTATTAAGATTGTTGCAAAAAGGTTTTCAATACATTATTAAACAGAGTAATTTCCCAGGTTCATATCATAAAACACCAACGCGTGGAACGGTACGATCACGCCCTTGCCTTGCCATAGACTCTTGAGAACCTGAAACATAAAACCACAACTGTAAGCCCGAAAGCTTAGTGAGATACCCCCAGAATACCAACCACATATACGCCTTTCTAGGCTCTGACCTTCCGGTCCATGTGTCTCAGGGGACTTCCGTCCCTGCTGGGTAAACCTTCCGGTCCTACCCACGCCGACCTTCCGGCCCATAACATATTGCCTTCCGGCCCATAACATATATTGCCTTCCGGCCCATAAGCATAAAATGCATATACAACATAATGAATAATCATATAGCAGTTCATAGACAACAATCGATCAACAGATTACATATCATAGCATTACTCTAACAAGATACCGGTCTAGCCGGTCACTATCATAACATTACCCTATGAATCAGTCAACATACTAAATGCATACATACGCCTTTCCAGGCCATGACCTTCCGGTCCACATAGTAATGCCTTCCGGCCTGTAACATATAATGCCTTCCGGCCTGTAACATATAATGACAACTACCCGGATTTCCATCCGGTAAAAAGGGTCGGCCTTGGTGCCATAAACCCTAGCGATATAGTGAGGATAACTCACCTCGAAACTGCCGACTGAACAGATAGCTCAAGCTGCTCCGATCACTGATACGATCTCCACCTCTGGACAGTCACCAATGCACTGGATTCAAACAATAACAACAATTACCAAAATACCCCTGGAACCACTGGTAAATCCTTGGTTAAAGACAAGGTCAAAGTCAACCCCTGACTGACCCTACTCGCCGAGTCAACCCTATGACTCGCCGAGTCCCCATACTCAGAACTTCACTCAACCCGCGATCTAACTCGCCGAGTCACCCCAAGACTCGCCGAGTTCAACGACTCTGAGTCCACTCGCCCTTAACTCACCGATTCCTTAAGACACCCTTTCTACATGTCGAGTATCCCCTTTTTACTCGACGAGTTCCTCCTGGAAGAATCGCGGGGCCACCCCGACTCAACTCGCCGAGTCTGAAGAACAACTCGACGAGTTCCAGTTAATCTTCAAGCTACTCGCCGAGTCTGTTCATCGGACTCGGCGAGTCCATGCCATGCAACCGCTCAAACTGCTTTCTAATGGCAGAACTGCTCCGACCATTCATAGGCATGGCCTTCCTAGACTGGTCCATCACGTAAGGTCCTCATTTTGGTGCTCATGATACACCCCATGATTCATAACATACATATTGACCTAAGGCATAAGGATTCCAATCCAAAACCTTCATCAATTCCCGAAATGTACAGGCATGGGACATTCTGGACCTCCAAAGGTCCCAATACAGAGTCACAATCGTTTGGGGGACTAAGGTAGCATTCAATCTAATCACAAAAGGGTTCCACAAACCCTAATTCCATAAACACATCAACATAGCAGAGTATACTCAAATTCTTACCTGGATGATGTATTCTCTGTGTCCCCAATCCTCAGAATGTGACTCCCTTGCTACTCCTTTAGCCAATCCCTTCTCTTCCTTGCACAACCACTCTTCTATAATCAACAATGGCCTATAATCCTTGCTCCAGATGCACACAATCGATTTAGGGTTCTTCCCAGAAGGCTAAAATGAACAATGACGGCCAATGAGTCCTTTTTATACGTCCCAAACCTGAACGGTTAGGGTTTTCGCTAAACAGCATAGACTCGCCGAGTCCATATCTGGACTCGTCGAGTCCAGTCGCGAACCCGCGACCAAGTCTGCGATCCTACTCGGCGAGTCTAGGCTCCAACTCGCCGAGTCCCCTCTTAAAACACCCCAGAAACATAATTATTACAATACTTGAAATTCCGGGTTGTTACAAAGATCTTGGAGAAATCTCTGATAAATCTCCGATAATAGCCGACCAATCCTAGAAAACTCCTGATCTCGGTGGGTGATCTCGGCACCTCCCACCTCATAACCGCCTCAATCTTAGCCGGATCTAACAAAATCCCATCCTGGTTATCGAGGTGTTCCAAGAACTGGACCTCTCGTAACCAAAAATCATACTTAGAGAATTTGGCATAAAGCCTCTCTGACCTCAATACCCCGAGAATCTCTCTCAGATGCTCCTCGTGCTGCTCTCTAGATCTCGAATACACCAAAATATAATCAATGAATACAATCACCGACCGATCCAGCATTGGCCTGCACACCCTGTTCATGAGATCCATGAACGCTGCCGGTGCATTGGTGAGCCCAAAAGGCATCACCACGAAATCGTAATGCCCATAACGAGTTATGAACGCCGTCTTCTGCATATCCTTATTTCGCACTCTCATCTGATGATATCCCGACCTCAGATCAATCTTGGAGAACCAAGACGCTCCCTGCAACTGATCGAACAAATCGTAGATCCTTGGTAAAGGATAACGGTTCTTGACCGTCAACTTGTTTAACTCCCGGTAATCAATGCACATCCGGTGTCTTGACAAAACGGATCGGCGCTACCCATGGTGAGCTACTCGGTCTAATAAAACCCTTCCCTAGCAGCTCCTGAAGCTACGAGGATAACTCCTGTATCTCTGGCGGCGCAAGGCGATAAGGCGCCTTGGCGATAGACGCTGCCCCCAGAACTAAATCGATATGGAACTCTACCTGCCTCTTGGGAGGCACACCCGACAACTCCTCGGGAAAAACATCCGGGAACTCGCGCACTATCGGAACCTCATCAATCGAACTTGGCTTCCCAGCGGCCACTCGTGTGTCCACCACATAGGATACAAACCCGCTGTAGCCCTGTTATATACTCTGCCTTGCCCTAGAAGCCGAACAAAACGCTGACCCACATCGGGTACCCTCACCATACACCGTAAGTACTCCCCCACAAGGGTCTCGTATCATCACTAACTGTCACTCGCAATCTATAACAGCTCCAAATCCGCTCAACCAATCAATACCCACTATGACACACACGTCCCCCATTGCAATCGGGACTAGATCTATCGGGAACTCAATGCCGAAGATCTCAAGTACACAACCTCGAATCACATCCGTAGCATACACTGCTCGCTCGTCAGTTATAGAAACTCGCAGAGGTCGACTCAACGCCTCTCGCTGAATACTGATGTGCTGACTAAATGCTAAGGACACAAATGACCGACTCGCACCCGAGTCAAATAACACCAATGCAGGTACAGAATTCACAAGAAAAGTACCTACGCATATTATAATATAAGCACAAAATCTCAAGCATCAAATAATTACATGAAAGAATACATACCAGCCACGACATTGGGCGCTGCACGGACCTCCTCTGTTGTCAACTGGAAGGCTCTCCTGCGGGCCTTCGGTGCCTCGGCCTTCACTGGCCGGGTCTCGGTAGCTCTAGCAGCAGGTGCAGATCCCTGAAGTAGCTGAGGGCACTCGGCCTTCCGATGGCTAATCTGGTTGCAATGAAAGCAAATCGAGAATCCTTTGGAGCAATCCCTCGCGTAATGCCCCTTCCTTACCACACTTGTAACACACCCCAACTCTGCACACCCCCTCGTGACTCTTGCCGCAATTCCCACAAGTGCGGCCCTTCGAACCCCCAGATCTCGAATCAGCGGGCTTTGCCCGCTTGGCTGCCGGCTGAGACTGTGCCGGCCGCCGATCCCTCCCCTGAGACTCGGCCTCCTCCTTGGCCTGAGTCTCTAGCTCGATCCCCCTCTTCCAATTATTTTCCTGAAGTTCGCAAATGTCCGGTATGTCGAGTTCGCCACGAACTCGCGAATATCTCTCCTCAGAATGCTCAGATATCGGCTCGTGCGTGTCTGCTCAGTAGACACATGCTCAGGGCAAAACATCGCCCTCTCATGAAACTTCTAGGTAATAAGAGTAACAGAATCAGTACCCTGCTTGAGGGTCAAAAACTCTTGAGCCAGTCGTTCCCTCTCCACAGGGGGAACGTACTCATCACGAAACATAGTGGTGAACCTCTACCGGGTCACCACAGTAAGCTCAGCGGGAGTGAAATCTACCGATACAAACTTCCACCAGTCCTTCGCCCCCAAGCGAAGCTGGTTCAGTGCGAACCGTACTCTTAAATGCTTCGAACACGAGCAGGTATAGAAACATCCATCAATATCAGCAATCCATCTCATCGCAGCGATCGGATCCTGCGTCCCATCAAACTCTGGTGGCTTCGTGTTGCTGAACTCTCGGTACAACAACGAGTCACCTCCTTGTGGCCTGGCAGCAGCGACGGCTGCGGTGGCCGCAACAACAGCAGCATTAGTAATAGCGGCGTATCGTTCATCAAAAGTCTCGATCAACGTGGTCTTGATAGACCCGAACATCTCTGGTATCTCAGCTCGGATGGCCGCAGCCACCTCCTCATGAATCAATCGGCGGATCTCCTCATCACCGACACTGCTGCTCTCAGGTGTGTGGCGTGTCCCAACCATGATGTCTCTCTGAAATACAACATAAAACATCAGAGATCCGCTCGAGCGTACTCGCACTCGATAACACAACCCTACTTGTTCTCTAGTACCCTAAGGATTCTTACTTGGACTGTGCACTGATATGGTGTCTTCAGTAGTAAGGGCCCTTATACTACCGTCCACACCGCATCGGTATTCATCCCAAGTCCTCCTCCTTGGACCCCATATCACAAGTACTATACATCTCGCTACGCTTAGGCTACCCTTCGGTATACTTCCCATAAGCTCCTCACTGCTACCTACTCACTCTCGAAGCATCTCATAGCAACAATAATCCCCTAGGCTAAGGAATCACAAATCAGGCCACTCTAGTCCTAATATGAATACCTAGCCTACTCTAGCATGCATAACATATCATATCTCATAACACATAATATAAGGGTATTTTGGGAAATCACCGTTCGGGCGCTGGCTGATCGTACACACTGCTCCGTTCTGTCTTTCTCAAAATCTTTTACTCTCTAAAGAAAATGTTTA
The DNA here is from genome assembly GCF_051521515.1 of Lactuca serriola. Classification (NCBI taxonomy): domain Eukaryota; kingdom Viridiplantae; phylum Streptophyta; class Magnoliopsida; order Asterales; family Asteraceae; genus Lactuca; species Lactuca serriola. The sequence goes on along the minus strand of NC_136416.1, from coordinate 63,163,321 downwards.
TTTTATGAAAAACTTTCTCAAATCCTTAGTTTGAGTTCAGATACATCTGAAAATGCACCCGAATCCCTCAAACCAAGGCTCTGATACCAACTTGTAACGACATAAATTTTCAAAATAATTTTTCATTTTTAAATCATAATTTCAATCACCAAAACAATATCCAACAACTGTTTCCAATGTCATCATAACAAGCAAATCCCAAGATCTCAAATACATAAATCCTCTCAATGTGTACGTATCATGCCGACACCTTCCCACGGTCCTCGCTAGTACCTGAATCACATAACACAACAACTGTAAGCATAAATGCTTAGTGAGTTCCCCAGAATACCACATACAACACATACGCCACTCGTGGCTACAGTATGACCCTCTGGTCGATGTGTCTCAGTGGGACCCCCCAGTCCCGTAGCTCGTTGGACCCTCTGGTCCGGTCATAGCTTGTTGGGCCCTTCGGCCCGGTCTGTATCGTTGGACCCTTTGGTCCGGTCTATATCGTTGGACCCTCCGGTCTGGTCTATACAATCACGTATTATACATATATCACATTGCACATAATCTCATACATACAAATAGCACACAAGACCCTCCGGTCTACACATATATACGACTCTAGGTAATGTATAGTGAGAATATTCACTTCGAATGAAGTCGGATAAACTCTCGCGCTCAACGTCCCGACCTTGCCTCCTCCTATCATTCCAATAATATCCCCGATCAATAATATCAACGGTCAAACTTTGACCCGACTCGTCGAGTGCACATGGGCGACTCGGCGAGTCCAAGCGGGTCCTCTGAGTCCTTCTAGCCTCCCTTGGCTCCTTGAGTCATCGTTCCACTCGACAGGTTCCTCCTGTCACGAATCGCGGGGCAACCCCGACTCGACTCGTCGAGTCCACTTATGAACTCGGCGAGTCCACTTATGAACTCGGCGAGTTGACTCCATGATCATACTCAAATGACCTTTTGAGGTCAGATCTGTTTCTCTAATCCATAGATTTGACCTTCCCAAGCATAATATTCACGTAAAGGTCGAATCTTGGTACACATGCAACACCTCCAAAGCTTCTTTTGGAGAAATAACTACTAAAAGGGCAACCTAAGTTCATTTCCTCCATGAAACCACATAAAGTAGGTTGGCTAAGGCTCCCTGGACCTCAAAAGGTCCAGATCCAGAGTCTATCACTCAATGGGACAACATATGCATCAAATCAAGCCAATAAAGGGTATAGAAAACCCTAAAATTCAAGGATCTCATACTAAACAGAAAAAGGGATCGATTTTCTACCTCAAAGTTGCAGATCCAAGCTGGAAACCCACATAATAGCAATCCCCTTGGCCTCCTCTTGCTGGAAACACTTTCTTCTAGGCTAAACCACACCAAAAATGATCAAAATAGCTCAATCTCTCTCACAACTCGCTCAAGCTCTCTAGGGTTTCTCTCTCAGGACTGGTAGCGGCGAAAGGAGGCCATAAAGGCCTTTAAATAGGGCACAGACCCCGAGAATTAGGGTTTCATTCCACAGCGCGGACTCGTCGAGTCCACCCTTGCTGACTCGTCGAACCCGTTCATTAATCCAGTTAGCAATCGCGGTCCTACTCGACGAGTCTACGACTCAACTCGTCGAGTCCCTCTCTTTTACTCAAAATAAATGATCAAACATAATACCTGGAAATCCGGATGTTACACAACTGATCTCAAATTCACCTTTTATGACCCACATACACGTGAAACTTAGAAAAATCATAACTTATTCATACGAATTCACCTTTTAGCTAACTTGTAGCTAGGTTCTATAATATTTTCTTTTTTCTCTGACAGATGGTCAGAATTTCATCTGAGTTCGAATTCTACTGAGAGGTCCACTAGAGATCAGAAATTGTTGAAGAAACAACAATATCTTTCTTTTCTCATGCGATCGGAAAATAAAGAAATGGTTAATCTATTCAAGATAATTACGTATTTACAAAATACCATTTCAATTCATCCTATTTCATCAGATTCGGGATGTGGTATGGTTCCGAAGGATGAACTGGATATGAAGAGTTCCAACAAGATTTCATTCTTGAATAAAAATCCATTTTTTGCTTTATTTCTTCTATTCCATGACCGGCTAAGAAAAATAATATTAAAGCCATGCTCTTAGGAATTATATATAAAGAAATGAACACCTATTTTAGTTTATATATACATAAAATTGAAAAATTAATTGTGCCATTTTAATGTCAGTTCAAAAAAAAAATGTACCATTCTGATATGAATCGTACTCTTGTATTTACCTAAAAAAAAAAAAGGTTGGCAAACAGAAAACAGTAACCATGCATGATTTCAACAATCCATCTCCAATGGAGTGGTATTTACATCATCTAAACAATCTTCAAATTGCGCAAGCTCCATTCAACTTCAACATGGTCGGATATGGTTGCCTCGTAACCATTTGACCGAGGAAAATGAGAATCGTCATCAGCATCATCTTGAGTGGATTGATCCCCAACAATTTGCACGTTGAGTAAGGTTGGACCATCTTCATTCGAATTTCCAGACAAAACCGGGGTGGTTGTGTAACCACCGTACACAAGTGGTTCCATAGAAGAAGAATTCAAAGCACCATTTGAACACAGAAAATCACTGTCGCATGCAGTCGATGAAAACATATTATGATAACACTCTTTTTGCACTGGTTGTATCGAATTCAAACCATGCTCAGTAGTAGGCGTTGTGTAGGCACCATCATCAAGTAGTTGTGCGGAGGAAGAAGCAGGCGATTCGACGGAAACAGAACTCGTAGCACAATCAGAAATTTGATAACCGTTGTATGCATCCGAAGTAAACTGATCCTGATAGGAAGAGGGTGCTTTTATTAAACCCCAACCTTGCAAAGTAGTCGTCGGTTGCATTGGAATAGGATAAGGGCTGGAGTCATTGTTATAAAAAACACCCTGGTTAACCAACGTGTGAGCAAACTCCATCCGATTCGTTTTGAATTCGTTGGATGATTCTGGAATTTCGACAGGTGCTGCCATTTGAAAATGGGTATCCAAATGGTCATTAGCTTCTTGAACGTCAACTTGTTCAGGGCGGTTTGAAACTTTGATTTCACATGTATCTGGTACTCGTCGTCTCTTGGGCAAAAGTATGTCAGGTGTTACGTTGGGTTCTTCGGTCACCTCATTTGGATTCATAATGCTTCCAACTTCTTCCGCCCCATGACTGTTAGCAGTTTGCTCCATGTAAATCTTGCACAACACCCATTCGTTCAACTGCAAGATATAGCATATATCAGAAATTGCAACATTAAGAATTATGAATTTCTTTGGGTTTCTATATACATACCTTGTCTCCATTTTCAGACGGGTGATCATTGGGTGCGTTGGTTGTATATTCATGCATTAACCACATAGTTTTGCGCGCATTCCCAATAAACGCAAGAGTTCCCTTGTAGCCGACTATTTGTCTAGTGGCGTCATACACCGGCTTATGTCTTCGGGTAATCCTCCACAACCCTCGTTTTCCAATTACTGTTCTATAACGTTGATTCCCTCTACGGTCCTTTGTATCTCTCAAAGTCAGAAAATACCATTCATTCTCATGGGAGCGATATCGTTCTGCAATTAAAACACATGAATTAATTAGCATCAAATCATTTAAGTTGACTTAATCATGTTTCCTTACTAAAGACAGGAGTTTAGTGTCTGAACAGACAAGAAAGTAACCATCATTCAAGATGAATGTATCTTTAATTAATTAATTACTAACTAACCTGTGAGTTCTCCAGGCTTGTATTTGTAAACATTGACCTCATGTAACCGGCACTGCTTGGGGATCTCTCTTGATTCGATCTTGGCCTTCAAGTAGTCTACGATGAGCTCTGAATCTGTGGGATTGAATCGAAAGCCGGAAGGAAGCTGATCGGTGAAATCTAGCGCAACTTGCTCACCGTTACAATATGGGATGATTTCATGTTCGACGTCCATTGAATTTGATGGAAGCATTAGTGCATAACTACTGGTGTGAAAGTCGAATGAAGTCGATGAGTATGAGTATTGGGCAAGTTTATATATATAGTGAGGAAAAAAATATATTAAAGGAAAGGTTTATCGTTTGTTGATTGACGCGAAAGGTTCGCTAATCTCATGCCGTTTTCTGTTATAATAATCCCATGGGATTTTCGGTTTATTCAGTCACTAGATAATAAAAACAATAACCTATGTTTAGTTGTACGAAATCATTGCTTATTTTTTTTGGATTGGATAGTGAAAGTTTAATTTAATCAATCAATTCATCTTCATTTTTACAATTTAATCTAATAATTGTATTAAATTTTATCATCTATAAAAATATTATCAAAATGATTAAAAATAAAGAAAAAGGCAAATCACCTAACCTTATTCACATCTTTCAAAATTTTAACAAAAAAAAAAACAATTTGATCAAAATAGTCATCATTTTTGCAAATAACATCTGCGAAAACTTTGCCATTCATTAAAAATGAAAACTAACATGTTTTAATGATTTCCACATATTGGTTTCTTTAAAAAATCTAAGCCTTGTGCAAAAATGTGAGTCCATTTGAGAAAAAAAGAATGGGGAAAATATCATATTAGGCCAAAGAATTTTTCATGTTTGTTTTAAAAGATCACTTATCTATTTTTTGGTATTTTAAGTTGGAGTGAACATTTGGACCGGATCGGACCGACTTTTGGATCAGACTGGTTTTGGAGATTATTGCGAACCAGACCGAATGAGACTTATCGGGTCCAGGTCCATGTCCATGTCCGGGTCCGGGTTTTTCGGTTCTTGTACCCGTTTGGACTGGTATAACTTTACATGCATATGATACAACTTGTTAAAACACGTATTTGGGTTTGATACAACTCGTTAAAATGAATATATTGATGAGTTTGATACGTTACAACTCGTTAAAATGAAAAAAAGGGTTTGATACGGTACAACTTGTAATAATGAATATGTTTTTGTTTCTTGTACCCTTAGGATCGGTCAAACTTTGATTGTTTATACTTCATGCCATTTGTTTGAAGGATTGTAATTCATTGAATATAAAAAACAACAAAATTATATTTTAAACTCATCTACAAAATCTAAATTACAACTTAAAAAAAACCGCATGTTAATTCGACTTAAAAGAAATAAGATATGCTTGTTTAAAAAATTTCACGTAATACAAAAGTTTAAATTTTTTGCTGAAAAACTGAAATATTTCAGCTTTGATATCTCAACTTTGAAGGATTGTAACACATCGAATATAAACAACAAAATTATAGTCTAAAATCATCTACAGACTCTAAATTACATGTTAGAAAAAACTTCATGTCAATCTGACATAAAACAAATGAGATATGATTGTTTAAAGCATTTCTCAGAATACAAAAGTTAAAATTTATTGTTGAAAAACTGAAATATTTCAGCTTTGATATCTCATCTTTGAAGGATTGTAACTCATGAAATATACCACCAAAAACAACACAATTAGAGTATAAAATCTTCTACAAACTCTAAATTACACATTGAAAAAAACCGCAAGTCAATCCGACATAAACGTATGAGATATGCTTGTTTAAACAATTTAACAGAATACAATTTTTTTTTTTAAATTAAGCCAGTCGAAAACCGATTTTTACCCGGAACCGGCGGGACCGGACCAGTAAAAAAATCGGACCAATTTTGCTTAAATCCTAGAACCAAGAACCGGACCGCGAATAAAAAAACGGTTCGGTTTGATCCGGTCCATAGGTCCAAATGCTCACCCCTAATTTTAAGAGATTAAACTTGATTTTTTGGGTTTAAAGTCATTTTTGAAAAATTGAAGGGGTAAGCCGGTTACCCCTTAGATTTGCCAACAAAGAGCCACGTTTCTCTATTCACGCTCTTGAAAAAGCACCTTAATATCAACCTTTCTTCGTCTCCAACCCTTAAAACATGCAACAAGATTTCCAGCATAACCCTAGCATAAACAACAATAAACAAGAAAATCCAAAAAGGTACCCCTAAATTTCTATCAACATACAAAATCATCCCCGGTTTTCAATTCTCAATTCTCAATTCTAAATTCAGGTGAGAGTCAAACATAAAAGTCAACCATCAGCTACTGATTCAACAAAAGAAGCAAACCTTGATTCATTTCCATTTAAGGCTGCAATTGTTTCCATTATCATCCATGTTGACTCATATTTAATATAGTTTTCCTTATGATTAACATCATATTCTTTATATCTTTTAAGACATTCATTTGTTTGATCATATCCACTACTAAACCATAGATCAGAATCACCATCTTCAACATCTTTGCCCTTATTCACCGGTGAAGAAAGAGAAAGCATTGGGGTTTAAAGAATCATATGAAGGTTTTTAAGAATGATTTTTCACTCGATTCCGTGGATTTGGTTTTATTTCTGTTTTTGGATGTCGAGGTCAATGTCTATTTTAGGAATCGATTTCTCCAATGTCTTTCTTCATCGGTATGTTGTGAAATACATTTATTTCCCTATATATGCTTGTGAGATGCAAGGCCCACCATCGTCACTTCCATCCTCTGCTCTCTCCTCGACACTATGGATTACGACGAGGATACTCCGCCAACTGAGCAACCTAATGATTCTGATGACCACCACCATGTCACACCCATCTCTGAACATCTAACCCTATTGAGTCTCCTCTTTGTCTTCATCAACATCTACCCATCATGAACATCAACCTTATCACCATCACACCCACCACCAACAACAATTGAATGGAAAAAGAGTGGTTATTTAATTTTTTGTTGCGATCAGAAGGAGAATAAGAGTGTTGCGATTGACTTTTTGAGAGAAGATACCAGAAGTGTGTGTTGGGTCGTGGGTATGACTTGCAAATATGTAAATTTCTTTCTATCATTATTAATTTATTAGTGGTAATGGTGACATGTCAATTGATACTAACAGTCACAAGTCCAAGCTTCTTATTAATAGGCAACCTTCCACTTTATTCCATTAAAATGCAAAACGCACACACACACACATTAGCGACGTTTTGAAACAAACACAAAAAGTTCGTTGGGCTTATATGAAATTTTCCCAAAAGAATTTAAATATGTTAATTTGTGAGATTTTCTTACTATATGTGGCGAAATAATTGATAGTTGAAAAACTGGCTCCTGTGAAAGATATCAAATGACATAAAAGTGCATTTAGAATTCAATGTTTTTTATAGTTTAATAAAGGTATATTTCAAAAAATTAACTTTTGAAAAACTAGTTTAAATAGCTTTCTAAAAAGTTCGATTAGAATCTACTTTTTTATTGACAACCATGACCATTTAAAAAAGATAGAAAAACATGCTAGCTTATCAACTAGCATTGGCGTGCCAAACACATCCTACATGTACTTGAGATAATAACAAAAAAAAAGATATATCACATCTGCAAAATCCTCAAGTCCATCTGAGAAATCTTATGGAAATATGGTGAGATTTTTTTTTTATTTTCATAGGTTAAAACTATAATATTAAACATTTTTTTTTGTTGTAGAAATAGTGTTTGAAGAATCTCAAAAACAAAAAAAAAAACTTTAAAAATTAATGTTTTTTTTTATTTCTCAGACAAAACATAAAAAAAAAAACTCTTATTCTTCTTATTCAAGCCACCGAAACACCAAAATGGGTCAAGAACCATGAAGAGGGATGAGGGTTAGGGTTAGGGTTTTTTGAGATTTGAGGGTGATGGAGGCTGATAATGAACCCTAAAATCGAGTTAAGGAGGTTTAAATACGAAGAAAACCCTAAAAGATCATGGGTTTGGGTTGCAACCTTCTGCGCATCGTAACCTCCTATGCGTCATGTTGGGACCATATATCCGCTACGCGTTTCTCATCCTGGCTTGTCACGTCGAGACCACCCTATGGTCACCTCTTGACACATGATTTTCCTCAAAAACCCAAGCTTTTGACTCCTTAATGCCCTAAACCGAAACATTCTTGAAAATGGGTGAAACAACCCAAAAATACGACCCAAAAATTTCAATTTTTATCATAACAAAACATGAAACCAAGTATCACATAACAACAACATACGTCGCGTGTTTCAAAAACCATGATAAAATACTGAGAGAAAGAAAAGTGTATCAGAACCGTATCTAAACAAATCAACTAATGAAATCAACTCCCAGGACAAAAACTGAAGCTGTGGTGTGTGCGATGCCATCATCTCGAGCTCTTCCCTTTGCTTGCGGAAGTACCTGAAACCAAAACTGAAACTGTAAGCACGAAGCTTAGTGAGCTCCCCCAAACTACCACATACCATACAATACATATAAAGCACATACTGGGCCTTGCCCACTGCATCAAACCGAAGTCTGGAACTAGTTGCATCGGACAGAAGTCCGGAACTGACTGGGACCTTGTCCCCTGCATCGGACCGGAGTCCGAAACTAACTGCATCAGACCGAAGTTCGGAACTGACTGCATCGGACCGAAGTCCGGAACTAGCTGCATCGGACCGAAGTCCGGAACTGACTGGGACCTTGTCCCCTGCATTGGACCGAAGTCCGGAACTGGCTGATCATGGCATAGCATAACACATACCAACTAATATAAACACATATACTGCATGCTGCATCGGAACAGAGTCCGGAACACATAACACAAACATGCTTGAATCACAAAGACATCAAGCACTCTAACTTCTACATCGGACAAAAGTCCGGGACTACTGCTAACTAAACGGGCCGGCATTGTGGCTGTAGACCCGTTCCTACTGAAAGGAAACTCACCTCGTGAACTGGCTGCTGTGTGAATGGCTCTGGAAGCTAACTGCTGCTGCTCCGGTATCTCCCCGGCTACAAGTCCATAAACACACTCAATCAAATGCTAAACACTGCACTGGGTAAAATGACTCTTTTACCCTTGGTCAAAGTCAACTCTCTCGGTCAAAGTCAACCCACAGTTGACCTGACTCGCCGAGTTGGGCCGCCAACTCGCCGAGTCTCTGGTCTCACTTCTCAACCCTACTCGTGGCTACTCGTCGATTATGGCATCGACTCGACGAGTACCCTCTCGATCCAAGAACTCAGACAATCTTCATCCGACTCGCCGATTCATATGAACAACTCGACGAGTTGTTCTTAAGCTAAGAAGATTGCCTTGGACTCACCGAGTTGTATGAACAACTCGTCGAGTCCCTCCATTACTGAGTCTGCCCTCCAACTCACTGAGCCCACTCTACTACTCACAGGCTTCCACTCGACATCACTCAAAAAGGGAAAAACGGGACTCGCGACTTGACTCGCCGAGTCGTTCTTCCGACTCGCCGAGTCACATCCATGCAGCTACTCTAAACTCGATTCTGCTTGAATCCAGCGTCTGAAACTTATAGATCTGGGCTTTCTTAACTCGATTAGCACGTAAAGATTCTATCTTTACGTGCCCATAGGCGACCAAGAAGATAATAAGGCTCAAAAAACATAATAAAGGCTAGATCTAGGGTTCTTATGCAAGGCATCTTCAAAAAGGCAATAGATCCGGGCTCTACAACTCCTAAATGAACAGATCTAGGGATATCTCAACCTATTAAGGCATCCATACAACTATAGGGCTTGGAAAATGCATCAAACTAGCCCTAGAAGAGTTCTAATGGAGGTCTAAAGCATAAAACAGAAGGAATCCGAGAAATACCTCAATGAACTCTGCTTTTGCCCTTGGATCTTTTCTCTACACCTCTTCTCTGAGCTCCTTTCTTCTTCTTCTTCTTCAAGCCTTCAAAATCCACACACAAAAGCACTTAAAACAATAAGGAATGGATTAGGGTTTTCTCACAGCTCTCTGAGGGTGAAGGAGGCGAGTTTGGGGCACAAAGCATTGCTTAAATAGTGAGCAACCCGGGGATTTAGGGTTTCTTCCAGGCAGGCAGACTCGCCGAGTCCCGAATATGGACTCGCCGAGTCGCCGACTAACACGTGCACAAAAACTCGACCCTACTCGACGAGTCAGGCCATAGACTCGCCGAGTCCCTCAATGAAACTTTTAAATAATTGTCACAGGAACAACATACCAGAGATGGGGCGTTACAATGGGTGCTACATCCTTAACTTCTCAAGGTCTTAATATTTCATTAACAATCAATAGAGAATAGTCAACCAATGCAACAGCCAAACTCTGACCATAATCAAAATTCAATCCTTAAGACAAGTGATCAACTAGTCATTGGTTCAATATATCTCTATGAACATGAGACATGGATAAGGTCAATCTCAATGTTTAATATTCTGTTTATCGATCAATAATTTATGAAAACTAGGGATGAGCATTGGAACCGGCTCGAACCGGAACCGGCCTAGGAACCGAACTTGGTGGAAAATAGAAACTAAATCGGACCACCGATTCTTACCGGGCCTTCAATGTTGGAACCAATCCTTGAGAAATAGCAACATATTTTGAGAAATATTTCAGTTACGGTTTCGGTTTTTGCTGGTTCTACCGGTTCCAGTTCCTATCGGTTCCCGGTTCCAAAAATCCACAAGAATATCGTCCCCGTCCCGGCCCGATTGGTTCTATCCGGTTTCAGTTACGGTATCGGTTCTAACTGGTTCCCCGGTCCAAATGCTCATCCCTAATGAAAACACATCTAACTTCTAAATTGAACACATCAATTTAGTTGGGGCTCGGCCAAACACTTCAGATTATACCTCATTCGCGATGATATCTCTGTCTTCTACCGTATGTTGAACGTAGTGATATTTTCTGAGTATATGTAACACTGTAAGAATTAAAGCAATTTTTTTCATTTTCAAAGCACATTTTCATTCACAAATTATTAATAAAATCTCATTGTATCATATCCCTATTCCACAAAACATTTCCCAAGATCGAAATACTTAAAAACTCCAGGTGTGTGTATGAATCATTCAGGCGCCTTCCCGCGCTCCTCACTAGTACCTGAAACACATAACACAAAACACTGTAAGCACGAAGCATAGTAAGTTCCCCAAAATACCACTCTAACACATATTAGCCACTCAAGGCTATAACATTGTTGACCCTCTGGTCAGCGTGTCTCAGTGGGACCCTCCAGTCCCAATTCTCTGTGGGCCCTCTAGCCCTAACTCTATGGACCCACTGGTCCTATCTCTGGAAACTCTAAATCATGTATATCACATATCACAATAATACTAAATAGCATATAGATACACTGGCACATGACTCAACAGTACACTAGCACATAACTCTACTACCACACTAGGTAGAGTATAGTGAGAAGACTCACCTCAGATGTCTCAGTAAATCTCTGACTTGGTAGAAATATGATCTAGCCTCCGCCTAATCACATAAAGTAAATACTCTCATAAATGTAACTCTCGAGACTAGACTCAACCCTCTCTTGGCACCCTTAGAAGGGTAAAAGACCATTTTACCCCTCACTTGACACAAAGACCCCATTGTTGACCAAACCCTCAAAGTCAACAAAGTCAACGGTCAACTTTGACCCGCCTCGCCGAGTGCACTTGGGCAACTCGGCGAGTCTACGCGTGTCCACTATCCCTCTAGTCTCGCATGACACATCAAGTCTTTACCCTGCTCGACGGGTAACACCTGGCATGAATCGCGGGGCCACCCCGACTCAACTCGCCGAGTCCTATTATGAACTCGGCGAGTTCCGCCTTGAACTCCAGTCCTCTATTTCCCTCTAACTTACCGATTCATTCCCCCAACTCGGCAAGATACTCACTGAGTGAACTATGGGAAAACCCTAGCCCTACTCGTCGAGTCTGTTCTTGGGACTCGACGAGTTCATGCAATGCTCAAGCTCAAATGACCTCCTGAGGTCAGATCCGTTCCTCTAATCCATAGATCTAGCCTCCTTAAGCAATATAACCACGTAAAGTCTGGATCTTGATGCCCATGCAAAGACCCAATGGCTCTATTTGAATAAATGGCCTCAATATGTCACCCTAAGCTCATATTACCCAATGTCACCCCATAAAGATCAGGGAGTTAAGGTCTCTGGACCTCTTTGGATTCAAATCCGAAGCCTCAACACAAGAAGGGACAAATTGCACCACCATTCACACTCTAAATGGGCTAGAAACCCTAAATCTCAAGGATTAACACCCAAAACTGAAGAAGGATCAAAAATATACCTCAATATGAAGTTCTTAGGGTTGGAAATCCATAGAATAGCACCATCTTCAACTCTTTCTTGCCTTGGTCACCTTCTTCTTGCAAAAACACCCACACAAGGATCAAAAATGGCCTCTCTTTCTTCACAAACACTCTAGATCGCTTTGGGTTTCACTCAGGGGGTCTGCTAGCCGCACTTGGTGGCTATAAGCCCCTTTAAATAGGTCTCAAACCCCGAGGATTAGGGTTTCATTAAACAGCACGGACTCGCCGAGTCCACTAGTCGACTCGCCGAGTCCGGTCATTAAACCAGATAGAAATCACGATCCTACTCGGCGAGTCTAAGCGTCAACTCGCCGAGTCCTTCCAAAATCTCCAAAATAAATGAATAAATAATGTACCTGGAAATCCGGATGTTACAATTCTCCCCCACTAGAATCAGACTTCGCCCTCGAAGTCTCTTTCCACAAATAACTCTGGATACTACTCACACATCTCTAACTCCGGCTCCCAGGTCAGCTCGGAACCCTTCCGATGTCGCCACTAGACTTGAACCAATGGCACCTCCTTGTTTCTCAAAACCTTGTTGCTTCTATCCCGAATCGCGATCGGCCTCTCAACATAGTTCAGGCTCGCATCCACCTGAATGTTCTCTAATGGAACCAATGTCGACTCATCGGCGATACACTTCCTCAACTGAGACATGTGGAAGGTATCATGAATCTGACTCAACTCCGCAGGTAGCTCCAAATGGTATGCTACCTTGCCCACCCTGGCAGTCACCCTGAAAGGACCAATATACCGAGGCCCCAACTTGCCTCTCTTCCTGAATCGGATCACTCCTTTCCAAGGATATACCTTAAGGAGTACGAAGTCACCAACTTGGAACTCGAGCTCCAAGCGACGCCTGTCTGCGTAGCTCTTTTGACGACTCTGAGCTGTCAGTAACCTCTGCCTGACCTGCTATATCTGCTCAATCGTCTGAAGTACTATCTCTGTACTACCCATCACACGTTGTCCGACCTCACCCCAGCAAATGGGAGTCCGACACCTCCTCCCATACAACAGCTCAAAGGGTGGCATATCGATGCTCGAATGATGGCTGTTGTTATAGGAAAACACAGCCAAAGGAAAATATGTGTCCTAACTCCCTCCGAAGTCCAGTACATATGCCTGAAGCATGTCCTCGAGCGTCTGAATCGTCCGCTCGCTCTGCCCGTCGGTTTGTGGGTGGTATACGATGCTAAAATGCAGCCTCGTACCCAACTCCTCATGAATTTTTTTCCAGAACCTGGAAGTGAAACGCACATCTCGATCTGAGACGATCGAGATCGGCACTCCATGCCGTGATACCACCTCCTTCACGTACAACTCTGCCAACCTCTCAGCGGAAGAGCTCTCACTGATAGCAAGGAAGTGAGCGCTCTTCGTCAACCTGTCCACAATCACCCAAATTGCATCGACGCCCCTTGCAGTCCTTGGTAATTTGGTGATAAAATCCATGGTAATCTGTTCCCACTTCCACTCGGGAACCTCCAACGGCTGCAACTTACCATGCGGTCTCTGGTGGTCGGCCTTAACCCTGCGACAAGTCAAACACCTCTCAACGAACCATGCAACATCCCTTGATATGTGTATTTTTATATATATTTTTATACACTTTATCTTAATATTTTGGCCTTATTTATTCTATTTTAGAACTAAAAAGTACTCATAATACTTTGAATTATGTTTTGTAGCTATTTGTTGTCGATAAAGCACAAAAGAAAAGACTGAAGCGGGAACCGGACTTAGAAGCTAAAAGAAATAAAAAATACTGAAGAAGTGGACTTACGCCCCGCGTAAGGTAAAGGTACGCGCCGCGTACACCTTTGCACCGGATAGACTTGATCGCGTGATTATCTTGAGTACGCGCTGCGTAATCCTGAGTATGCCCAGCGTACTTAGGTCGGCCACAAAGACTATAAATGTCGATTTTTAGCTAACCAGGAAGAGGGATTCGACTTCTAACCTAATTTAGTCGACAATTAACTTCTGTTAAGCCGTTTTGAGGGTCTAGAAGGCGGCCGGAAGGCCGTTAAGCTAACGGGAGCAGAGATCGGAAGGATTGGAGAGCGGATACATGTTGGTAATCATATGGATTGTTGACGTGACCATGTTTAGCATTCCATTGTGGTACTTTTCTGTATTTAGTTTCTGATTTGGGTGTAAAAACCTTTTACTTTATGTTTATGATTGAATGAAGCTTTGATTATTAGACTAATTGCTATATTAAATAGTTTATTTGTGTTTAATTTATCTTGCCAAGCTTGTTTAAAGATCCTCATGTGTTAATGATGATTATTTTCTGTTAATTGTTAAGTGAATTGAGCTGCTTGAACATCTGCTTGATTGCTTGTCTCTTATGATTTTTGATGACCATCGAGATTATAAGACTAGAAATAACGAATGTGGAACTAGGATTAATTTGAGAATAAATAAGTTAATGTGTGAGCCTTGTTTGATGACCATCAACAAGAGGTTAATTAAATGTCTACATTGATTAACTATATTTACAAGTCTTGCTTGATACGAACTGAACACTAGGAAACATGTTAGTTTAATCAACTGATCACTGTTTGAATTGACTTGTTTGCTAAAGGATTAGTTATAGTGAACATGAATCTAATCATTTTAGGAATCGGTGAACATTGAATAAATGAATTTGTGTATGCAATTGTCTATGTTTTTAGAGTGTAATTTATCTAAACCAAAGTACCTGAAGAGATTTGCTTTCCTGTTAGTTTATCGAGAGTTGTTAATTGTTAGTTTGAGATGTATTAAACCATTTTATTTATTATTTTCGTGTGACCTGTAACCTATAATCAAATATAATAAATTAATCCACCGTTCCCTGTGATCGACACCCGACTTACCTAAGCTATACTGTAATCTGACTAGGTACACTGCCTATAAGTGCATAGATAGTCTAAGTTTGTTAGGTTATAAATATTAAAATTAGTGGGTACTTTTGTGCACATCATCCCTCTTCATACAGGGCCACCAATACTCTCTCTTCAGGTCCGAATACCTCTTAGTGGCCCCGGGATGGATCGAAAACCTCGATCTATGCGCCTCCTCCATCAAGATGGTACGCGTTCCGCCCACAAACGGTACCCAAATCCGACCCTGAAAGGTCATAAGCCCTCGGCTATCGGTGATGAACTCCGATACCTGTCCGATAACCCGCTCTCTCTTACGGTTCTCTGGTCTCATGGCCTCAGCCTGGGCCCCTCAAATGGCGTCAAACACTGGAGTCATCACTATCAGTCTCATACAAACATCTCGTATCGGGGCGCCCTCCGCCCTACGACTCAGGGCATCGGCTACAACGTTAGCCTTGCCTGGGTGGTAAAGGATCTCATAATCGTAATCCTTCACCACATCCAACCATCTCCTCTGGCGCATGTTCAGGTTGGGCTGATCCATTAAATACTTCAAGCTCTTGTGGTTCGTGTATATGGTACACCGAACCCCATACAGATAGTGACGCCAGATCTTGAGGGCGAACACCACTGCCCCCAACTCCAGATCGTGGGTGGGATACCTCATCTCATGAGGCTTCAGTTGCCTCGATGCGTATGCTATCACATGCCCTCTCTGCATCAGCACCGCTCCCAGCCCCGATATCGACGCGTCACAAAACACCACAAAGTCCTCCATCACCTCTGGAAGGGCTAACACCGGGGCTTCGCACAGTCTCTGGCGAAGTGTCTCGAAGGAGGCCTGCTGCTCTAGGCCCCATGAAAAAGCGACATCCTTCCGGGTCAATCTGGTGAGTGGCACGACGATCTTGGAGAAATCCCTGATGAATCTCCTATAATAGCCAGCCAACCCTAGGAAACTCCTGATCTTGGCGGGGGATCTTGGCACCTCCCAAATCATCACTGCCCCAATCTTGGCCGGATCAACCAATATCCCATTCTGGTTAACGAGGTGCCCAAGGAACTGGACCTCTCGTAACTAGAAATCACACTTGGAGAATTTGGCGTAAAGCCTCTCCGTTCTCAAAACTCCAAGGATCTCCCTCAAATACTCCTCATGCTGCTCTCTGGATTTCGAATACACCAATATATCGTTGATGAACACGATCACCGAGCGGTCCAACATCGGCCTGCACACTCTATTCATGAGATCCATGAACACCGCCGGTGCATTGGTGAGCCCGAAAGGCATCACCACGAACTCGTAATGCCCATAATGAGTCCTGAACGCTGTCTTCTGGATATCCTCATCTCGCACCCTCACCTGATGATATCCAAACCTCAAATCGATCTTGGAGAACCAAGATGCTCCCTGCAACTAATCGAACAAATCGTTGATCCTCTGCAACGGGTAACGGTTCTTGACCGTCAACTTGTTCAACTCCCGGTAATCAATGCACATCCGGTGTGAACCATCCTTTTTCTTGACAAAGAGGATAGGCGCTCCCCACGGTGAACTACTCGGCCGAATAAACCCCTTCTCCAGCAGCTCCTGAAGCTATGAGGATAACTCCTGCATCTCTGGAGGTGCAAGGTGATAGGGCGCCTTGGCGATAGCTTCTACCCCCGGTACCAAATCGATACGAAACTCCACCTGCCTCTCAGGAGGCACACCCGACAACTCCTCCAGGAAAACATCCGGGAACTCTCGCACTATCGGAACCTCATCAACTGACCTCGGCCTCCCTGAATCAACCCTCGTATCCATCACATATGCCACAAACCCACTACAGCACTGCTGTAGACTCTGTCTCGCTCTAGCGGCCGAACAAAATGCTGAACCTGAACGTGTACCCTCACCGTACACCGTAAGAACTCCCCCACTAGGGTCTCGTATAGTCACCAGTTGTCGCTCGCAGTCGATAACCGCTCCAAATTTGCTCAACCAGTCCATGCCCACGATGACACAGACATCTCCCATTGCAATAGGAACTAAATCGATCGGAAACTCAACGCCGAAAATCTCGAGTACACACCCTCGGATCACCTGGTGGCATACACTTCCCTCTCGTCAGCTATGGAAACTCTCAGAGGTCGACTCAACGCCTCTCGGCTAATACTGATGTGCTAACTAAAAGCCAAAGATACAAAAGACCGACTCGCACCCGAGTCAAATAACACCAAGGCAGGTACAGAACTCACAAGAAAAGTACCTACGCATAACATAATATAAACACAATATCTCAAACATAAAAATAAATATATGAAAGAATACATACCAGGCATGACATTGGGCGCTGCACATACCTCCTCCGCAGTCAACTGGAAGGCTCTCCCTCGTGCCTTTGGTGCCTCGGCCTTCATTGGCCGACTGTCTGTAGCTCTCACGGCAGCAGGGGCGGATCCCTGATATGCTCCCTGAGCTATCCCTTGCAACTGTTGACACTCTGCCTTCCGGTGTCCAGCCCGGTTGCAGTGAAAACATACTGCAAACCCCTTGGGGCAATCCTTGGCCATATGCCCCTCCTTGCCACATTTGTAGCAAGACCCCGCTCTACACACCCCATCGTGGCTCTTGCCGCACTTGCCACAAGTGCGCCCCCCTGACTCCCAGATCTCGAATCAGCGAGCTTGGCCCGCTTGGCTACCGACCGAGATTGCACCGGTCGCCGATCTCTCCCCTGAGACTCAGCCTCCTCCCTAGCCTGGGTCTCCAGCTCTATCTCCCTCTTCCGAGCATTTGTCTGAAGCTCATCAAATGTCCGGTACGTCGAGTTTGCCACGAACTCTCGTATATCCCTCCTCAAAATGCTCAGATATCGGCTCATACGTGCCCACTCGGAGGACACGTGCTCTGGGCAAAACATTGCCCACTCATGGAACATCCTCGTAATCACTGTAACAGACTCAATACCCTGCTTGAGGGTCAGAAACTCCTGGGCCAAACGCTCCCTCTCCACATGGGGAACGTACTCATCTTGGAACATAGCAGTGAACCTCTCCCAGGTCACTGCAGCAAGCTCAGCAGGTGAATAATGCATCGTTACAAACTTCCACCAGTCCTTTGCTCCCAAGCGAAGCTGGTTCAATGCGAACCGGACTCTCAAATGCTCTGGAGACGAGCAAGTAAAGAAACACCCCTCGATGTCTGAAATCCACCTCATCGCTGCAATCGGGTCCTGGGTCCCATCCAACTCTGGTGGTTTTGTGTTGCTGAACTCCCGGAACAGCAACGCATCACCACCCTGTGGCCTAGTCGCAGCTATAGCTGCAGTGGCCGCAGCAACCGCAGCCTCAGAAAGAGCAGCATATTTCTCGTCAAATGTCTCTATCAGTGTGGTCTTGATAGACCCGAACATCTCTGGTATCTCTGCCCTGATGGCCGCAGCCACCTCCTCATGAATGATCCTACGGATCTCCTCATCACTAGTACTGCTGCTCCCTGGTGTGTAGCGTGTCCCAACCATGATCTCCCTCTGAAATACAACATAATAATATTAGGGACTCGCTCGAGTATATCCACACTCGATGACTCCACCCTACTTGTTCCTTAGTACTCTAAGGATTCTTACTTGGACTGCGCACTGACCCGGTGTCTTCAGTAGTACGGGCCCAATACTACCGTCCACACCGCATCAGCATTCATCCCAAGTCCTCCTCCCAGAGTCCCAAATCCCAAGTACCCTACTCTCTTTAATCATATGCTACTCACTAGTAGATCTCTCATAAGCTCCTTGCTGCTATCTAAACACTCTCAAGCATCCCTAGTAACAAAACTCCTAGACTAGGGCATCACATATCAAGCCACTCTAGTCCTATTAAGAATACCTAGTCTACTCTAACATGCATAACATAACTCATCATATATCATAACATAATATATCTCATAACACTTATTGCAAGGGTATTTTGGGAAATCACCGTTTGGGCGTTGGTTGATCGTACACACAGCTCTGCTCTTTTTGTCTCAAAAATCTTTTTACTCTTCTAAAATTGTTTTGTTATCAAAAATTTTCTCAAATCCTCGGTTTGAGTTCAGATACGCCCGAAGATGCATCCGAATCCCTCAAACCAAGGCTCTGATACCAACTTGTAACACCGTAAGAATTAAAACAATTTTTTTTTTAATTTTCAAAGCACATTTTCATTCACAAATTATTAATAAAATCTCATTGTATCATATCTATGTTCCACAAAACATTTTCCAAGATCGAAATACATAAAAACTCTAGGTGTGTGTACGAATCATGCCGACGCCTTCCCACGCTCCTCACTAGTACCTGAAACACATAACACAAAACACTGTAAGCACAAAGCATAGTAAGTTCCCCAAAATACCACTCTAACACATATTAGCCACTCAAGGCTATAACACTGCTGACCCTCTGGTCAGTGTGTCTCAGTGGGACCCTCCAGTCCCAACTCTCTGTGGGCCCTCTAGCCCTAACTATATGGACCCACTGGTCCTATCTCTAGAAACTCTGAATCATGCATATCACATATCACAATAATACTAAATAGCATACAGATACACTGGCACATGACTCAACAGTACACTAGCACATAACTCTGCTACCACACTAGGTAGAGTATACTGAGAAGACTCACCTCAGATGTCTCGGTAAATCTCTGACTCGGTAGAAATATGATCTAGCCTCCGCCTAATCACATAAAGTAAATACTCTCATAAATATAACTCTCGAAACTAGACTCAACCCTCTCTTGGCACCCTCAGAAGGGTAAAAGACCATTTTACCCCTCACTTGACACAAAGACCCCATTGTTGACCAAACCCTCAAAGTCAACAAAGTCAACGGTCAACTTTGACCCGCCTCGCCGAGTGCACTTGGGCAACTCGGCGAGTCTACGCGTGTCCACTATCCCTCTAGTCTCGCATGACACGTCGAGTCTTTACCCTGCTCGACGGGTTACACCTGGCATGAATCGCGGGGCCACCCTGACTCAACTCGTCGAGTCCCATTATGAACTCGGCGAGTTCCGCCTTGAACTCCAGTCCTCTATTTCCCTCTAACTTATCGATTCATTCCCCCAACTCGACAAGATACTCACTGAGTGAACCATGGGAAAACCCTAGCCCTACTCGTCGAGTATGTTCTTGGGATTCGGCGAGTTCATGCAATGCTCAAGCTCAAATGACCTCCTGAGGTAAGATCCGTTCCTCTAATCCATAGATCTGGCCTCCTTAAGCAATATAAACACGTAAAGTCTGGATCTTGATGCCCATGCAAAGACCCAATGGCTCTATTTGAAGAAATGGCCTCAATATGTCACCCTAAGCTCATATTACCCAATGTCACCCCATAAAGATCAAGGAGTTAAGGTCTCTGGACCTCTTTGGATCCAAATCCGAAGCCTCAACACAAGAAGGGACAAATTGCACCACCATTCACACTCTAAATGGGCTAGAAACCCTAAATCTCAAGGATTAACACCCAAAACTGAAGAAGGATCGAAAATATACCTCAATATGAAGTTCTTAGGGTCGGAAATCCACAGAATAGCACCCTCTTCAGCTCCTTCTTGCCTTGGTCACCTTCTTCTTGCAAAAACACCCATACAAGGATCAAAATGGCCTCTCCTTCCTCACAAACGCTCTAGATCGCTTTGGGTTTCACTCAGGGGGTCTGGTAGCCGCACTTAGTGGCTATAAGCCCCTTTAAATAGGTCTCAAACCCCGAGGATTTAGGGTTTCATTAAACAGCGTGGACTCGCCGAGTCCACTAGTCGACTCGTCGAGTCCGGTCATTAAACCGGATAGAAATCCGCAATCCTACTCGGCGAGTCTAAGCGTCAACTCGCCGAGTCCTTCCAAAATCTCCAAAATAAATGAATAAATAATGTACCTGGAAATCCGGATGTTACAGTATATGTCTTGTATTATGGTCTTTGGATTCTTGAGTCAAGACGACTGCACCCACGTTATCACAAAAGATCTCCAAAGGCTCTTTGATGCTTAGTATAAATCCGAGATCACCAATGAAGTTCTTTAACCATGTAGCTTCCTTTTCTGCTACAACACTATCTGCAGTTGGTAGTCATAAAGGGTATGTTTATGTATGATAGGACAAATAGACAAAAAGTATGTAGTCAAGGTTTATTTGTTTCTTCTACCTTTATAAGAGAAGCAACATCCTTGGGACATTCGACGACTTGGTACTGACATCTAATGTATATGGCCATGTCTTGACTAAATTGATTCGTTTGATTTAGAAGTCAGAAGTGATCGTCAAAAATCTTTGTCCGGAAACATAATTTTGAACACTAAGATTGACCCATTATTGATTCTGAAGTTCATATGAATATCTAGAACAAAGGAATGATTGATCATTTATCTAAGGGATGAACTTTGATTATGATCAGAGTTTGGCAGTTGCATTAGATGAGTAACTCTCTGTTAGTTATTTGAGAAGTATTAAAAACTTAAAAAGTTAATGACTTGTTCACGTAAGAGACTGTATGAAATGGTGTCCAAAGTCATTAACTAGCGGGAAATATTTCTAAATAATAACACAAACCTTTTGGGTTGGCCTCATGACATAATTGGCAATAAAGAATTGGAGAAAAATAAGTTGTTAATTTATTAAGTAATTAAAAAATTAATTGGAAAGTATATTGGTAATTAAATAAATAGTTTTAATTAATTAAAAGGGTAGAATATTAATTAAATCCTTGGGATTAATTGGAATATTCTATAACCCTCTTGAAAGAATGATAGGGATGATTTTATGATAAAGGATTAGGATAAAGCAGGTTTTTGAAAAGAATAATGATTATCCTTATGAATTTGACTGGCCTAAGGATTTACCTGGAGCCTATAAATATGATGCTTGGGATCAAATCCAAGGGATTCCTAAGAGCCTAATTTTGTTCTCATCTCCATCTCTTTCTTCTTCATAAGTCAAAAAAATTATATCCATTATCTTGGGATATAGAAATTTTGATTTAACCCTCAATAGGGTTTTCCTTGTCTGCTTCTTGGAGTTTTGGGTCTAACTACATTAGAGGAATTCTACCTTGGGTCTTTCATCCATTGCAAAGTTTGTCAATTATAAGGTCTAAATCAAGAGATCAAGAGATATACAATCTATACTTCTTTTAGTTTGATTTGAAAGTACGTTGCTAAAACTAGTAAAACCTAGATCTTAGTGTAACATCTGGTTTGGAGGTATGTTTTATTGATAGCCACGACGTGGCGAGCCATTTTCTGGTCACGAGTCTTTTTGGCTCGCCATGACGTATCTAGGAAGGCTAATATGTGCCACTAGAAGTTAGGGCATGTATTTCTTCGTCTTCTTTGTCGGCTCTGGCGTTGAGGTTTGGAGGCGGTGGATGCGGATGAGCGACGGAGACGGAGGCATGGATGGAAGGGATATATCATAGAACAAAATAGAGAGTCGAGGGGGAGAGAAGAGAGTCGAATGAGTGTTTTGAGTGTTCTTCAAAAAATCCCTAGAAACTATCCCTACAATTTGTGATAAGAAACGCACGTTTGAGTAAAAATTATAAAGAGACGTTTGTAGAGGACACACATTTAAGATAAAAGCGGCCTCCATGTTTGTAATTTTTTTTGTTAGACACTAATTTAGGGCATGCACAAATGCATGTCCTCTATCCTTGAAATTTTGGAAAGCCGACATATATTTTAGGGCACGCAAAAATGTGTATCGTAAATCAGTGCGTGTCATTGTTCGCGCGTCATTAAAGGGTTGTTTTCTAGCAGTGGTATTTTCCTTGTAAGTAAAATCATACTTATAAATGAGTTTGTAAAAAGTCTTTATAGAAAATTTGAAAACCATAAGGTGTCCTTCCATAAGTAAAACCGTACTTATATATATATATATATATATATATATATATATATATATATATATATATATATATATATATATATATATATATATATAAGTTTGAAATATTACAAAGGTGGCAATATCACACACACACACACACACATATATATATATATATATATATATATATATATATATATATATGTGTGTGTGTGTGTGTGTGTGTGTGTTTGAAGGACAAAAACAGGAAAATTAATCTAGAATGACGATTTTGTCATTGTTTTTGAAAAATTCTAGAAAAATACTCGGGAGTCGAAATTAAGATTTGTAAACTCTCAAGCTTTAGAAATTGAGTCTACTTTGTCCCTAATTTTCACCCTGACCTGATACGAGCCTTATCTAAGTTGACCATTTTTACAAACTGGTGAAAAAAGGGCTACAATGATATGCAGTTTTGCAAAGATCATAATAAATTGTATAAAGATCGTACGAACGTGTACGAGTAGTCCATGAAAAGGTATTGATCTGAAATACCTGCATACAATACAGTTTTGCAAACCATAGGGTTTATGATGGGCAAAATAGGCCTTGAACGAGCCACAATTTTTCACTTAAAACGATAACATTTTGTAGTATGTTTTCAAGAGAGTTTTTGCATAAATGAAATATGTGAGGACATGTATTCCCCCCCTCCCACCCCACCCAAATATATATATATATATATATATATATATATATATATATATATATATATATATATATATATATATATATATATATATATAAGCTTTAAAAAGGGGCCGTAAACACTCACCTTTGATATGTGAACTTGGTTTAGTCTCGAGAATGTGATTGTTTCCGGGAAGCACCTCGAGAAAACACGAACTAGCAACGACTTAAACCTGAGTTGTTTTGGACTATAAATAACCCATGAAATAACAATAAAAAATTTGAGATTTAGACTTGGAAACCATAGAAAATGTAAAGCACAAGGTGGAAGGTGGTGGTGGTCGAAGGAGGGGCTTAAAGAGGTGGTTCACGGTGGTTGGTAGCCACCTTCGGTGGTGGTTTTAAACCGAGAAATAGAAGGAGGAAGAGCGGGAGAGTGAGAGATGTTTGGGTGTGAAATTGGTGTTGAATTGAGGAAAAAGTAAGCTTTATTTATAGCCCATGGAAGTCTCATGCAACCATGCAAGACCATGCTTGTTTAGCTAGTCAATTACACCAACACCACCATGATTGGTACTCTTGACCAAATATGCATTTAGCCTAAAGGACAAGGTAAGGTGATGAAGGAGGGTTTCTTGAACGTGATTATATACAAGAAAAAGGAGTTGGGTGATTTTTGGTCACTTATGCAAGGATGGTAGGGCCTAGTGATGTCATCATTCTAAAAAATGTCCTAAAACCTTCCTAAATTTGCGTACCAAAATCCCGATGTCTAATATTTTTTTTCAAAAGTGGCAAATGATAGAGCCGAGTTCAAGGATTCCAAAAAATCTGTATGGATTGATTTTTCGAGCTGTAGAACTTCGGGAAATCACATTTAAAGATTCACGTTTAATTGACCCAAAACGTCCAATTTTTTGACTTTTACAAATATTTTACTAAAAATATTTCGAGCATGTAATTAAATAATATACCATAACTTGAGTCAAAAAACGTTGTCGAAATTTCCATCTGAGGTGTGCAAGTGCCTCAACGGTTAAAAATGATTTATGCAGTTTAAAGAAAATTAGTATTATACTGGTTTGTTTTCTTATAATGGTAGTATCTTTTGCATACGAACTCCATTTTGGATGTTTTTTATATTTCCAGACTCAGGAGAACATGTACTATGAGACTAGAGTGTTTTCTTTGTTCACAACTGCTTAATATGAATTTTTAGTTTTTCATACGTATTAACTATGGTTACAGTTTGTGTTGCATGTTTCATTTGAGATTTCCCACAACTGGAAGTAAGATATTATATGATATCTTATTTTAGTTGTAGACACTAGATATTTTTCAAAATATGTGTTAAAGCTCAATAGGCCAGGTTACAAAGAGGTTCACGATGAATTGACTGTCTACAGTTCTAGACCTAAATTCCAGGATGTCACACAAACTTTATTGCAATGTCTAAAATACCTTGGTCAATCAACCAAAACTCATGACAATCTTAAATCACTCACTCACTTCCTAGAGTGTGAACGACTGTGGAGATTAAAATATAATTAAACATTCTAGAAGTAGAAATAGTTGGAATTAATTATTAATCAGAATTAATATGGAACTAATTTGGGATTAGTTGGAATTAATTAAAGGTGTAAGTGCTGAATTTTAATTATTTAATAATTGAGCAAGGAAGGGAATTCTAGACCCCTCCATGGTATGGACGGTTTTGGGAAGGATTTTAAGGTTTCTGGAAGCCTCCTGGTAGTTGATAAGGATAATTGTCTTTAATCAAACCAAGGTTTATTCTAAAGATCCACTAGCTATAAATATGACCCCTTGGCATCATAATTTTGTGGCTTTTACCTCACACGAGGTAAAATACAAATTTCTAATCATCTCTCCTCCCTCCTTTCGATTTCTAGGGTTCTAAGGTATTGGGTGTGAGTCATTAGAGGCGTTCACATTATTGGCGCTTGTTTTCCATGGGATATTAAAGATCAAAGGAGTTAGTATATTCAATTATACTAAAAGGTATGTTACTAATCTGATTTCTTCTTTCATATTAGTAGGTTAGATCAGTTTATTCATAATATGTTGCTATAATAAGAAAATGAGATAGATCTCTAGCTTGCATGTACCCACAACTAGTGCGTTATTTTTTTGTTTTATGTAACAAAGAAATCCCATCTTTCCACATATCTTCTTATTTTCTTCTACACTTCTCGTTAGAGTATTTCTTCACAAAATGGTGTTTGAAAGTCGATCTAATGGTTTAAACTCAATTACAAGTTAACAAAAAAAGGGCATAGTCACCTTTTCATGATATGTTATTGTGGTTTAGAAGCTTGATTCGTACAAGTAAATGACCCTTACAAGGTCGATCTAGTGGTTCAAACTCACTATGCATCTCTTGGATCGACCGTGTATAGATCTTCATTTACTTTTTGTACATATCGAGCTTCTAAACCACAATATCATCTCCTAAATGGTGGGTATGCATTTTGGCTGACTTTAAAGCGAGTATGAACCATTGGATCGACCTTTAGACACCACTTGTGAAGAAATACTCTAACAGAAGAAGAGAAGAAGAGCAATGTTTTAAAAACCGGTTTGAATCGGCTGGTTGAACCGGTTGGACCGGGAACCGGGGAAGGGAGCGGTTCAACTATCACCGGTTTTATGTCTATTTCTGAACCGGATCGAACCGGCCGGTTTTTACAAAAATCCGGTTGAACCGATTCAATTAAACCGGTTAAACCTATTAAATTGAATAAAAATACATGAATATGAAACCGTTTGCATAATAAACTTTAGTATTTTTTTCACATTTATTAAAAACTTTCTTAATAAAAACACATGATAAATGTTATGTAGTTTTTTTGATGCGTTTATATTCATCTATGACTTTATTTTCTTTTTAATGCATGTAGATTGATGTAAAACTTACGGTTATAAGTTATTTTAATGTATTTAGATTGATCTACAACTTGTTTTCATATGTATTTTAATGTTTGCACTTGTGGACATCAAATTATGTATTTGTGTAGTACTTATGTGTAGGAAAATACGAAAAAAGATAAAAATTATAAAAACGGTTTATTCAGCGGTTGAACCGGAAACCGTTCATCATACCGGTTCAACTAAAAAACCGGTTTTTAAAACATTGAATAAGAGAAGAATATATGTGAAATTGGGTTTGATGCAAACCCTATATTTGAAACTCAGTCTTGCCGCATAAGATCCGACGTAGCTTCCACATCATAATATATCATATCATTTATTTGGTAACTTGTTAGATTGATGGTAATCGGTCCATTGGTTGACATTACAACAAAATTATAAATGTGATAACATAACTGGGGAAATACAAAAGATGATGTCAAAATCGAAATTTTTGTAAACTTAGTGACTTTATTGCAATTTAAGAAAAGTGGTTGGCGGGAGAATATGGAGAACCGATCATTTGATTGATATTGTAACAAAATTGTAAATATAATAAATTAATTCAGAGAAAAAAATGATGTCAAAATCGAACTCTTCGGTTAACTTAATGATTTTATTGCAATTTGCCTATTTTTATATGTACAATTTTTTAGATAAATGAAATGGATGTTAATTTTTTGCTTCAAAAATAAATCATTTATATTAAACATATTAATTTGGCCTTTTAATATATTAAACTTCTGCATTATTTTATTTTAGTACCTAACTCTTTACCTTTTAACATAATTTATATAATTTATTACTTTACATAATATAGTATTATGTTATTATATGTAAAACATTATCATTTTAATATCACAACCGTTTGAAATACCGATAATATATATATAACTTGTTAATTTAACATAACACTAAAGGAAACTGAAATCAAAATGTAACTTAAACTTTAAAAGCACAAAATCTTTTTTTTTTTTCCAAATTATAAACCTAAATTGTCATGCTATGTTAACTCAAAGAAGCACCAAAAATTATTTATGTTATTTTCTAATTATAAACATTTCTAAATAAATAAATTAAAAAAAATTGGCAATAAAAGTAATTAAAACTTAAAAATAACATTAAATTAATAGTTATATTTGCTATTTTAACAATAATAATAATTAAAACGTAAAAATAACATTATAATATTTTATATTAATTTAATATAAAAATTACTATTTTAAGATAATACATTTAAACGTAACTATATATATATATATATATATATATATATATATATATATATATATATATATATATATATATATATATATATATATATATATATATATATATATATATATATATATAATATAATATGGTTTTGCTTTTTAGACTTCCTCCATAACAACTAGATATGTTGCCCATACTCTGCATGGGTCGTGTGCGTCTGATTTGAGTGTTGTTTTTGTTAAAAGATGCAGGTGAGATAACTCGACCCCTAATTTTCACAGACGGAGACGGATAGATAGAGGAAAGGAAAAAACAAAAAAAATAAATATGCGGACCAATATATAAAAAATATACCAAAAGAAGAAAATGAGAGCCGATAGAAAGTGCAACGGACATGAAAAAACAATAAAAGTTAAATATGAGGACAAACCCGGACTTTGCCCCGGGCCGTTTTTTGTGTTTTTTATAAAAAAAATATAAAAGTTTAGACTGTAAGGACCAAAAATGTCAAAATGAATAAAAAATTAAAGGGTTGAATCTAGAAAGTTTTTAGAAAAGTGGCCAAAGTTGTCAATTCCTTAAAGTTTTGTGGCTAAACTTTGAATGTTAAAAGGTTTCTAAAAAATATAAAAATTTTGATTGGAAGGACAAAAGGTGTCAAAATGACTAAAGAATAGAGGACAAAATTGACAAAAAAACATGTATATATAAAGGAAGGACCATTTTTGTCAAATCCTTAGTAAAGTTAAAATAAGACTAGGGGTGAGCATTTGGACCGGCCCGGACCGAACCGGACCGGACCGGCTCTTGGACCGGACCGGTTATGGAGAATTTTGTGGACCATGGACCGGACCGGATGAGTCGTGTCCGTGTCCGTGTCCGTGTACAGGTCCGGGTTTTCCAGTTTTTGGACCCGTTTGGACCGGTACAACTTTAATTGCTTAGAGTATAATAAGTAATCTACATTGATGTATAATATTATAACTTGCAAAATTAATATGTTTCCGTTTCACGCCTAACTAATCTACATTGATGTATAATATTATAACTTGCAATTTCCAAAAATTAATTTTCCAAATAAAAGCAACTAACATATAAATCAAGTTCACCAACAAAAGTTAAACAATTTTAAGACAAACATACAAAAGTATTACCGTAACAACAAAAATCATAGTTTAAACTTTAAAATCAATCAAACTAACAAATTTCATAAACTCATAATCTAATCTTTCATTGACCTCTTCCCCATATCATTGTCATTCATATGTAACATATTTAAAGTTTGTGCAATCTCTACATAAACACACATGAAAATGCTGTTAGTATTTAATAAAAAGTAATAATTGTA
The DNA here is from genome assembly GCF_051521515.1 of Lactuca serriola. Taxonomy (NCBI): domain Eukaryota; kingdom Viridiplantae; phylum Streptophyta; class Magnoliopsida; order Asterales; family Asteraceae; genus Lactuca; species Lactuca serriola. The sequence goes on along the minus strand of NC_136416.1, from coordinate 63,134,282 downwards.
TAAAAAAAGAATAAAGATTGTAATTTTTTTACCCAAAGCTATATCATCAACGTTGTCAACTATCGGATTTGTAAACTTTATCACCCAATATTGGGTGCATAACAAAGCTTCAACTATCAATGTCGATAAACTAGTTTGATACTCACTTACAACTCTACCACAAATGCTAAACACGGACTACGAATTATAGTATAAAATAATACTAAAAAGCTGAAATATTTTAGCTTTGATAGCTCTACATTGAAGGATTGTAACTCAATGAATATAATACCAAAATAAACAAAATTATAGTCTAAATTCATCTACAAATTGTAAACTAAATTTTGGAAAAAACCGTAGGTCAATCCGACTTAAAACGAATGAGTTATGGGTGTTTAAAAAACATCACAGATTATAAAATCTTGCTAAAAAGCTGAATTTTTTCAGCTTTGATAGCTCTACTTTGAAGGATTGTAACTCAGTGAATATAATACCAAAATAAACAAAATTATAGTCTAAACTCATCTACAAACTGTAAACTAAATGTTGGAAAAAATCGAAGGTCAATCCGACTTAAAACGAATGAGTTATGGGTGTTTAAAAAACGTCACAACTTACAAAATGTTGCTGAAAAACTGAATTTTTTCAGCTTTGATAGCTCTACTTTGAAGGCTTGTAACATGGTAAATATAATACCAAAATAAACAAAATTATAGTCTAAATTCATCTACAAACTGTAAACTAAATGTTGGAAAAAACCGCATGTCAATCCGACTTAAAACGAATGAGTTATGTATGTTTAAAAAACGTCACAAAAATCTTAATCATGTCCAACCGGTTCTAAACCCGGTAAAAACCGGACCGACGAGAAATCTTAGAACCGAAAACCGGCCCGGGGGTCCATAAAAACGGTCTGGTCCGGTCCGGTTCACCGGTCCGGTCCGGTCCACCGGTCCAAATGCTCACCCCTAAATAAGACACATATATAAAAAATGACCATTTTTGCCAAATCCTTAGCAAAGTTACTGTAGCTAAGGTATGATAATTTTAATATATATATATATATATATATATATATATATATATATATATATATATATATATATATATATGGTTTTTAGATTTTTGTCAAGTTTCGTATATTGATAGATTTGGTTTATAGGTAGAAAATAAATTATAAAAGATGTCTCTATAATTTATAGAAAATATATCTTCAATTTTTTTATGTTTGGGTTTTATATTTTGACCATAATACTTTCATATGTTGGCATGTTTGATCTATGTGTAGAAAAATATATTACAAAAATTATCCATGTAATTTACAAAAAAAATATCCATCTGCATTTTTTTATATAAATAATCCATATGTTTAAATATATATATATATATATATATATATATATATATATATATATAATTGAGGAAAAATAAAAGGTTGAGAATGGGGGAATCATTCTCAGCCAATCATTTTATATATGTAAAACACATTTAGATTAAGTCATTAAAGACACGCTGTTTTTCTGAATCGTTCATTCGTTCTTCATCAACAACATCTGTTATTCATTTATTTGGATCGTTCCTCTGTTCTTCATCAACATCATATCTTCTCCATCAACATCATCTGTTCTTCATCAACGTCATCTGTTCTTCATCAAAAAAACATCAACGTCACATGTTCACCATCAAAAAACATCGACACTTCATAAAACATCAATTCTTCATCAAATATCTTCGTTATTTCATCAAAATGTTGTGATTCATCATCAAAAACATATATTCGTACTATTAAGTGTAAGTCGTGATTCAATCTTGTCCAGTTTCATTGATGTCAAGCAAAATCGATAAACATAATCCATATTTATCGATGTCACATCATTTTGCGATCACCAGTCATCGAAACTTCATTAATCGAACCTTCACCAATATCAAAAATCAGATAGCAATCGAAAGTGCATTAAGATAACCATATATTTGAAGATTTTTTTTTAAATCGATTTTCAGACTTGAAAAACTTCGTTTTTCATAAAAAATTTCACAATTTTTGATTTAAACCTACTGATTATTGATCAATTTTGATAGGATTTGATTTGTGTTGTAATTATTGGCTTCAATTGTTAATTTTTTTACCATAATTATATAAGTTAATTTATTTGCACGTCAACTGTTCGATAAAATGCATAAACTAAATATATCATGTAATATTCACAAGTGAATATGTCTTTACACGAGAATCAATGTATGTCTTTTAAAAATACAGAGTAACTATGTAATTCATATGTGAATAACATATAAAAATTATTTTCACATGCGAATACATGTAATATTCACAAATGAATACAGGTAATATTCATAAATGATAATGTATTTTTTTTGAAAAAAAAAACATTGTTTTGAGGTCTTAAGCAAGTTTGTAATTCTTATGTGAATAACATATAAAAATTATATCTACGTGTGAACATATGTAATATTCACAAATGAATATATATGTAATAATCAAATGTGAATATATATGTATTATTCACAAATGAATAAAACTGTCAATAAAACCGAGGACTACAAAATATATAAAGTTAAAGATAAAAAAAGTATTTGATAAGAATATATATTTATTCACATACAACTAATCTTTTTAGGTTAATAAAATAATTATATAAGCATATGTATTTTTATTAATGTTATATTCATTTGTGAATAAATGATAACTTTTTTTTTTTTCGGAAAATTATAAAAATAGAAAAACGTCATTTTGAGGCCCTAAACAGTCCCGAATGGCCGAAAAACACCGTACGTCACGGTGAAGCGGTGAGTTTGTAAATCGCACCATTTTACATCAAACATGCGAATTTCGTCTAATTCCAAGACTAAACTTTATTGCGGCAAATTGTTTTGATGATGTCACTAAATTTTCATTCCTACTAGTGATGGCATCATCATGACATGCTATGTATTTATATATGAATAAAGTTTAGAAATCATTACGACATATTTACTGTTGATGTTACTAACTTCCATCACACTAGTAAAAACATCATTGTAATCTGTTATTTGTATTTATGTGAATAAACTATACATGTATATTTATTTATTTTGTGAATACAACCTTTATATATAAAAATAAACAATACACTATAAGAATTGGTTTGTGAATAGTTTTTTTTGTATTTTGTAACAATATTATTTTACATGTAAAATCAACATTATACTAAGACAAACAACATTGTATTGGTTAATGAATATTATTTGCATTTGAATTTAACACGATCAAAATGAAGAATATATTAAATTGTATAACATTTACACGTGAATATAAAAACATATTGTCTTCGTCAATGATATCTTCTCAATTACGTCAACCAATCGTCAACCACCAGGATATGAACAAACCATTGATTGAAATGTTATTCTTTTATTGAGTTATAACGATACCTGAAAACATGTGAATACACATAAAAAATGTTAAAAATATACTTTTAGTTCATAATAATAGCGATTAATCACATGATATATTCACACATGAATGTATAATCATATGTGAATATTATATGATATATGTTGTTTATATTGTATATTTACATGTGATATTACATGGTATATTCACAAATGAATATTACATAGTATATTCACATATGAATATTATAAGGTAGATTTACATGTGAATATTATATAGTATATTTACTTGTGAATATTACACATTCTAGTCACATCTAAATATTGTATGGTATATTCATTCATGAATATTACACAGTATATTCACATATGAATAATATATAGTATATACACTTGTGAATATAATACAATATATACATATTTAAGTATTAAACGATGCATTCACTTGTAAATATCACATAGTATTATCAATTATAAGTATTAGATAATATATTCACTTATGAATATTAGATGATATATTCATATGTGAATATTACACAGTTTATTCACATATGAATATTATACAGGATATTAACATATGAATATTACAAGGTATACTAACAAATATATATAATTTTTATATGTTATTCACATATGAATAACATATAAAATTATATATTTGTTTTGTGTTTTAATAATCATATATTGATTAAGGTGCGAAAACATATTCATATGTGAATATAACGTGGTAATTTAGTTTATGCATTTCTTCAAACAGTTGGAGTGCATACAAGTAAGCTTTTTCAAAAATGCTAAAAACATGCATGATACTTTGACTATTTAAAACTTACAAAATAGTAGATTGATAGAGAATTATATGAAATTTTAACAAAAAAATGATTTGATGTTTTTCTAACCTTAATTTCGAAATTTTGTTTGATGATCGATGTTGAATGAATGATATGAAGTGAAGCTGTTGTTGATTATCGATGATGTTGATCTAATGACACTGGGAGTATAATTAATAGTAGATGTTGAAGATATGCTCGTATTCAAGCAAAATTAAAGGTTGGATTGAAAGAACCAAAAACGAAATTTTTTTGTCTACTGTTGATTGACGTTGATGAGCGTGTTTTTGACTAAGATGGATGATTGATTAACACTGGATGATGTTGATCGAGGATTTAATTGAAGAAATCTGGATGACCGTTGAAGTTTGGAGAAGAAATTTGGATGATGAACAATCGAGTAGTAATGAATTTGAATTGTTATCAAATTATCCACAATTACGTATCTGTGATTGAAGGATATCATATTATATTTACAAGTTTGCCACCGTGTATTTTATGTTAAGGTGCTAATTAAATGATTGGCTGAGAATGATTCCCCCATTCTCAATCTTTATTCTTTCTCAATTGAACCCTCCTATATATATATATATATATATATATATATATATATATATATATATATATATATATATATATATATATATATATATATATATATATATATAGGAATGAGTTCTATGGAAAACAAATAACTAGGGCAACATCTACCGGCACCAATAATCAAATGACACGTGTCCATTTTTTTATTCACAAGTAATGTATTGTGGAAGTTATTGTGGAAGTGTGTTGTCATGTTTTCATTGGTTCAAATATGTGTTGCCCTAATCATTCATTTTCCATATAACTCTTCCCTCTATATATATATATATATATATATATATATATATATATATATATATATATATATATATATATATATATATAAATTATTCTAGATGCATATATTCCGTTTCTTAGTCTAAATACTACTAGAAATTATTCAATACATGTAAATTTTCGATCAGACGCCGATCATTTTTCTAATTTTTATAAGCATATCGACCATTTGCATATGAATATTTTTCTAATTTTTATAACATATGGACCATTTACAGAGATAATTTTATACTTTATTTTCTATACAGAAAGCAAACCGGTATATATATATATATATATATATATATATATATATATATATATATATATATATATATATATATATATACCGGTTTGCTTTCTGTATAGAAAATAAAGTATAAAATTATCTCTGTAAATGGTCCATATGTTATAAAAATTAGAAAAATGATCGCGTCTGATCGAAAATTTACATGTATTGAATAATTTCTAGTAGTATTTAGAATATATATGCATCTAGAATAATTTGATTACCCCTAAAATCAATAACCCAAAAAAGTTATAAAAAAGGTGAAATTTTTTTTCCTACCCTAGCGTTTTCCTTGTAAAAAGATAATATTTCGAGACAAAAGACTCGAATTTCCTTTGGTAAAATACCGATGAGCTAATAATTAACGGCGAGATCAAGTATCTAACAGTAATTATCGAACGACCCGTTTTCAACCGTTAACACATCTCTCGCTCTCCCCTTCTCCCCCGTGCATCGGCGTTCGAATACTAATGGCGACAAGCTCCGGCGGTGGTGAAACTCCATTGAAGCCGCAAGCTCAACCACCCAAACCCACATCCGAAGCTACCCCCACACCCGAAAATCAAAAGCTTCAACCTCTCGATTCATCCCCAAATCCCGTTACTCCTCCCAACCCCACCTCCGCTCCTCCCATTCCCACCACCGATTCCAAGCAAACAACCACTCCCGCCACCGTCAATTCACGGCCGCGTGAAACTTACTCCGTACCTGACTCCGATGTCATCCACGTCCCTAGTTATTCCAGTAAGCCCATGACACGATTCACTCTCTTTTCAATCGCTTCTGTAGTGATTACAATGAGGTTGCTAGAAATAAAATCTAGGGTTTCAAGTTGTATTCTTTATGTGGTGCTTATTTATTTAGGTTTGATAGCTGGAAAACTCGATAAAGTTTGAATTACCAACATTGAGATGTTGCTAGGGTTGTTTCCCCCCAAATATTAGGGTTCTTTCTATCAGTTAGTTTTTAGTAAAAGTCATTTATCACTTCCTCCATTATAGAAAAAGCATATGCATTTTGACTCGTGATTTCAAACAAGTTAATTTCGACTTCCAAAATCAAACTGCTAATCTTCTTTATAAAGGGAATTAGTTTTGGGTACACTTCATTTGAAAAAAGTCTAATTAACTTGCTAAAAACTGCTCACTTTATTGTCTTCTTCATGAGATTTTCTATATGGGTGTAATTGATTTCATCATCTTATTAACTTCTACTCTTTGTTTAGGGTGGTTCTCTTGGAACAACATTCATGAATGTGAGACTAGAATGCTCCCAGAATTTTTCGATGGGAAATCACCCTCTAAAACCCCAAAAGTTTATAAATACTACAGAAATGCAATAATCAAAAAGTTTAGAGACAGTATGAAAGAAACCCCTCCATCTAAAGAAAACCCCATGCCAAAAATCACATTCACAGAAGCCCGAAAGACCATTATAGGAGACGTGGGGTCCGTAAGAAAGGTTTTTGATTTCTTGGAAACATGGGGTTTAATCAATTACTTTGGTTCACCTATCACAAAAGCTCAATTGAAATGGGAAGATAAAGAGAGTAAAAACGTTTCCACTTCTTCACAGCAAAACACCGATCCCGGAACTGGAATCACCAATTCCGTTCCTGATTCCGGTGTTCCAAAGAAGAAATTTTGCAGTAGTTGCAATTCCCTTTGCACCATTGCATGTTTTTCCAACATTAAGGTATAACTTGAATCCTTAATCACATTATGAATGATTCTTTTAACAAAGTATTTTACGTTTTTACCACTTTCTTTTTGTTTTACAGAAAGATACAACATTTTGTGCAAGGTGTTATGTTCGAGCTGGAGTTAACACTGCAGATTTTAAAAGAGTGGAGATTAGTGAAGAGGTGAAGACAGATTGGAGTGAGAAAGAAACTTTGCACCTTCTAGAAGCAGTTATGCATTATGGTGATGATTGGAAGAAGGTGTCTGAACATGTTGTTGGTAGAAGTGAAAAAGAATGTGTAGATCGTTTTATTAAGCTTCCTTTTGGAGAACAATATGTGGGGCCTCCTGATTCAATTGACCCTGAAGAACATTTTGATGATGAACCTAATCCCAAAAAAAAGATGCGCCCCACACCATTTGATGATGCTAGTAACCCTATCCTAGCTCAGGTAAAGATTTTTAAGTTAAATCTATTTATCTTAATTCTTAAACAACTTGAAAACCCCTTTAATTTAGTGTTCACAATTTTAATTTGACTTTTTGGACTTAAATTTTTTAGGCAGCTTTCCTTGCAACATTATCGGGAGTAGAGGTTGCAGAAGCAGCTGCTTCTGCAGCTGTAAAGGCTTTGACCGAAGTCAACTATGAAACTAGTAAAGAAATTCTTGAATCATCTGCTGATGATGCAAAAGATCAAGGTAGTGTATATATTTTAGCACTATAAATCAACTTTTCTTTCTCCAAATTCTCTCTGAATCATAATTGTTTTCTTTTTGGTAAAGATTCTGTAACAACAAATGGTAAGAGCAACAAAAATTCATTGGAAGGAAAATATCTTGAGGCAAAATTACAGCTGGAGAAGGAAGAACAGGATTTGGTAAAAACAATTTCTGATATTGCTGAAGTTCAGGTATTTTATTTTATTTGAAATAAAAATTCGAAGACTTTTTACTTTCAGTTTTTAGGTTTAAAATGATTTGTTGTTTATGGGTTTTTATTATAGGCTAAGGATATTCATGATAAGATTATTCGTTTTGAGGAGTTTGAATTACAAATGGAGAAAGAATGGCAACAACTCCAACAAATGCAGAATCTTCTGTTTGCTGATCAGCTATCGATTTTGTTTCACAAAAATGATGGAACAAATAGGAATGAAAATATGGAACAAAAAGTTAAAACCGAATTATCTTGATTTTACTTTGTAGTTTGTACAATAGTTTCTTGATCCTGTTATCCTCTATCCTCTATATTGTGATTATGGTTTACGAATCAAAGCCATGGCTTCAATTAATGCAACATAATTTGAGATTGAAGAAACTTGTGTAGCTGAATTGTTCACAAAACTCAGAATATATAATTTATTCTTCTGATCATTTCACAACTTGAACTGTTGAGTTCCTGCAACATATGACACACATGAGTGTTTTTATTAGTTAATACAGAAAAAAAATGACTTAATAGCCAAAGTCAGGGAAATTGCAAAGCAACACACCTGGCTTGTGTAACTACAGTTGTTTTGATTTTGCTTTGTAACAACACAAATCAAACTAATTTGAATGATGCAACTGCCTGAAAGCGAACATGAAAATCAAAATCACAAAAAGTTTTTAATCATTCAACAAGATCTAAAGTAGATTAACATTTCATTTTTCATATATGCATGTAGAAGGTTCTATTTGTTGTCATGTATCATCATCAAGATCAGTCAAAATCAACATTTTAAACCGAGTCAAAAAGTCAACAGATATAAATCAATTCATCATACCTTTTCAATCTTTGAACGGTATTTCTCTGATTCATCATCTATATACTGCAAGAAATATAAAATTTCCATTATAATTACAAAAATAAATAAATAAATAAAAATTTGTCATCATCATAAGCGCTTCACAAACCTGTCCAGTGAGAGTATACAATCTATTATACCAACCATTATTCGCAATTCCAAGAACAGAAATCAAATGTCTTGCACTTTCCCCTGGATTCGTAAGTGTGTATTCTATGTAATACATTCCTGCCCAATTTTGGAATATATATATCAAAGATTTTCAGATGTAAGAAAATACCCAAAATTAAATAAATAAATAAAACATCATTTCATTTATCTTATCAAGTAATATGGGAAAGGGTATACCTTTAGTGGCTTTGCTGTCGATGAGTTTAGCTGAAACACCAGGGGGTTTCTGCCAACTTCTGTCCAATCCGCTAACCTATTATTTATTACTTTATTTTATTTTATATTTTTATCAACAAAAAATTCATAAAATTCAAGATTATGAGTATACCAAGTTCTCTGCAAAAGCATCGACCTTGCCAAAAGATTCCAACTTGGTAAAATCAGCACCAAGCCCAGTGATCACTACACTCACTGCGATAAACATAGTGAAACTTAAAATTAACTACTAAACTAATTTTTCAAAACAATGATTAAAATAATAAAATAATGAAATAAATTACATGTTATATGTAAAAATACCATTTGAATTTGAAGCTTCTGAAGGGTAGAATGCAGTAACAGACTTGAATCCATTGCCTTCTCCTCCTCCTATTTGCCAATCTACAAGTTCAAAATACTTCAGACTTTTTTTTACAAATTCACCCCTTAATTTTTCCTTCCATTTCCAATAAAGAATAGAATCAATGTTCACCTTGAGGAATCGTTATCTTGAATTTGTTCACGTCATCGGAGTAAATTTGGAAACCCTCTGGCACAACTAGCAGAAGCGTATATAAACATTTCCCATGATAAATTAATGATTTTTAAATCATGTATTCATGAATTTTGATATGATAAAGGTATTGGATATTCAATGGGAATTTATTACCTTCCTCTGCATATGCAAATGGAACCATGGCAGGTATAGACAAAGCGCCGAATACAGTGTGTAACAAAAGATCTCTTCTTTGAACTTTTAGAGATTGTTCTTCAATAGTTAGGCTAGTTTCGAAGGACCCAAGAACAATAATTGAAACACTATTAGAAAAAGAATAGAAAGTGCACAAATGAAGGTAGCATACGATTAAACATAGTTCATTTGGATCGATTAACATTTTGGTTTTGTGGATTTACATCATGTTGAGCCAATTGCCAAATGACTGAAATTACCGTAAATCTTGATCTTGTTGATTGGTTTTGCAAAAAACAGTATTTTGATCATGGGATTTCTTGAATCCTGAAGAAATCAAAGGTAAAAACCTGCGGGATTATAACACAGATAACAAGAAATTGTGCAAAATATGAAGTTTAAAGAGGAGACGGAGAGAGTTTGTGTAAACAGACTTGTAAGGTGAGAGAAAACAGCTGAAGAGGGAGTAATGTGAGGACGAAGGGACTGAGAATGTAGAGAGGAAAGAAGCGCCATAGCTGATGAGATTGAATGACCACTAATCCGCTAAACTCTTCTCCTATTGGATATTGTCTTTTATCCAAGTGGTTTTAGATGTTTCCAAAAGGCAATTCTACCTTTCTTTTGTGGTTTCCTTTTCTAACTTTCTAGTTACAAGACAACTAATCAATGATTTAAAAACAGGTTTTTTAGTTGAACCGGTATGGTGACCGGTTCCCGGTTCAACTAGTTTAACCGGTTCGACCGTCGAGTGAACCGGTTTCTATATTTTTCATGTTTTTTTCTATTTTCCTACACATACATACATATATAAATTATGAATTTGATGTTTACAAGTTCAAATATTAAAAATACACATAAAAATAAATTGTAAATGAATCAAAATACATTAAAATAACACATAACCATAAGTTTTAGTGTTTTACATCAATTCATATACGCTAAAAAGAAAATAAAATATAATACCAAAACGAAATATAGTTTTAGATAAATACAACCACATCAAAAAACTTATAACATTTAACATATGTTTTTATTTAGAGAAAACTAAATATACTTGAAAAAAAATACCAAAGTTTATTATGTAAATAATTATTTTTCATGTGTTTTTATTCGGATTTATCGGTTCAACCGGTTTATTTTGACCGGTTCAACCGGTTTTTTCTAAAAACCGGCCGGTTCAATCCGGTTCAGAAATCAATGTAAAACCGGTAATAGTTGAACCGTTCCCTCCCCCGGTTCCCGGTCCAACCGGTTCGACCAGCCGGTTCAAACCGGTTTTTAAAACATTGCAACTAATGGATTAATTTTTAATTTTACTTTATTTTTTTTTTTATTTAATGGATTAATTTTTAACTTTATTTTGTTTTTCAATTTATTTTTCTATACCAAAAGAATATTCAAGTATATTTTTAAATTTTTTTTTTAATTTTCATCAATATCATTCAAAATACAAGATTTTTTCAAATTTGTTTAAAACTTTTTTGTTCCAGTAAATTTAAACTTATATTAATGAATACTATATATAACCAAAAGAATAATCTGTATAAAAATAATTCAAATTAGTTGTAATATAGTTAAACAAATGACTTTTTTTGTCTTTGATGCGTTTATACCGAACAATAAATTGTTAAAATCGTATCTCGGATTAAGTTTCTTTTTCTCCGATGTGTTATATTGAGTGAGACATTCAAAATTGGGAACAATGTTAATGATATACGTATTGCATAATTTTAGCTACGCAGGGCATAGCCGTTGTTGACCAAAACCCTAACCCTAAGGTTTTGGGCCCTATTTAAGGGCTCTAATTTCTTGGAAACCTTCCCATTACCAACCTCCATCACCTCATATTGTTCTTCTGAAACCCTAGCCATCAATTATGAGTTTTGGAAGGATTAATGTGATTTTTATGTGTATTCTTGAAGGAGTCTATTGGAGAAGCAAGTGGGAACTCCAAGCTTTATAGATTCAAACATTGCACTCCATCACCTATCTCTAGAAGGTATAAAATTTACGTCTTGATGCTCCTTTTGTTAGATCTATTTAGCTTATGGGTTTTTATGTTTTTGGTCCCTTAACCTGGGTCTTTATGGGTATGATCTACTCTAGACCTTAAAAGTGTCATTTCTTGACGTTTCTGAGCTTGTTGAGTCATAAAATTGGGAGCTTAGTCACTCCTATCCATCCATGCATGAGCTCTTGAGCATAAGAGGGTGTTTTGGGATTAGGGGTTAGTGTTATGATCTTTTAAGCCATGCAAAGGTGTAAAGTCAGAGACTTTATCACTTAGTACGTTTATTTGGTCAAGATTTGTGAATTGGATGATTGGACTTTATGTATTAAGAGCTTGAAGTGAAGTTGGCAAACAACATGATTACATAGGGCGTAATCTAGGCTATACATGGTGTGGCCTGAATTGTCACCATTTTACCATCCAAGGCTCAACGTTGGGCTTAGAGTATTGTGTACGCATGGTGTAGAACCAGAAGGGGGATTTTGGACAATTTGGTTATTAGGTTAAGTGAAGAGGGTTCTAATCTTGGAAGGGTAAAATGCTCTTTTGCCCCCAAGTAGAGCAATTATGAGACAAGGCCCTTGAGTTTATCTTATTACCTTAATTTATAATTAGGGCCTTATTGTATATTGATTAGTGTGGGGAGTTTTGGTATCGGCAACTCGAGTGTGAGATTTGTTGTCTTCAAATCGAGGTGAGTCCTCTTACTATACTGTGTTGGATGTTAGTTGTCTTTGTGACTCTTGCATTGGTATGCATGTTGGGTTGGGCCCATTTACTTATGTTGGGTTGGGCCCATTGGCATGCAAGTTGGACTGGGCTTATTTGCATGTTGGGTTGGGCCCATTGGTATGCATGTTGGTTTGGGCCCATTGTATGGTATGTGGTATTTTGGGCAACTCCTTAAGCTTTGTGTTTACGGTTTTGTGGTTTAACAATTTTCAGGTACTTTAATTTCAAAGGGAAGGGCCAGGTTTGACTGCACAACATCCCTTGAAGGCTTTTTCCGTATTGGATATTATTGTTTTACTCTAATGTTTAAATGACTTATTTCACTTTGATTGGATTTTGAACAAATGGTTGTATGAATTTGATGGTTTAAAAATGAAATTTTTATCAGCATTTTTGGGATTTTACACTTAGTATCAGAGCCTCGGTTTGGGGGATTTGGGCACACTCTCAGGTGTGTCTGAACTAAAATTGAGGAACTTGTAATTCATTTCTAAGAAAAGGGAAATAAAATTTTCTAAAAGAGATTTTTATAAAGAAATGGTTCGATGTATGTAATCAGCCGAGCTCAAATAAGTGATTCCCAGAATACCCATACATGATGATATGTTATACGTTATGGAATCTTTGCATGCTAAGATAATGCTAAGGATACCTTCCGGAATTGCATGATAGAATGACCTGATTTGTCATGCCTTTGTAGCCCAGGAGGAATTGAATTTTATGTTTAGATTTGAAATCTATGTTGGTGGAACTCATTGCTAGTGTATGTTTGAAAATTGTATACAGTTAGGATTATATAACCCTAGAATGACTGATTTAGCCTTATTTCCTATTCCTTGTCTGGTTGTGGGCTTAGGGTAGAATCATTTATTCAACTGTCTATTTGATCCCATATTATGTATAATTTGCATGCATAAGGCAACTAGCAGTGCTGGTAGAAGTTCCTAGCATCGCAGAAGTTAGTGAATTGGGGGATGCCTTTTTAGTTTTTGTGGCCTTATGAGTGTTACTACTTGAATGTTGCTTGCTTTGTGCTTTGTAAGACTCGTATTGATGTGAGTTAACTATTAAATAAATATGTTAAGTTACATGTTGTAAAGGTTAAATAATTTTATAATGACTGATTTGGCCCTGTTACACAACTCTCGTCTAAGTTTAACCATCATAAGGGTTAAGTCGCTTAGTCGATGGATTATTTAAGCTTTGTTGTATGTAATTGTATTCAATAAGTAGTTCGCAGACATTCATAGGAGTCTTTCATCATCTCATGGCAGGGTGCGATGAGGGTCCTAAGGGAGCCTAGGAAGTGCTTTAGTGTGAGTGGTGCGCTGTTTAGCGGGTATAAGGAGTATCAGTTTGAGAAGGTGACTTAGAGGCTCCAAGATAGTATTGGGTCCGTACTACTAAAAGCATAGGATTCGTACTCAAATTAAGGAAAGTCATGAAAATTCTAAGAAGCATGTAAAATGATGATTCTTTAGGTATGTTATGATCATTATATGGTTGCTTTTCAGTATGGTGATGAGCACTCGTGGAGTATATTCTGGTTCTAGTTCAGGTTCAGGCTCTGGTGCTGAGTCTATTAATAAAAGCATTTACGAGTTAGTTTCATCTGAGATCACTCGAGGTATTTTGGATGCGACTACTGTGATGTTTGGTACCATAAAGGAAGGGATCATGGAGCTACTGGATGAGCGTCTTAGGGATTATCATGCATAGATTGTGGTTGGTCTGATGTAACACCCGCGTTTCCAGGCTAAGCATTTTCATTGATGTAATAGTCTAGGTTAACCCTTGTAACACTTTTTGAAGTATTAATGATGAAATATTTGAGTATTATGTGAATTATATGTATTTGTGTGCTTATTACTTAATTATAAAGCTATAATTAATAAAGGATAAAAAAAAAGTGTCAAAATTAAAGTGTGAGATAAGCCCGATATCTTTACATAAAGTTTTAGTGGTCGAAACAAGGATTCCGGAGATATAAGGAATGCCAAAATCCGAGTTATAACGAAGAAGTTATGACCTGTCGAAGTTTCGCGACAGAACCGACACGACGCCGAATGACGTAAAATATGAATTTAAGATAGAGCGATATCTAGCCTTAGTGATCTAAACGAAAATTTTAGGGTTCGTTAAACCGAGAGCGTGCATGAAAAGAACGCACAAATCTGACTTCGTATGACTAAGTTATGATTTTTCGAAGTTTCGACTTAGCGGTATGCAGCCCGAATACTCGAAATAGAGATCGAGTGATATTTAGCCAAAAATTTCTAAATGAGAATTGAATATCTCATTGATAGTAGCCCAACGATAAAAAGACAGATGAAAACGGAGTTCAGATGAAGGAGTTATGAATTTCGAACAGAGTTTTCCTGTCCCGGCCTACTAAAAATACTATATAAGTAATATACTTATAATATATTAAAAATCAATTCAAAATTAGCCAATGGAGTCTAAACGAGAGTTGTAGAGCATAATCTCACCTCCGCGTCAATATAAAGAACATCGAAAATGGAGTTCGTATGCGAAAGTTATGAATTTCTGAAGTTCGGAGCGCGAACCCCAAAGCTGTGTCAGAGACCACGACGTGGCAAGCAGTGCCACGACATGGCAAGTCTTCTGACACCTCCGGGAGTCCCCCAGACGCAACTTGCAATGACGTATGCAGTGACGACCATGCCCACGACGTGGAAAAAGGGTGCCACGACGTGGCAAGGGCCAAATTTGCCCTATAAATAGATTTGAAGGGCCAGCCGTTTAGGGTTGCTATTTTCTCTCCTCTCTCTCCTGTTTTACCTTGATTTACATGCAAGAAATATCCCGAAGCAAGTCCCGAAGCCCCGAAGATCCCGAGAAGTGCAATTCCCGAGCCGAAGCTCTGCCCACGACGAGTCCGGTTTTTGTGAAGATCTTCCAGATCTACCGAAGAATACTACTTCTACAAGTTGTAGTGTTGTCTGATCATCTTCTGATCAAGTGAGTGTGTAGTTACTTTCTTCTAACGTATAATTATGAAGTATTTTATACGAAATACGTGTTATGTGTATATTTTGTTGTTATATGTGTGAATGTAAATTCACTTTCTTCTATCTCATGGATATGATTTATTCTCTATAAAATACGTGTTATGTGTATGTGTCTTATCTTTTATCTGGAATGTGTTTTGAATGAACATACTATACAGGTTTTAAACTATGTATAAAAATGTATATTTTATCTACTAAAATGCTGGGTAGATAGTTGTCTTGTGATAAAAAGATGAGAGGCCTCGATGTTTTTGATTTAGTCATCTAGCGGAGTTTAGATGACGACCACAGACTTTTCTAGACAATCCTGTGGAATGCTAGCAAGTTCGCCACCTGTAGGTGTTAATAAACTTGGGTGTTCATTTGCTGTACTCCATCCCCCTCATGGTTGCCTTATTTGACTTATATTGCTGAGGAACCCCCGAAGCATGTGTTGTCGCCCCGATGAAATATTCTTAGACTAGGTCCTTTATGTTAGTTGTCTTAGGGATGTAAAGTGAGAATAACGGGAATGGGTAATTGGGTTATTGTTGGTTGGTGGAATTAAATATAATTATTTATTGTGGGTTGAAAACCCTATATGCTCACCAGGCTCCCAAGCCTGACCCACTCAGTTTCTTTGTATTACAGGTAGTGGTGCCAGAGCATAAGTTGGATGACTTGTCACGTTATTTTTGGATTATAGACCTGTTGTTATAAATAACTGTTGTAACGTTTGTGTTGAAATGTTTATGTTTTTTGTTTATCGGAACATGACATCTCGAGTATTATAATATAATGAAAAATACATTTCTTTAAGAAATGCTTTGGTAAATCTTATTTTATCATATTTTGTTTTAGAAACGAATTCCGCAACTCTTTTAATCAAAGGATTACTCTGAAATTATTTTAAAAGCATAAATTAAACCGGTCTTTTCTGGCTGTGATTTTGGGGATGCCACAGTTGGTATCAAAGCATTAGTTTAAGCGAACTAGGAATTTGTAGGATTTCTAGACTTAAACTTAGAATGCTAAGTGGAATTTTGAGATGTGTGTCTATTATATTTTAGACACGAGCACTAGTTTATTTTAGGAAAGTTGCCTAAAATGCTTTTATGTGCTAAATGTTATATGTTGCCATACATGATATTATTTGTTCGGATCTATGGTCTGTTGCCGACCGGATCTGGAAACCTTACGTGTGTAGGATTCTAAATGTACGTCTACGAATTTAGAACTAACATGTAAACGTTTCGGAGTGATAAGGATGATTTGAATATCTATCGTGAATGAGGATCTAATTTCACCTTATTCGGTGTGTAGATCAAAAATGGTGAGAACAAGAAGTGGAGTTGGAAATGCTGATGAAAATAGGAATCAACCACCAGTGATTGAGCAAATACCTGTCGTAGCAGCAACACCTGAGCCGATAACAACGGCTGGTGTACAATTGATGATTCGGACGATGTTGGATCGTCATATGGATGAAACAAGACGTTTACTTCAACAGAATCGTGAAGAATCGTCAATTCAAGTGGAAGAGCCTGAATTAAATGAAGGGCACTTAGAAGGTGGAAACTTCAGTGGATCTGTTGGTCAAGCCAACCCACCGATAGTTAGGCAAAACAACCATGATGGAATGGGATGCAAGTACAAGGACTTTCTAACTTGCAAACCATTGACCTTCAATGGAAAGGAGGATCCGATCGGAGTGATGGATTGGATCTCCGAAATGGAGTTAGCCTTCATGACTTGTGGCTGCAGAGGCAAGTTGCAGACTACCTATGCAGTGCGTCAGTTCCGAGGTGGAGCCGTTCGTTGGTGGAACACTCTAGGGAAGACTTTAAGCCCTAATGAGCCACTATAATGGAAATGGGCAGAGTTCTTGGCGCAGTTCAAGCGCAAGTTCTGCTCGGCTCAAAATCTGTTGGAATTGGAGAATAAGTTTCTGACATTGACAAAGGGCAGCATGTCGGTCGATGATTACACTAACGCTTTCACCGACAAGATGGAGTTTGCTTTGCGCATCGTTCCAGATGAGCTGACAAAGGTTGACCAGTATGCAAAAGGACTCCCATGGGAGTACGCGGTGCCAGTCCGTCAGGCACCTACTCTGGAGGCAGCTATTTGGGCTGCCAAGTCTTTTGAGGACATGATCAAGGGAAGGACCGCCGACAAGGTTGAAGTTGGAGAAAAGAGAAAAATTGAAGGGACTTCAAGTTCCAATAAGAAAAGTAAATTTTCGAAGTCAAATTCGAAGAAGTTTGGAGGAAAGGGAGGCGAAGCGAAATGGTGTGATAAGTGTAAGAAAAAGAACTTTGGGAAATGTAGTGAGGATGTAACCTGCTACAAGTGCGGAAAAATTAGGCATTTTGCCAATGAGTGTCCGAACAACAAAAGGATGTGCTTTGGTTGTAATGAGGAAGGGCACATTTTGAAAGACTTTCCGAAAAAGAAGGAGGCAGCTAAGCCCAACATTCCACCAAAGCCGAAGGCGAGAGCCTTCCAGATGACACTTGAGGCTGCGAAAGATGAAGTTGATGTCGCTTCAGGTACCTTTCTCGTAAACGAATTACCTGCTCAAATTTTGTTTGATTCTGGAGCCAACTACTCCTTTATTTCGCATGAGTTTGGTAGAAAACTAGCCTTGCCTGTTGATAGACTAGATAATGCTTTATTAGTCGAAGTAGCTAGTGGCAAGTTTGTACCTGTTAGCCATCGTATGAAAAACATATTAATCGACCTTAATGGGAATAAGTTTCACGAGGAATTATTACCTATCGAACTTAATGATTTCGACATCGTGTTGGGAATGGATTGGCTTAGCGCTAATGATGCCGAAATATTGTGCAAGAAGAAGATAGTAAAAGTAAACCCGCCAGGGAAAGAGTCATTTATGGTGTATGGGGATAAACGCAGAGTGAATTCTGGAATCATTTCCCTAATGAAAGCCAGAAAATGTTTAACCAAGGGATGTACATCATATCTAGCATTCGTGATCGATGCTAAGAAGGAAAAGAAGGTGATGCAGAGTATACCAGTGGTGTGTGATTATCCGGAAGTATTTCCCGAAGATCTTCCTGGATTACCACCTGATAGACAAGTGGAGTTCAGAATAGACTTGCTACCAGCAACCACGCCAATAGCAAAAGCACCTTATCGATTAGCACCGACGGAGATGAAGGAGATGATGATGCAACTTCAGGAGTTATTGGACAAAGGTTTCATTAGACCTAGTTCATCACCCTGGGGAGCTCCGATGTTATTCGTGAAGAAGAAAGATGGAAGCATGAGAATGTGCATTGATTACAGAGAGCTGAATAAGGCAACAATAAAGAATAGATACTCGTTGCCAAGGATTGATGACCTGTTTGATCAATTGCAAGGTTCGAGCTATTTCTCGAAGATCGATCTTAGGTAAGGATATCATCAGCTGAAGGTAAGAGAACAAGATATCGAGAAGACTACATTCAGAACTAGATATGGACACTACGAGTTTTTGGTTATGTCGTTTGGAGTAACCAATGCTCCGGCAGCATTCATGGATTTAATGAATAGGGTTTGTAATCCGTTCCTTGATAAATCCGTGATAGTATTCATAGACGACATTATGAATTACTCGAAAAGCCAAGAGGAGCATGGCAGACACTTGCGAGAAGTGTTAGAAGTCTTGAAAAAGGAGGAGTTGTATGCAAAGTTCTCCAAATGTGATTTTTGGATTCGAGAAGTCCAATTCTTGGGTCACGTGGTCAACCAGGAAGGGATAATGGTCGATCCAGAAAAGATTGAGGTTGTAATGAAGTGGGAACAATCGAAAAGTCCCATGGAGATCCGAAGCTTTTTAGGATTAGCCGGATATTACCGAAGGTTTATCCAAGGCTTTTCTTCGATCGCTAGTCCATTAACAGCTTTGACCCACAAAGGAGCTACTTATGCTTGGAGTGATAAGCATAAAGAAGCATTCGAGAAGCTAAAGAAGAAGCTATGCGAGGCACCGATTTTATCTCTACCCGATGGAGTTGAAGACTTCTCTATTTATAGCGATGCATCTAGAGTTGGATTGGGTTGTGTTTTGACCCAAAGAGATAAGGTGATCGCGTATGCATCTCGACAACTGAAAGAGCATGAAAGGAACTACCCTACTCATGACTTGGAGTTGGCAGCGGTAGTTTTTGCTCTAAAAATATGGAGGCATTACCTCTATGGCACAAAGTGTAAACTTTTCACTGATCATAAGAGTCTCCAATATCTCTTTAATCGGAAAGAGTTAAATATGAGGCAACGACGCTGGCTAGAGTTACTTAAGGACTACGACTGTGAGATACTTTACCACCCCGGTAAAGCTAATGTTGTTGCTGATGCTCTCAGTCGGAAAGTCAATGTTGAGAGAAAAAGGCCAAGAGCGTTGAGAATAGAAGTTGTCTCGACAATTGTGGAGAGTATAAAGAAAGCTCAAGAAGAAGCTTCTGAAAAGAATGACCCGAAGGAGGAACGTTTGGGCAAAACGTTGGTGTTTGGTACAAACGGTCATGGACTGAAGGTATTTCAAGATCGTATTTGGGTACCTAGGTCAGGAGGAATAAGAGATCTTCTGATGGAAGAAGCTCACAAAACCATGTACTCAATTCATCTTGGCAGCACTAAAATGTATAGGGACCTGAAACCCTACTACTGGTGGCCGACGATGAAGCTTGATGTTGCAAAGTATGTGGCCGAGTGTGTGACTTGTGCGAGAGTCAAGACACAACATCAAAAACCATATGGGAGTTTAGAACCTTTACCTGTGCCTATGGGTAAATGGGAAGACATTGCGATGGATTTTGTCACTAAATTACCCAGAACAAAAAGTGATCACGACATGATTTGGGTGGTCGTTGATCGATTCACTAAGAGTGCGCATTTCATAGCAGCCAATGAGAAATGGTCTATGGAAAAGCTTGCGAATTCTTATGTGAAGGAAATTATGAGGCTTCACAGTGTTCCGTTAACGATTGTATCGGATCGTGATAGCCGTTTCACCTCAAGGTTTTGGAAAAGTCTACAAGAGGAAATGGGTACCAAGTTGTGTTTAAGTACAGCTTACCATCCACAGATTGATGGTCAGAGTGAAAGAACGATACAAACACTTGAAGATATGCTGAGAGCATGTAACCTAAAATTCCTAGGTAACTGGGACGAACATTTACCTTTGGTAGAATTTTCCTACAATAATAGTTTCCACTCGAGCATAAAGATGGCACCTTATCAAGCTTTGTACGGACAGAAGTGTCGTACGCCGTCTTGTTGGCTTGAGGCTGGAGAAAAGCGGTTTATGGGACCCGAGATGGTCCATCAGACTGCTGAGAATTTGAAAGTGATCAGGGAAAGAATGTTAGCAGCTCAAGATCGTCAAAAGAGCTATGCTGACAAGAAGCGAAGGCCGATGACTTTTGAAGTTGGAGATTCGGTTTTGCTTAAAGTCTCGCCGTGGAAGGGACTTATAAGATTTGGTAAAAGGGGAAAGTTGAGTCCAAGGTTTATTGGACCGTTTAAAGTTCTTCAGAGGGTTGGGAACCAAGCTTACAAGCTCGAATTACCCGAAGAACTGAATGGAATTCACAACACTTTTCGTGTGTGTTATTTTAGGAAGTTCACGGGAGAAGTTCTCGATATAATTCCAATTTCGGAATTAAGAATTGATAAAAACAAGAGGTTAATTGAAGAACCAGAGGTAATTGTTGACCGGAAGACTAAGAAGCTTCGACGCAAGATGGTCGAATTAGTGCTTGTTCATTGGAAACATTCGAATGGGCTAAATCTCACTTGGTAAATGGAGAGTGACATGTTGAGTCGCTATCCGCATTTGGTTGTTGATGTGTGATTCCGGGGACAGAACCATCCTAAAGGGGAGAGAATTGTAACGCTCGCGTTTCCAGGCTAAGCATTTTCATTGATGTAATAGTCTAGGTTAACCCTTGTAACTCTTTTTGAGAGTTGTAGAGCATAATCTCACCTCCGCGTTGATATAAAGAACGTCGAAAACGGAGTTCGTATGCGAAAGTTATGAATTTCTGAAGTTCGGGGCACGAACCCCAAAGTTGTGTCAGAGACCACGACGTGGCAAGTCTTCTGACACCTCCGGGAATCCCCCATACGCAACTTGCGATGATGTATGCAGTGTCGACCAAGCCCACGACGTGGAAAAAGGGTGCCACGACGTGGCAAGGGCCAAATTTGTCCTATAAATAGATTTGAAGGGCCAACCGTTTAGGGTTGCTATTTTCTCTCCTCTCTCTCCCGTTTTACCTCAATTTACGTGCAAGAAATATCCCGAAGCAAGTCCCGAAGCCCCAAAGATCCCGAGAAGTGAAATTCCTGAGCCGAAGCTCTGCCCACGAGGAGTCCGTTTTTTGTGAAGATCTTCCAGATCTACCGAAGAATACTACTTCTACAAGCTATAGTGCTGTCTGATCATCTTCTGATCAAGTGAGTGTGTAGTTACTTTCTTCTAACGCATAATTATGAAGTATTTTATACGAAATACGTGTTATGTGTATATTTTGTTGTTATATGTGTGAATGTATATTCACTTTCTTCTATCTCATCGATATGATTTATTTTCTATGAAATATGTGTTATGTGTATGTGTCTTATCTTTTATCTGGAATGTGTTTTAAATGAACATACTTGGGTGTTCATTCGCTGTAATCCATCCCCCTCATGGTTGCCTTATTTGACTTATATTGCTGAGGAACCCCCGAAGCATGTGTTGTCACCCCGATGAAATATTCTTAGACTAGGTCCCTTATGTTAGTTGTCTTAGGGATGTAAAGTGAGAATAACGGGAATGGGTAATTGGGTTATTGTTGGTTGGTGGAATTAAATATAATTATTTATTGTGGGTTGAAAACCCTATATGCTCACCAGGCTCCCAAGCCTGACCCACTCAGTTTCTTTGTATTACAGGTAGTGGTGCCAGAGCATAAGTTGGATGACTTGTCAAGTTATTTTTGGATTATAGACCTGTTGTTATATATAACTGTTGTAAGGTCTGTGTTGAAATGTTTATGCTTTTTGTTTATCAGAACATGACATCCCGAGTATTATAATATAATGAAAAATACATTTCTTTAAGAAATGCTTTGGTAAATCTTATTTTATCATATTTTGTTTTAGGAACGAATTCCACAACTCTTTTAATCAAAGGATTACTCTGAAATTATTTTAAAAGCATAAATTAAACCGGTCTTTTCTGGCTGTGATTTTGGGATGTCATATTTGATTAGGGTGATGACTCTCTCTTGTCGAGATTTCAAGGCTTGTAGAGCTCCAGAGTTCTTCGGGAAGAAGGACCATGCTACTAGTGAGCAGTGGTTTGCTGACTTAGAGAATGCTTATCGAAATAGTTTCTGCAAGGAGGGATCAAAGTTGGGATTTTCAGCCTGCCTTCATAGGAATCGAGCTCGTGATTGGATTGTTGCTGAGATCTCATAGACCTTACTAGAGGAATTACTTGGCATTATTGGACATATCTCTGATAGGTTGGTCGATAAGTTCGAGGAGAAGATTATAGTCGTCTAGATAACTAACAGGATTGATAACGTGACTCAAGAGCGGGAGCTTGGTTTGGAGACTCGGTTGGGAAAGAGAAACTGGACTCATGACCCGGATATGTTTGGAACATCTAAGAAACCTTTGCGCTGCAAGTCGAAATGTGGCAAGTGTAGATGAAAGGGTCATATTCGCCAAGATTGCACCGTGGAGGTAGAATTATGTCATCGTTATCATTATCTTGTTCATATTAGGGCACATTGCCCACGTTAGACAACTAGGGCAGCTCAGACCCCATCATCTGCAGGTTTTTTGGAGGTGGATTCAGGACCTTAAGACCTAGCGAGTATGTATTGTTTTCTTTTCCTTCATGCTATTATTATTTATTCTCATGATCATGTGATTGTGTGTGTGAGACATTATGTTCGGTCTAGTTAAGTCTCCACCTAAGGATCATAGTTTATTTATGTTTTTTGGTTATGATCATTCGAGGGTTATTCATATGCCATTTTGCATACCGAGAGTCATGCTTATAGTATATATGGTTGGGTTGGTTTTAGACTTCTCCATGGGAGACGATAGTTAGTGGTAGAGTGAGCCCTAAGTAGAGAAGATCGAGTGTTATTCTTGAAGGATCAGAAACCAGATTGATTTGGTGGTTTCAGTGCATTGAGTCCGAGGAAGTTGCAGTGTGAGCATATTGGATTTGAATGTGTGATTCGTAGGGATCATTCTTGGTTCCAAGGCAATGAAGGATTGGTCAGATTGCAGGTGTAAGGATAGTTGTTGTCAGATTCATACCTTTATGGTGTGGTTGTTGAATGTTCGCTTAGTTTTTTCGCAGTGGCAAGTAAGTTGCTGGATTGGTTATCTATCTGTTCTGATAGTGGGTTTATTCATTCTTTTTCATCGGTTGAGGTTGATCAAGGATTTAAAATTTTATCAGGGGAGGTGTTTGGGATGCGGAAAACATTCCTCAAGAGCAGCGAAGTGTTTAACATGGTTATTGGGTGGGTGTATCGTGGATTGTTTGGTCTTGGAATCTTAGTTCTGGTAATCTCAGGATGATAGTGGTAGAATAGAGAGGTTGTGAGATGGTTCGGAAATCCAATGTTATGAGGTTGGTAGAGTGCATATGAATCCAAGTAGGGGAGAATCGTATGGATTAATGGGAATATTTCCCAGTGAGAATCAATGAGAAATTTCATATTCTAGGGCAGGTGAAGAGCCAGTTCTGGTCGTGACATGAGCTGAAGTTTATGCAAGGACCAATGTCTATTTTTCCATTGTAATCAGGGAGGAAAATGCAAAAGGTACATGTTATCTTGTCCGAGGACGTGAAGCATCGGAAAGGGCATATTATAGGTCCATGACTAATTTCAGGTTGAAGGTTATGTTAGAACCCCTCTGCATGTTCTTGTATGATGAAGGCTTTAGGTTCGAAGGATGACCCGAACACCTAATTGAGGTTTAGCAAGATGGGGTTTTGGCCCATATTGACTTTAGTCGAGTATTTTGTGGATATCTGACAGGACCATGGGCTGGGCCCATGACCGTTATGAAAGTTTTGTAAGTCTATGAATTGGTTAGTATCATTCACTAGGACGAGTTAGACCATCACAGAGTGGTTGTTAGACTGCGGGAGGATCACAATGCTCACATTGGTTGAGTCAGACCCATTATTGTTGTTTGGCCTCTCCTTGTTGGAAATGAAGGTTGTTAGATCATTGGCGATGTTTTAGTCTTATATAGCTCTCGAAACATTGTCTTCTCCACATCATCCTCTCTAACTCCCATTTGATGATACCTTGACCTCAAATTGATCTTGGAGAACCAAGATGCACCCTACAGCTAATCGAAGAGATCATAAATCCGTGGAAGTGGGTAACGATTCTTCACCATAAACTTGTTCAGCTCCCGGTAATCAATACACATCCAATGTTAACCATCTTTCTTCTTCACCAAAAAAATTGGTGCTCCCCAAGGCGAACTGCTCGGTCTAATAAAATGTTTTCCCAACAGCTCCTGAAGCTGAGAGAACAACTCTTGCATCTCATGTGGTGCTAATCGGTATAACATATCTGAGAACTGCCCCCAAGTAACAATAATCCTCTACTCAAGAGTGTAAGAACCGGTAACCAGGTTCCACCAGTCCTTCGTAACCAGTCGAAGAAGGTTCAGGATGCATCTGACCTTCCAATCCTCTGGACAGGAACAGGTGAAGAAACAGCCCTCCACATCTAATAACCATATCAAAGCAACAATCAGGTCCTTGACCTCGTCGACTATGTGGGCTTCATGTTACTAAAGTCCCGATATTAGAATGAACCTCCTCCTGCAACAACGACGGCTACGGTGGCTACAACAGTAGAAGTCTCATCACTCATCAAACAACTCAATCATCACAATCTTGATAGACCCAAATAGCCCCAGAATAGCACCCCGAATAGTAGTAGCCACTTCATTGGTGATCAACTCGCGAATGTGATCATCTGACAATCCTGGCCTATCCTGGCCACCAACTCGGATCTTGAACCCCTCGTAAACACCATACTAAAAATAAACCAAAATATATATATCAGAAACGCCATAATTCATACTGTTAGAACCATCACAAGGAGACTAAACCCTCGGGTTTTGTGACTTCCTTCCTACATGTATGGGTCCTGTGTTTACAGTAGTATGGGCCCATACTACCTTCCATACCTACCCATATTTGTCTCAATGGATCATCACAAACTGCCCGAAAACAAACCCAAAAATTAGGATACACATACTTCCTTTCTCTCTCTCTCACACACACACACCCTCTCTCTCTCTCTCTCTCTATATATATATATATATATATATATATATATATATATATATATATATATAGAGAGAGAGAGAGAGAGGATAATCATACATAACACTGGATTCCATCGACAGTCGAATACTTAATTCTACCCTAAGCCTCCAAGCAGACAATGAACAAGAAATAAGGCTAAATCTAACATTCTCTGGCTATAAAATCTTAGTTATATACAACTATAATGCATACACTAAGCAACTACAATAATGATGTCAATTTCATCTATCATACAAGAAGTTCTCCTAGGATATTAGGGATCACACATCAGACAATTTTATCATGCAATTCCTAAGGATCCCTAGTCTACAAACCTGGGGTATACTTTCTTGCTCCGACTGATCATACACATCTCATCCTTGTTTGGTTACCTTTGAAAACAATTTTGAAAATAATTTTGTAATCAATTTTGAAAACTTTACAGATCCTTAGTTTGAGTCTGGATTCACACAAATGCTTATCCAATTCGCTCAAACCAGGGCTCTAACATCAACTTGTAACATCCCTAAAATCACAATAAAATTTTCATTTTTCAATTTAAGTAAAAATCATTGTTTCAAACAAAACCCAAGTCATAAAACCACATATCCTAATACAATGTGACATCCCCAATTTCACAGTCAGAAAAGATGGATTTGTTTATTCTTTATTTAAAAATCAGGGTATCCTTTTGAAGAATAATATTGCGGAATTTGTTCCCAGAAAACATGATAAAGATATTATCAAAGCATTTCCGAAAAAATGTATTTTATTTATATTAAAACATTGGGATCTCATCATTAATATAGATACATAAGCATTACGAAATATTACAAGTCTTACAGTAATTAAACTAGTGGCCTAATACTCCTTGAATCTCTCAGCAAAATGTATCTTTAATATCGCTACCTGTGATACAACAAACTGAGTGGGCCAGGTTGGGAAACTAGGTGAGTATATAGGGTTTTCAACCCACAATAATATAATTAATATGTTTAATCATCAAAAAATTAACACAATTTCCCATCCCCATTATCTTCTTTATTCTTAAGGATCTACCATAAGGATCATCTATGTTGACAGTACTAGTTCAGGGATTCCCCAAAGATACTTGTCAGTAGGTATTCTTCTATATTTTTCATAAGGAATAAGCATGAAGTCCATAGTTTCCAGGGTTTATCTAATAGCAACTAAGTCCATAGCTGCCAATGCTATCTATTAGGCACTAAGTCAATAGCTGCCAATGTTTATCTAATAGGCACTAAGTCCATAGCTGCTAGGGTTTATCTAATAGGGACCAAGTCCATAGCTGTCAGGGTTTATCTTCTTTATTGATAGTATTATTTTAGGGAGTCCACCCACAATACATGTCAATGGGTTTTTAGAGTACATATGATGAACACATGGTTCACAAACACCTAAAGGTTGCGAGCCTGGTAGTGTTCCATTGGACTGTCTAGAATAGTCTGTGGTTGTCATCTATGCTCTACTAGACGAAGTCATCTTTAAAGTCAAGGCCTCTTATCATCTATTTCATATTTCATCTCACATCATCTATATCATATATCATCTCTCATCATCTACATCATCTTTCATCTACCCATCTTTACCCAATATATTTATAGGTATAAAAATACATATATAGTTTAAATCAAGTATAACATGTATAAATCATTCATCTAGCATAGATATCAGGAACACAAATAATAAGCACATATAGCATGTATTAATATTAAATACTTCATAATTATGTGTAAGATGAAAGTAACTATGCACTCACTTGTTAAAGTGACGACATAAAATTCGAACAGTGCTTCACTTTTAACAACTGTCTTTTCTTTTGACGTAACCTAGTATCATTATCACCAAGTCTTAGTCTAATATTTATTGCAACTAATTATTAGTCTAGATTCATCATTAATTCAAAATCTACCGATCTATAGCTGATAAGGGATAACCAGGTAGGATCGTATCGGAGGTAGGGTCCGTTTGGTATATGTAACACCTAATTCAATGTACTTTTCATTTTGACCCTTGGTATGTTAATGTTTTGCAAATTTGGTTCCTGGGGGGAAATTTTGCCAATTTTAGAAAAATTAGAGTATGTTGGGCATACTCACTTAGAGGGAAAACCCTAAATTTTAGGGTTTGGACCCTATTTAAACAACATTATGACCCATTATCCTCTCATTCTTCAACCTCCATTGCCCTTTTGATCCTATTTCGAAACCCTAGCCCTTGTTAAAGAGATTTGACCTTCTTGTGTGTGTTTCTAGTGTGTGTTGGTGTGATTTGAAGAATAAGAGCTTGGAAGAAGAAGCTTTATCCAAATGAGAGTTGTAGATCCGGATTTCTCTCATCATTTCCAACTTCATTGAGGTATAAAGCTTGGAACTTGCTCCTTGTTTGCTTGGAACTTGGTCCCATTTTGGTCATATGATGAGATCTAGTGGATTCCTTCCACTCCATAAGTTAGAAGTTGTTTCTCTTGAAGTTTCTGAGGTCCTTAGTCCATAAAGTTAGCATCTTGATGGTTGTGGATCAACCATGCATGTGTTTAGGTCATTATGGTGAAAGTAGAATGTTAAAAGTGAGGTTTGGGTCCTTTTGAGCCATGCAAAGGCTCTAAGTTCATGACTTTATGGATTAAGATGTTTAATAAGACTTGGATCATAAGTTTGGGCTTTTGGTTGCAAGTATTAAGCACTTAATAGGAAAAGTGCTTAATGGGCATGTATGTTGGGCGTACGTATATATACATTGCGCTTATGTTGCTCGATCCCCGATCTTGCATGCTTAGTAGAACGTTGGGTTTACCCAGGTCGTACGCATCGCGTACTAGTGATTCTTGAGAACGCAGGGCATAAGCCTGAGTACGCAATGCGTACTCAGCTGTCATTGACTTCGGTTGAATTTCACAATTTGGGCCATATTTGGACTAAAGGGGTTTTGGGACTTATTGGGCCATTAGTCTTCTGATTTTGGTCCATTGCTAGACTTTGGGCCTTCTTGGATTTAGGCCCATGATGGGTTTTAGACATATTTAGGAAGTTAGGCTATATTGGGCTTTTTAGTACTATTGGATTGGGCCTCAGATTTTGGGCTAAGTGAGGAAAGGGTAAAATGAACGTTTACCCTGAGTGTTGGACATCGAACTAGGACTCAAGTCTCAAGTTATGGGTTGTGGATCAACTATTAATTGGGTATTATTTGATGATGTTAGCACGAGGATTTTCTGGATCAGCAGTCCAAGCTTTTATTTGAGATATTCAGCAACTTGAGGTAAGTTTCCTCACTATGTTTGGCAGGTCGAAGGCACCAATGTCGGCCCATGGTTTATTATGATTAGGATGCTAGTTGTATGTGGGGCTGTTGCATGTATGATATCTAATATGTATACCGGGCGGGGCCTGATGAATATATTTTATGTATTTATCTTTATGATTCTTATATGTGTCTATGTGTTTATATATATACCGTACGGGGCCAGATTCTAGGCGGGGCCTAATGATTATCTTGTATGCTATTTATCTTTGTGATTATTGCATGTGTTTATGTGTTGTATGTATACCGGGCGGGACCTGATGATTGGCAGATCTGTTTCGAGCGGGGCTTAATGTCGGGTCGGGATCGATGATGGGCGGGTCCCATTATTTGTTTGATATGTATGGTATGTGGTGTTTTATGGAACTCACTAAGCTTTGTGCTTATAGTTTTCAGTTTATGTTTCACGTACTCCTGGTTCGAAGGGGAAAAGCACGAGATGACTGCATTTCACACATCACATTGTTCCGCATTTTATATGACTATGATGTATTTGGATGTTTATTGACTTACTCTGATTTTATCGTGGTTTTAGGAACATGTTTTGAATGATGGGTTTTTTATTTAAATTTTTTGTCTTAATTTTTAGGATGTTAGAAGTTGGTATCAGAGCCTTGCTTTGAGGGATTTAGGCACACACTCAGATGTGTCTGAACTGAAACTGAGGATTTGGTAGTTTTTTAAAAAAATGAAGGAATATTTTATAAAAAAAATTATAACAAAAGAAAGGAGTGTAGTGCATGAAATCGACCGAGCTCAAGTAATTTTTCTCAAAAAACCCATACATGTTTTATGATATGCTTGATTTGTAAATCACATGCTAGATTAGGGCTAAGGATCTAGGAGAGATGCCTTTGTACGCCTGTTATATGAGCTTGTGGACTTGCATGCAAGTACTGATCAGTCAGTGATATGATGGTCTATTTAGGTTATGCTTGATTCCGATTACTCAATGCCCAAATGCTTCTTGCTTTGTTCTTTTTAGGAGTTCTCATTAACTTCAGCTATCTAGTAAGCAAATATGCTAAGTTACATATTATTGAGACTAAATAATTTAGAAGGTTAGGTTTTAACTCTATTGCGCATCTTTTGTTTGAGTCCAACCGTTGTAGTGTGAGACCTTTCATTCGAAGAATTATCTGGTGTCAGTGATATGTAATTGTATTCATAAGCTAGTTAGAGGGGGTTAGGGGGAGTTCCTTCTGCAACTGATGGCAGAGAGTGGTGTGGTGATTGCCCTAGGAAAGCCTAGGAAGAGATTTAGTTATGGGAACCTTGACTTGTTGAGTTTGTATGTATGGATAAGGGAGTGAATTGGAGGATTCAGAGCGATCCTTAAGGAAAGTACGAATAGATGTGGAAGGTAGTATGGACTCATACTACTGGAAGCAGATGATTCATACTTGAGTCAAGGAAGTTGTGATGATACTAGGAAGCTTGCAGAGTATGGGACTCCTCGATGTGTATATATGTATGTCCTGATGTTTTATGTGGTCCACTTTGAGTATGGTGGCCACCTGAGGAGGTTCTGGCAGTGGTTCTAGTTTCGGCTCTAGATTCGGACAGTTAGGCGAGCAGATGCAGGAGTTCATTTCTTCTGAGGTCACTCGCAACATACTTGAGCAGACTCCTGCTATCTTTGGTACGATCAAGGAGGGCATTTTGGAGATTTTTGATGAGCGCTTGAGTGATTTTCGTTTTGAGATGGTGGCATTTATGGGAGCTCGCATGTTGACTTTCAGGGAGTTCCGGGCATGTAGGGCTCCGGAGTACTTTGGGGAGGAGGACCCGATCGCGAGCAGACGTTGGTCAGCGGATGTTGCGAATGCCTTCCGCTCTAGCAGTTGTCCTGATGGGGCAAAGGTCAGACTTGCTTCCTGTCTTCTAAAATGTAACGCCTGTGTTTTCGGGCTTGCCATTTTTAGCAATGTAATAGTCGAGGTTAACCTTTGTAACCCGTTTTGAAATAATAAGATTGTATTATTTGAGTATTATGTGTTTTGTGCTTAATTGCTTAATTATGTGGTTTGATTAATTAAGAATAAAAATAAGCGCCAAAATTTAAGTGTAAAATAAACTTGATATCTTTGGTTAATGTTGTAGTAGTTGAAACGAGGTTTCCGAATATATATAGAATGCCCAAATCTGACTTCGTATGAGGAAGTTATGATTTATCGAAGTTTCGGCTTAGCGGTATGCAGCCTGAAATACTCGATTTGAGATCGAGCGGTTTTTAGCCAAAGCAATCTAAACGAGAGTCGAAGATCTCGTTGTTGGTATCGAAGCGATGAAAAGTTAGGCGAGAACGGACGTCAAACGAAGAAGTTATGAATTTATAACGAAGTTTTTCTGTCCCGGCCTATTAAAAATAAATAATAAAAATAAAGTTAAAATTAGCCGACGGAGTCTAAACGAAAGTTGTAGAGCGTAGTCTCACCTTCGCGTGGATATAAAGAACGTCGAAAACGGAGGTCGTATGAAGAAGATATGAATTTCCGAAGTTTATTAAATAATTTGTATTTAAATTTATTTATAAAAGTCGGCATTATCCGAAGAGGAGTCACCAATCTGATCCGAGGTACGCCCTGCGTACTCGCGTACGCCCAACGTACCCCGATGCATGCACTGCCTCGCACTCAAGTGACTTCGGATGACGAACGCATTGACGATTTCGGACCAGTACGCCCCGCGTACTTCGAGGCTCCAGCCTCCTATAAATAGGATGCGAGGGCAGCCGACTCAATTGCTATTTTTCTCTCTTCTCTCTCCCGTTTTACCTCAATTTGCGTGCCAAAAGTACCCCGAAGCCCCGGTAATATTCTCGAGCCTCGAAGCAAGTCCCGAGATCCCGAAGATCCCGAGAAGTGCGATTCCCGAGCCGAAGCTCTGCCCGCGAGAAGTTCGATTTTTGTAGAGATCTTCCAGATCTGCTGAGGATTACTACTTCTGCAAGTCGTAGTGCTGTCCGATCATCTTCTGATCAAGTGAGTGTATACTACCTTTCATAAACACGATAATAATACAAGTATGGTTTGAGTGTATTAAGTATATTGGTGTTTATATGCGTAAGTGTGTAGTTACTTTCTTCTAACGCATAATTATGAAGTATTTTATATAAAATACGTATTATGTGTATATTTTGTTGTTATGTGTGTGAATGTATATTCACTCTCTTCTATCTCATGGATCTGATTTGTTTTCTATGAAATACGTGTTATGTGTGTGTGCCTCATCTGTTATGTGGAATATGTATTGATTAAAGCCTGCTATACAGGTTTTTAAACTATGTATAAAAATGTATATTTTTATCTACTAATATGTTGGGTAGAACATGGGTAGATAGTTGGTGCGTAATAAACAGATGAGAGGCCTCGTTGTTGTTTGATTTAGTCATCTAGCAGAGTTTAGATGACGACCACAGACTTTTTTAGACAGTCTTGTGGAACATTAGCAGGTTCGCCACCTGTAGGTGTTAATGAACTTGGGTGTTCATTCGATGTACTCCATCCCCCTCATGGTTGCCTTGTTTGACTTATATTGCTGAGGAACCCCCGAAGCATGTGTTGTCGTCCCGATTAAATATTCTTCGACTAGGTCCCTTATGTTAGTTGTCTTAGGGACATAAAGTGAGAATAACAGGAATGGGTAATTGGGTTATTGTTGGTTGGTGGAAATTAAATATAATTATTTATTGTGGGTTGAAAACCCTATATGCTCACCAGGCTCCCAAGCCCGGCCCACTCAGTTTTATTTGTATTACAGGAAGTGGCGCAAGGTCATAAGATGGATGAACCATCAAGTTGTTTTGTTTACAAGTCTGTATATGTATATATTTGTTGAATGACTTGTAATGTTATCGTTTATGCTTATTTGTCTGTATCGGAACATGACACCCCGAGTTTTGATTATATAATGAAAATACATTTCTTTCATGAAATGCTTTGGTAAACATTGTTTTATCACGTTTTGTTTTTGGGAACAAATTCCGCAACTCTTTCAAATCAAAAGGATTTACTCTGAAATTATTTTAAAAGCATAAATGAAAATCGGTCTTTTCTGGCCGAGATTTTGGGGATGTCACATAAAAGACAAAGCTTGAGATTGGTGGGAGGAGGTTGGATGTGTCGTAGAGGACGATGTGGTTGATTCGATGTCAAGGGATGACTTTGTGACAAGGTTTCGAGCTGAGTTTGCATCGGTGATTGAGGTGTAGCAGTTGGCGAGTGGGTTTCAGGACCTTCGCCAGACTACTGAGATGGTAGCTGAGATCACCGAGATGTTCTACGAGAGGGCGTTGTTGGTTCCATAGTATGTAGCGGACAAGGAAATGAAGAAGGCGAGATGCGATGAGATGTTGAGGAGTGATATTCTACAGTTTGTGAGTCGATGCAGTTGCAGGACACTAGAGGATAAGATTGCAAGAGCCACACACACACACACACACACACACACACACACAGAGAGAGAGATTGATTTGGAGATGGAGCAGGGCTTTTTAGCTTACTGAAGATGAGGCTCGCGTAACACCTGATGTGCTGACGAGATCGTTCCTTGTGAAAAATATATCTTCCTTGTTATTGTTTGATTCGCCGGGGGGGGGGGGTACCTAATCTTTTGTATCTCTTGCGCTCGGCAAGAGGTTTACTGGTGCTCCGGGAGAGCTGGATTGTTCATTAGAGGTTGAGATTGTGGATGATCGACCAGTCCAAGTATTAAGGGTTCATCGGGGTTGTGTTTTAAAGATGTTCAACGACCAGTATCCAATTGATTTGGTTCCTTTTTTCCTTTACGTGGGAACAAGGTTATTGTAGGGATGGACTGGTTAAGACCCAATGGGGCAGTGATTCATTGTGAGCATCAGATAATATGTGTTCGGACCCTAAGTGGGGGAGTTTTAATGATTCAGGGAGAGAGTGCTCAGCGTGGGCTGATTCTATGTTCAATAGCTAGGGCCAGACGCTAACTTCAACAAGGTTGTTCTGGATATGTTGCCTATGTTATGGATGAATGGTTTTACACAAATAAACATCCTATGTGCTCATGCAAACCCTAATGCTTGGATCTAGGCTTCTCTATTGTACATGCAATGAATCCAAGACTTGAAAACCCTAGATCTAATAGCATGAATTCGAAATATAACATAACAAATCAGATCTAGATGATTACCTTTGTTGATTGCTTGATTCCTTCTTGATTCTTCTTGTGTTGGAGCTTAGAGTCACAAGTGTAACTCCTCTAATGGCTTACAAGCACCAACTAGCAAGAAGGCAATTATGAGAGAGAGGAAGGAATGCTAAGATCGGCCTAGGGTTTCTCTTGAGATCAAGTGTAGCCAATTTTCTTAGCCCAAGGGTCCTATTTATACTGTAGGCTGCTAGGGTTTCTGCCAAAACCCTAATGGACAACTTAATCACCAAGTAGCCCACGGAACCTTCTGGAATAGGGCCTTGGACGAAAATATGACGATCCTTCATCATAATTTCACCCCCCCCCCCTTAGTCCATTAGGTTTCCCAGCCCAAAACTTAACTATCACACATTTGACAGTTTATGCCCTTTATTTAATTAATCTCTTTTAGTCGACAATTTTAATTCCTAATTAATTTATGACCAATATTAATTAAATAATATGATTTCTCTTTTAATATATTATTCTTATAATATATTAATAAATCATAATTTCTTCTCTGTCTCTCTCTCTCTCCATAAATTACCCAGTCAAGTTGCTATGGTGAAGGCAACCCAAAAGGACCATGCACAACCGGGTCAAGTACTTACCAAATATAGTTACGGGCTTAGACACTAATCCAACAGTCTCCCACTTGGATAAGTCTAGTAACTATAATGTAAGCATATACCGATTAGCAATCGTAGCTCTCAAAGACGCTATCGAACTCTGATCTTATCAGTAACCTGTCCTTAAGATAAGGGATCGTATAGTCCTCTGTTCTAGATATCGTGCGGACAATCACATGGAACATAGCCATACTTATTGTCCAGCAATATGATTCTTGATCTCAGATTCATTTGACATAAAACTTAATTGAACACATCAATTCAGTCCTGACCGGGCCCGACACATAAGTCAAATCAAATCATCAATGGGCCCTAATATCGCTTTTACCCTCTTAGGATAAAAGGAACATATAAACTTCGACTTATATGCATTTATAATTCACTAATCAAATCATACATAAAAATGTGTTTTATGACATCAAGTTACTGATGCGTTTTCGCATTATCAATGTACAACCAACCAACAAACAATAAACCATATATTTAGGTTTTAAGACCATATGATATTATCGTCCTGCGATCACTCGTGATAAATTCCATGAAGTGATTCCAGCAAGCGCGGGTTTATTCCAATGCTCAAAACTTGTTCATAAGCACTCATGAACGTTGTAGCAAACCTTTGCAATGTCTAATACCTGTTAGACAAGCCACACACATATTCATGACAGTCTTCATTCATATCTACTTCCAACATATGAACCACTATGGACCGTTCAAATAATTCGATTATTCTAAATAACTCAATTATTCAGGAAGTCAAAACATGCAAAGTGAAACAATAGTTAAACAATCAACGTAAGACAGTAACTTTACATATAAATAATACTCCTTTATTTAATCATCAAACGTCAAGTACATTTATCTATTACACGTTTCCAAACTATCTAATCTAAACTAATATCGTCCTTCAACTCAATGCTCCTAGCGTGCTGCAAGTTCTTAACCCTACTCAGTCCCTTCGTAAGCGGATCTGTTGGGTTATCTTCTGACGATACCTTCTTCACTACGAGGAGTCCTTCTTCTACCTGATGTCGAATAAAGTGATATTTTTTGTCGATATGTTGAGATCTACCATGATCCCTCGGTTCCTTGGTCAAGGCAACCGCTCCTTCATTATCACAGAAAATTTCCATGGGCTCCTTTATGGTAGGCACAACTCCAAGGTCTTCAATGAAGTTCTTCAACCATATCGCCTCCTTCGATGCTTCGCTCGCTGCAATGTACTCTGATTTGCACGTTGAATCAGCTACGGTTTCTTGCTTGGAACTTTTCCATGTCACTGCTCCTCCATTAAGGGTAAAGACCCAGCCCGACTGCGAACGGTAGTTGTCCCTGTCAGTCTGAAAGTTGGCATCACTATACCCTCGCACCTTTAAGTCATTACCCCCTGAGGACTAGAAACCATTCCTTGGTCCTCCGAAGGTACTTAAGAATGTTCTTGACTGCGGTCCAATGCGCTCTGTCAGGGTTCCCTTGATATCTATTGACCATGCTCAAAGCGAAGGCCACATCAGGGCGAGTACGAGTCATAACATACATAATCGAGCCAACTGCGGAAGCGTATGGTACTCGGATCATTTTTGCTATCTCGACTTCGGTACTCGGGCATTGAGTCTTACTCAACTTGGCATTACTTTGGATTGGTAACTCTCCTTTCTTTGAGTTCTCCATACTAAAACATTTTAGTACTTTGTCCAAGTAAGTATTCTGACTAAGTCCTATTAGTCTCTTACTTCAGTCTCTCACTATCCTTCTTCCTACAATATAGGAAGCCTCTCTGAGGTCCTTCATAGCGAAGCACTTCCCGAGCTAGGTCTTAACTTCTTGCAGTGTCGGGATGTCGTTTCCTATGAGTAGTATGTCATCGACATACAATACGAGGAAGCTAACTATACTCCCACTAGCTTTGACATATACACATGATTCATCTTCGCTTCGTAGAAATCCAAACTCTTTGACTTTTTCGTCGAAACAAAGATTCCATCTGCGAGACGCTTGCTTAAGTCCATAAATGGACTTCTCAAGCTTGCACACTATTTTGGGATGCTTCACATTGACAAAACCCTCTGGCTGAGCCATGTAAACATCCTCGGCCAACTTCCCATTAAGGAAAGCAGTTTTGACATCCATTTGCCATATTTCATAATCATGAAATGCAGCAATGGTCAGCATCACCCTAATAGACTTTCTCTTAGCAACGTCATCGTCCCTAAGGTCGAATGACTCCAACACTCCATCCTTTTGGAGTTGGGCTATGCGTTTCTTGTTGACATGTACAAGACGACTATGCCACAAGCATGCTTTATCCATACTATTGGAAGAATCCACACACAATACATCATTTCCTACGTTATCTACAACCATAACGGTTTCATAAATTCCATTACAAGGCAATGCTTCAAAATATAAAACACCATTTAGATAAGCATAAATAGAACCTCTCTCATTATCAAAAGAATATCTAAATCCTTGTCTAAACAAACCATGAAATGAAATGATGTTTCTTGCCATATTTGGCGAATAGCAACAATTGTTTAAATCTAAACCTAATCCATTACTAAGAGCTAGAGAATACACTCCAATCTTGCTGACATGTGACGATCTTCTGTTCCCCATGATTATATTTGTTCTTCCACGCTCCACATCCCTATCTCTTCTTAGTCCCTGCAAATCAGAACATATGTGAAAACCACATCTTGTATCAAGAACCCAAGAAGTAGCATGTGATGAATCATTAGACTTAATTGTGTAAATACCTGCAAAAGATAGCTTGATCTTCCCATCCTTGATGGTTTGCAGATATTCTGGGCAGCTTCTCTTCCAATGCCCTATTTTGTGGCAGTGGTGGCACTCTGCCTCCTTTGGGTTAGAGTTGGGCTTAGTAGAACCAACTTTGGTTCCACTAGAAGATGTAACATCCTGTTTTGGATTTTCCGTGATTAGGGTTTGTGAGCCACAAACCGGGCATGGGAAGGTCTCGGATTGCAGCGAGTTGCCAAAGCGTAGGGCATCTCATCACCTTTCCGTAGACATGAGGATCTTTGGAATCAGAGGTATATCAAAGATGCTATGATAGTTTGGAAGTTATGGCAAGTTTGGTCCTTATTTGAGAAATGGGTGGCATCAGGTATGTTGGGCGTAAATATGGTTACACTTAGCGTACCTATGAACGTGGAATGGACGCGAGGACCACCTAGTACGCTGGGCATACCAGAAGGTACGTTGGGCGTACGAGGCGCTGAGGGAAAACCCTAATTCGAGTAGTGTCCCTATTTAAATAATGAGATGGTCTCATTTCTGGCCACCTTCCTCCGTCAACAAACCCTCTCAAACCCTAATATCCGTTCTTGAGCTTGTGGGTGGCCATGTTGAGTTTATATGTGTTATTTTGGGCTCTTTGGAGTTAAGAAGGAGCATGGAAGAGAATGGAGTTGAAGTCCAGGCCTTGGATCTAAGCTTTCTTAGGGCTAGAGCATCATTTGAAGGTATAAAGCTCAAAGCTTTCCCATTCTTTTGATCTATGCTTAGTATGGTCCATTTTTAGGGTTTTATGTCCCAAGATTGGAACTTTGTGAGTTGGTGAACTCCATAGCTTAATAACCTGTCCTTTTAAGTGTTTTTAGTGGTGAGGAACCATAAAAATGAGATCTTGATCATGAGAATCAACCCATGCATGAGTTATGTGCATTTTGGGTTAAGAAAGTAAGAGTTTCATGTGTTGTGACCTTATCAACCATTCAAGGGCCTAAATTCGTTAACTTTATGGAGTAAGAGATGTTAGGAAGTCCAGATCGAAGAGATGAGTTAAGGTCTTAATGGGTTAAGACCCAGATACTTGATTAAGCTAAACTGAAAGTACGCGTGGCATAATTCCAGTACGCCCCGCGTACTGGGTTAAGGTCCTCGATCAGTTTTGTGCGCGCTTAAGTACGCTGAGCGTACCAAGCAGGTACGCCCCGCATAATCTCACTGTATGCTTTTGGGCTAGACTTCATTGTTGCGCCTTAAGTGTTGGACCTGAATCTTTGGGCCTGTGTATTTGAGACTTTGAACAGAGAATAATATAATTATGCCTTGGGCCCTTGGTTTGGGCTTGTCATGTAGGATGAGGTTTGGGCCTCAGGGAAGCCCATTTATTATTGGGCCCTGGTGGGCCCAATGGACTTAGGTCATTAATGGGCTGGTAGGTGGTCTATATTTAGACCCAATAAGTGAGAGGTTGGACTTAGCTGCTAATTGAGATAATTGTGGGTTTGGCACAGAGTTAGATGCCGGTGCGTAGCAATAGTGTTTTAGGAGCTGTTCTTCATCCGAAGTGAGTCTTCTCACTATACTTTACCTAGAGTGGTAATTAGATTTATGTGACAGAGTATTTTGTATGCCATTTATATGATGTGATACACTGCATTATTTCTTTGTGATTTATGCTATGTATGTTACAGAGTTTACAGAGTTCGGACTGGAAGGTCCACGGAGTTAGGACCAGAGGGTCCACAGAGTTATGGGACTGGAGGGTCCCACTGAGACACATTGACCAGAGTGTCAAACAGAGTTATAGCCTCGAGTGGCTAATATGTGTTGTATGTGGTATTTTGGGGAACTCATTAAGCTTTGTGCTTACCGTGTTATGTGTTATGTGTTTCAGGTTTTCTTTTCAGGATCGCGGGACGGCACCGGCTTGATTGTACACACCAGAGAAAGAGTTATGAGGGTCCTAGTTTATTAATGGAATTGGGCTTTGTAATTGAATAAAAGAGATGTTTATACGATATGTTATGAAAAGTATGCATTTTAAAACTGGAAAACTGTTTTAAATTTTCACGTCGTTACAAGTTGGTATTAGAGCCTTGGTTTGAGGGATTCGGATGCACCTTCGGGTATATCTGGACTCAAACTGAGGAAATGAGGAAAATTTTCAAAATAAATGATTTTTCTAAAACAAGCAAGAGTTTTT
This sequence comes from Lactuca serriola, assembly GCF_051521515.1. Lineage (NCBI taxonomy): Eukaryota > Viridiplantae > Streptophyta > Magnoliopsida > Asterales > Asteraceae > Lactuca > Lactuca serriola. The sequence goes on along the minus strand of NC_136416.1, from coordinate 63,094,224 downwards.
AAGAGAAAACGGGAAGGATTAGTGTCTACAATCTGCCAGAGCCTGAACGGTGATTTCCCAAAATACCCTTACTTTTGTGTTATGAAATATGTTATGAGATATTATGCATGCTAGAGATAGTCTAGGTATTTCATATTTTAGGACTAGAGTGGCCTGATTTTCGATGCCTTTGCCTAAGAGTTGTTGTTATCCATGATGCATTTTCGAGTATGTGCTGAGTAAGAGTATTCAGCAGGAATCCTATGTAGAGTGGGATTTGGGTAGAGGAGTAATCTAGGAGAGATACCTAGATGAGCATTGGGGGAGCCTACTGAGATGGTAGTTAGATGCCCGCGTGGGGTAGAGTCGCTAGAGTTCGGTGGAACCTGCTTAGTGTGAATAGAGCCAATAGAGCTATATCCTAGAGTGGTTTTACATGCTGGTAGAGATTATTCGATGCCCGAATGCCGCTTGCTTTGTGCTTCGTAGAAATCTCAATGATGGGAGTCAGCTACTAAGTGAATATGACGATATGCAGGAGGTAGATGGCTGGCATCATTAGGAGTTCTTCAGCAGCTGATGGCAGAGAAGTGTGAGAACCTAGGAAGAGCCTAGGGGGTGACCATGGTCAGATGAGTGCGCTGACAGAGTGGAGCATTTCGTTGGGGAGCGAACACGCGTGACGAAAGTGATGATCGAAAAGGTTGAGCAGCTACCTAGAAACTCTGGGATGGTCCGTGTAGAAAGTATGGGTAGATCTGGCAAGTAGTATGGGCCCGTACTATCGAAAGTAGAGGACCCATACTTGATACAGGGGATATTCCAGAGGATCTAAGTATCAGATTGAGAGGTGATATCATGGTTCGAGTACCATGATTGGTAGCATATTGAGAGGTGATATTATGGTTCGATTACCATGATTGGTAGCAGATTGAGAGGTGATATCATGGTTCGAGTACCATGATTGGTAGTAGATCGGGAGGTGATAGCATGGTTCGAGTACCATGATTGGTAGCAGATTGGGAGGTGATGTCATGGTTCGGGTACCATGATTCGTAGCAGATAGTGTTAGGCCTTTTCAAGCTATCCCGTTGGGACTGTTTGACTGAGGTCCGATGTGATAGATTCTGGGGGCAAGAGGGTTGTACTGCACGAGTTGCGTTGAAGCAGACCTTGAGAGGGAAACCGGGTTAGTCCTGAGGAATTTTGGTGAGATGCCAATAGGAATCATAGGACACGAGGATGAGTAAGGATGGTGTTTATGGGGTATTGCGGTCTGAGTTGAGCAATCAGTCGATAGTGGAGGTGTCACCTTCTGTGACTCGAGTGGTGCTATTTCCATTTCACGAGGGATATGTAAGAGGTGTTGAGATTTCGGTTTCTGAGTTTGGGGGTGAGCCCTGTGGGATCGCACTGATGGTGATCTTCAATCAGAGTATCTGGCAGTAGGTCTGCCGCGAGGGGATGATAGAGCTTGAGCATGTTGTCAGTGGGGAATGGGATGGTCAAGGACCAGGATACACCCTATTTGAGTATAGTAGGCATGTGTTAGCCACAACGTTGGACGATCAAGAGGAGTGTATCAGGGTGGTGATTCTTATTGTCTTTGATGGGTATAGAGAGTGGAAATGTGGTTTCTGCTCTTGATAAGGTACGTGTCGTAGCGTTGGGCGAGGAGTCGAGGATGAGGAGTATGATAGTTCATTATTTCCCGATTAAGAGTCAGGGTTAATATTGGACAGTTGGGAGGTCCGGTGATGGTATGGTGTGAGATTCTAAATGACTAGAGGCAGTCATGATGGTAAGTTCTGAGGATTTCATCTGAGATTCAGGTATTTGTAGTTGCTTGGTCTTTGTCGGGGGGATCATCGAGCGTTGCGTAGCACCTTCCAAGAGTAGGTGTGATGTTATTGGTGGAATCAGTCTGTGGGATAGATTGTTGGGCGCCAATTGGTGATGGTTCGAACCCTAGGTGGGGGAGAATCAGATATTTTATTGAGAGGATCAGAGACTCATTTGAGAATGGTTAGAGATCTGGATAAAGAGACCCGCAGTGCGGATTCATGAGTCCAGGGTTATTGGTGATCGAGGCGAGGTGCAGAGCGAGATAATGCAGGTGGTATATGGTTGAAAAAGGATGAGTGTTTCCACGGCAAGTGACCGTTGGTCGGATACCTTGCGGTGGATAGGAATTCTTTGAGGTTATAATGATGACATCAAGGTGGTTGGCTCGTAGGCTAGTTCGTTGGTTGAGGAATGTTGGTTCAATGTTTGGGCTGTTATGCAGTTTGGGAAGGGCAGGAGTTGATTAGTCAACCAATTTCAGGGTCATTATGAGTATTCTGGTATGGGTATGAGCAAAATGGGAAGGAGTTTCAGATTGCCATCAACATGTTCTGGGTCGTTGATGATCCCTCCATATTTCAAAGTGAGAATTTGAAATATCCCGAATTTCAGGTTGTATATCAGGAAGATTAGTGGCTGAGGCGAGACATCGCGAGGTTCTAGGGTGGTGTATCGAGGTATCCGAGTTTAACGTCTTGGATTTCGGATAAATTTTGGGGTCGTGAGTGGAGACGGCAAGTGGATTATCTAAGGCAATGGATTGCAGCAAGGAAAGGTGTTTTGTTATGACGATTGTCGTCAGTTATAGTGGTGCATAATTTAGGTGGGTGCGTGAACCTATCTATGGATGGTCCGTAGAGCATGCGTAATGATCGCAGTGTGGCGTTGATCAGAGGATGAGATTGTGAAGTAGTAAGAGTTAGTGGGGTGAGACTGCGGAGAGCTGCAGTTCAATGAGTTAGTGCAAAGGGGTGTGGTGATACTACGAGGAGCTGTAGTATCCACCAGATAGCGAGAAGGTGTGGCAATACTGCGGGAAGCCGTGGTATTCGCCAAACGGAAAGGGTGTTGTGGTACTATGAGGAGTCGTAGTACCCATCGGTCAGTGGAAGGTTGTTGTGATGCTACGGGGAGTCGTAGTACTCACTAGTTAAAGAGAGGTTGTTGTGATGCTACGGGGAGCCGTAGTACTCACTAGTCAGAGAGAGGGTGTTGTGATGCTACGGGGAGCCGTGGTACTCACTAGTCAGAGAGATGTTGTCGTGATGCTACAGGGAGCCGTAGTACTCACTAGTTAGAGAGAGGGTGTTGTGATGCTACGGGGAGCCGTAATAGTCACTAATCAGTAGGAGGTTGTTGTGATGCTACGGGGAGCCATAGTACTCACTAGTTTGTAAGAGGTTGTTGTGATGCTATGGGGATCAGAAGTACGCACTAGTTAGCGAGAGGCTGTTATGATGAAGCACTCTTGTTCAGAGCATGACGCAGAAGAGTTTTAGGCTTGAATAGCCCTAACTTATGATTTTTTGGGAGCCTGGTGGCCGGACCAGGGGCGAGACCGGGGTCTCCTCAACGATCGGGAACCATTATATTCTAAGTAAGGTGTGGACATCGTAATCCAAAGGAATTGGATGAGTGAAGTACGCATGGGTTGCGGGTCACAAGTCATGAGTTGAATGGGTCATTGGGACGAGTGGTTCCAACTACGGGCCAGACCAAACTCTCAAGTTGAGTTGAGTCCTGGTGGTGTGTTGGATAGGCGAGATGAGATTACAGAATCAGGCGTGGGTTCCATGTGGGGGGTATTGTTTATCACCTAAGTAGGTCAAGGCCTTGGTTCGGGAGGTGCAGCGGGATGCACGGAACTTGAGTAGTAATCAACAGATTTCAGGGGTGATTCGATCTTCAATAGAGTGGTAGTGTTCGCTTGAGGTAAAGCGAATTGCGTGACTTGTGCGTCACTAAGAGTTGAGAAAATTATTATAAGATGGGAATCAGTGAAACCTTTTTTGGTTATGGGATGGGTAAGCTTGAGGTTCATCAATTGGGTTTATAGAGGTTAGAGAATATTCCCAGGCAAGCATGATCTTTTCCTTGTGTCCCAGATTAGAGTTTTGGGTTCATCCTCTCTAATGGATCTTGATGTTTGCCCTTGCAGTGGGTCCTAGAGAGAGAGGGATATTATGACCTTTTCGTCCTTTTGAGTTGCGATCGGTATTGATCAGGGAATCAGGGTTGGTAGGGTGTTCTTAGGGTCTGTTAGTCGGTGGGCGATTAACAGAATAATTTTTCGAGTATGGTCTGGCAAGGAAATAGACCACAAGAGTTTTCCTGTTATGGAGATTCAGATTGGGTAGCGCAGCGGTAGTTGGGTCTGCCCATTTCAGGTCGGGAGCCCCGGTGGGAACGAGTATCCTTGGAAGTGATTGTTGTATGGTTTGAGAACTTTTGGTGGTGCATATCGGTTCGTTGGGTCCGATTTATGTGTTAATAAGGAGTGATTTCAAGGGCGGAATCTAATTCAAGTGGGGGAGAATTGTAACATCCTGTTTTGGATTTTCCGTGATTAGGGTTCGTGAGCCACGAACCGGGCATGGGAAGGTCTCGGGTTGCAGCGAGTTGCCAAAGCGTAGGGCATCTCATCACGTTTTCGTAGACATGAGGATCTTTGGAATATGAGGTATATCAAAGATGCTATGATAGTTTGGAAGTTATGGCAAGTTTGGTCCTTATTTGAGAAATGGGTGGAATCGGGTACGCTGGGCATAAATATGGTTACGCTTAGCGTACCTATGAGTGTGGAATGGACGCAAGGACCACCTAGTATGCTAGGCGTACTAGGTGCTGAGGGAAAACCCTAATTTGAGTAGTGTCCATATTTTAGTGAACAAACCCTCTCAAACCCTAATATCCGTTCTTGAGCTTGTGGGTGGCCATGTTGAGCTTATATGTGTTATTGTGGGATCTTTGGAGTTAAGAAGGAGTATGGAAGAGAATGGAGTTGAAGTCCAGGCCTTGGATCTGTGCTTTCTTGGGGCTAGAGCATCATTTGAAGGTATAAAGCTCAAAACTTTCCCCTTCTTTTGATCTATGCTTAGTATGGTCCATTTTTAGGGTTTTATGTCCCACGATTTGAACTTTGTGAGTTGGTGAACTCCAGAGCTTAATTATCTGCCCTTTTAAGTGTTTTTAGTGGTGAGGAACCATAAAAATGAGATCTTGATCATGAGAATCAACCCATGCATGAGTTATGTGCATTTTGGGTTAAGAAAGTAAGAGTTTCATGTGTTGTGACCTTATCAGCCATTCAAGGTCCTAAAGTCGTTAACTTTATGGAGTAAGAGATCTTAGGAAGTCCAGATCCAAGAGATGAGTTAAGGTCTTAACGGGTGAAGACCTAGAAACTTGATTAAGCTAAATTGAGAATACGCACGACATAATTCCAGTACGCCCCGCGTACTAGGTTGAGGTCCCCGATCAGTTTCGTGCGCGCTTGATTACGCTGAGCGTACCAAGCAGGTACGCCCCGCGTAATCTCTCTGTATGCTTTTGGGATAGACTTCATTGTTGGGCCTTAAGTGTTGGACCTGAATCTTTGGGCTTGTGTATTTGAGACTTTGAACAGAGAAATAATATTATTATGCCTTGGGCCCATTTATAATTGGGCCTTGGTGGACCCAATGGGCTTAGGTCATTAATGGCCTGGTAGGTGGTCTATCTTTAGACCCAATAAGTGAGAGGTTGGACTTAGCTGCTAATTTGAGATAATTGTGGGTTTGGCACAAAGTTAGAGGCCGGTGCATAGCAGTGGTGTTTTAGGAGCTGTTCTTCATCCGAGGTGAGTCTTCTCACTATACTTTACCTAGAGTGGTAATTAGATTTATGTGACAAAGTATTTTGTATGCCATTTATATGATGTGATACACTGCATTATTTCTTTGTGATTTATGCTATGTATGTTATAGAGTTTACAGAGTTCGGACCGGAAGGTCCACGGAGTTAGGACCAGAGGGTCCACAGAGTTCTGGGACTGGAGGGTCCCACTGAGACACATTGAACAGAGGGTCAAACAGAGTTATAGCCTCGAGTGGCTAATATGTGTTGTATGTGGTATTTTGGGGAACTCACTAAGCTTCGTGCTTACAGTGTTATGTGTTATGTGTTTCAAGTTTTCTTTTCAGGATCGCGGGATGGCACCAGCTTGATTGTACACACCAGAGAAAGAGTTATGAGGATCCTGGATTATTAATGGAATTGGGCTTTGTAATTGAATAAAAGAGATTTTTATACGATATGTTATGAAAAGTATGCATTTTAAAAATGGAAAATTGTTTTAAATTTTCACGTCATTACAAAAGAGGCACCATCTTGGGATTTTCCATTGTGGTGGCTCTTTGAAGGAGCCTTCCTCTTCTTGCGCCTCCCTTGCCCAATGGCCAAAACAGGAGCAACGGTTGGAGTAGGAGTTGATGCAACAGACTTGTGCTTGAGATTGCTCTCAGCAGTCCTAAGAAATCCTTGAAGCTTGCTCAAGGTGACCTCTTCCTTTTTCATGTGATAGGTCATGCGGAACTGGTTGTAGCAGGGAGGCAAGGAGTGAAGGATAATGTCGATTTCCAGCTCTTCATCGAAGTTAACATTCAACTTCAGCAGGTGGTCAACATATCTCTGCATCTTTTGTAGATGAGCGATAAGGGACTCTCCACTGCCCATTTTGGCAGTGATCATCGAAGTGATGATCTCATACCTCTCTTGCCTCGCGCTTTGGTGGTAATGGTCCACCAAGTCTTGATGCATTTCATAGGGATAGTAGTCCTCGTAGGACTTCTGAAGTTCAGCAGTCATGGTTTCCAGCATGATGCAATGGACTTTCGTAGCATCACGCTCATGGGCCTCAAAGGCAGTGATCTATTCGGGAGTAGCAGTGTTGATGTTCATCTCCTTCAGCTCCTTGTCGAGGACATACTCTTTGTCCTCGTAACGAGTGAACATTCGGATGTTATGGATCCAATCATTGAAATTGGACCCATCAAAGATCACTCTCCCACACAAATTCATGAGTGAGAACGAGCCGGAAGCATTGTTGTGTTGGATTAGTGTCTAAGGCTGTAACTATATTTGGTAAGTACTTAACCCAGTTGAGCATGGGATTTTGGGTTGCCTTCACCATAGCAACTTGACATGATGATTTGTTAAGAGAGAAGAAATATTATTGTTAATATATTATGAGAATAATATATTAAAGGATTAATAATATTATTTGATTAATATAAGTCATATATTAATTAAGAATTAATTTGGTGACTTAAAGAGGTTAATTGAATAAAGGAACATAAACTGTCAAATGTGTGATAGTTGTGTTTTGGGCTATGTATCCTTATAGATAATGGGGTGGACGAAATTTAGGGTTTGGGAACCTTAAAATCGTCCAAGCCTATTATCTAGGAGGATCTTGGATTGCTTAGGGCCTAAGTTATTCAATTAGGGTTAAAGGTGAAACCCTAGTATCCCATTGTATAAATAGACCCCTAGGGTGAGGGAAATCGGCACTCATGCAAGGCAAGAAACCCTAGGGCCGATTTCTCACCCTCCTTCCTCTTTCTCAAATCATCTTCTTGCTAGTTGGTGTTTGTAAGCCATTAGAGGAGTGACAATTGTGACTCTAAGCTCCAAGAAGAAGAAGTATCAAACAAGCAACTCAAGGTATTCTTCTAGATCTGTTTTTCATATGTTATGAATTGTTTGTTTACACTAGATCTATGAATGAAAGTCTTGGATACATGCATGTACAATTAGAGAAACCTAGATCCAAGCAATTAGAGTTTGCATGTTCACATAGGAAAGTTCTTATGGCTCAAACCCATCAGTGGTATCAAAGCTTTGATTGATTTCTATTGAATTGATGCATTGATTGATTGCTTGTTACTTGAAAAATTCGATTTTTTGGTCCTCTGTCTGATGAACTCGGCGAGTTCCACTGTGGACTCGACGAGTAGCTCCAACTCGGCGAGTCCATAGTGGGAACTCGGCGAGTTCGAGCGTTAGAAAGAGGGAGTTTCGGGATTTCTTGTTGTTTTTCTTGAGGAAACTTGCCTTAACTGTTTTGGGTCATTAAAATCCGATTTTAACTATATATGTGAGTATATTCTTGACCAAACAAAAGATAATTACCAATTAGTTGAATAATAATTTCCTTATGTGATAATAATTGATTATTTGAATTGAATTGGTGAATTGTTTTGCAAGTAATAATGAATTAGATCAAATTGAGATAATCTAATTGTTGATTTACTTTATTTGCTATTTGATCCTTATGTTTTGAAATTTAAGTTTTGTGATTAAAAGTTTAATTTGAATAATTTAAATTTCAAACCCTAGAATTTTACAAGTTTAAAATTCAACCCTATACTATTATATGATTACAAGCTTTATATATATATATATATATATATATATATATATATATATATATATATATATATATATATATATATATATATATGAGTTAAAATATGCTAGTCTTACCGTTAGTAGGCCTCAATCACGAAGTCGGTCTATAAGGTGGGTATAAGGTTGCTGCCTATAAAATGGCGCTTAATGGGTGTACATTCACACCTACCGCTTGCTTGACTGGTGGAGGATCGTTAGCCGAACGGGTAAGATAGGGCAAACCTCTTCTCATTAATAACTATAATGAATCTATATAAAGTAACTAAACTATTTTATAAAATTCCCAATCTTAGTTACTTTAGGAAAAGTGAGTTGATGCAATCCCATGAAATTACACTCTGCACCCTTGTTTAGATATTAGGGAGCGTGTGTGGTTAACCGGCACACTAATTGGTTCTAAGCAAAGGTGGCAAAGGGTGATTCATTGTTTTTCATAGTTCGGTGGAGCGTGTGTGGTTTACCGACACATCGAATAGGTGATTGTAACAATGAAGGCACCATGTAGATTTGCATGGTTATTCACACCCGCTTTGTGATCCTCGGTATCCCAGTCACAAACTAGAGGGGCATATCGAGATTTAAACATGCCATTGAAAAGTTCAATGAATCTCAAAATCTAGGAATTCTCAATACATTTAAAACTTAAAGCTTATGTTTTTCATGGTGAAGAATTAGTGAATCGTCATTTACTTACCTCCAAATTATTTGCATGTTGGATTACGGTATCCCTTTTCTAATGTGTAAATAATGTCGTTGGGTCCTAGCCCTCAATTTCCATTTTGGGTGTTAATTAGGGACTTAACTCTAATCAACTTTGTTCTTTTCTATTTGTAGATGTCTAACGCAAACAACGTTGTTGCTAGCTCATTCACGCTAATGAGCCTTTTTCAAAAGGTGACTTTCGATGGATCGAACTTTAGCGAATGGATAAGATACATTCGCACGATCGCGCGTTACGAGGACAAGGAGTATGTTCTCGATGAGAAGCTCAAGAAGTCAATCCAGAAACTGCCACTCCCGAAGAAATGGATGTGTTTGAAACACATGAGCGTGATGCAACGAAAGTTCATTGCATCATGATAGCCACCATGAACTCCGAATTCCAAAAGTCCTATGAGGACATGTATCCTTATGAGATTCATCTAGACTTGATGGAGCGATACCACCAAAGCGCGAGGCAAGAGCGCTATGAGATCATAACGAATATGATCACTGCTAAGATGGGAAGTGGAGAATCTCTTACCGTGCACTTGCAAAAGATGCAAAGGTATGTCGATCGTCTTCGCAAGTTGAATGTCAACTTTAGGGAAGATTTGGCTATCGACATTGTTCTCCACTCCTTGCCCTCATGCTACAACCAATTTAGGATGACCTACCACATGAACAAGGAAGAGGTCACCCTAAGCAAACTCCAAGGGCTCCTAAGGACTGCTGAGAGCAACCATAAGGACAAGTCTGTTGCACCATCTCCCAATCCATCTGCTGCTCCTGTTTTGGCTATTGGGCAGGGAAGGGGCAAGAAGAGGAAGGCTTCTTCGAAGAACGACCCCAAGGGAAAGTCCCAAGATGGTTCCTCTTCTACTAGGACCAAGTTTGATCCTACTAAGCCCAACCCTAACCCAAAAGAGGCAGAGTGCCATCATTGCCACAAAATAGGGCATTGGAAGAGAAGCTGCCCGGAATATCTGCAAGCCATCAAGGATGGAAAGATCAAGCCATCTTTTGCAGGTATATACACAATTAAATCTAATGATTCATCCCATGCTATTTCTTAGGTTCTTGATACAGGGTACGGTTACCACATTTGTTCTGATTTGCAGGGACAAGGAAGAAGTAGGGATGTGGAGCTCGGAAGAATAAATCTAATCATGGGGATCAGAAGATCGTCGTCTGTTACCAAGATTAGAGTGTATTCTTTAGTGCTTAGTAATGGATTGAATTTAGATTTAAATAATTGTTGCTACTCGCCAGATATGGCAAGAAACATCATTTCTTTTCATAGTTTGTTTAAAGAAGGATTTAGATATTCATTTAATAACGAAAATGGTTCGATTTATGCTTATCTAAATGGTGTTTTATATTTTGAAGCAATGCCTTGTAATGGAGTTTATGAAACTGTTATGGTTGTAGATAACCTAGGAAATGATGTGTTGTGTATCTATTCTTCCAATAGTATGGATAGAGCATCCTTGTGGCATTGTCGTCTTGGACATGTCAACAAGAAGCGCATAGCCCAACTCCAAAAGGATGGAGTGTTGGAGTCATTCGACCTTAGGGAAGATGACACGTGCGAATCTTGTTTACTTGGAAAGATGACCAAGTCACCCTTCATTGGCACTTGTGAGAGGAGTGAGGGTTTATTGGATCTCATACATACCGATGTATGTGGGCCCTTTAGATCTACCACAAAGGATGGGAACCGCTTCTATGTGACTTTCACCGATGATTATAGTAGATATGGGTATATCTACTTAATCAAGCACAAGTCAGAAACGTTTGAAAAGTTCAAAGAATTCAAATATGAAGTGGAGAATCAATTGGGCAGGAAAATCAAGATGCTTCGATCCGATCGAGGAGGAGAGTACCTAAGTCTTGAATTCCACAACTATCTCAAGGAATGCGGAATAGTTTCGCAATTGACGCCACCTAGGACACCGCAGTTGAATGGTGTGGCAGAAAGGCGTAATCGAACCTTGTTAGACATGGTCCGTTCTATGATGAGTCGTGCTTCACTACCTATCTCATTTTGGGGGTATGCCTTAGAGACTGCCACCCATATCCTTAACCGAGTCCCTACAAAGAACGTTGCCAAAACTCCTCACGAGATGTGGACAGGGAAAGCTCCCTCGTTGGCACATATCAAGGTTTGGGGTTGTGAGGTTTTCGTAAGACAAGAGACTCATGACAAGCTCGAACCTCGTAGTGAGCGATGTATTTTCATCGGCTACCCGCAGAAATCCTTTGGATATCTCTTCTATAGATCGAGTGACAATGTTGTCTTCGTTGCGAGGAGAGGGGTTTTCCGAGAGCGAGAACTCATAAGCCAAGGAGACAGTGGGAGGCAAATCGATCTTGAAGAGATTCAAGAGTCGAGCGATGCAGGAACCTCTAACGCTGGCGCTCAACCTGAGGAGGAAACTCTGGTTGAACCGATTGACCAATCCTTACCTCCTAGACGTTCCGAAAGAGTTAGAGTTCAACCCCACTTGTATGTCTTTAATATTAGTACCGAAGGGGATATGTATATTAGTGACAATCCACTAGTAAATCTAGATGAACCTAACAGCTATAAGGAAGCTATGGCAGGCCCGAAGTCTGCTAAATGGAAAGAGGCAATGGACAGTGAGATTTAGTCCATGTATGACAACCAAGTTTGGAATTTGGTTGATAATGTGCCCGGACATAAGACGGTTGGGTGCAAATGGATCTTCAAGAAGAAGACCGACGTGGATGGGAATGTGCACACGTATAAGGCACGACTAGTGGCGAAGGGCTTTACTCAAACTCCCAGAGTTGACTATGATGAGACCTTCTCACCAGTCGGTAAGATAAAATCTATTAGGGTGATGCTAGTCGTTGTTGTATTTCATGATTACGAGATATGGCAGATGGATGTCAAGACCGCTTTCCTGAATGGGAAGTTGGTTGAGGATGTTTACATGGCTCAGCTAGAGGGTTTTGTCGATCCGAAGCATCCCAATAGAGTGTGAAAGCTTGAGAAGTCCATTTATGGACTTAAGCAAGCGTCTCGCAGATGGAATCTTTGCTTCGATGAGAAAGTCAAAGAGTTTGGATTTGTACGAAGTGAAGATGAATCATGTGTATATGTCAAGGCCAGTGGGAGTATAGTTAGCTTCCTCGTTTTGTATGTTGATGACATACTGCTCATAGGAAACAACGTCCCGACCTTGCAAGAGGTTAAATCCTGGCTCGGGAAGTGCTTCGCTATGAAGGACCTCGGAGAGGCTTCCTATATTTTGGGAATAAGGATAGTGAGAGAAAGAAGTAAGAAACTAATAAGACTTAGTCAGAATACTTACTTAGATAAAGTACTAAAATGTTTTAGTATGGAAAACTCGAAGAAGGGAGAACTACCGATACAAAGTAATGTCAAGTTGAGTAAGACTCAAAGTCCGAGTACCGAAGCCGAGATAGCTGAGATGAGCCAAGTACCCTATGCTTCCGCAGTTGGCTCAATCATGTACGCTATGACTTGTACTCGCCCTAATGTGGCCTTTGCTTTGAGCATGGTCAGTAGATATCAAGGGAACCTTGGCAGAGCTCATTGGATTGCAGTCAAGAATATACTTAAGTACCTTCGGAGGACCAAAGAATGGTTCTTAGTCCTCGGAGGGAGTGATGACTTAAAGGTGCGCGGGTATAGTGGCGCCAGCTTCCAGACCGACAGGGACAACTACCGTTCGCAGTCGGGCTGGGTCTTTACCCTTAATGGAGGAGCAGTGACTTGGAAAAGTTCCAAACAAGAGACCGTAGCTGATTCAACGTGTGAATCACAATACATTGCAGCGAGCGAAGCGTCAAAGGAGGTGATGTGGTTGAAGAACTTCATTGGTGACCTTGGACTTGTGCCTGCTATAAAAGAGCCTATGGAAATTTTCTATGATAATGAAGGAGCGGTTGCCTTGACCAAGGAACCAAGGAATCATGGTAGATCTCGACATATCGACAGAAAATATCACTTTATTAGACATCGAGTAGAAGAAGGACACCTCGTAGTGAAGAGGGTATCGTCAGAGGATAACCCAGCAGATCCGCTTACGAAGGGACTGAGTAGGGTTAAGCATTTGCAGCACACTAGGAGCATTGGGCTGAAAGACGATACTAGTTTAGATTGGATAGTTTTGAAACATGTAATAGATAAATGTAATTGACATTTGATGATTAAATAAAAGAGTATTATTTATAAGTAAAGTTACTGTCTTATGTTAATTGTTTAACTATTGTTTCACTTTGCATGTATTGACTTCCTGAATAATTAAGTTATTAAGAATAATCGAATTATTCGAATGGTCCACAATCGTTCATATGTTGGAAGTAGGTATGAATGAAGATTGTCATGAATTGGTGTGTAGATTGTCTAAAAGAGTATTAGACATAGAAAAGGTTTGCTACAACGTCCGTGAGTGCTTATGAACAAGTTTTAAGCATTGGAATAAACTCGCGCTTGCTGGAATCACTTTATGGAATGTGACACAAGTGATCACAAGACGATAGTATCATATGGTCTTAAAACCAAGATATATGGTTTTTTGTTTATTAATTGGTTGTGCATTGATAATGCGAAACCGCATTAGTAAATTGATGTTATAAAACGCATTATTGTGTATAGTTGATTAGTAGATAGTAAATGCATATAAGTCGAAGTTTATCTGTTACTTTCATTCTAAGAAAATAAAAGTAATATCTCGGCCGCTCGATGTTTTGATTTGACTTATGTGCCGGGCCCGGTCAGGACTGAATTGATGTGTTCAATTGAGTTCTATGTCAAATGAATCTGAGATCGAGAAACCAAATGCTGGACAATAAGTTCCATAAAATTGTCAGCATAATATCTAAACAGAGGACTGTACGATCCCTTATCTAAAGGACGGGACATTGATAAGATCAGAGTTGACAGCGTCTTTGAGAGTTACGATTGATAATCGGTTTGTGTTTTAATATATAGTTACTACACTTATCCAAGTGGGAGACTGTTGGATTAGTGTCTAAGGCTGTAACTATATTTGGTAAGTACTTAACCTAGTTAAGCATGGTCCTTTTGGGTTGCCTTCACCATAGCAACTCGACAGGATGATTTGTTAAGCTAGAAGAAATATTATTGTTAATATATTATGAGAATAATATATTAAAGGATTAATAATATTATTTGATTAATATAAGTCATATATTAATTAAGAATTAATTTGGTGACTTAAAGAGGTTAATTGAATAAATGGGCATAAACTGTCAAATGTGTGATAGTTGTGTTTTAGGCTATGTATCCTTATAGATAATGGGGTGGGCGAAATTTAGGGTTTGGGAACCTTAAAATCGTCCAAGCCTAATATCTAAGAGGATCTTGGATTGCTTAGGGCCTAAGTTATTCAATTAGGGTTAAAGGTGAAACCCTAGTATCCCATAGTATAAATAGGCCCCTAGGGTGAGGGAAATCGACACTCATGCAAGGCAAGAAACCCTAGGGCCGATTTCTCACCCTCCTTCCTCTTTCTCAAATCATCTTCTTGCTAGTTGGTGTTTGTAAGCCATTAGAGGAGTGACAATTGTGACTCTAAGCTCCAAGAAGAAGAAGTATCAAACAAGCAACTCAAGGTATTCTTCTAGATCTGTTTTTCATATGTTATGAATTGTTTGTTTACACTAGATCTATGAATGAAAGTCTTGGATACATGCATGTACAATTAGAGAAACATAGATCCAAGCAATTAGGGTTTGCATGTTCACATAGGAAAGTTCTTATGGCTCAAACCCATCATGTTGTTGTTAGAGTTCGACATCTGAAATAGAAAAGAACAAAGTTGATTAGAAATGAATCCCTAATTAAACACCCAAAATGAGAAATTAGGGCTACGATCCAACAAAATTATTTACACATTAGAAAAGGGATGCCGTAATCTAACATGCAAATAATTTGAAGGTAAGTGAATGACGATTCACTAATTCTTCACCATGAAAAACATAAAAGGATTAAGTTTTAAATGTATTGAAAAACTCCTAGATTTCTTTGAGATTCATTGAACTTTTCAATGGCATGTTTAAATCTCGATATTCCCCTCTAGTTTGTGACTGGGATGTCGAGGATCACAAAGCGGGTGTGAATAACCATGCAAATGCACATGGTGCCCTCGTTGTTACAGTCATTTATTCGATGTGCCGGTTAACCACACACGCTCCATCGAACTATGACAAACAATGAGTCACCCTTTGCCACCTTTGCTTAGAACCAATTAGTGTGTTGGTTAACCACATACGCTCCACTAACTTCTTAGCAAGGGTACAAAGTGTAATTTCATGGGATTGCATCAATTCACTTTTCCTAAAGTAACTAAGATTGGGAATTTTGTAAAAACGTTTAGTTACTTTATATAGATTCATTATACTTATTAATGAGAAAGGGTTGCCCTATCCTACCCGTTCGGCTAACGACCCTCCACCAATCAAGGAAGCGGTGGGTGAGAGTGGACACCCATTAAATGACCATTTTATAGGCCATAACCTTATACCCCCCTTATAGATCGGCTTCGTGAATGAGGCCTACTAACGGTAAGACTAGCATTTAAGTTATACATATATATACATATATATATATATATATATATATATATATATATATATATATATATATTAATCTTGTAACAATATAATTGTATAGGATGAATTTTAAACTTGTAAAATTCTAGGGTTTGAAATTTAAATAATTTAAATTAAACTTTTAAGGCAAAAAATTTAAATTTCAAAACTTGAGGACAAGTTTTGAACTTTTCAAAACATAAGGATCAAAAAGAAAATAATTTTAAATTAAACAATTAATTTAATGATTATCTAGATTTAACCTAATCAAGATTAAGATAATTCACCAAATAAATTCAAATAATCAAATATTATCAAATAAGGAGTTTATCATTCAATTAATTGGCAATTATCCTTTGTTTTGTTAAGGATATTGACAAAAAGGTAATAAAATTTGGATTTTATTGAACCAAAACAATTTAGGTAGGTATCCTTAAGCAAAACAACAAGAAATCCTGAAAATCTTTCTGTCTGACGTCTAAACTCGTCGAGTCCACTTTGGAACTCGTCGATTTCATCAGGAAGAAGGCATAAAAATCGATTTTAAAGCTTGAACAAATAAACAAAGCATCAATACAATAGAAGCCAATCAAGGCTTTGATACCTCTGAAGGGTTTTACACAAATAAACATCCTATGTACTCATGCAAACCCTAATGCTTAGATCTAGGCTTCTCTGTTGTACATGCAGTGAATCCAAGACTTGCAAATCCTAGATCTAATAGCATGAATTCGAAATATAACATAACAAATCAGATCTAGATGATTACCTTTGTTGATTGCTTGATTCCTTCTTGTCTTGGAGCTTAGAGTCACAAGTGTAACTCTTCTAATGGCTTACAAACACCAACTAGCAAGAAGACAATTATGAGAGAGAGGAAGGAATGCTAAAATCGGCCTAGGGTTTCTCTTGAGGTCAAGTGTATTCGATTTTCATAGCCCAAGGGTCCTATTTGTACTGTAGGCTGCTAGGTTTCTGCCAAAACCCTAATGGACAACTTAATCACCAAGCAGCCCATGGAACCTTTTGTAATAGGGCCTTGGATGAAAATATGATGATCCTTCATCATAATTTCACCCCCCACCCCTTAGTCCATTAGGTTTCCCAGCCCAAAACTTAACTATCACACATTTGACAGTTTATGCCCCTTTATTTAATTAATCTCTTTTAGTCAACAAATTAATTCCTAATTAATTTATGACCAATATTAATTAAATAATATGATTTCTCTTTTAATATATTATTCTTATAATATATTAATAAATCATAATTTCTTCTCTCTCTCTCTCTCTCTCTCTCTCTCCATAAATTACCCTATCAAGTTGTTATGGTGAAGGCAACCTAAAAGGACCATGCACAACCGGGTCAAGTACTTACCAAATATAGTTACGGGCTTAGACACAAATCCAACAATGGATACCTAGGAGAAGGTTAAGACGACTGTAGATGATATAGTACGGGAGTACCCAGATGTGTTTCCAGAGGAATTTCCTAGTATGCCTTCGGAGAGGAAAATGGAGTTTCAGATTGACTTGGTTCCTGGTGTGGCTCCGATAGCCAAAGAACTATATTGGTTAGCTCCTCCAGATATACAGGATTTGTCTACACAACTACAGAAGATGTTAGACAAGGGGTTCATTCGACCGAGTAGTTCGCCATGGGGAGCGTTGATCCTATTTGTGAAGAAGAATGATGGATAACATCGGATGTATATTGACTACCAGGAGATGAATAAGCCAATGGTGAAGAACCGTTATCCACTCCCGAGGATTAATGATTTGTTTGACCAGCTTCAGGGTGCGTCTTGATTTTCCAAGATTGATCTATGTTCGGGTTATCATCAGATGAGGGTCAGAGATGATGATATGTAGAAGACGGCCTTTCAGACTCATTATGGTCATTACAAGTTTGTGGTGATGCCGTTTGGGTTCACCAATGCTCTAGCCACGTTAATGGACCTCATGAACCGTGTATGCAGGCCGATGTTGGATTAGTCTGTGATTGTATTCATTGATGACATCCTGGTCTATTCCAATACCCAGGAGCTGCATAAGGGGCACTTGAGGGAGGTATTGGAGACTCTGAGGAGGGAGATATTGTATTCAAAGCTCTCCAAGTGTGAGTTTTGGTTGCGTAAGGTGCAGTTTCTGGGGCACCTTGCCAACCAGAATGGTATTATGGTCGATCCGGACAAGGTCGAGGCCGTGATGAGGTGGGAGGTTCCGAGGTCTCCATATGAGATTCAAAGTTTCTTTGGGTTGGCAGGTTACTACCGGAAATTCATTTAGGATTTCTATAAGATTGCGGTTCCTGTAACTCAATTAACCAAGAAGACTGTCACTTTTCGCTGGGGGCCTGAGACACATGCAACTTTTGAGACCTTGAGACAGATATTGTGTGAGGCGCCGATTTTGACCCTGCCGGAGGGTGTCAAGGATTTTGTAGTTTATTGTGATATATCAATCACAGGTTTGGGTGCAGTTCTGATGTAGAGCGGTCGCGTTATTGCTTACGCTTCAAAGCAGTTGAAGTTATGAGGCGAATTATCTGACACATAACTTGGTATTGGGGGACCGTGGTGTTCACCCTCAAGATTTAGCGGCCGCGGCTCCGATCAAGGATATCTGTTTGAGGATGACAGTGATTACTCCATTCTTGGAGTAGATTTGAGAGGCTCTGGTTGAGGCTATGAAGGAAGAGCATCGGAAGAGTGAGTGCATAGTGGGTCAGGTGTCTTCCTTCGATTTTGATAGTTGGGGATTATTGACTCTCCACCGGAGGGTGTGGGTTCCTTATTGGGGTGCTGCGTTTCAGGTTATGATGGAGGAGGCACACAAGTCGAGGTTCTCCCTCCATCCTAGAGCAACAAATATGTATAGAGATATTCGTCCTGATTATTGCTGGCCATGTATGAAGCAGGATATAGCTTGGTATGTAGAGATGTGCTTTACTTGTAGGAAAGTCAAGGCCAAACATCAGTGGCCTCACGGCAAGATGCAACCGTTAGACATTCATGTTTTGAAATGGGAAGATATTACCATGGATTTCACCATGAAGTTGCCTCGGACAGTGCGCGGAGTGGACTCGATTTGGGTCATCGTGGATCGATTGTCCACGAGCGTGCATTTTATACTGATACATGAAAGTATCTCTGTGGAGAGGTTGGATGACATATACATCAGGGAGGTTGTGACACGACATGGGGTGCTAGTTTCAGTGGTTTCAGACAGGGACGTTCAGTTTACTTCCAGGTTTTGGAAGAGGTTTCACAAGGAGTTTGGTACTCTTCTGCACTTCAGCATGGCTTTCCACCCGCAAACTGATGGATATAATGAAAGGACGATCCAGACATTGGAGGATATGCTTCGGGCATATGTATTGGACTTTGGTTGGTGTTGGGATATGTATCTCCCTTTGGCGGAATTATTGTATAATAACAGTTATTATGCGAGAATTGATCGACCTCCTTTTGAGATGCTCTATGGAAGGAAGTGCAGGACCTTGATATGTTGGGGTGAGGTCGGTCAGCGTGTTATGGAGAGTACTAAAGTGGTACTCAAGACTACCGAGTTGATTTAGCATGTTCGGAGTAGACTTCAGACAACACAGAGTATGCAGAAGAGTTGTGCCGACAAGCTTCAATCAGATCTAGAGTTTCAGGATGGGGATATGGTTTCTTGAAGGTTTCGCCTTGAAAAGGTGTCATCTGATTCAAGATGAGGGGCAAGTTGAGCCCCAGGTACATTGTTCCTTTTAAGGTTTTGGTCCAGGAGGGTCGGGTTTCTTATCGCTTGGATCTTGCCGAGGAGTTTAGTTAGATCCATAGCATGTTGCATGTCTCTCAGCTGCGGAAGTGTTTGGTGGATGATTGCATGGTGATTCCATTTGAGGATATTCAGGTGGATGACCACCTAAATTATATCAAGAGACTGGCGGTGATTCTTGATCGGAAGATGAAAACCTTGAGGAACAAGGTTGTTGAGTTGGTGAAGGCGCAGTGGCAGCACCACAAGGGTTCAAAATGGACATGGAAGCCCGAGGACGAGATGAGGGAGCATTATACAGAATTATTTGCGGCAATGGACTTCGAGGAAGTTTTATTCAAGTGGAGGAGAATTCTAACACTCGATTCAAGGTACTTTTCATTTTGACCCTTGGTATGTTAATATTTTGAAGATTTGGTCCTGGGGGTAGTTTTGCCGATTTCGGAAAAATTAGAGTACGTTAGATGTATGCACTTAGAGGGCAAACACTAAATTTTAGGTTTTGGACCCTATGTAAATAACATTATGACCCATTATCCTCTCATTCCTCAGCCTCCATTTCCTTTTTGATCCTATTTCGAAACCCTAGCCCTTCTTGAAGAGATTTGACCTTCTTGTGTGTGTTTCTAAGGTGTTGGCGGGATTTGAAGAAGAAGAGCTTGGAAGAAGAAGCTTTGTCCAAAGGAGAGTTGTAGATCCATATTTCTCTCATCATTTCCAGCTTCATTGAGGTATAAAGTTTGGAACTTGGCCCTTGTTTTCTTAGATCTAGTCTTTATGAAGTTTTGGTCCCATTTTGGTCATATGATGAGATATATTGGATTCCTTCCACTACAGAAGTTAGGAGTTGCTTCTCTTAATGTTCCGGAGGTCCTTAGTCCATAAAGCTAGCATCTTGATGGTTGTGGATCAACCATGCATGTGTTTAGGTCATTATGATGAAAGTAGAATGCTAAAAGTGAGGTTGGGGTCATTTTGAGCCATGCAAAGTCTCCAAGTTCATGACTTTATGGATTAAGACGTTTAATAAGACTTGGATCTGAAGTTTGGGCTTTTGGTTGCAAGTATTAAGCACTTAATGGGAAAAGTGCTTAATAGACACGTACACTGGGCGTACGTATGTGTACACTGCGTGTACGCTGCCCAGTCCCCGATCTTGCAAAGAATGAGTGAAATCTATGATTATTATACTCTCCCCCATCGTCACACTGAAAAGATTTAATGTCACTTTGAAAATGGTTTTTAACATAGGCACTAAAATGTAAGAATTTTGAGAATAAATCAGACTTAGCACGTGAAGGGTATACCCACAAAAATTGATAATAATTGTCTAGAAAGATAACATAATATTTAATGCCACCAACACTAGCAACGGGAGTGGTCCAAACATCATAATGAACAATTTCAAATGGAAAACGATAAACAAAATTAGATAAACTAAAGGGAAATTTCATGTGTTTGCCCATTTGACATGCATGACACAACCTAGGAAGTTTAGTTCTAGAACAAGGAATGAAACGACTATCAACTAATAACTTGAAAACTTGATGAGCAGGATGACCAAGACGTTGGTGCCAAATAGACAAAGCGACTGAAAGGAGACCTTGAGGTGTATGAGATATGATCGAATAGACATCACAAAAACTGTCACATCGAATTAGAATTTGTTTGGTCCAAAAATCCTTCACAAAAAGCCAAACGAGTAAAATTCAATAGAGCAAGAGTTGTTGTTAACAACTTGATGAACAAAAATAAGAGTTTTAATAATTTGTGGAGTGATTAAAATGTTTTTAAGGTGAAGAGTGTGATAAGGATTTAGGTATAGAATGGCAGTATGGCCAACATTAGTGACAAGTATTAAAGATCCGTCACCGACTAAAACATAAGAAAAAAAATTGCTTTTATTTAAAATAATACTGAGTAAACCTGCGTCCCCATGAATATGAGATGTAGCTCTGGTGTCCATATACCATCCCCCGTGACCTGGATCATTCGTTTTCATCGTATTCAACATTTAAGAAAAAGTGGTGGCTTGATTAGAAGTGTTGGTGGGAAAAGGAGTTTGTTGAAGAGGTTGATGGACAGTGAAAGCATAAGGGGATGGGTTGGATGAAGGATGCCCAAAAAATTGATGATGAGATTGGTGCTAGGCTGGAGTATTAGAAGGCGCACGTGGGTGAGGCTATTGCATTGGATTAGGTAGAAGACCCACCTGATTTGCGGGATTGATACCAGCCATATACTCATCCATTTAGATGCTGGTTCGACTAAAGAGAGGGATGCGACTGCTGCTGAGTTTGACCACCCCCAAATCAACCCCACCTGTGCCTTGATTTTGGCAATCACCGCCCCTGCCCCCTTGGAAGTTGCTGTTGTTGCGATTGGATGAGTGAGATACGACAACCTCGATGATGAGAATAGTTTGAGAAGAGGGATGATCAGAGTAGGTGGAGAGATGTTGACGTGACTGATCTTGAGCCATGGTGGCCTCTTTCAGCAGGAGCATGGACCGATTATCCCAAAAGATAGGTAGATGATTTTTGTGGCAGATGGTGGTCTTGATGTACTGAAATTTAGGAGACAACCCATTGAGGGTGTAGGCAACTAGGTTATTTTTGGGAACAGCGGCACCCATGTTGTCATGTTGATCAACTATGGATCTAATTCAGTTGCAATACTCGATAATGAATGAATCATTGATGGAAACATTACGAATTTCATTGTCAAGCTGAATGATTTTGGACTCCTTGTTATCATGAAAAACCTTCTTAATATTGTTCCAAACTTGATATGCGAAAGTTTTCTTTTTGAAGATAATGTGAAGAAGAGATAGAGAAAGATTACAATCGATCCATGATTTGACGATTAAGTCAAGCCGATTGATGTGCACAAAAGTACCCACTAATTTTAATATTTATAACCTAACAAACTTAGACTATCTATGCACTTATAGGCAGTGTACCTAGTCAGATTATTGTATAGTTTAGGTAAGTCGGGTGTCGATCACCGGGAACGGTTGATTAATTTAATATATTTGATTATAGGTTACAGGTCACATGAAAATAATAAAGAAATATCAAACTAACAATTAATTAACTACTCTCGATAAACTAACAGGAAAGCAAATCTCTTCAGGTACTTTGGTTTAGACAAATTATACCTTTAAAACATAGACAATTGCATACACAAATTCATTTATTCATGTTCATCGATTCCTAAAATGATTAGATTCGCGTTCACTATAACTAATCCTTTAGCAAACAAGTCAATTCAAACAGTGATCAGTTGATTAAACTAACATGTTTCCTAGTGTTCAGTTCGTATCAAGCAAGACTTGTAAATATAGTTAATCAATTTCGACATTTAATTAACCTCTTTTTGATGGTCATCAAACAAGGTTCACACATTAACTTACTTATTCTCAAATTAATTCTAGTTTCACATTCGTTATTTCTAGTCTTATAATCTCGATGGTCATCAAAAATATAAGAGATAAGCAAATCAAGCAGATGTTCATACAACTTAATTCACTTAACAATTAACAGAAAATAATCATCATTAACACATGAGGATCTTTTAACAAGCTTGACAAGATAAATTAAACACAAATAAACTATTTAATATAGCAATTAGTCTAATAATCAAAGCTTCATTCAATCATAAACACAAAGTAAAAGGTTTTTACACCCAAATCAGAAACTAAATACATAAAAGTACCACAATGGAATGCTAAACATGGTCACGTTAACAATCCATATGATTACCGACATGTATCCGCTCTCCAACCCTTCCAATCTCTGCTCCCGTTAGCTTAACGGCCTTCCGGCCGCCTTCTAGACCCTCAAAACGGCTTAACAGAAGTTAATTGTCGACTAAATTAGGTTAGAAGTCGAATCCCCCCTTCTGGTTAGCTGAAAATCGACTTTTATAATCTTTGTGGCCGACCTAAGTACGTTGGGCGTACTTAGGATTACACGGGGCGTACTAAGGATAATCACGCGATTGAACATATCCGGTACAAGTCTTTACGCGGGGCGTAAGTTGAATTGGCCGTTACGCGGCGCGTAATGGCCATGGACGCGGGGCGTAATCACCTAATCCAGCATATTTAATTTCTTTAAGCTTCGAAGTCCGGTTTCCGCTTCAGTCTTTTCTTTTGTGCTTTATTGACAACAAATAGCTGCAAGACATAATTCAAAGCATTATGAGTACTTTTTAGTTCTAAAATAGAATAAATAAGGCCAAAATATTAAGATAAAGTGCATAAAAATATATATAAAAATACACATATCAAAATACCCTACACTTAGCCTTTGCTTGCCCCCAAGCAAATTTACTTTAATTTTACCAATATTACACTAAACAATCCATTTAAAACTCAGCCATTATAAAAATTTTCCTAAAGTACCCCCCCATATTTTAAATACTCACAATCTTCATAAACACCCGCCCACTTTTTCCGAACAATGCTCATTTTATGCAACCCTCCGAATCCATCCGCAGAAAACCTCCTAACCTCAAGGTATTTTTAGTTGAGCAACCTAAGCATACATAATCTAGAATTACAATTATCGATACCACTATGGAGCTCTATTTGAATTCTTCATTTCTTTGACATTTGATCTTTGATTTCTTTGAATTCACCACCTTATTTGAATTGATTTCGGGTATATTCAACTTTTGAATTTCTTGGAATTTTGATCTTTTGATCTTCACTTTAATTGCTCTAAAATTCTTCACACTTTACTTGTAATTCTCTCTCTCTCTCTCTCTCTCTCTCTCTCTCTCTCTCTCTCTCTTTTTTTTTAATATTACATGTACCTCACTTTTTTTTCACTCAAAACCTACATGCTTAAGCACAGACGCTCAACCTTAACCTTTATTGGTTAATGATAATAATTTTCCTGGATACATTTCAGGTTTAGGATGCTAAACGTATTGCATCCCTCAAACCAAGCGGGGTTATGTTTTTGTTCCATGATTTCACTAAAATAAGGGAGGCCACAAATGCACTATAACGTATATTGGCTCAACTAAACATTTGAGTTCTCATCGGATCATTTCATACAATATTAGCAAAAATTTAAATTATCACTAGATTTTTCTAAATTAAACTATTATTTCAAGTTTTTTTTAAAATTTAAAATTATTAAATTTAATTTTCCAAATCTAGCAATTTCATTTATTCTTTTAAATTTGATTTACTTTTACTGACCCCCTACCCCACACTTATTTCATACAATGCCCTCATTGTATGCTAAAACGACTTAAGAACATAAAAAGGAGAAAAAGGAACAGACTCCCCTGGGTAGTTGTGGCGAGATCGAATGGGGCTGCTACAAGTTGCTTCAAATATCGCCGAAAGACTGAAAACTGGAACTGCTGCTTCTGAATTTGCCGAAAAATAAAATCAAGACCGCCATCTTCGAAAATGTGGTGCAAAATATTGCAATTAAATGCAATGTATAGTAACCATGGCGTGGGAAAGTGTCGACCACGCCGTCTCGTCAAGAATGACATCCTCTTCTCGCGATGAAAAATCCCCCATAACATAGGAAAGTGTCAACCATGTCATGGCAGCCAGGACGATACTTCTTCCTCGCGTCGAAATAAAACTCTATGGTGTGGGAACTGCTCATCCATATCATAAGAGTCAAAACATTGTGAAAATGCCAATCTTCAAAACGATCGCTCACGAAATAAATATGCACCCCACACTTATGACAAATTGTGGGTCTTGATTATAATCTTCAACTTCATACTGCTCTCTCTAGCAACAGTCAGACCTAGCTGTTGAACTTACTGCCAGCTTCCTAAGGGCGAAAATTCTGCAGAAATCTAAACAACCAAAGAGCATCAACATGGAAAACAAAATTAAAACAAACTAAATCAAAGTTTAATTACATAACAAATACTAAAAAAAACTAAACTAAACTAAAAATAACACAAAAAATAAAAAACAAACAAAATAAAAAAGGATCACTCGTCATCTCCATCATCATGTGGCTGTGTCCCGGAAGTACCGGCCCCATCAAATCGTGACTGGAATGGTGGTGGAAAGGGAACCGAATACTGAAACCCCTGGTGGGCAAAGAATGCGTTCAACGCATTCCCATACCACTACTGTTGCCTGTCCACATGTACAACATACTTGCTAAGGTTCTGGACCCTCATGTCAAGACGGTCAATACCCTGAGCCAGGTGGCGCATATCAATCTCCCGCTCAGGTCCCTGCTGCGCTCCCCGAGGAGCAGGTCGACGTCGCTGGACCCGTCTCGGCTGTGGCTCGGCAGCACCCTCCTCATCTGCTACATCATCTGCTCGAACCCTCAAAACACCATCTCCACCCCGCTCTAATACACGCATCGACTCCAATAGCTGAAGACTCATCGGCCTCATGTCGTGAAACACCATCAATCTCGTGATCTCACGCGTCAGCAACTGATATGATCGAGCTAACCGCGTGACAAAATGCCCTCCGCATATCGGGCTATCCCCCCGAAGTCCCCTGGCCCTCCGTCCCAAATATGCAGCTAACGCAACGGGAAGGTTCAGGTGCCTCCCTGGAGTAACTAGTGCCCATAGGAAATACAGGTCCGTCGAAGGCACTCTCTCACTATTCTTGTGATGCGTGAGAGACATAGAAATCAACCGGTGCAACATTCGGTATGTAGTAGACCGAATCATCCCCCCTCGTGCGGTAGATGGTGTATAAACTCCTCTCGTAATCTCGGCCCAAAAAGTGTTCTCGTTATAGTCTTCTGGCCGGTCCGTGAGACAGTCAGCAAGGAACGTCGGGAAGTGGACACTCCTTGTCTCATCGACTGTGTAAATACCAACCCGAGTCGCAAGCTCTATCACGCTGCATTCCCGGCTCACTCCTCCCAGTCTGAAAGCAAAGGCTGTCCTGTCATCGAGTGCCTTCCTAGGATCATAGGAAACTGTAGCGTAGAACTCCAGCAAAAACTCCCGATATACAGGCTCCTGGATCCTGAACAAACGCGCCCATCCCTGACACACAAACAAATCCACACCACTCGCGTCCGAGTGTGTGTATTGCAAAAATTCCTGGATCAATGCAGCAAGTCCAGTCCTGGTAGCCAATTCCCAATCGAATGAGGGTGCAATATCAATCTCCTTGGTGAGAAGCAAGCTTAAGTTGGTGACATAACGCGCCCGGGTAGCATCGTTCAGCGTTTGCGGAAATTGTAAAAAACGATGATCAGTCACATCCTCGGGTGGGTTGGTTCTTTGCGTCCTTCGGGCCATAATCTGCACATATTAACACAAAACACAAAACCAAACAAAATATCACCGCATTAATAATTTTTAAACCAAAAAAATTGGTCCTTGGACATTGAACTTATGCGGGGCGTACGTCCAGCGTACGCTAGGCGTACGTCCAGGCACACGAAACTGACCTGTTCGTTTTTCTTGTGCCCAAATCATAACCCATATCCAAATTACGCAGCAAGGGAAACAGCTCAGTCAATAAACATTGCTTGGTCAACAAGATCGAAGTCAACAGGGGTACGCTTTGCGTACGACCCCAATCTTCAATCGATGGGTGTGGGACGGAAATTAGACCAAATTAGGTCCTAGGGTTTAGTTTATTAACCGAAATCGGTCCATTCAAGCCCTAATCAACACATGCATGTGAGAAATTGGCCCTAATCCGAGAATACTATGAACCCTAGATTTCGAACAAAGGCTAAATGCAACTTATTCCATCGATTGAAACACAAATACATAACATTGAGTAACCGAAAAACTTACTTGTGTGTTGAATTTGACAAGAAAAGAAGCAAAAATAGAAAATCTTGGAGAGAGTTGCCGTCACAGTTCGTGTGCGAGAGTAGAAGAGGATCGAAAAGAATAAAGAAGAAGTCAAAGGGTCAAAAGATATACCTGGTCGCCGTGTTACGCGGGGCGTAACTCAAGGTTACGCGGGGCGTACCTCAACCCCCTGAAATGTTCATCTGCGATCAGATGTTGAATTACGCTGGGCGTAATATAACTTACGCGGGGCGTAAGTTTAAATGAACATTTTCTTTCTTTCTTTAATTTAACTTCCTTTTCTTTTAACTATTTAATTAAGGAACTTAAAACTTAATTATTTTTTTTCTTTTTTAATTTCTTAAGCTAATGATGACTTCACGATGAGTGATAAAAAAAAACTGAGATGTCATAATCACTTATCTTTGTCAAGATCAAACAACAATGGTTAATCAAAAACCTTTGCATGCAAGAATTGGTTTGCGAAAACACCCACTTTCGGGACCCGTTAGAATATTTCCTTTGTTTTCCTTGCACCTTTAACTAGAAGCGGAACAAGAAGTGACCTAACTAGTTAAGAACAGCAAGAGCTCGGTCTTCCACTTAACCACCACAATACGCCTTGCTATACTACGCCTCATGGATTGAGTTGGACAAATCAACAAAGTAGTAGGCTAAGCAGGTCAAGAATTCCCTAATCGCTTTCATTCCCGAAACCCATGCAAAAAGTAACGTCAAGCAATGTGTACAATCCCAAATTCCTGAAAAAATAAAAACAAGAACCTTCCCGACAAGTGAAATGATATCATCGAAAATCAAACTAAAAATAAAAACTAACTAAAAACAAATAACGAATAATCAAATAAACTAAATTAATGACAAACCGTTCCCCGGCAACGGCGCCAAAAACTTGATGTGCACAAAAGTACCCACTAATTTTAATATTTATAACCTAACAAACTTAGACTATCTATGCACTTATAGGCAGTGTACCTAGTCAGATTACAATATAGTTTAGGTAAGTCGGGTGTCGATCACAGGAAACGGTTGATTAATTTAATATATTTGATTATAGGTTACAGGTCACATGAAAATAATAAAGAAATATCAAACTAACAATTAATTAACTACTCTCGATAAACTAACAGGAAAGCAAACCTCTTCAGGTACTTTGGTTTAGACAAATTATACCTTTAAAACATAGACAATTGCATACACAAATTCATTTATTCATGTTCACCGATTCCTAAAATGATTAGATTCGCGTTCACTATAACTAATCCTTTAGCAAACAAGTCAATTCAAACAGTGATCAGTTGATTAAACTAACATGCTTCCTAGTGTTCAGTTCGTATCAAGCAAGACTTGTAAATATAGTTAATCAATTTCGACATTTAATTAACCTCTTGTTGATGGTCATCAAACAAGGCTCACACATTAACTTACTTATTCTCAAATTAATTCTAGTTTCACATTCGTTATTTCTAGTCTTATAATCTCGATGGTCATCAAAAATCATAAGAGAAGCAAATCAAGCAGATGTTCATACAACTTAATTCACTTAACAATTAACAGAAAATAATCATCATTAACACATGAGGATCTTTTAACAAGCTTGACAAGATAAATTAAACACAAATAAACTATTTCATATAGCAATTAGTCTAATAATCAAAGCTTCATTCAATCATAAACACAAAGTAAAAGGTTTTTACACCCAAATCAGAAACTAAATGCAGAAAAGTACCACAATGGAATGCTAAACATGGTCACGTTAACAATCCATATGATTACCGACATGTATCCACTCTCCAACCCTTCCGATCTCTGCTCCCGTTAGCTTAACGGCCTTCCGACTGCCTTCTAGACCCTCAAAACGGCTTAACAGAAGTTAATTGTCGACTAAATTAGGTTAGAAGTCGAATCCCCCCCTTCTGGTTAGCTGAAAATCGACTTTTATAATCTTTGTGGTCGACCTAAGTACGCTGGGCGTACTTAGGATTACGCGGGACGTACTAAGGATAATCACGCGATTGAACATATCCGGTGCAAGTCTGTACGCGGGGCGTACCCTTAAGGTACGCGGGGCGTAAGTTGAATTGGCCGTTACGCGGCGCGTAATGGCCATGGACGCGGGGCGTAATCACCTAATCCAACATATTTAATTTCTTTAAGCTTCGAAGTCCGGTTTCCGCTTCAGTCTTTTCTTTTGTGCTTTATTGACAACGAATAGCTGCAAAACATAATTCAAAGCATTATGAGTACTTTTTAGTTCTAAAATAGAATAAATAAGGCCAAAATATTAAGATAAAGTGCATAAAAACATATATATAAATACACATATCACCGATCCCATTCAACTTCATCTTTGACAATATTCTTTTCATTTGGTGGTTGAAGATGATCTCCCACACCATAGTCGATATAATGAATCTTGAAAAGCTCACTCCATATATCCTAATTCATTTGATATAGATCAAGAACAAGAGGGACAACATGCTTGATGTTCATGGTAGAAGTTGATTTATCAAAATCTTTAATGAAGAAGAAGGTTCTGTAGTAGGCATGATGACAAGAAGAAAAGACGAGGGAGATCAACAGGAGAAAGAATGGATCAGCTAGGGTTTAGGAGGTAAGGCCTGATACCATGTAAGATTGTATTTTCCCATGAACCCATCTCATTAATAGAAAAACATATATATATATATATATATATATATATATATATATATATATATATATATATATATATATATATACACACACACACACACACATACAATGTAAAAGGGGCACAATATCATGGGCCAAAATACCTAAAAATACAATACAATTACATTAAGTCTGTTAACATTCGTTACAAAATTTTGATTTTTCGTAGCGTTTCATAACGGAGATATGTGTTAATTTGAGTTTATCGATTCACCGTTTAGTTTTCATGAACGCTAGATTTTATTTTAACTAAACACACTTACAAACATAATTTTATTTTTCATTTCACCAAAAAAAAACACCACCCTTCTCAAAAGTGTAATTCTCTTTGCTGAAGTTTTGACCCATTTATAACCACACTTTGTGAGTGTTATATCCTTTATATCAAATCCAACACACTATAAGGGCTTAGTTTGACCAATCGTCCACTTTCATATACAAACTTGAACCAATTGTGTAGGAAGACGAACCCATGACGTAAAAAGGCTTACATCACCCTCTAAATCCGGGAAAAGCAAACGGAAATCCGACGGCCGCATGATGGCGGAGCAAGGAGAAGTTGCAACGTGGCATTCATGTAAAGTTTTTATGCTTGATCATAAGTAAAATGCCGATCAGCATCAAAGCTACCATAAAATTGAAAAAAACAGCAAAAAAATTTCATCGGTTACTCTCATCACTTGCTCAAAGGGGAACAGTGAGTCGATATCGGAGCTCTTTCACAGAATCGTCGTTCGGTAGATTATCTTCGTTAATACTTTAGTTTCTTGTAGAACTCGCTACTCAAATCGAATGTGATTATTGCCTGGCTTTACTTGGTTAATGACCTGATTTCAACTTTTCATGTTATCACAGCAGTCGATGTGCATTTTCAGCTAGAATCAGATCGATCATAAATAGTATCATAACTCATCGATAGCTGATATGCATTTTCCTTCCACAATTTTTAGAAATTATTTAGCGAATTTTGTGCAATTTTCTTTCAATTGTGGCGCACTCAAAGCACACATAGATTCTTCTATAACTCTTGCTTAATTTGTTTGTGCTTTATTGTTTATCTTGCTTATGATAAAACTTAGGGCATCCACAATGTATTGAACTCCATAGAGTTCAACGGATTGCCACATCATCATTCTACAATCCATACAACTTTATTATTTTTTCTCTACAATGCATTGAACTCTACAAAGTTCAATAGAATGTTACAAAATGTAATTTATAGTAAGTATTTAAGAAGTAAAACTTTCCTTTTTCCCATTGAAGAGTTCAATGGTCATTGAACTCCAAATCCATTGAATGTCAAGGTGACATCTCACAATGGTTGAGTTTCGTCCATTGAATGACACGTGGACTTGCCACCTCATTCAACTCTCTCATTGAACTCACCAGTGTGGATGCTCTTAGTCTGCTAATAGATACAAAATTAGTATCATCGCATCAATAGAAAGTAGTGGTAGATTGAGGGTTTGTAGATACAATTGGGAATAATATGTAACGTAATGCTATTCTATATGAACTAATTAAAATGATTAGTGGGAATTAGAGGAGGTGTTGCAAGTATTGAACTCGTTAAGATATGATTGTATAAATCATGACAAGTATTTACAAAGATTTTCATCCCTGGTAATTGAAGGTTTTCTGAGTATTATTTACAAACAACAATCTTTGTTAGATTTAGATGAATAGATATAGTAGGAAATCTTGATCTTGATATGATAATTTTGTCCAAAAAGTAAACTGTTGAAGAAAACTCATAAACACATACCTTATGCATGACAAATGACTTATATATGTTGTAAGCTTACATATAACAGGAGTATGTGTCTTGAGAATCACAAACTTTTATGAAGAGTAAAATTTATGAAAACTTGTCTTTTGTAATATGAATGCTTCCATTTTATTGAGATTAAAAAGATACGATGTGCGTACTCATAAAGCATGACCTAAGCCCTCCTTTAAGCGATCCTTGCTTAGGACACGATGTGTAAGATAACGTGTGCAAAGTTTTTACATCCGGTAAGCTAATAAACCTAATAAAATTTCCTCTTTTATAGCTAAGCCTAAAAAATGGAATTGGAATTTGAAGCATTTCTTCCTAAACCAAAACCTCAAGTGAGATTCTATGGAGCTACAACAAGTGTAAGAGGTCATGCACTTGCAAACATACTCGAGTTCACTGCTAGCACACACTTCTACTTGGTTGTGATCGAGTTACCCCAATAAGCGAATCGAATTATGCCCAAATGAGCCATGGAGAATGTCCTTCAACTTCCCTTGCCCTGTTGACTGGTGGACGTCTCATGTCTTGTTTACTTCCAAAACTGTAATGGATAATACAATTATGAAAGCTTTGCGTATACCTGTTCTGCCAATTGTTGGTAATCCTATTCCTACTGCAGGTGTTGGGTTGCCAAATCGGGATAAAATTGATGAGATGATTGCAGAATGGCTAGCATGAAATTTGAATCTTTGTTGGTGTGATTAGGGGAGATAAAGATATATGAATAAATCCACCAATCTAGACATAATTATGTTTTAAATGATGGGATTAGACCGATCTTATGTTGTTTCTTATTTGGTTCGGACATCATGTGCTATGCTTCAGATTTTCGTGTTATAGCTTTTAAGTACGTTCTTGGACTACAAAAAATGGCAATTACACCATGACCCGATCTAGCATATTTACATATGTGCATGTTTTTGCGTGCACACAAAAACACACATGGTGACCGGTCAGTTTTTCTCTTGTAAAAAATCATGAATTCTCAAATGGTAGTATTGTTTTTCTTCGTAATGGCTTTTCTATAAAATGATAAAAATATTAGTGTTTTGTTAGCATTTGACATTGATATAACAAAGTTAATTAAGATAGGGAGAATTTCGTATATATCTTTTTTAAACATTAAAATGTTATATTTGTCCAACTTAGTTTCTTAATATCATATTTAATGTTTATAACTTTCAAAATATTATCAAAATCTTTTTTTTACAATGTTTTTAATAGTTTATAATATTTTTTATATCTTAAAGTTATTATAATAATTAAAAAATTGATATGAAGTCGATATTTCTTTTGACCGAAATCAAGTGTGCTTCATTTAATCTGTGATGTTGGTGCTTGCTGAATCATCACCATTTCTTCAAACACTTTAGATACGATGAAAATTTAATTATGTAGATATATTCATAGCATATCGCTATTTATTAATGTCATATATTTGCAGACATTGTTGTTGAAGCAAGAAATTTTATTGTTCAGTTAAGTTATAGAATCAATTAGGAAGATTGAAAAAGAGCTTCGTGGGTACTTTATATGCATGTAGCTGTGATTTTTATTAAAATCAAAATAATATCCATGAATAATATAAGAGAAATTAAATATCCTTCTATTTTTGTCCTACAAATCTTCGTACCTAATTAAATGATTACATGTGTCATATTAGTATATTAAAATATCATTAAATGAACAATAAATGTTAAACATGTCACTATTTAATTAAGTAGGAGAAATTATAGGAACAAAAAGTAGAAGGATATTTAATTGGGATTTTCTAATAAGTGTCATAAGGGTACACATAAAAAATATTAATTATGAAAAATATTATCATAATTAAATTCGAAATACATTTATTATGGAAATTATTAATGCATTTCACATTTAGTTATGGTAATATTTCTTATAATTAATGTATTTTATAATTAATTATGATAATACATATTATCAATTAATGTTTCTTATATGTATATTAGAAAATACCTATTTAATTTCTCATAATAGGTGATCCTTCCACGGATCTTTTTGATTCACCCACTGAATTTTAAATGAAAATGTCAATTATGCCTATAATATGTATTTAGATTTTACAGTACAATTAGTTATTCAAAGGAAGGGGATTATTTGTAGCAAAACAATTAAAATATAATATGTCAATGCTGGTCCTTCTCCGGCGTCGCAATCTTCATCCAACGTTTGAACCACAATCTACCCCAATCTCTGATTCCTTTTTACGGCGATCTTCAGCCTGCAACTCCTTCCAACACTACTCAACTTGCTGGTAGTCCCCGATTATTGAGAGACGATTCATTGACTCCTTTTGAATAATTAGTTACATTTTAAAGGGCAAAATTGTCATTTTCCTTGTAATTCCGTGGATATATCAAAAACTGTCTTGGAAATATAGCACCCATAAATAAAGTTGGATGAAAATAACAGGTAACTAAGAAGGAATGATGTTTGTTGGGAAACATCTCTAGATATAACGTGGCTGAATTTGTGATTTCTTATTTAGATGACAAGGTAAAGGATGAGAATTGACTGATGTGGTATTTTCTATTAGTGGAAAGATGAATGAAAATTTGGTGAACGAAACTAGGCAAACATCTCAAAAAGATATTTTAAATTGATAGACTTGCTTCCGATATGTCTTTGGTTTATTTCCTTAATGTTTAAAAGGCATATCCATTTAAAAAAAATTAGGAATGCTCTTTAATTTATTTGGGTATTATAGCATTTCATATTATACCAATGTATATAAATTAATTAATTTTCTTGCAAATCTTATTACGATTTAGAATTATCAATATTGTTTTTCTTTCTCAACCATGGTGTCCATGGGTATTAACCTAATTATACATAAAATAAATTAATTTTCATTTAATTTTTATTGTAGAAATATGTTTTCACATGTTTAAACATGGATATCCTGAGTTTATAGTAAAATAAAATATCTGATTAGCTATATTGAAATCAACTTTTGATAATCCAGTCTTGGGTTGTTTATGAACGTATTATATAAACTTTTTAATGTTAATCTTAAAATGCATTATCCAATTTAGAACACCTACGTCAGACCTACATCGACACATGTGCCAAATTGTAATAAAAAAAAAAAAAGATGAATTCTGCTTCAACGGTTGGATGGTGACGATTTTTAAGAAGTTAAGGATTAAATGATCACAACTTGATGTGATCAAATGGCCATAAAACATAAACTTGAATGTCAAAATTCAATCTTGATGTGACCAAATGGCCATAAAACTTTAAGGATTAAATGGATTGATATCAAAATTCAATGTGGATGAATATTAAACAATTAAGGAATATGTGGAGTGCACACTTGTTTAATTTATTCTAGATTCAAAATAGACTGTCATTTAGGGACGAAGTCCCTAAATGAACGGGGGTCCGGGGGCAGCGCCCCTGGGAGCAGGGTCCAAGGGGCGGCAGCCCCTGGCGGGGTCCAAGGTTTTTGACTTTATTTTGACCTTTATTAAAATCTGTTTGGCGGGGTCCAAGGTTTTTGACCTTTATTAAAATCCGTTTTGATGACTGTTATTGGTTTTGACAGTTGGAGTAGTTTTTGGACAAAGAAAACTGCCTTGACAGTTTTCAGACAAATGAACTACTTAATCTTTTTGGTCATCATTTTTCTAGGTACAACAACAATCACGAAATTCATAACAACCATATTTTCTGTTTTTGCTCTCAATTTTGAGTCTTATCCGATTAAAGATTGAGAGTACCACCCAAATACTTTAGTCTGAAAGTGAAACCACATTTTTCAGAATTTCCAAGGCTATTTTTATCCCGATTTTCTTACAAAATCTACTTTCAACACTCCTCGTACCTCTAGCAGCATGACAAATCCACTCTGCTATCTTGTTTCCCCATTGTCGATTTCATGAAGATTTCGTTAAAAAAAATGTCCACTCTGCTATCTTGTTTCCCCATTGTCGATTTCATGAAGATTTCGTTAAAAAAATGTCCGGTTTGCATAATAGGGATGTGCAATGATGAATCCAAAATTTAAACTCACATGTGTGGAACTTAATTGAGGTGTCAAATATAATAGGTAAATAAAGTTTGCATTCAAGTTGTTTTATTTAATGTTTTTGCCTTTTTTGTGTATTTTTTTGTTTATTTTAAATGGCAAATTTGTAAAAATGACATGTTTCGTTGTAAAAAATATATGAACTTAATCCAAAAATATTTGGTGATGCAGTGGTTTAATTTTAGATCTTTTTATTGATTTTGGTCTCTCTACATTTAAAAACACAAATATGGCCTTATAATTTATATTTTTCATTTTCTTTAATTGTTGAAATATATAAATTAAACTATTTTTTTTAACTTAAAATAAAAAATAAATAAATAAATAACACAACACCCTCTCATCTTTATAGGAAGAGAAAAGCTCATTCATCACCATCACCATCTCCACCCTCCACCATCACCGATGACTAGAACCACCTCCGAAGGGCACCATTCTCGCCAGAGTTCACTATCGATTTTTTGTCTCTGTCTTTGATGGTCGAAAACTTTTTTTAGGGGTGAGTTCATTTCTCACCAGAAAATATAAACCTTTCATCTCCTTCACATGGCTGCTACGATCAACTCTACCACATGATGAACCACCACTACAAACCACCTTCATCAGCGTTGTCACCTTCCCTAACCATCTTCATCGGCGTCGTCACGTATCCTAACCACCTTCATCGATGTCGTCACCTACCCTAACCACACCATTGTCTTCTACTTCTTTTTTCCAGCTAGGATACATCAAACTCCCACCTCATACCTTCCTCATCTTCTTCAAGACAAATCCAAAAAAAGGTGCCCCTTCCCCCTTCGATTTACGATGTGTTGTCGGAAAAAACATGCTCGTTGGGTTGCACCTGGTTTGCCGCCACCACCACCTCTGCCATATATTCGTTTTCGCCAACATCGCCATATCTATAGGTGCGAT
Organism: Lactuca serriola; assembly: GCF_051521515.1. Taxonomy (NCBI): domain Eukaryota; kingdom Viridiplantae; phylum Streptophyta; class Magnoliopsida; order Asterales; family Asteraceae; genus Lactuca; species Lactuca serriola. The sequence goes on along the minus strand of NC_136416.1, from coordinate 63,057,644 downwards.
GGTCGCCCATGAGGATGTAGATGGTCAACGTTTTGAATGAAGGATGAAGAGTGATATTGTCGGACTTGGTGATGACAGAGGGAGACGAACATTGGTGACGGTAAAGGGGCTGACTGGTGATTTTTGGTGATAGGATATATAGATCGGAGGCTTTAGAATATAGATCGAGGTTGTTGAAGGAGGTGGTGGTAGACTGTGATGAAATTCGAGGTGGTCGTGGATGGTAGTGACAGATGGAGAGGTGGGTTTTTCAAACAATGATGGCAGCCAAGAGCGAGTCTACATTTAACTAAGGTGGGTCCAATGACCCACCTATTTTTTTTTTTTTAATTTAACTAAAATTTCTATAGGAATATTTTAGTGACCTACCTTGCCTATAAAATTTTTGAATTTGTATAGAAAATTTTCTTTAGAAAAATTAGTGAACTATATGGTTTCCTATTCTAGAATCGCCACCAGTGGCGGCGACGTTGATATCTAAAAAATGCAGTTCCGACTAGGATAGCGGTGGTTCCGGCGAGGATGGCAACAACCTTACTCCTCTTGGTTGATCGGTGGTGGTGATGCTGGTATTCTCTTTTTGTGAGAATTAGAAAATGAAATGACTAATGTAGAGAGAGAGGGGGGGTGGAGTGGGTATGTTTTTTTTAAAATGAAGGAAATAAGAAATAAGTAAAAAAAAAAAAAGAATTATTGAAGTACATATTTGTCATTTCAGGTTGGGCCTGGACCAAAAGTACAACAAAATGTCAACCATAGGGACCAAAACCACATAAGATATCCAAAATTGGATCACTGATGCACCACCATATGTTTTTGGACCGAAACCACATAATTTTGACAACCATAAGGACCATTTTTGCAATTTTGTCTTTCTTAAAAAAATTGTTTGTTAACCACCCCCATGATACTCATAATCTTGATTTGTTTGATTCAAAAATTACAATAATGCATGCCTAATAATTTTATATTAATTTGGTTTAATTTAAAAATTATAATGATATCTATTAATAATGATAAAGCTATCTATCTAATTTTAGCAAATCAAGAAGTGTCAATAGACAACCGTATAACATCGCCCCTTTGGGAGTTTGTGGATTCGCCTTTTGGGTTTTAGATTGTCGATGGATTTAACACAACTCGCAACATCGAGAGAGGGATGATAACATGGATTTACAAGATTAAAGTATATAATATATTTTAGTGACATAAAGAGTCTAGCAGAGTATATCCAAAGTAGGGGTGGCAATGATATTCATCATGTCTACCATTAATTCATAACTAGTTATAAGACCAATGTATTACATGAGTTTATTTAAAAGAAAAATTAAATATAAAAATTTCAACATTTGATAAATTTAAATTTATAAGAAAAAATAGAAAAATATTGAATTATTAAAATTAAAGTGTTTTTTTTTTTAATTTAAACTGATAATTTAGATAAATAAACATAGGAAACTAATAAGATTTTAATTTAGAAAATTTGAAATTAGAAAATCAATTAATGATATTGATATACATTTATTACAATTAATACATTTAAATATCATATAGAATTTAATAAAAAAGAAAAAACCACAAAATGTCATGTGGAAAAAATTTAATAGAAAATAACTACAAAATAACATGTGGCAAAATCAATGAGATCATGCCATGTGACAAAAAAGTTATTTATTTATTAGGGAGGATCTTGCAAGCGTTAGGTCGCAAACTTGGGTTGCAAAACGGCTAGCGTGAAGTATGAGATGTGATAAGGTGAGATAAAGATATATAAATAAATCCACCCATCTATAAATAATTATGTTTTTTTAAATGATCGGATTGGAACGATCTTATATTGTTTCTTATTTGGTTCAGACATCATGTTATGCATCAAATTTTCGTGTTATAACTTTTAAGTATGTTCTTGTACTAAAAAACGTCGCAATCACCCCCAATCTAGCATGTTTATATACATGTATGTTTTCGTGCGCGCACACACAAACACATGGTGATCGTCGGTTTCTCGACAAAAATTCAAGAATTCTCAAATGATTTTCATAAAAAGTTTTTTCTTCATAATGGTTTTGATAAAATGATAAAATATTATTGCTTTGTTATAATTTTCTCTTAATATAAAGAACTTGGTTAAGATAATGCTTCGTATTGTAATAATCACTTAAATGATGAAAATGGAAGTTGCCATAATTTACCATTTAAACTATCACCAAATATTTATATATTTTGCAAAATGGTTTTGATTTGTTTTTTATTTTACGAAACTTGCTCTGCCAATAGTTTGTAATCTTGGAAGCGTTAGGTCACCAACTCGGGATGAAATTGAGGAGATGATTGCATAATAGCTAGCATTAAATCCGAGGTGTGTTAACGTGAGAAAAAGATATATAAATAAATCCACCCATCTAGACATAATTATGTTTTAAATGATCGGATTAGAATGATCTTATGTTGTTTCTTATTTGGTTTGGACATCCTGTTATGCTTCAGATTTTGTTATCTTGAGAGAATTAGAGAGATGAAGAAGGTAATGAACATGAATCAATAAATTCTCATTAAATGAAATGAAATAAGATCAACAACATATATATACAAAGAAGCAACAAAATAACTGATCTAACTAATCTATTTGGTAAATTACTAAAATACCCTCTTATATAACTAACTTCTAACTGACATTGTAAAGAGGAGTATGACGTGGCTCACACCCCCCCCCCCCACCCCACCCTCCCTTTCAAGCTTATAAGTATAAACGAACACCAAGCTTGTATACAACATTAGAGTGTTTCAAACCTTGAAGATTATTGGTAAAGATATGTGTGCGTTGCTTGTGTGTTGAAAATGGGTCAAATCAATCAAAATTACTTGAACTTGTTCTCGAACATAGTGGAAATCAAGTTCAATATGTTTGGTTCACTCATGGAAAACAGGGTTTGAAGCAATGTATATGGAAGCTTGATTGTCATATTTAAGAAGAAATGGTGTAATATTTTGGCACATCAAATTCTTGAAACAATCGACGTAACCAAGCCAATTCGACACATACATGTCGCATGGACACATACATGTCGCATGGATCTGTACTCAGCCTCTACTGATGATAAAGAGACAATCATTTTTTTTTGAATTTACATGAAATTGGTGAGCCTCCAAAAATGATGAAATAAACACAAATAGATCTTCGAGTTATGGGACAAGAAGCCGATTCGAAGTCATAGAAAGCTTCCATTTTGAATTATTGTAGATCGTTTAGATATAATGCTTGATTGATTGTTCCTTTTAAGTACTAAAGTACGTAGATAGTTACTTGAAGATGAGCTCGTGAAGGTGACTTGTTGAATTGACGAGAAATTGAAAAAAGAATGACAAATATGGGCGAGTATGTACAAGAAAGTTGAGTTTCCCACAAATTGTCTATAATTGTGGGATCCGACAAAGGATTCTCCATTACTGGTTGTAACTTGATATAGGATGGTGAAGGAGCGATTTTTGTGCCTTGTACAACATACTTTGTAGTAATTCTTTAATAAATTTTCTTTGATGAACAACCATACCACCTTCAATTTTGTTGAACTCAATTCCCAAAAGTATAAAGAAGAAGACCCGTATCCTTAATTTGAAATTTGTCATTCAAATAAGTCTTCAACTTTATAATATCTTCTATATCATTTCCAGCAACCAATACATCATTAACATAAATTGCTACTATGAAAATAGATGAAGAACTCTCTCAAAGCAACAGAAAGCTTGGAGTAGCATTTGCTTGGAGTAGCATTTTCTTGAGGCTTGTTTTAAGCCATAAAAAGAGACTTTTCAATTTGCAAACCAGAGATGGAGATGTCAATGAATAACCTATATGAAGTTTCATTTATACCTCTTCATGTAAATCCCCATATATAAATGCATTATTTACATCAAATCGATGTATGTCGTAATATTGTTTAACTAAAAGACCAATGAGACTTCTAATTGTTGTGAATTTAACAATAGCGAAAATCTCTCATGATAATATATGAATTCCTTTTGAGTGAAGCCTTTTGCCACTAATCTAGCTTTAAAATGTCCAACTTAGCCGTTTATATTTTATTTCACCAAAAAACACCATCCTTCTCAAAAGTGTAATTCTCTTTGAGGTAGTTTTGAGCCGTTTATAACCATACTTAAAAGTGTAAGGTCTTTTTATCAAATGAAGCAAGGATACAAGGGCTAAGTTTGACGAATCGTCCAGGGTTGTTCTTATAAAACCAGTTGTTCTCTCCTACAAAGACGAACCCATGACATAAAAAGGCTTACATCACATCCGGGAAAAGTAAACGGAGATCCGACGGTCGCATGATGGCGGAGCAAGCAGTAGCTGCAACGTGGCAGTCATGTAAAGTTCTTATGCTTGTTGATGAGTATGATGTAGATCACCGCTGCCATAAAATTGAAAAAAGCCGCAAACAAATTCCATCGGTTACTCTCATCACTTGCTCAATCGGAAACGGTGAGTCGATATCCGAGATTTTTCACCCAAATCATTCACTAGATTATCTTCTTTACTAATTTAGTTGCTATCGGATGTGATTATTGCCTGTTGTTTAATTGATTAGTTACCTGATTGAACTTTTTATGTTATGATGGCATTTTCAAAATGAGATCAATCAGAAATAGTATCATAACTCATTGATCGCTGATATGCATTTTGCTTCCTCAATTTTTAGAAGTTATATCGCAAATATTTGTGCAATTTCCTTTCAATTGTGGGCCACTCAAAGAATGCTTAGATTCTTTCTATAGTTCTTAATTTCTTTGTGCTTTATTGTTTATGTTAGTTAATACCTGTGGGAATGATAAAGATTTGCCTTGTAATAGAATAAAAAGTATCATCAGCCAATGTACTAAGGAAAGTAGTGGCAGATTGAGGGTTTGTAGATACAATTAGGAATAGAGAAATTAAATATCCTCCTACTTTTGTTCCTACAAATCCTCCTACCAAATTAAATGACGACATGTAACAAAATGCTATTCTATGAACTAAATAAAACGATTAGTGGAATTGAACTCGTTAAGATATGTTTGCATAAATCCTATCAACTAATTACAAAGATCTTCATCCCCAGTGAAGGTTTTGTTAGTATTATGTATAAACAAGAGTCTTTTCCGGATTCAGATAGATCAAAAAGTGTTGAAGAAAACTCATAAAATCATACCTTATATAACAAATGACTTATATATGTTGTAAGCATACATGTAACAGCAGTATATGTCTACAGAATCACAAACTTGTATGAACTGTAAAATTTATAAAAACTTGCCTTTTTGTAATATGAATGATTCCATTTTCATGAGATTAGCTAGATACGATGTGTGGGCTCATAAAGCATGATGTAAGCCCTCGTTTAAGCAGTCCTTGCTTAGGAAACGTTTTGTAGGATTACGTGTGCGGAGCTTTTACGTCCGATAAACTAATAAAATTTCCTCTTTTGTAGCTCGGTCTAAAGATAGAAATGGATATTGAATTATTTCTTCCAGAACCAAAACCTCAAGTGAGATACTATGGAGCTGCAGCACGTGTTAGAGGTCGTGCACTTGCAAAAATACTTGAGTTCACTGCTAGTAGACACTTCTACTTAGCTGAAATCGAATTGCCTCAGGTGCAGTTTTGTAATGGTAAGTTGTACTTTCTCAAAACAAAATAAAAAAAAGTTTTACATTCTCAACAGACACCGTATCAAAGTTCCACTTCCAATGCGGATTGGACACTGCAATGCTGGAAAGGCATTGTGACAATTCTTAGGTTGATGGAAAAACAACAAAAACTATTTGACAGTAAATGCAAAAGGGCAACCATATATCTTGTTGGGAAAATGGTACCGAAGATTCGCAAAAACACGCCCAATGACAAATAATTGAGAAAATTGACAACAATGGAAAACTCTAAAACCAGCGAAAACCACAATCCCCTAGAGAAAAATTCAATATATGACAAATTATTACAATCACATAAACAAATTTTAAATGCTAAAGGAAAAATGCAACCATATATCTAACGGTGAAATTTTATGATTGCTATCAGGTAGAATATTAAAAGAATTAGCTTTACCATTCAAAAAGGTTTAGCGGCACAACTTGTTACTCGTTTGTCATCTCAGTCATTGTACGATGACAATTGAAAAATAAATAAAGAAAGAAAACTACTTTTAATTAAAAAAAAAAAGAATATTAAATTGGATTGTAAATAGTCATGGTGAGGTGACAATTGAAGGGCGGATAACACCCGCTGCAATGTTTGCAAATACACCAATTGGGCGTAAAACAAAGCGAATCAAGTTATGCCCAAGTGGGACATGGGGCATGTCCTTCTACTTCCCTGGCCTTGTTGACTGGTTGACCTGTGATATCTTGTTCACTTCAAAGACTGTAACTGAAATTACAGTTATGAAAGCTATGCCTATAGCTGTTCCGCCAATTGTTCATAATCAGGATGAAATTGAAGAGATGATTGCAGAATGGCTAGCGTGAAATCTAAATCTTTGTTGGTGTGATAAAGATAGATATATAAATAAATCAACCCATCTAGATATGAATATGTTTTAAGTGATCTTATGTTGTTTCTTATTTGGTTCGTACATCATGTTAAGTTTCAGATTTTCGTGTTATAATGTTTGGATTAAAAACATAGCAATTACTCCAATCTAGCATGTTTATATACAGACACATTTGTGCACGCTCACACATAGAAACACACATGCATGTTGACTGGTCCGCTTCTCTGCAGGGGTAAAAATTGAAGAATTCTTGAATGGTTTTCATGATTTTTTTTTCTCTTTATAATGGCTTTTTCTATAATTAAAATGATAAAATATTAGTGTTTTTTATAACATTTGTTTTTAATATAAAGATGTTAGTTAAGTTAATGCTAAATATTGTAATAACCACTTAACTGATCAAAATGGGAGATGCCGTAATTTACCATTTAAACTATCACTAAATAATAGTATTTTGCAAAATGGCTTTTGAATTTGTTTTTGATTTTACGATATTACTTTTCTCGTAATTTTCAAAAAACCTGTTATTATGCAAAATTAATAATATTCTGGTGAAATGATGTCTTTCTCCACGAGGATCTCTCATTAGTGTATAGCGGGCTTACTTGAGGAGGTACTTTGTACAACAAGAAGCCATGGCAGGTGCCATTGGTGACAAAAACTAACTTATTAGTCAAATAAAACACGATATATGGAAGGATTATGAAAAAAAAAAAAAAAAGTTATTGCTATGTGGGAGGAAATTATATCACTGTATGAAGACAAGGAACTAATATCCGGCAGGAGAATTGAAGGTGCTATTCACAACTATGTCTAAGTATCTCATGACGTAAAAATGTATTTAACCTTCTTGCCTTGACCAATTTCATCCAAGTTCTTGATGAAAGATAGCAAAATAGGAAGGCATGACAGACTAAAGGATGGGCGAACAAATTTAAGCTTTATAAATGTTTGACGTAGGTCTTTATAAACTTTTGGTGTATGTATTTCCTTTTTTAAAAATTTGAGCATTATAAACTATGCTTTTTTTGGTAAAATGTTTAAGTTGTAAAAAATATAATCAACACATTTCTGTAATTCTTGTGTTGCTTCCAAAAGCGATTTAGTACAAGGAAAAAGTAACTATTCAAGAAACAAAATCACCATAAAAGAAAGAAAAGTAGGTTCTGAGATCTTGTTTGGCAAATAATTTTCCGTTTTTTTAACGAGTAAAAGGAAAATACAAATACAATTGATGAGTTTTTTACCTTGAATTAAAAGATGATGTCATGTTCACCGGAATCTTCTTGTGTAGTTTAAAACCTCTTAAATACTTATAGCTTAGGAACTCGCAATTGCCTTGTGTTGATGACAGCTCCAAAAGGTTAAAGATGAAGTCTTCTAAAAAAGGGTGGAGATATATAAGAGAAAGAGAGCGGAACGTTGATCATGAGTTTGTACCAAAGAAATTATGGTCATACCGAAGTTTAGATAGCAACAATATCATTTCATTTAATTTAGAGTAAATTAAACAAATGGTCCTTGTGGTTTGAGTAATTAGCATGTTTGGTTCTTAACTATTGTTTTTTTTAACTCGGACAGTCCTCGAAATATGTTTTTGTTGTTTCTTGGTCCCTACGATACATAAAAAGACTACATTGACCTTATTATTTTTTTATTTAATTAACGTGTTATTATTACTATTATATATAATTTACTGAAACTAAAATGGGTCCACATTCATCCTCTTCTGCCCTTCCCTCTCACCTTCTACTTTCCCTCAACCTTCCTCCCATTGCTTGCAACTTCATAAAACCTCCGACAACCACCACTACAAGAACTCCATTGATTGAAGGTGAAAGAGAAACAAATCCCCCTTCACCTTCATCTTCTATGGAAAACCACTCGCTAGAAACACCAAACATAAACATAAATAAATAAATAAATAAACCCACCAAAAATTCACTCACTGAAAAAGCCACTTGTCGGGAAACCAATTTCCTTCCTCTTATTTGGCAAGAATGCCTCCCTAACCTGTCCTTTCTCGCCTCCTTGGTCTAACTTGGAACACATTGATCTTCATCTTACCAAGAGTTCATGAACCAGGAAACCAGAAATCAATGAACGATTTGAGACAGTTCACAACCTCATATTTTCTAAACAAAAAAAAAACACAAACTAAAGATGAAATTGAAATCTATTGTGTACATAATCTGAGATAGTTCCTATAAATCACAACCCCATGGATGATTAAACCATAGAACTCCCCACATGCTTTGGATGCTTCTCAATTGTACGCACAATCTTTTTAAACATAAATCGATTTCAAATTGCACAAAGATTAGAAAAAACACCAACCCCCTTCTCCTTCGACAATGAGTAGATTCAAATGGGGATGAGAGTTTCAGGGCCCATTGAGTGATAGAGAGGCGGAGTATATTAACTGGTTGTAGACGTATTGAGAGATTCGGCCTCGTCGAAGCTCCCTAGTAAGTTTTTTGGGCGTCATTTGCTTTAAAGTGAGATATAGAGAGGCATAGTAGAGAAACATATTAGTTCGACGAGTGAAGACGGGAAGGAGATAGAGATGGAAGGTTTTCCATTTCTGTTGTTTTATGTTGTTTCACAAGAGGTCGATGTATCTAGGTAGGTCTACTTGAGGTAGAATGGTGGTTCTTGTACTTTATCTTAGAGTGATATACTTTGTTAGTTTTATAAAAATAAAAAATAAAGAAATACCAAAATTTAAAACAAAATACAAAAAATATAATAAGGGTAATATAGTCTTTTTAACTTGGCCAACGACCAAAGTGCAATGCCCGAAAATTCAGGCTAGACATTTAAAATATAGTAAATAATCTTAGCTAAATATGTGATGGTCGTAATGAGTATCTCGTAAATATAATGAGCGCCTAAAACTGACTTTGTATGAGGAAGTTATGATTTTTCAAAGTTTCCGCACAGCAATGTGGACACAAAAATCGAAATTTAAATCGGTTGAGTATTAGTCAAAACAATCTAAACGGGAGTCAAATAACTCATAAATATGAACCCGTTGATATAAAGACAATCGAGAACAGAGTTCATATGAAAGTGTTATGATTTCTACATGTACTTTAACATTATAATCTCTATTGAAATATGAATTTAGAATGGAGTAAGAATCAGCTATTAGGATCTACAGAAAAGTTGTAGAGCTTGTCAAGGGGATTCCAGGGATATATAGAACATCGAAAACGGAGACTGGGTGACGTGGCCCGAGGAGTTCGCGACATGTGAATCAACAAGACGCTGACATGTGTCATTTTCTAGAAGCAATGAGGTATATCACCAGGGCTGCAACACGTGGCGGAAGACGGCTGGACTAACACACTCAATAGGCATGGTGTGCCTCCTGTTTGTGCGCAGCGCCCGTCTGCTCAGCTACATGAACCTCTCGAAATTCACTTAGTTTTCCTCACCATTTACTCCAGAACCCTCTGGAAACCTCCCACCATTTGAATCAAATTTTTTGGAGCTTCTAAATACTTTAGTGGGGCTCTAGCGTGTTTAGGAGTCCGACGAAAAGAAGTGTTCGGGTCAGAGTCCTGCCCGCGTAATTTTTCAGTTTTCGCTAAAATTTATGTAAGTTAACTTGCACTTACCTTGCTTCAAGTGTAACTTATGTTTAAGTTCATTATCATTATTATGAACCTATAAATAAGATTTATCAGTGATTTCATGTGATAATATTGATTGATCTGCTTACATGAATGATGTCTAGACTAGATTCAGTTAGGTATTTAAAGTGGGATTTCCAAACAGTATACTCTATATACCAAACGGACCCTATCTCAAATATGATCTTACCTGGTTATTCATTATTTGATATATCTTGATGTACACATTGGGATTAGTGATGAATCTAGACTATCATTAATCACGAGGAATATAAGACTGAGACTTAGTGATATAAATACCTAGGTCACATCAAAGGAAAAGTTGAGGTGTTAGGTGATGCTCTGCCTAAATCACAAGTTATCAACTTTTAACAAGTGAGTGCATAATTTCTTTCGTCTTACACATAGATATGAAGTATTTATATAATTAAGTGTTATATGTGTCTATTATCTGTGATTAAGACCTTCGGTGTTAGCAGTGGCGGAGCTTCGATCTTTCATTTGGGGGGGGGGGGGGCGAAAATATAATTTGTATAAAAATTAGGGAACAAGGGGCCATAGTCAAAATTTTGTATTTTTGGGCCTAATATGTATAAATCTTAAAGTATAAGGACTATTTCCGTCAAAAAAATATGGGGGGGGGGGTTATATAAGATCCGCCCTTGTGTGTTAGATGAAACTATATAAGATGATTTTATTTAACCATATATATGTATTTTCATACTTATAATATATTGGATAGTGAAGGGTGATGAGAGATAAGAATACTAATGGGAGCTAATACCTTTTTAGTACTATTGTACCAGCGATGTAATCAGCTAGTAGGGTATTGATGACGACCACATACTATTCTAGATAAGTATGGTGAAACATGGACAAACTTGCAACATGTATATGTTTATGATCCATATATGGGTAGGTTTACAACCTGTAGGTGTTAATCAATCATACGCGGATAGGTTTACAACCTATAGCCTATAGGTGTTAATAAATTATATGCAGACAGGTCTACAACCTATAGGTGTTACTGAACTGTACATGGGCAGGTCTCCAATCTGTAGATGTTATGGAACCACATACCGATAGAACTACGACTTGTGGGTGTGAATGAACTATTCATATGGGTACTTTATTCACCCCATGATTGTCTATTAACACATATTTTTAAGGAATCTCTGTGGTAGTATTGTTTACTCAGATATCCTTTAAGATATATCCCTTGAGATCATCCGTTTAAGATCGGGGGGTGAGAATAATGAGAATGGGTAATCGGCTTGTTTGTTTAATGCAGAATATATAATTAAAACAAATTAATTATATTATTATAGGTGGAAAACTCTATGTGCTCACCAGGCTCCCAAGCTTGAACCACTCAGTTTCTTTGTATCACAGGTAGCGGTACAAAGGTACATAGATAGTAATGTTTAGATCTGATGAGAGATTAGTAAGGCCTCTAATGACTATGTTTATGCTTATGCTTCTTGTATCAGTTATAACATCCCAAGTTTTTAATAATCAATGAAAAACATTTCTTCGGAAATACTTTTCATGAGACAAATTTTAAATTTACAAAGAATACTTTGTTCTAGAATAAGCATAAAGAAAAATGTCTTTTCAGACTGTGAAAATAGGGATGTCACACAAAGACGCGATAAAAGCATACTCTAAGGACTGTCTAATATTTAAAAAAAATTAGGGACTAAACACGCAATTCTCCAAAACCACATGGACCATACGTGTAGTTTACTCTTTAGTTTAGAAGACCTATGACGTCAAAATTACATGGACCCACATGGCAAGTTCCAACCGAGAAACCAGATGGAACCTTCTTCAATGGCTAGATGGTGACAATTTAGGGACTTTAAGATTTAGGTTATCACAATTTAATCTTCATGATTTTCGGTCGCAAATCGGAAACTAGAATGGTCATGTTTAGAGTAAAGTGCAAATTTGGTCCTTATGGTTAGCTAAAAATTTTCATTTTGGTACAAAAAGTTTTAGACTAGCACCACTAGTTCGAAAAAATGATTTTTACTGTGGTTTTGGTCCCTAACAATTTTAAAATAACTTGAAAGTACAGTTAATTATGCCCTTAATATTTTATTTTTTTTGTTTTCTATATATTGAAACATTTTAAAAAATAAAAAATAAAATATTACCTACCCTACCAACCTTTGCCCTTTCTCTCACATGCTACAAGAATCATCTTCCTCCCGATGTTAACAAAACTCACGTTCTAATGAAATAAAAAACATTTTTTTTTTAGATTTGAAGAATAAAACTCTTGATTTTTCTAGATTTGCAAACTAAACTTAAGAACAACTAGATTTATAACTGAAAACAATAAGTACATTACCGGATTTGTAAAACTACAAGAGCTAAATACCATGTTCGTAAAACCCTAGCATTCTCATATACAAAATTAAGAAATTGACACAGATCTCATTGTCGAGCGTCAGATTCATTGCCACCCTTCTAGTTGTTGAACGCCCGAGACATTGTCGTCCTTATCATTGCAGAACGTCGGAGTGGCACTTTGCCATTCTTGGTTCATCTTCTCTGGTTGATGAAACATGAACCCTAGTATCGCCAGCCTTCTAGATCCAAAATCGTCTTTCTTACCCCAAAAATGAACCTAACATTGTCTTCATTGTAACCATTTTTCGTCATACAAAAAGATAACATGAAGATTTGAAAACCTTAGGTTTGTTAGTTCGGAAAACAAATGGCGTGAAGACGGTGGTGCTCCGACGAGATGATGGAGCTCCATCAACAAGGTGCGGCTCCGGTAAAGATCCAAACGAAAACAATTGATGGATGTCCGAAAACAATATGGAGAGATGGGGGAGAGAGAGATAGAGATAGAGAGAGAGAGAGAGAGTGTGTGTGTGTGTGTGTGTGTGTGTGTTAAACGAGAGAATCGTGGGTTGGGTGGGTTAGTAGGAGGTGGGGTGAAGGCTGACATTGTCTGTTTTGTTTTTTTTTTTTTTTTTTTAATTTGAGAAATATTTGAATAATAAAAAATTGAAAAAAAAAAAACAATAATTGTGAAATAGTACTTTCAACTCATTTCAAAATTACAACCGATCAAAACCAAAATAAAAATCAGTTTTAGATCAATGGTGTTAGTTCAAAACGTTTAGAACAAAAATAGCAATTTTTGGGTTAACTATATGGATAATTTTTACAGTTTTGTCTCAATTTTATCGATAATCGTATTGTTAACATTAGCTTCTTTATGAGTCAAATATGCTTTTACCACTATCCACTTTTCAATCTCGTCTTTCCTTGTTCGTTTCTCGAAGATTTCATTACAAAGTGTTGATTTAATCATGGGGGTGTGTTTTTTTTCTAAGTTTATGGATGTGTGTTTTTCTATGTTTATGGACTCACTATTGAGACTTTTAGATTGCCGATTGGTATTAGACAAGTTACACAACATTAGAGATGGATGATAACAAAAGTTTACAAGATTCAAGTATATATAATGGGTTTCGTTTCGTGACACAAACATTTTGAAATAATATCAAGGCCATGGTTTTCAACAACTCAAGATTTATTTTAACCAAACACATTTACAAACTAATTTTATACCCTTCTCAAAAGTGTGATTCTCTTTTTGAGCGGTTTATAACCATACTTAAAAGTGTAAGGTCTTTTTATCAAAGGAAGCAAAGCTATAAGGGCTAAGTTTGACAAATCGTCCACTCGTTTTTCTTATAAAACCAGTTCAGTTGTGCTCTCCTACAAGAAGACGAACCCATGACGTAAAAAGGCTTACATCAAATCCGGGAAAAAGTAAACGGAGATCCGACAGTCGCATGATGGCGGAGCAAGCAGTAACTGCAACGTGGCAGTCATGTAAAGTTGTTATGCTTCATGATGATAAAAATGCAGATAACCATCAAAGCTGCCATAGAATTAAAAAAAGCAGCAAACAAATTTCACCGTTTACTCTCATCACTTGCTCAATCGGCAACGGTGAGTCCACATCGGAGCTTTTTCACCCAAATCGCTCACTAGATTATCTTCTTTACTACTTTTGTTGCTATCGAATGTGATTATTGCCTTTTGTTTAATTGATTAGTTATCTGAATTGAACTTTTCATGTTATCGCGTACAGTCTATGTGCATTTTCAAAATGAGATCGATCAGAAATAGTATTATAACTCATCGATCGCTGATGTGCATTTTGCTTCTATAATTTTTAGAAATGTTTTGGCGAATTTTGTGATTTTTTTTCATATGTAGCTAACTCAAAGCACGCTTAGATTCTTTCTGTAGTTCTTAATTTCTTTGTGCTTTATTGTTTATGTTAGTTAATACCTGTGCGAATGATAAAGATTTGTCTTCTAATAGAATCAAAAGTATCATCAGCCAATGTACTACGGAAAGTACTGTTAGATTGAGGGTTTGTAGGTACAATTAGGAATAACATGTAACGAAATGCTATTCTATGAACTAAATAAAACGATTAGTGGAATTGAACTCGTTAAGATATGTTTGCATAAATCCTATCAACTAATTACAAAGATCTTCATCTCCGGTGATTGAAGGTTTTGTTAGTATTATGTAAAAACAATTCTTTTTCAGATTCAAATAGATCAAATAGTAGGAAATATTTTCTCCAGAATAGTCAAGTGTTAAAGAAAACTCATAAAATTAATCATACCATATATAACAAATGACTTATAAGAGGAGTATGTATCTAGAGAATCAAAAACTTTTATGAACTCTAAAATTTATAAAAACTTGCCTTTTTGTAATATGAATGATTCCCTTTTGATGAGATTAGCTAGAAACTAAAAATTAAACCATGGCATAAGCCCTCGTTTAAGCGATCCTTGCTTAGGACACGATATGTAAGATTAATAAAATGTCCTCTTTTGTAGCTCGGTCTAAAGATAGTATTGGAAATGGAAGTGTTTCTTGCTGAACCAAAACCTCGAGTGAGATACTATGGAGCTGCAGCAAGTGTTAGAGACCCTGCACTTGCAAAAATACTTGAGTTCAGTGCTAGTAGTCACTTCTACTTAGCTGAAATCGAACTGCCTCAGGTGCAATTTTGTAATGGTAAGTTGTACTCTCTCAAAACCAAATAAAAAATATATAGTGTTACATTCTCAGCAGTATCTTAGTTCCACTTCCACTGCAATGCTGGAAAATGGTCCCGAAGATTCGCAAAAACGCGCCCAATGACTAAGAATTGAGAAAATTGACCACAAGAATATATGTGGAAAACTCTAAAACCCGTAAAAACACAATCTTCTAGAGAAAAACTCACTATACGACAAATTATTACAATCACATAAACAAATTATAAATGCAAATGGAAAAATGAAACCATATATCTAATGGTGAAATTTTATGGTTGCTATCAGGTAAAATCGATTGGAATGTGAATAGGCATGGTGAGGTGACAATTGAAGGGCGGATAACACCCGCTGCAATATTTGCAAATACACTTGGACGCAAAACAAAGCGAATCAAGCTATGCCCAAGTGAGCCATGGGGTATGTCCTTCAACTTCCCTGGCCCTGTTAGATGGTGGACGGCTTATGTCGAGTTTACTTCGAATACTGTAATGGAAGTTACAGTTATGAAAGTTGCGCCTATGCAAGTTCCGCCAATTGTTCATAATCAGGATGAAATTGAAGAGATGATTGCAGAATGGCTAGCGTGAAATCTAAATCTTTGTTGGTGTGATAAGGTGAGATAAAGATAGATATATAAATAAATCAACCCATCTAGATATGAATATATATATATATATATATATATATATATATATATATATATATATATATATATATATATATATATATATATATATATATATATATATATATATATATATATATATGTTTTAAGTGATGTTATGTTGTTTCTTATTTGGTTCGGATATCATGTTAAGTTTCAGATTTTCATGTTTAAGTATGTTTGGACTAAAAACGTAGCAATCACCCCAATCTAGCATGTTTATATACATCCATATTTTGTGCGTGCTCACGCATACCCATAAACACACATGGTGACCGGCCAGCATCTCTGCAGGTGCAAAAAATCAAGAATTCTTGAATGGTTTTCAGGAAAAGTATTTATTTATTTATTTATTTAACGGCTTTCTATAAAATGATAAAATATTAGTGATTTTTTATAACATTTGTTCTTATATAAAGAAGTTAGTTAAAATAATGCTAAATATTGTAATAATCACTTGGAAGTTGCCATAATTTACCATTTGAACTATCACCAAATAATCATATCTTTTGCTAAATAGTTTTTGAATTTGTTTTTGATTTTACGATACAACTTTTCTCGTAATTTACAAAAAACCTTATGCAAAATTAATAATATTTTTATGAAATCATGTTTAATTTCTCCAACGGATCTCTCATTCATGTATGGTGGGTTGAGGAAGGTACTTTGTACAACAAGAAGTCATGGCAGTTGCCATTCGTGACAAAAACTAACCTATATATTAGTCAAATAAATATGGAAGGATTATGAAGAAAAAAAAAAAAGAACTAGTTGTTGCTATGTGGTAAGCCAATATGCTAGAGGATTCTGTGAAAGTATGATTAAAAACGAGAGCTTAAGAATGTCATCCTCTTCTGTAGAGGAATAGCCGTTTTTATATTAAACAAGATTAGAGTTTTATTAGGGTTGGACCGTCATTAGTTGCTTTAAAAGCAAGTAATATTAATCCGGATTTAATAAAGATTTAGGGTTACCAAAACTTATGAGTTTCATTAGTTTTACCATAATCACCATCAAGAAATTGAATTTTTCACTATGTTCCCAAATGTAAAATTCGGTGAGGTTTTGGGGCGCTGCCCTTATACCCCGTTAGGGGCGCTGCCCCTATACCTCGCCAAAGGGGCGCTGCCACCGGACCCCCGACTATTCGTCAAACCAGCTTCTAATTCAATCTTATACATGCGTACACTTCGCACAACTTCATACATATATTAGAGTACAAATTATGAAGCCCCTTAGCTCACGTGTTAGTTCTAATTACTTAAAATGACATGGTGACACTAAAATCATCAACAGTGTTCTCCTACAATAAGACGAACCCGTGACGTAAAAAAGCCTACATCACATCCGGGAAAAGTAAACGGAGATCCGACGGTCGCATGATGGCGCACTACAAGAATAAGAACCTATAGCGACGAGATCTATAGGGACGACATTTGTCGTTGCTATTGGCTACCTATAGGGACGACATCTCGTTGCCATAGATTTGATGATTTTTTTTTACTTTTGAGGCTACAGCGACGATTTCTCGACTCAGTGTGTTAAGCGGGAAAGGATGTGTGTTTAGCGCGCCCTTCACGGAAATAAAGCTCGGACGTTGATAGCTATAGGGACGACTTGTCGTCCCCATAGCTTTCTATGCCCAACATTAGAAGAGCATCCCCTTCGTTTATTCATGCACGCTCAATCATCAGTCTCTCTCTCTCTCTCTCTCTCTCTCTCTCTCTCTCTCTCTCTCTCTCTCGATCGACAATTCACCCCTGGGCCCTGGTGACTTCCTCACCTCCTACTCCCGGCAAATCTTCTTACTAACTCTCAATCCTCATGTTAGTTGCTGAAGACCACCGACGATTAGCTTCAATGCCGACGATTCTAACTACCTGCTTCATTTTCACCTCCTGTTACAAATTCTAAATAATAGATGCCCCACTCCGGCGACCTAGGTTAGTGTTCAATTATTAGGAGCCTCTTCATTTCATTCTCTACAAATCAGGCTTTCAGACTTGGGAGTACATGTATTCTCCTTTCATTTCAGACATTCGTAATGATTCTATAAACATGGAACAGTTGTGAATTTACATTTAATTCAAATGAAGAGTAGCCTTTTGATTTTATGTTTTTGTTTACAGGTACTCTGGTTTTATAGTCAATGAAGTGGATTTAGATGGAAATGTTGTACTTTTGACTTCCTTAGATGCACCAATGGAGGTCTGTTATCATCTAATTCACAATCATATCCATTCATCCTTACATCTGACTTTAACGGTCTACATTTTTTCGATTCAGACAGCAGAGGAACATGAATCAAAGACTACAAATCAACAAAATGGTAACCATTTTAGTGAAATTGAATCGTTTAGAGCCCTAGTTGGTGACTCTGATGCCAACTCCCTGAAGGAGTTTATAGATAAGATAAATTCAAATGATGAAGATGGAGTTATAGTTACCAATACCTCCATTGTTCTTTCTCCAAGTTCTGATAAAGTTCATCGAACAGTAGGAATCTCTCTTATCAATGTTTCTTTTCATCAATTATAGCTAATCAATAGTATGTGTATGTGTAATTTACTAATAATTTGCTCCCTTCAGGCAGTTCATGATTTTTTTTAAAGAGAAACTCAAGTTCTTGGTTACAGACACAGTAGATGGACCTAAATCCTCATCAAATGCATACTTACATGTCTGCTTCAGGTTCTTTTGTTGATATCCTTTTTCTTTCATTATTAGTATACTATCCAAAGATACTTCGCATGTAAATCAGCAGTTAACAAGAATTATGTTACTCTGATTGTGTTGTAGATCCAGTCTCTTGTGTGTTTGCAACCACCACTCATGACCATCGTATTCATCTTATAGCACAGGACAGGTGCTTCATCATAGCATGTGCTTTGGTCTTGATTTATATCATTGAATCTTTATATTAGTCATTATTATTATTCATTTCATGGATAATAATTGTGGTATTAATTTATTAACACTTGATTGATTCAACATGGAATTACAGCTATGTTGCACATATCGAGCATATGACGCCATGGATGAAACAACTGTTGCCTTCTCAATTGGTGTCAACCCCTCAGGAACAAAGTAAGCTTATATTATTTTGAAGGACTACAACACATTTTCTTTCATCTTTATTTTATTTGTTTCTTATAGAACCATACATTCCTTTCTTTCTGTTACAACATTGTACTTAAAAAAATCAACAATGCCATAATTGGTTAGACTTTTCAAAGTATAATTTCTTAATAAGAAAAAGAAATGAATGAAAGTTTGTTTCTATATAAATATTAACTTATTTGATTCAGGATATTTGTTGGATACAACAAATCCATCAGGATATTTGATATTCATCGCCCTGGTAGAGATTTCCAACAACATTCAACCATCCAAGGAAACAAGGAAGGACAATCAGGTTGGTGTGGTTAATTACAAGGGTATTTTGGGTATTTCACTAATAATGAGCTTTATTCCTTGCTCTCAGGTATCATATTATGAAATGCCTTTTCTCCAAGTCATACGGGGATGCTTGCTACAGGGTCATACAGGGATACATAGAGAAGATAATATGGAGCTCTTATATGTCCTACATGGTCAAGAAGGTGGGGTTACACATGTAAGTAAGCCAGCTATATATATATATATATATATATATATATATATATATATATATATATATATATATGTTTATATTTAATCATGGTTTAAAAAATGACCATTTTACCCTCAGGTTCAATTCTCCAAAGATGGGAATTATCTTTGGAAAATAATGAAAGAGGCAGAGGTAATAAGAAGAGGAAAGGAAGAGATGAGACTCCTTATGACAGTAGAGGTTCAGATCCAGCATCTTGGAAAGTTCCTCAGGTAGTGTCTATTATAGCAACATACATTCATATATTTGTTTATTATAGCATCCTATTTCCTTTCATTAATGACAATGTTTTACTTTTGAAGCTTTATATTCTTTATTAATGACAATGTTTTCAAATATTCATCTCCAGATTTCATCTTTGTAAGGAAAACAAGGATACACAACGTAAGGAAGACAGAAGGGCAAGATTGCAGGTATGTTGAGACTTGAGACATATGCTCTTACTTCTTATGCAATATAAACATTTTAATGACAATTTTGCCCTTTTTGTATATAGGCACAGTTCTCATAGATGCGTCCAATTGCAATGGCGCCAGCTGTAGCACCATGTATGCCAATGTATTCACCTGGTGGGCCAGGTTTAGGTCAACAAATATTCTATGGTCAAGCTCAGCCTACATTCATTCCTCCACAGGTAATAACATTTAATAAAAAATATTCTTTTTATTATAATCATGTTTCAAGATTTTTCATGGTGTTGAATATTTTGTTCTTGTAAAGATCTTTTCAAAACTAAACAACTTTTTTTTAAAACCATGTACAACCTGGATTTGGGTATCAACAGCAACTCGTGCCAGGTATGCGTCCAGGTGGCGCCCTAATGCCAAACTTCTTCATGCCAATGGTGCAGCAAGGTCAACAAGTTCAACACCCAGGTGGCAGGCGTGCTACTGGTCTAGGTTAGCAAAACCAGCAGCCTATACCCCTAATGCAGCAACATGTTAGAATTCCAACCTCTTTTAAAAAATTTTCAGTGATATTAATAATTAAATTAATTAATTGAGATTGATTACAACAAATGAATAACAGATGATGCGTTGAGAGACACTGGAATCACAAATGAATTCCAATCTTCATGGGAGGATGTACCGTTACCCCTGGACGGAATGTTTCGGATGGTTCCATGACCGGAATTGGAGGTGGGGGAATGGTTTCTGTTCCGTATGACATGGGTGGAATGGCATTGAGAGACACTGGAATCACACAACCCATTCCGATTGGTGCGTTGGCTTCTGCACTTGCTAATGCTTCCCCCACAAAACAGAGAACGGTATATGTTGCAGTTGTGAAACACTTGGAAACTGTCGCAAGGGTAAACCTGTCATTTTATTTACTTGTGGATTAACTTAAACATTGCAAGTGTATATGTTGACTCAGAATGTGTTTATATGTGCAGACTGAAGTAACTTCCATTAAGGAAGAAGCAGTGAGCATGATTCTTGATCCAAGGGATGGTGATATTCTTTTAGTTTCTGATATCATCATTTAAATTTATTTTTATAAATTGAGATAGAAATGTCATATGATTATTTGTTTTCTTTAATGTAAGTTTTTGATTACATTATATTTTTAATAATATAAAAGTTATTAATTATATTTGTAATAATGTAGTGTTTTGAGATTGTATCGAATATTAATGTTTTGCAGTTAAATTTACCATTTTATATATTTTGTAAATTTACTGTTTTAGCAATTTTGTGATATGAGAACTGGGAAATTATAGAGAAAAAAAAGCAGCTGTATGGGCATACCTATAGAGACGACATGTCGTTTCTATAGGTGGATCTATAGAGACGACATGTCGTCTCTACAGATGCATCTACCACCACGACACGTTGTCGCTAAGGGCTAAGGTGAGTCGATTGTATCTCTATCTATGGAGAGGACATGTTGTGTTTATACGTATACCAATAGAGACGACATGTCGTCTCTATAGCTTCATTTATGGAGACCAACAACGTATAGCGACAAACCAAAACAGAACGACATGTCGTCTCTAAAAGATACCTATTGCGACGATATTTATAGCGACGACCAAAAATATCTATTGCGACGGGGCTATGAGGACGAGAGCTGTAGGGACGACATGTCCTCCCGGCCACCTATAACGACGACATTTTTAACCTATAGAGACGACATTTGTCGTCCCTATAGGTCCCGTTTCTTGTAGTGGCGGAGCAAGCAGTAACCGCAACGTGGCAGTCATGTAAAGTTCTTATGCTTCGTGATGATAAAAATGAAGATCACCATCAAAGCTGCCATAGAATTGAAAAAAACAACAAACAAATTTCACCGTTTACTCTTGCTCAATCGGCAACGGTGAGTCCACACCGGAGTTTTTTTCACCCAAATCGTTCACTAGATTATCTTCTTTGCTACTTTAGTTGCCATCGAATGTGATTATTGCCTTTTGTTTAATTGATTAGTTATCCAATTTGAACTTTTAATGTTATTGCGTACAGTCCATGTGCATTTCAAAATAAAATCGATCAGAAATAGTATCATAACTCACCGATTGCTGATGTGCATTTTGCTTCCATAATTTTAAAAAATTATTTGGCGAATTTTGTGCAAATTGTTTTTTCATATAGGGCTCACTCAAAGCACGCTTAGATTCTTCTATATCTCTTAATTTCTTTGTGCTTTATTGTTTATGCTGTTTCACACCCGTTCTTATGATAAATATGTGTATGCTAATAGAACCAAAAGTATCACCAGCCACTGTACTATGGAAAGTAGTGGCAGATTGAGGGTTTGTACGTACAATTGGGAATAACATGTAATGTAATGCTATTCTATGAACTAAATAAAACAATTTGTGGTATTGAATTGGATAATTACAAAGATTTTCATCCCCCGTGATTGAAGGTTAAATTTTTGGAGTTTTAAAAAGTGTCTTTATTAGATTAAGATGGATCAAATAGTAAGAAATCTTGATCTTTAACATGGAAGGTTAAATTTTATGAGTATTATTTACAAACAAACGTCTTTATTAGATTCAGATGGATCAAATAGTAGGAAATCTTGATCTTAACATGGAAGGTTAAACTTTATGAGTATTATTTACAAACAAGCATCTTTGTTAGATTCAAATGGATCAAATAAAAGGAAAGCTTGATCTTGACATAATAACTTTCTCCTGAATAGTAAAGTGTTGAAGAACTCATAAAATCATACCTTATATAATAAATGACTTATATGTGTTGTAAGCACACATGTAACAGGAGTATGTGTCTAGAGAATCACAAACTATATATTATGTACCGTAAACTTTAAAAAAAACTTGCCTTTTTGTAATATGAACGATTCCATTTTCATGAGATTAGCTAGAAATTAAACCATGACGTAAGACCTTCTTTTAGCGATCCTTGCTTATGACAAGATATGTAAGATTACGCGTGCGGAGCAAACTAATAAAATTTCCTCTTTTGTAGCTCGGTCTAAAGATGGAAATGGGTTTTGAATTTTTTCTTCCAGAACCAAAACCTCAAGTGAGATACTATGGAGCTACAACATGTGTTAGAGGTCGTACACTTGCAAACATACTTGAATTCACTGCTAGTGAACACTTCTACTTAACTGAAATCGAATTGCCTCAAGTGCAGTTTTCTAATGGTAAGTTGTACTTTCTCAAAACCAAATAAAAAAGTGTTTTGAGGCTGGATAGGAATTGTGACAGAGGTTGCTGGAAAAACAACAAAAACTATTTAACAGTAAATGCAAAAGTGAAACCGTATATCTTGTTAGGAAAATGGTCCCGAAGATTCACAAAAACACGCCCAGTGACAAAGAATTGAGAAAATTAACCACAAGAATATATGTGGAAAACTCTAAAACTAGCGAAAACCACAATCATTTAGAGAAAAGTTCACTATATGACAAATTATTACAATCACATAAACAAATTATAAATACAAATGGAAAAATGCAACCATATATCTAATGGTGAATTTTATGATTGCTATCAGGTGAAATATTTTATCGGATTGTAAATAGTCATGGTGAGGTGACAATTGAAAGGTGGATAACGTCGCCTGCAATATTTGCAAATACACCAATTAGACGTAAAACAAAGCGAATCAAGTTATGCCCAAGTGAGTCGTGGCCCATGGGGCATGTCCTTCTACTTCCCTGCCCTGTTCACTGGTTGACGTCTGATATCTTGTTTACTTCAAAGACTGTAATTGAAATTACAGTTATGAAAGCTATGCCTATACCTGTTCCCCCAATTTTTCATAATTGGGATGAAATTGAAGAGATGATTGCGGAATGGCTAGCGTGAAATCTGAATCTTTGTTGGTATGATAAGGTGAGATAAAGATATATAAATAAATCAACACGTCTAGACATGAATATATATGTTTTAAGTGATCAGAATAGAATGATCTTAATTATGTTGTTTCTTATTTGGTTCGTACATCATGTTAAAGTTTCAGATTTTCGTGTTTTAAGAAATAAATTAAAATAAAGTCAGTAGAAAAATAATTTATATAAAAATTAAAACGGAAAGGAAAAAAACCCTTGGAAAAAACTATAAAGTGAGTATTTTTTTTTGACCATATATGTCATGATATTTTTGAAAGACAAAATTGCAAGAATGGTCCCTGTGGTTAGGTCGAAATTACCATTTTGGGCCAAACATGTTTGAACTAGCACTCATGGTCCAAAGGTTTTCATTTTCTTGTCATTTTGGTCCAATTTACTTTAAATTTTTTAATAATGACCATTTTGCCTTTTGTTTTTACCTTTTTAGTTTTTTTATTTATTCAAATACTTTTATAATTAAAAGAAAAATAAAAAAAAAGAAAATTTTTCTCTCTCTCTCTCTCCCTCTCTCTCTCTCTCTCTTTCTATCTCTCTATCTCTCCTTTAGAACCTGAAGATCTCTGCATCTACTCCGAGCATCTAAATCACCACCCTCCACTATTTTTTCCAGAACCACCACCTACAGCTACCATCACTCCCCCTCTTGTCACCACCACCGTCTGATTCCACCATTATACAAGAATAAAAAATTAGAAATCATTTTTGTTTCTTGTTTTATCTTCTTGTAAAAGAAAAGCTGATCAACTATGAATCATCAAATATTAAACATTAATAACCAAAATCAAATTAGAAATCAACAATCTATTTTTGAATGTTTATCAATTTTAAAGCACACAAAACATTCAAAATCATATTATAAAAGCAATAATCTATCCAAGAACATTCACAAATCAATTTTCAAAATAGATGCAAAAATCAGATGTTAAATCAAGCCCTAGCACACACGATGCATCACCACCAAGAAACCTTAGCCGCCATGAGCATCCTATATCTGTGCAAAAATCATATTTTCCATCCTCTATTTCGGTAAGCCAATAAACCCATTTCCACGAAGCAGAATATACTAATTACAAAAGGAGATGAGAAGGTGGAGAAGACGATGAATAGTACTCATATAGAACAGGTACTAATTTTAAAGATCTGAACTGGAGAGTCACACACACCTAAGAAAACACACATACACACAATGTATTGAAGATCTGAAGCGGAGGGAAGCCGACATAAAAGATCGATAGAAACCACAACACAAAAACGGGCTTGAAACTTGGATTTTCCGGTGTATCTGAGGTCGAAGATGTTGGTGGTAATCAAACCACCAATCTGTTTTTCCCGACGCTCTGGTCTCGTGGATGGTGGAGCTCGACGGAGATGTTTGGGCTAGGGAGAGGACCGATGGGTGAGAAAGGAAAGGGTGGAGTTGGGTTTTGAAGAAGATAATGGTGGTGGATTGAGTTCTTGGTATTAAAACAAAAGTTTCGTTTTGTTATATATATATATATATATATATATATATATATATATATATATATATATATATATATATATATATATATATATATATATATATATATATAGAGAGAGAGATTTTCTTTTTTATTTTTGTTTTAATTATAAAAGTATTTGAATAAATTAAGAAAAAACTGAAAAAGTAAAAACAAAGGGTAAAATGGTTATTATTAAAAAATTTAAAGTAAATTGGACCAAAATGACAAGAAAATAAAAACATTTGGACCATAAATACTAGTCCAAACCTGTTTAGCCCAAAATGATAATTTCAACTAACCATAGAGACCATTCTTGCAATTTTGTCTTTCTGAAAAAAAGAAGAAAAAAAAAAGTGTTTGTTTTCTTACTGAAGAGATAAAATGTCTGCTCAAGTCTTTAAAGTGAAAAAAATAAAATAAATAAAAAGAAGCTTGAAGAGGTTCATTGTCTAAAACCTAAATCACGCTCCACCCCTGGTCGTCTTCACGCCGGCCACCTCCGCCTCCGGCCTCCATAGCCGACGCCGACGCCGACGCCTCCCCCTTCTTTCACGGTGTTAACGCCACCCGCTTGAGGTACACATCTCGGTCTTTCTTCTATTCTCTATTTTTTCTCCACTCTTGAATATAGCTCTAACTATAGCTGATTAGTGCTGAAATCGTCACTCTTCTCTTGTCTCTTTTCTCTCCACTCCTGAATATGATTAGGGCTGATTATTGTTGCTTAGCATATACATATGAAGCTGATTAGGGCTGATTATTGTTGCTTATTAGAGCTGAATGACTATTGTTGCTTAGCATTTATATAGGAATACGATTAGGGCTGATTATTGTTGCTTATTAGAGCTGAATGACTATTGTTGCTTAGCATTTATATAAGAATCTGATTAGGGGTGATTATTGTTGTTTTCTTCTATGTCACTGATTTTTGATGTTTGAAGCTGCTTTTGAATCTGATTAGGGCTAATTTTTGCATCTTTGAAGCTGTTTTTTAATATTTATGCTGATTTTTTATGTTTTACGCTGATTTTTGGTGTTTGAAAAAGACTACAGCCATTTTACCTCTTCAAAAACATACTTTTTTTTTTTTTTGGCAGCAGATTGCTGACTTGTGGTCCACAAACAACACCTAAATGTTTTAAAAGACACGTTTTACTTTAAACTACCTCTTAAAAACAGAGTGCTCCAGCATACTCGATACATCAGTATATTTTTTAATTGTAATATCTGAAATAACTAAATAGTGGAATACAGAGATAAGTGGATGTTTGTTAGTTTATCATAATATACGGGGAATGCATAGGTTAAAATAATGATTTCTAAAAGCAGTGATATTGAAGTTTAGATTACCAAATTAAAAATTCCTAGATTATGAAGGGATATGTTCATGATTATCCTCGTAAAGGGGATACCTAAAATGTCTGAAAAAAAGTCATATTAGTTCTATGAATTTCTCCACTGATATGAGTTATTTTGTGACACTTCCGAATAAAGAAACTGAATAGACGAGAATGAAAAGAGGAGACATATAGACATATTTGACTTGTACTTGACATTTTATTTCTACACGTCGATTGTATGATCATGTATGACACTTTTAGTTTTATATATAATATATGTATGTGGTAAGTGTACACTGTATACATATATACATGCAAACACACGCATTCATAAATACACACGCACGATATACATGCATGCATTTTTGCACCAAAACGTATTCCTCCTTTAAACTATTAATGCAGCCTTAATGATTTAGTAAGTTTTAAAATTCCAGAAACAAAGTCAATGGAGTCAAAGTCACTAGTCAATCTAACGGGTACAGCTAAGGCTGCAAAATATGCACCACCACTTGGCTTAGTTGACATAGGCGAAAGCAAACATGCTTACATCTTTCGCGTCTCCTTACCCGGTGTCTGTAAACCTCAGTGTAAGTTCTAATTACTAAATTGCCCTTACACTGATAACTCCTTATTTCAAATACCCAAAAACAAAAGAATTATAATTTCATTGCAGGCAATGTAAAGCTGGATATCCGTAATGACGGGCGGGTCGAAATCGAAGGAATTATTCAAGAAAGCGAATTTATCAACAAACATTCCAACAACAAATACAAACCAAAACTCCAACAACTACCACCTTCCGGAAGCTTCAACATTATATTTAACCTACCTGGACGCGTTGACCCACGGTTGACCGTTCCCTCCTTCCGGAACACCGGAATACTCGAAGTGGTTATCATGAAACACATCACACCCAACAACTCGGGTACCCCTGTCGCACCTATTCCCATTTAGTTTGTCCATTTTACTTTCGTTGGTTCATTTTTTTAAAGTATTATTAAAGAGCCCGATATATTGATTATGTGTAACTTTTGTTATGTTGCGATGTTTTTATTTAGAAATCTTGTTAAAGCTTACAATCAAGAAACGGAAACATTACAAGTTTTATGACATTTATCAGTTTTTGGTTTTTGTAGGATAGGAAGCCATCATGTAGAGCCCACACATCCCTTCGGACTTCCCGGTTTTTCTCTTCATTCTTATGTATCCTTTTTCACCCCATTTTGGTCCCCATGAGTTTCTCACTATCACATAATCCAGTCCCTTGGTTGTCCCGTATCCAACGGCTGCTACTCCATGATCCAATTCGGTCCCACAATGCCCATCAAACACACCCTACACAACATTTTAATTTATTAAGTCATTCTATTCTGATTAAGTAAAAAAGAAACATCCAGGTATACAAGTTGAAACATTTTAAACTTATTAAGTCATTCTGTTCAGATTAAGTCGAAATAAAACATCTCTTAAGTCTTACCCCACTGTAAAACTGGAAGTCACGACCAGAGGCTTCAATTGCGACACTGATTGGTTGGTTTGCAAGGGCCTTCAAGAAACTATCTTCGTTGTTGCGAGGCACATCGTGATACCCACTAATTGTCACCTTTTCTGATACATCCTATAAGAATAAATAAATATATCTTTTAGAATTTTGAATTTTATGAATTTTCATAGGGTTAAAAAAAAAAAGTTTACCTTTTTGTCATCGCATGTGCCTTCACTCATGATATAAGGATACTCTTCTTCTTTATGAAGCCCACCATTCCTCATAATATAAGTAAATGCATAGTCCATGAGACCTCCATTACAGCCATTGTTGAAGCTCGTGTCACAATCGATCAATTCCTGTTCTGATAACACGGTTAAATTTCCTGTCACGATTTGGTTTATACCTTCCACCGCAGCCACAGTTGAAAACGCCCAACAACTACCTGTATATGAATATGGAATACACATTTCAAAACAAACATAAAACCAGTCACTTGTACTCCAAGCTTTATGACTTGTACTCACTAACTACAACTTACCACATTGACCTTGGTTCTTCACCGGAGACACGGCTCCTTTTTTCCTCCAATCCACCGATTTTGGCATATCAACGAAATCTTTATACATAAATTCTTCGTTGGACTCGGTTTGTTTCAACTCAGGGGCGAGCCCTAAGAATTTGTTCTTGAATTCTTCGTGTGTCATGTCAGCAAACTCGTTGAGTCCAAGCCAGTAGTTGTTGACTTTCTTGTTTGTGTCATCGATGTGTTTAAGGTTGTCCATGAAGATCTCGAATCTATGTAGCTTTTCGTCTAGACTTTCGTAGAGTTTACTATGTTTAGCAACCCATGATTCGAAAAGATTGATGACTTTATGAATGGAGGCTAAATCGTCTGGAGCGTAACCTAGGATTGAAAACTCGTGTGAGAGAGTTGAATAGGCTAAGACTGAGATGAATATGATGAAAAGGGAGGATTGCTTGGAGGAAATGAGGATTGCCATGTTTGTGTTGTGTTGTGTTGTGGAGGATATATGAATGGATGAGGGTTTATATAGGCATGGGTTTATGTTGCTTTGAAGTTAAGGTGTTTGAAAAAAATATTATATGATTTCTTTAAGTTTGGTTCTTTTTGGTAATCTTTTCATACAAGCATGTCTCCTTGGGGAACACTTAGAAGCGTGAACTTGATCCAAACAATTTATTAATCATCGTTGGTGGTTGGTGAGTGATTTGTGCATTCTTATTGGAACTTATCGTATTTTCATAGTGGATTTGACATGTGTTGAACTATTAGTTTCAAGTTTTTGTTAACAAATAGATAGAGTGAGAGGGGTAAGCCCCAATGAGATAATTTGATATGTTTTTTCTTTTCTTCTAAAAGATGAAACATATTTAGACTGCCGAGCATTTGTAGTCGATTTTTAAGAGCACAGCCAACGTTAGGGCTGTAAACGAACTGAACGTTCAACGAACTGTTTGTGAACCGTTCGGCGGAAAGTTCGTTTATTTAATAAATGAACGAACATGAACACAAATTCTCGTTCATTTAGTTAAACGAACGAACATGAACAACGGTCTCGTTCGTTTAATTGTGTTCATGAACGTTCATTTATGTTGTTTGTTTACGTTGGTTCAAGTTCGTTCATATAAGTTCCTTTTATGTTCATATGTGTTTAATTGTATTTGATTAAATTACTATAGTATATGTTCATTTATGTTCATATATGCTCATATTATGCTTATTTATCTTTGTTCATTTATATTCGTTTAGCATGTTCATGAACATAAACGAACGAACATGAACAATGCAATTTGTTAAACGAACAAATATGAACACGAAACCTCGTTCGTTTATCCGTTCATGTTCGTTCATTTGTACGGCTAACTTAAACGAACGAATACAAACAAGTCATGTTCATGTTCGTTCGGTTCATTTACAGCCCTAACCAACGTGCAAGAATGGGTAGTCAATAGGATCATTTTGGATTCAAAAAGAGGATTTAAGGATCCACAATGATAAATTTTCAACATACTAACCTATATTAATATATTTAATTTAATTTATTAATTTAAATTAGAAAGGTTACCTCCGCTATGTGGGGGCCAGAAGCTTTCAATGTTGTTTCCGAATCGATAAATATCGCAAACATAGAAAGTGCAAGGATAAAAAGCCCGGGCTTTGCCTCGGGCCGTTTTTTTCATGTTTTTATGAAAAAATGTAAAATTGACTGCAAGGACCAGAAGTGTCAAAATGACTAAAGAATTAAAGGGGTAGGAATTAGCAAATTTTTAAAAAATGGATCAAAGTTGTCAAACCGTTAAAGTTTTGTGGTCAAACTTTAAATATTAAAAGGTTCCTAAAAATATAGAAATATTGATTGCAATGACCAAAAGTGTTAAAATGGTTAAAGATAAGAAGCAAAGTTGCCAAAAAACATCAAAATTTACTATTCTTAACTTTGAAGCCCAACAATAATATAGTGACCAATTCTACCAAAATAAATGACAAGTTTACTATTCTTTTTCTTGAGAACTTTAACATATATAATAATATTTTGTTGAAAATTTTATTTCAAAAAAATAACCCTAAATGAAAAACTAAATTTAATATTTTTTTAACAAATGTTTGTTATCTGTACCTTTTAGAGTGCCCAGCCACGAGAAATAAGAGGGCATTAGGAAAGACTATCACGGAGAAGCAACAATAGATTGTATCCTCACGTAGTATATGCAAACACAACACAGTGACAAAGCACACCAAAATATCATGGACTTACTTGGTAGGTTTCTTAGCTTTTATCTTTTAGATTTTAACAAAAAAAAATTGATTTAAACAAAAAATTTCGTTGAAAATAAGAGTGTATAGCTTTTAGTTTAAACAAAAAGTTTTAAACTAAAAACTATTTCATTTAGCGTTTATGAAAAAGTTTTTTTAATCAATTTCTAGCATTGTCCGTAGAAATATATTTATATATTTATGTTTTTAAACAATTGTTATTTTATGTAAATTTACACACTTCAAAAACTTTTAATTATTTTTATCAAAAACTCGTATAATAAATAAAAACTACATTTACCGGTTACCAGATATCCGCTATCATTTTCCGGTTAACTAATACAGGCCCACTTGAAGATAACACCAACCCAATACATAATAGCCTAGTTATAAGTATAGCTAAGCCCAAACCAGTAACAAGGAAGCCTGTTAAATTGTTGGATTAAAGAAGAGTCAAAGAAGAAGAACATTTGAAGAATTGGTATGTAGTTGAATTAGACGTTGTTTGTTAGGATTTGAATTTTTAAGATGTATGAATTTCAAAGATACCTGAATTTTTAAAATTTTGAATTTTTAATATGATATTTGATTGAAATTTCTGAATTGTTGTGCTGAATTATAGAAATAGAAATGACTATTTTGCTCTTCTGTTTTTTTAGTGAATGTAAGTGTTTGTTTATAAAATAACCAAAACAATTTCTTTTATATATATATATATATATATATATATATATATATATATATATATATATATATATATATATATATATATATATAAGAAATTGTTTTGGTTATTTTATAAACACACACACACACACATATATATATATATATATATATATATATATATATATATATATATATATATATATAAACACCAATTAAATCCCAAATCGAACATAAATCAAAATTAAATACAATCTAAATCAAACATAAATATAACATTTAAGCAAAACAAATGCATATTTTCAACGACATTTAATTATAGTCTGATTTCATAACAGATTTCAAGCACATCGGTTTTTCAAGCATATTAAATTTTGAAGCACATTAAAAAAGTATTCAAGCAAAATACAAAGCGCATATGATTTCAACATTTTAAGCATTTCAAACATTATAACATTAAGTTTCAGATTTCAACTTAAAAAAATAGCATTTGATTGCAGAAAACATTATCATATCATATTTTTGTATGCATTTTATTCAACTCAACGAGAAACCACATATGATTTCAACATCATCAAAACAACATCTACAACAAGAAAGGGTATCTTATTTCAGAAAAACTAGAGCAAAACTGCCATAATTTCTTAAACTCAATTTTCATACGAAGAAAAATACAACTACATATAGGCATCTGATAGTCGATTTCCAGGGGCATCTGATACAATTCCACAAAGTGAGATGAATTGAAAACCCAAAAATTCCAAAAACACCACCTGATGCGATATCCGAAAATAGTGGTGCTGGTCGATCATCCTATTAGGTGGAGGGACTACGCTCCTACGATCGTATTCGTTGGCGGAGACGGTGACCGGAAAGCGAAATAGGTTATCAATTGTTGGATTGGGGTGGGAGGGAATAGGAGTTGTGAGAAGTAGAAATAGGCGAGGGAGCACAGGGGTAAAAACGAAATCGATGTACCTACAACATTAGTCGGAGTCGCTAGTGGAGGCTACTGACGAATTCGTCTATAGCGGAGGGAGCACCAACGAAGTCGATTGTTGCAGACGGTATCGAGAGGTAGGAAAAAGGAATGATGATCGATGGAGTAGATAAGAAAAAAATGGATGAAATATTAAGATGGGAACACACATACTTTTTATATTAAGATGTACTATTACATCTGAAATTTTAAGTGGTTCTACGTAACACTTGAAATTCGTATGTTTCATATTTTACCCTTCTTATTTAAAAGCCTTGCATTTTTATCCTTAATCTAGTACGCATAGCATACTAGGTAGTACGCTCAACGTACTAGCCCAATGTTGGTCGCAGAGCTCATCTACGTATGATGGGCGTACGTGGAGTACGCATGGCGTACGTGAGCATTTGGGAAACCCTAATTTTAGGGCTTGCACCCTATATAAACCATATGGTAGCCCCATTTGGCCTTTTTTAACCAGCCTCCATATCTTCAAAACCCTAATTTCATCCCTTAGCCTTTGTGTGGTGATTTTGAGCTCTTGTGAAGCATTTTTGGTGTGTTTTGTGCATTTTGACGAGGAAGGAGAAGATGGAAGATACGTCCTTTGGAGAGGAGCTTAGAGATCCATCTTTAGCATCTCCATTTCGTGGCTTTTGAGATATAAAGTCCATAGCTTGTCAACTAATTTCATAGAGCTATTCTTTGTCTTGTTTATGGTCATTTTGGTTCCTTTTGGTTAGTCCTCATGAGCTAAGGCCATTTTTGGAGTTTAACCTTTTAGATCTTGACATATTAAGGGTTCCTTAAGCATAAAGATGCAAACTTTATGATATTTATGGACTCATTCATGCGTTAAGTCATTTGTTAGGCTCTTTTGAGCACTAGAGCCCCATTAAGCCATGCATGCACATAAATTTGCCAACTTTATGTGATAATACACCCTAAGGAAGTCAAATTTGAGTGTTAAGTACAAGTCTTAACCGATTAAGAGCTTATAGAAGGAAGTTGGCCAAACTAGAGAGTATGTTGGGTGTACAAGCTGGTACACTGCGCTTACGTGCCCCAAAACGAGTGCGCTAAGTGTACGAGATGAGTATGCCCTGCATACTCAACATTGGGCTTCAAAATTTTGGGCTTCTCGGTATTGGGCCCATCTTGGACCCTAGTAGTATTGGGCCTTGTTGGGCTGATGCTATTTTTTGGACTCCTTTGGTTGAAGGCCCATGAAAGGATTTGGGCCCAATTTGGAAAATTGGGCTATATTTGGGCTTTGGGTGATTATTTTTGAATTTGAGCTTTTTGGACAGTTAGATTGGGCCTTGGCCTTGGGCCAAGTTTGGGAAGGGTAAAAAGGTCTTTTACCCTAATTTGGGCTCTTAGTGTGAGTCAGGATCCAATTATTAATTAGATGTTATTTTGTGATTGATAGCACAAGGATTTTAACGGGCCAACAGCCAGAGATTTATTCGTGAGATTCAACACTCTAAGGTGAATTTCCTCACTAGGATTAGTGGGTCGAAGGCACAAATTCTGAACCATGATTATTATGTAGGATGCTTGAAGTCTGTGTGGCTCTTGCATGTGTTATGTACTCGTATGTATACCGAGCGGGGCTCAATGTCGGGCGAGGCTGGATGATTGTTTTGTATGCCATTGGCTTTGTAATTATCGTATGTGTTAGCATGATTATAGGTTTATATGTTTATATGTGTAACGGGCGGGACCCGATGTCAGGCGAGGCCTAATGAATGACAGATTTGTAACCCGAGCGGGGCTCGATGTCGGGCAAGGCCCGAGGCCAAGTGGCACTCGATGTCGGGCGAGGCCCGATGTGGGTTAGGCGCCCAGTATGTGTTTATTTATGTATGTTATGTGGTATTTTGGGGAACTCACTAAGATTTGTGCTTACAGTTTTCATTTTATGTTTCAGGTACTTCATGATCGAAATGGAGAGCCCGGGATGATTGCAGAGCACACACCACCTTTTTCCGCATTTTTAGATTTACTCCGATGTGATGATATGATGTATTGACATACTTTGGTCTATTGGGGTCGTATGACAATATTTTGAAGTATCGTTTTATTAAAATTAAAAATAAAATTTTGGGTTCGGGACGTTACAAGTTGGTATCAGAGCCTTGGTTTGAGGGATTCATACATACTCTCGGGTGTGTCTGAACTCAAACTGAGGGTTTGGTAAAGTTTTTCAAAAAGACTTTTTTTTTAAAAAAAGTTTTCCAATACAAGAAAGGGTGTAGTGCATGCAATCGACCGAGCTCAAGTAAGTTTTCCCAAGATACCCATACATGCTTTCTGATATGATTTGATTTGTGAATATGTGAATCGCATGCTGGTTAGGGCTAAGGATTTGCTCAATATTTGCATGATGGAATGTTAGGAGAGATGCCTTTATATGCCTGTTGTATAAGGTTGTAGACTTGCATGCTAGTACTGATCAGTCAGTGATAGGATGGCATAATTAGGTTATGCTTGGTTCTAATTACTTGATGCTCGAATGCTGCTTGCTTTGTGCTTTTTAGGAGTTCTCATTAGTTGCAGCTAACTTGTAAGAAAACATGTTAAGTTAAATATTATTGAGACTAGATAATTTTAGAAGGTTAGGTTTTAACTCTATCGTGTAGCTCTTGTTTGAGTCCAACCGTTGTAGTGTGCGACCTCTCATTTGAAGAATTATTTGGTTTTGGTGATATGTAATTGTATTCATGATCTAGTTAGATGAAGTTAGAGGGAGTTCTTTATGCAGCTGATGACGGAGAGTGGTGTGGAGTTGTCCTAGGAAAACCTAGGAAGAGATCTAGTGTTGGGAGCCTTATCTTAATAAGGGTTAATTGTATAGATATAAAGTGAATTGGCGGATTCAAGGAAATCCCTGAGGAAAGTACGGATAAATGTGGAAGGCAGTATGGGCCCGTACTACTGAAAGCAGAGGATCCGTACTCGAATCAAAGAGAGTTGCTATGAAACCATGAAGCTTATAGAGTTTGTGATCCCTCGATATATTTTGATGCATATTCTAATGGTTTATATCGTATATTTTCATTATGGTGACTCTGCGAGGTAAGTCGGTTGGCAGTTCTGGTGTTGGGGAGGGCTCAAGCTCAGGTTCTGGACCCGGGCAGTTGGATGACCAGACGAAGGAGTTTATTTTGTATGAGATTACGCGTTGCATTCTTGAGCAGACTCCTGTGATCTTTGGTACGGTCAAGGAGGGAATTTTTGAGATTTTGGATGAGCGGTTGAGCTCCTTTCGTTCTGAGATGGTGGCCTTGGTAAGAGCGTGTTCTTTAACCTTCAGGGAGTTCCGGGCGTGTGGGGGCTCCAGACTACGCCTAGGAGAAGGACCCGATAGCGAGTAGGCGATGGTTAGCAGATGTTGCTAACGCTTTCCACACCAGCAATTGCACCGAGGGGGAAAGTTCTAACTTGATTCTTGTCTTCTAAAGGACAGGGCACGAGACTGGTGGGAGGAGGTTGGGCACTTTGTTGTGGATGAGGTTGTTGATTCCATATCATGGGATGATTTGTGACCAGGTTCAGGGCTGAGTTTACACCAGTGATTGAGGTGCAACAGTTGGCACGAGAGTTTCAGGATCTCCGTCAGACTACTGAGATAATGGCTAAGATCACCACAATGTTTTGGGAGAGGGGACTTTTGGTTCCGCAGTATGTGGCGGACGAGGAGATGAAGAAGGCGAGGTATCATGAGATGTTGAGGATCAATATTGGGCAGTTTGTGAGCCAATCCAGTTGCAAGACATTGGAGGATATGATAGTGAGAGTCCGAGAGAAGGAGATTGATATTAAGATTGAGAGGAAGAGGAAGCTTGATCAGGCTCATGCTTCAGGGGGATCGGGCAAGAGGCCTAAGGTTCAGGATTCGAAATCGAGAGGCCAATATGGCTGGATCCTCTGTGGGAAGTGCGGTAGGACGCACAAGGGACCGTTCAGGGTGGGTGGTTTGGGCTGCTTCAAATGCGGTCAGAAAGGTTATTATAGCAGGGACTTTACTGCTACAACCACCTCCCTAGGATCTGATCTGATTTGAAGAGGGGCCACAAGAAGGCCCAATGTCCAAGTTTGGCTGCAGCAGGGCCGATGTTAGCACCCGCTCCTGTGACTTTTCGGATCACTGACGGCCGCTAGGGCAAGGCGGATGTACATGTGGTGAAGAGCAGGGATTTCTAGTTGACGTCTAAGGACGCTCGCGCAACACCCGATGTGGTGACGAATATGTATCTTCTCCTTATCTCTTTATTTATATTGAATTGCTTGCTTATATTTAAGTGTTTTATTTTAGGATCGTTCCTCCTGAACGGTATTTCGTCTTTGGTATTGTTTGATTTGGGGGCTACCCGATCCTTTGTATCACTTGCGCTTAGAAAGAGGTTTACTGGAGCTTTAGGGGAGTTGGATTGTCCTTTAGATGTCGAGATTGCAAATGATCGATTTGTTCAGGTAGAAAGGGTTCATCGGGGTTGTATTCTTCAGATGTTTAGCGAGCAGTATCCGATTGATTTGGTTCTCATTCATTTGCATGGGAACAAGGTTATTGTAGGTATGGATTAGCTGAGGCCTAATGGGGCAGTGATCGATTGTGAGCAGCAGTTAGTTCGGATTCGCACCCCA
This sequence comes from Lactuca serriola, assembly GCF_051521515.1. NCBI lineage: Eukaryota > Viridiplantae > Streptophyta > Magnoliopsida > Asterales > Asteraceae > Lactuca > Lactuca serriola. Next base: position 63,020,354 of record NC_136416.1, on the reverse strand, counting down.
GGTAGGGGAGAGTTATTGGTTCAAGGAGTGAGCTCAGATTGGGCCGCATTTGTGTTCAGCAGTGAGGGCCAGGCGTTATATTCATTAAGTTTGTTCCAGATTTGTCGCCTATGTTATGGATACCCGATCTAAGGGTAAGGCGACAGTGGATGATGTACCGATTGTGCGAGATTATCCCGATGTGTTTCTAGAGGATTTGCCTGAGGGGCCTCCGGTGAGGCAGATTGAGTTCAGGATTGATTTGGTTCCAGGTGCGGCATCGATGTGACATCCCCATCTTCACGGCAAGAAAAGGCCGATTTTGTTTATGCTTTATAAAAGTCAGAGTAATTGTTTTCATAAAAATGTTGCGGAATTTGTTCCCAGAAAAACACGATAAATACGTTATTAAAACATTTTCGATGAAACGTATTTTATTCATTTTAAAACATTTGGGATGTCATTGTCAATACAGAAACATAAGCATAAACAGAACTTACGTTTATTTACACTAGTGATCTACATCTCTTTAATCTCTCAGTGTAATGTGACTTCATATCAACACCTGTGATATAAATAAACTGAGTGGGTCAGGTTGGGAAACCTGGTGAGTACATAGGGTTTTCAACCCACAATAATATAATTATTATGTTTAAACAATCAAGCAATTAAACCCAATTACCCATCCCCATTATCTTCTTTAGTCTTAAGGATCTACCCTAAGAATCAGCTATTTCTCGTTCATTCATTCCTAAGGATTATCCTAAGGAATCAGCACGAAGTCCATCGTTACTAAAGCTTATAGATTACAACTGGTGAACACGTAGTCCAATACATCTGGTAAACACTTAGTTCAAAAGTAACTAGTGAACACACTTAGTTCAAAATACCTAGTGAACACACTCAGTTCAAAGATACGTAGTGAACACACTCAGTTCAAAATACCTAATGAGCACCTAGTTCAAAAACACCTACAGGTTACGAGCTTACTAGCGTTCCACCGGACCGTCTAGTATTGCCCATGGTCATCATCTATACTCCACTAGATGACTGGATCACTAACAACATTGATGTCTCCCATCGTGTTATCACAAAACAACTATTTCATCTACCCATGTTTTACCCAACACATTTTGTAGATATAAAATACATATACAGTTTAAATCATTTAAAACATGTATAAAAATCTTTCACCCAACATAGACAGCAAGTATTCAGACAATATGCACACACAACACGTAATTTATATTAAAATACTTCATATCTATGTGTAAGATGAAAGGAACTATGCACTCACAACACGTAATATATATTAAATAGTTCATATCTATGTGTAAGATGAAAGTAACTGTGCACTCACTTGAGAAGGTGGTGACTCGGTACTCGGACAACGCTTCGTTTACTTTAAAATAATTTCCTTCGACGAAACCTAGTATTATTACCACTAGATTTTAGTCTAATATTTACCGTGACTAATTATAGTCTTATTATTATTATTATATAAGCGTTTAAACAATATTTTCCAACCACTATGTACAGACAGGGGCCAGACATAAAACACCGGAGGGCAAGACCATTTTGGCGTATAGCACTTCTGAAATCCAACAACCCTATGCGACCCTTTAAACCAGATTCCCCGTACCGCGAGTAATTAAAAACATATTATAACGACACTTATATAAGTCATAATAATAGCTCAAATATTTATTATAAATTTATAATAACAATACTAATTTTAAATATAAACTATATTTAAAATAGGGTAAGCATAACTTACTTACAAGGGGATTTTAGCTAGGAGTCGGGCTCTGCAGGGGCAGAACTTCGTCGCTGAATCTTTCTAAGAAAGATTCATGCAGCGCTTCAGCGCTTACCTTACTATACTAAAACTATAGAAAGAGAAGTCGAATTACGAGGGACCGAAATGCTCGGGGGATAAGAAGAGAAAGACTCTTGAATCAAGAGAATGATGTAAGAAATATGAGAGCCCAAGCCTCTTATTTATAGTAATTGAATTTATAAAAACTACCCTCCATAATTACTTAATGACCTTATAGTTATATAAACGACTAAACATTCCTTCATAGTAATATTTTAAATAGATTTAACTATTTTTGTACTAAACTAACGTCGAAAATACTCAACCATAGTCTTATAATGACCGCATCGTCGATACCTTTCTAATGATATATAAATATATATATATATGTATACGTATATATGATTTATACTTTATTTTAATACGTAAATATTCTATTATATTTTATAACTCATTCATATGAACTCCGTTTTTGACGTTCTTTATATCCACGCGTAGGCGGGAATGTACCCTACAACTTTCGCTTAGACTCCGTCGGCTAATTTTGACTTTATTTTTAAAGTTATATTTTTAACAGGCCGGGACATGATTGGTCCCTTAAAAATCCATAACTTTTACATACGGACTCCGTTTTCATCTGTCTTTTGTCATTGAGTTCCTATTATTGAGATCTTCAATTCTCATTTAGGTCGCGTTGGCCAAAAACCGCTCGATCTAAAATTCGAATTTCGGGTTGTGCATTGTTATGCTAAATCTTAGAAAAATCATAACTTCCTCATATGAAGTCAGATTTGGCCGTTTTTTTTATGGACGCTCTCAGCTTAATATATTCTACAACTTTTGTTTAGATTACTAAGGCTAAAAATTCATCCATCGTAAATTCACTATTTACGTCTTCCGGTGTCGTGCCGGTTTTGCCGTAAAACTTCGACAGGCCATAACTTCTTCGTTATAACTCGGATTTCGGCGTTTATATGTATGGATCCCTTGAGACATATTCTAACACTTGGTTAAGATTATTTATTCTAAATAATCTTTTTTCGAAAAGTTGTTTTCGACCCCTATTATCTCTAAATTGACTAGCCCGGATCTACGGGCGTTACAATTATCTCCCCCTTAGGATGATTACGTATCGGAATCATCAACAAAACAGGGATCGTATAATGACTCCATACGTCAGCTCTTCATCCTAGGTAATAATTATAACTTCTATATTCCTTCAAGTCTATCTCTTAGACTTATTGACTGGAAGCAGTACTTGATTGTGCACCTGCTTTCTATCTCAGGTTAGACTCCAAATCATGACCTATCGTCATATGATGCTCGTTTAGACTCAGGTCTCTTAGAGTTAAATTCCAAAACAGGCTATACCTTCCTTCATGTTCTAATATGATATATTCACATTTTTTTTAAATGTAGCATTTCTAGCTACAAGCAACTTTTCGTGATACCTCTACTGGTTGCTTTGATTAATTCCTCCGGCTTGAGTCGGTGCTACATCGAACTTGGTTCTCTGAACCACGTAACATACTCATCATAGTTGGACTTGATTTGATATGACCACTAGGGTCGGAATATCAACAGTCTTTTTAGTCATTACCGAAACGATGGTAATGACATACTTGAATAAAACGAAATCAGTTACTAGCTTCTTGGTAACTTTGTGACTTTCCCTGATCCAAGCGTGAGTCCTGTGCTTCCGGTAGTATATGCATCTACTACCTTTCACACCTACTCATACTCGTCCCAAGTATTGTCTCGTAGTCCCCAAGTCCTAAAATCACAAAACAAAATTAACACATACGAGTGTGTCCAAATAATCATAAAAATTTCCCTAGACTCTACTAGGACTTCTTCCATGCATATCTTCAATCATCAATTCTGCTTCAACTCGGTTGGTGATGGACATTCCAGATGATAAAACATTAGAAGTTACACCAATCGTTCTATCATCCCGCCAATCAAATTGTACATTCAGATGTATCCTACTTCTATAGACGTACTGCTATTTTATCAGACGTATTCTAAAGGCAAGATATCTCTCTTATGATATCTTTCGATAGGTATCATTCAATATCGTACGCCATCTCATTTCCTCTTTTTTCTCAGTCTATCATGGTTCACATCACTTCCTGAACTTCTGCCATCGTGATAGGTTCGGGTGCAGGCATAACGATCGATGTATGACCCATCACATTCTTAGGCTCAGGTTGTCATCTTCCTCTTGTTTTTTACACCCAATCAAACGTTCGGTGTACCGAGACGGGAATTTAAGATAGGAAAGATTTTATTTACGATAGACGTAATAATCTCCTTGTCACACCGAAACGTTACATGCTAGTTCTAATATCGTAATCATACGCTTAGAATCCGGAACACATAAGGTTTCCAGATCCGGTCGGCAATAGACCATAGATCTGAACAAATAACAACATATAAGGCATCTTTATAGCTATAACATAATTCATTTAGCACATAAAACATTTTGGGCATCTTTCCTAAAATAAATTAGTGTTCGTGTCTAAATTATAGCAAACATTCATCTCACAATCATCGCGTGCCCTGGCTCTGATACCATTTGTAACATCCCCCTCTGGCACGTATCACAATATTGTCCGCTTTGGGCCACTCGGCACGAGGACTTCCCAGGGGGTCACCCATCCTGGTACTACTCCCGCCCGAACACGCTTAACTGCAGAGTTCTTATGGGATCTGCTGCCCTCACGGCTTTAAAACGCGTTGTGATAGGGAAGGTATCCACACCCCTTGTAAGGAATGCTTAGTTCTCCTTCCCAGCCGATGTGGGATCAGATCTAACCCACTTTCACCCCCCATTATAGGGTTCGACGTCCTCGTCGAACACATCGACCCATGCCCTGGCTCTGATACCAACTATGACATCCCCATCTTCACGGCCAGAAAAGGCCGATTTTGTTTATGCTTTATAAAAGTCAGAGTACTTCTTTTCATAAAAATGTTGCGGAATTTGTTCCCAGAAAAACACGATAAATACGTTATTAAAACATTTTCGAAGAAACGTATTTTATTCATTTTAAAACATTTGGGATGTCATTGTCAATACAGAAACATAAGCATAAACAGAACTTACATTTATTTACACTAGTGATCTACATCTCTTTAATCTCTTAGTGTAATGTGACTTCATATCAACACCTGTGATATAAATAAACTGAGTGGGTCAGGTTGGGAAACCTGGTGAGTACATAGGGTTTTCAACCCACAATAATATAAGTATTATGTTTAAACAATCAAGCAATTAAACCCAATTACCCATCCCCATTATCTTCTTTAGTCTTAAGGATCTACCCTAAGAATCAGCTATTTCTCCTTCATTCATTCCTAAGGATTATCCTAAGGAATCAGCACGAATTCCATCGTTACCAAAGCTTATAGATTACAACTGGTGAACACGTAGTCCAATACATCTGGTAAACACTTAGTTCAAAAGTAACTAGTGAACACACTTAGTTCAAAATACCTAGTGAACACACTCAATTCAAAGATACGTAGTGAACACACTCAGTTCAAAATACCTAATGAGCACCTAGTTCAAAAACACCTACAGGTTACGAGCTTACTAGCGTTCCACCGGACCGTCTAGTATTGCCCATGGTCATCATCTATACTCCACTAGATGACTGGATCACTAACAACATTGATGTCTCCCATCATGTTATCACAAAACAACTATTTCATCTACCCATGTTTTACCCAACACATTTTGTAGATATAAAATACATATACAGTTTAAATCATTTAAAACATGTATAAAAATCTTTCACCCAGCATAGACAGCAAGTATTCAGACAATATGCACACACAACACGTAATTTATATTAAAATACTTCATATCTATGTGTAAGATGAAAGAGACTGTGCACTCACAGCACATAATATATATTAAATAGTTCATATCTATGTGTAAGATGAAAGTAACTGTGCACTCACTTGAGAAGGTGGTGACTCGGTACTCGGACAACGCTTCGTTTACTTTAAAATAATTTCCTTCGACGAAACCTAGTATTATTACCACTAGATTTTAGTCTAATATTTACCGTGACTAATTATAGTCTTATTATTATTATTATTATATAAGCGTTTAAACAATATTTTCCAACCACTATGTACAGACAGGGGCCATACATAAAACACCGGAGGGCAGGACCCTTTGCGAAATCTGATGCTAGAACGATGACGTGGCAAGATCCTGACCGTCGCTTGCTGAACACGGTCCTCGCTTTGGATTGCGACACGCCACCCTCGCAGTACGCCCCGCGTCCGAAGAGGTTACGCCCCGCGTAGGTCCGATCTGATCCATCCGATGGGTGCGAGACAGCTGGGTCCGAGCTGGTGATCTCATCCGAGGAGTACGCCCAGCGTACCCTCGGTACGCCCAGCGTAAATCCGAACTTCGGTCCCTATAAATACCATGCGAATTCTTCCGGATTTTTCACACCTTTTTCACTTCTCTTTGTAATTTCTTTCTCTCTCTACAACCCCAAACCACCCCTAAACCCTAGTTAAGCCCCTTAGCACCCTAGGGAAGCCCCGAGGCTCCGAAGTCCCGAGAAAAATGAGTTTTTTGGTTTCGAAACGCTGCTCCAGCGAAGCCCGGTTTTCGATAAAATTCGCTGTAAGTATGCTACACTTACGCAATTTTTAATATAGCTTTCAAATAATTATAGGAATGTTATTAGGTCCTTAAAATAATTATTTGGTCTATTATTATGAGTTATATCGAGTATTATTAACGCTTAATAATACTCGGACTAATTAATTTGTCGCGGTTATCGTTAAACTAAACCCTAGTGGTATCGATACTAGGTTTTATCGAAGGAATATCGTTTTGAGAGTATCGAAGCGCTGTCCGAGTGCTGAGTCACCACCTAATCAGGCGAGTGCATAGTTACTTTCAGCTTACACATAGATATGAAGTATTTTATATAAATTACGTGCTATGTGTGCATATTATCTGAATACTTGCTATCTATGCTGGATGAACGTTTTATACACGTTTTCAATGATTTAAACTGTATATGTATTTTATATCTACAAAATGTGTTGGGTAAAACATGGGTAGATGTAATAGTTGTTGTGTGACAAAATAAAATAATGAGAGGCCTCGTTATAGATGTTGTTGATGATCCAGTCATCTAGCGGAGTATAGATGACGACCACGGACTATTCTAGACAGTCCAGTGGAACACTAGCAGGCTCGCAACCTGTAGGTGTTTATTCGAACTGTGTGTTTATTTGAACTGTGTGCTCACCAGATGTACTCCATCCCCCACATGGTTGCCTTTAGGACATTTATTGCTGAGGAATCCCCTTAGCAGCAGTGTCCGTCCCGATGATGATCCTTAGGCTAGGTCCCTTATGATAGGTGTTTAGGGACGTAAAGTGAGGATAACGGGAACGGGTAATCGGGTTATTGTTGATTGACGAAATTAATAAACTTATTTATTGTGGGTTGAAAACCCTATGTGCTCACCAGGATCTCAAGCCTGACCCACTCAGTTTTATGTATTACAGGTAGTGGCGCTTGAGCATAGATATGATGTTGGACGAGGGATTACGGATATAGGCCTGTAGATATGAAATACTGTAGTAAGGCTTATATTGTACTGTTTATGCTTTTGATCTGTATGAACATGACATCCCGAGTCTTTTAATGAAATACATTTCTATGGAAATGCTTTTGATAAATCTTTATCATATTTTTGTTTTGGGACGAATTCCGCAACACTTTCATTTAAAATGTAACTCTGATTTTTAAACAAAGCATAAACAAACCGGTCTTTTCTGGCTGTGATTTTGGGGATGTCACATCTTATTTATAGTAATTGAATTTACAAAAACTACCCTCCATAATTACTTAATGACCTTATAGTTATATAAACGACTAAACACCCCTTCATATATAGTAATATTTTAAATAGATTTAACTATTTTTGTACTAAACTAACGTCGAAAATACTCAACCATAGTCTTATAATGACCGCATCGTCGATACCTTTCTAATGATATATAAATTTGTATATATATGTATACGTATATATGATTTATACTTTATTTTAATACGTAAATATGCTATTATATTTTATAACTCGTTCATACGAACTCCGTTTTTGACGTTCTTTATATCCACGCGTAGGCGGGAACGTACCCTACAACTTTCGCTTAGACTCCGTCGGCTAATTTTGACTTTATTTTTAAAGTTATATTTTTAACAGGCTGGGACATGATTAGTCCCTTAAAAATCCATAACTTTTACATACGGACTCCATTTTCGTCTGTCTTTTGTCATTGAGTTCCTATTATTGAGATCTTCAATTCTCATTTAGGTCGCGTTGGCCAAAAACCGCTCGATCTAAAATTCGAATTTCGGGTTGTGCATTGTTATGCTAAATCTTAGAAAAATCATAACTTCCTCATATGAAGTCAGATTTGGCCGTTCTTTTTATGGACGCTCCCAGCTTAACATATTCTACAACTTTTGTTTAGATTACTAAGGCTAAAAAGTCATCCATCGTAAATTCACTATTTACATCTCCGGGTGTCGTGTCGGGTTTGCCGTAAAACTTCGACGGGCCATAACTTCTTCGTTATAACTCGGATTTCGGCGTTCTTTATATGTACGGAACCCTTGAGACATATTCTAAAACTTGGTTAAGATTATTTATTCTAAATATTCTTTTGTCGAAAAGTTGTTTTCGACCCCTATTATCTCTAAATTGACTAGCCCGGATCTACGGGCGTTACAATCGATAGCCAAGGCACCGTCTCGGTTGGCTCCTCCCGAGATGCAGGAGTTTTGTACACAACTACAGGAGCTGTTGGACAAGGTATTCATTCGACCGAGTAGTTTGTCATGGGGGGCACCGATCTTGTTTTTGAAGAAGAAGGATGGGTCTCATCGTATGTGCATTGAATACGAGGAGATGAATAAGGTAACGGTGAAGAACCGTTATCCACTCTCGAGGATTGATGATCTGTTTGACCAGCTTCAGGGTGTATCTTGGTTCTCCAAGATTGATTTGTGATCGGGTTATCATCAGATGAGGGTTAGGGATGAGGATGTGTAGAAAACAACTTTCCAGACTCGTTATGGTCATTACGAGTTCGTGGTGATGCCTTTTGGGCTCACCAATGCTCCATCCGCGTTTAAGGATTTCATGAACCGCATATGTAGGCTAATGTTGGATCGGTCTGTGATCGTATTCATTAATGATATTTTGGTCTATTCCAAGACTCGGGATCAGCATGAGGAGCACTTGAGGGAGGTGTTGGAGACTTTGAGGAGGGAGAGACTTTTCACAAAGTTCTCCAAGTGCGAGTTCCAGTTGCGTGAGGTGCAGTTTCTGGGGCATCTTGTCAACCAGAATGATATTCTGGTCGATCCGGCCAAGGTTGAGGTTGTTATGCGGTGGGAGGTTCTGAGGTCTCCATCTGAGATTCGTAGTTTCCTTGGTCTAGCAGGTTATTACTAGAGGTTCATCTATAATTTTTCCAAGATAGCTGTTCCTTTGACTCGGTTGACAAAGAAGACGGTTACATTTCGCTAGGGACCTGAGTAGCAAGCATATTTTTTGACCTTGAGAGGGCGGTTGTGTGAGGCACCGACATGTGACCCTACTGGAGGATGTTGAGGATTTTTGTGGTTTATTGTGATGCGTCGATCATGGGTTTGGGGGCAGTATTGATGTAGAGGGGTAGCGTGATCGCTTACGGTTCAAGGCAACTGAAGCCTCATGAGACGAATTATCCAACGCATGATTTGGAGCTAGGGGATATGGTTTTTGTTGGATTAGGTGTCTAACCCATAAATATAATTGGTATGTACTTGACCCGAGAGTAGCATGGTCCGTTTAGGTTGCATATCACCACGACAATTTGATAGGATGGACTTTTGAGAAGAGGTTATTTATTATTTATTAATATATTATAACTTCTAATATATTAATATGAAATCATATGATTTAATTAGTATTGATGAAGAATTAATTTAGTGATCAAAAGAGACTAATTAAATTAGTGGGGACTAATTGTGTAAATTAGTTATATATATATATATATATATATATATATATATATATATATATATAGAGAGAGAGAGAGAGAGAGAGAGAGAGAGACTTAGGTTCAAATGTTTTCACTATCTATTGTGTGCATGTATGATTAATTCTGAACCAATCATTTTAGATATTTTAAGAAAGTAATTAATGCATATTAAATGCTGAAGATGTAATTAATATCCATTATATCTTCAACATGTAATATGCATTAATTACTTTCTTAAAATAACTAAAATGATTGGTCCATAATCAATTATACATGCACACAATAGATAGTGAAAACAAAATAACCTAACCCTATATATATATATATATATATATATATATATATATATATATATATATATATATATATATATATATGTTTGGGCTTATGATACATGATGACTAAGTTTATAGATGAATCCATAAAGAGTTAGCCCACTTGATTCATGGATCATGGATAATAAGCCCAAGAGTATGGATTTGGGTTTACCCATGACCCTTGGATTCCTAACATATATATAGAGCACCCTGAAAAACTATAATGTTCTATGAGTTCATATGAGCCGATTTGTATGCAAGAAACTCTCTCCAATGTCATCCTTTGTCTAAGGTGTGTTGTGAACCATTTGAGGTGTCACACTTGGGGCACCAAGTTATTAAAGGCCAAATACAACAAGTTCTACAAGCTACATAAAGAGGTAAACTCCTAACTAGTATTTTATGTTGTGTATGTCCATTGCATGCTAGTTGTAGGCTTAATGCTTTAGATACAATTAGAGAAAACATAGATCCAAAGCATTTAGGGTTGTATGTGCATCATAGGATGTTGTAGTATACTAAAACCCTTTAGTGGTATCAGAGCCCACGGTTGTTTTCTATTATACTTGATGCTTATTGTTTTTCAAAACTGGAAAATTTGCAAATTTCGTTTCTTCATGTCCACCACGACATGGCAATATTTACCACGACATGGTGATGCATATTTTGAGTTTTTTTTGGCTAAATTGGATTAGGATCATTAACCCAAACTGTTTTTTGAACCATGAAATCTGTTTTTTGATATGGTAATGATCATGCTTGTCCAATTAAATGATAATTGTCATAATTTCAAGATTTGTATTAGTTTATATGAGTAGGCTCATTTCTTGAAGATTGAGGATATGAATTATCTTGTTCTTATGAGTTTAACTAGATCATGTATGTATTATTTGAATATTGTGTTAATTAAAATAATGATATAAATGGTTTTAATAAAATTCATAACTTGTCCTCAATTTATGGAAAAATGAAAAGTTTTTTTTTAAAAGGTCACTAACTCATAGGTTATGGAAAATGAAAGGTCTCATTTTTAAGAGTCATTTTAAGTGGTTTTGAAGTCTTCCATAACTTGTCCTCAAGTTATGGAACTTGAAAAAAAATTCATAAAAAAACCATATTAAACTCATAAGTTATGGAAACCAAAAGTTTTGACAAGTTTCAAAACGTGCTCTCAAGTTTTGGAATTTGTAAAGTTTCACTTATGAGCACTTTAATTCCAAATTAAACCCTAGAGTTTTAAATCTTAAAATTCAACCCCTTATACTATTATATTATTATAAGTTTAATAATTATATATATATATATATATATATATATATATATATATATATGTATAACAATAAGTCAGTCTTACCCTTAGTAGGCCTCTTTCACGAAGTCGGTCCATAAGGGGGGTATAAGGTTACTGTCTATAAAATGACAGTTTAATGGGTGTCCACTCTCACCCACCGCTTCCTTGACTAGTGGAGGGTCGTTAGCCGAACGGGTAGGATAGAACACTAATTCTCATTATAAGTATAATTATAATTATAAAGTAACTAAACTTTTATTAAATTCCCAATGTTAGTTACTTTAGGAAAAATGTGAAAATGGTGTTATTGCATGAAATTGCATTTTGCACATTGTTAAGTCGTTAGTGGAACTTGTGTGGGTAACCGACACACTAATATGGGACTGACAGTGTGTGGCAAAGGGTAGCTTGATGTTAATCATAGATCAATAGAGCGTGTGTGGTTAACCGGCACATTCATTAAATGGTTTGTAGCATTGGGTGTACCAAGCTAATTTGCATGGTTATTCACAGCTTCTTTGTGATCCTCGTATCCCAGTCACAAACTTGAAGGACACAATCGAGATTTAAACATGCCATTGAAAAATTCAATGAATCTCAAAGGATCTAGGAATTTCAATCCATTTAAAACTTAATAATCAATTTCGTTTTTCATAGTGGAAATTGGTAAATCGTCATTTACCTACCTTTAAATATTTCGCAATTGGATTACGACATCCCTCTTCCTAATTGTAAAATATTATGTTGGGTCATAGCCTTAATATTTCATTCGGGTGTTATATTAAGGACTTAAATCAACTAACTTGAATTTCTCCCATTATAGATGTCTAGTTCTGACAATTGTGGTCTTCCTCATCCTTTTGGAAAAAGATTTCTTCATAAAGATGATATTCCACAAGACAATCAAGGTGAAAGAGTAATCCCTTCTTCGTGTTGTAGTGGAACTTCACTTCCTCCACCTCCTCCAATAATTATCCCTAACCCACAAGTTCAAGGTCACTCAAAGCCCTATTGGGAGCAAGGAAAGTCTGTATGTGCTCACGTCTTGGAGATGAAGTTACATATTTGACAGGCTGGGAGAGTTGGGTGTCGAAGTCTCGAGGAAGTTGGCTGCTAATTTGGTTCTTCAGTCACTCCATGAGTCGTATAGTGAGTTCTTTAAGGACTACTATATGACAGACCATGGCATGTCTCTTTTTGATCTTATCTATTTACTTGTTGCTGTTGAATCAACAATGATTTCGCGCACTGGAAAAGTAAATTTGATTGGAAGATCTAGTCCCCAAGATTCCATGGACATTGAAAATGGTAACATTGGATGTCCAGAATAGATTTCTCTTCCCAATGGAAAGGGATCGAACATGGTCAGGTCATTTGACCAAATGGTAAAGAGAAAGGCTAAGTCTGAGATAGTCTCGTGTACCATTCCCAAAGAGTCCATGTGTTTCTATTGTCAAGAGAAGGAGCATTGGTTGCGAAGCTGCCCAATTTACCTGAAAGATCATAAGGATGGTAAAAGTCAAAATATTTGACTCTACTTCAGGTAAGTCCACTATCTAACTCTATTAAGTTCCTATTTGGAGATTCTTAATACATGATGTAATGTAATTACATTTTGATGTTTTGTAGAATCAAAGAAATGAAAGGAAGCTTAAAGGAAGAGTAAGCTGATTCTGATCATGAAGAGATGGATTTCAATCGCATGGTTCGATGGTCAGAATTTTGAGCTGCTGCTTAAGAGTTATGATAGATTGCTTAGGAATGGATAACAACATATTTTCATATGTATTTGCATTGTAAGGATAAGTTTTCCGCAATTTTTATAAATAAAAAAAATTGAAATATATTTTATTTTAAGTTTCCTTACAATGGAATTTGTGAAAATTGTTGCTTATATGTTTCCATTGATAGCAATATTGGAAAATGGATTTGATTCTTTCGTTTGGGGTAGTGTCAAGAATTTGCCAAATAAGGAAAGATTTTCATCACCCAAGTTTCAATTGGATAGAAACTTGGAATCATGTAACTTGTATTGTAAGATGAATGAGAACTTTTGTCTTTGGGAAATTAAGACTAATTCCTTGTTCACATGTATATGTGAGTCAAGTGAAGGACTAGGAGATTGGGTACACTTGGTTGTGGGTTGTTCAGCTCCACCACAAAGAACGATAAAACTATTCATTATAATTTACTAAAGTTTAGTAAATATGATTATACTTACAAGATTAAGTATAATTCTGAATCGTTGAAAAGATTTCAATGTGTAGCAGAACGAATAAGAAGAATCAAATTAGGCAGAAAGATAAAAGTTTCTCCAATCTGAAAAGATGGGAGAGTACTTTAGTATCGTGTTTTATGATCATCTCAATGATTATGGAAAACCATATCACAATTGATCCTCTAAGGACATCTTAGTGCATTTGTATGGCTAAGAAGAAGAATCGTGAATTGTTGAATCTAGAAGATGAGTCATACTTCTTCGTTCCAAAATCAAGTCTTAGAGTCCTACTCCAAGATTGTGCCTTAAGTGACAAAATCTTAAGAAGGTTTATAACACTTGTCAAATGTAGAGTAAAATGTTTCTTACTCATGTACATTTGAAATTGGTAAGTTGTGATGTATTGGTAAGGACAAAGACTAACTAAGACCAACTGTGTGAAGTATTTATCTTGATAAGAATCCGCAATAACTCTTGAATATTTTTTTGTCAAGGAATGGTTCATGAAAAGAGAATCTTATATGTCAAGAGGTCAGTGGGAATCTTAAAGATCTTGACAAGTTTCAAGAACTAATCAAGAATAAACCTATTGTTAATCACTAGCACACGACTTGAGGTTGTAACCTATCGTGCTGACATATTCTTATTTATGTGCTCATTCCAGTTAGAAGTTGACTATGCATTTGAGTTCTATGAGTTCTCAATTGTTTGCACAACAACTTGGAAGCAATGGTAGGCCCTTGTGCTACCAAGTGGCAAGAAATTAAGATTAAACAAGTTCAGTCCATATGAGTTTGAATTTGTCACTAACCTTGTCTTATGATTATGGTTTGACAAATTCACATGGATAAGAACACATACACCATAAAATCTAAGTGTCGTAAGGTTTCTCTCTAATTCATGAAAATGATTGTGAGGAAACGCTTTCACTAATTAGATTTTAATAGTCAGCAATTGTGATATTTGCATTCTCAAATTCGATTATGATTACAATATACTTCTTCATAGTTCGAATTGTGAGAAATGGCAAAGGTCTAAACATGTTGAACTTATTGCTGTAAGTTCTAAAATTGTTTAGACACACATGTGAGTTATCTAAGGAAAGGTGTATGAATTTGAGAAGCCTAGACAAAGTCTTATCAAAGCATCTCGTATCAGAAATCTAAACTTTCGAAAGGAAGTTAATAAGTATTGATTTCTAGAAGTCCAGCTGATTTCTGAATACATGTCAAAGCTAGTGGGAGCATAAGTGTTATGCTAGTAAGATAATAATTATTATGCTAGTGGGAACATAATTATTATGGAAAGTGTTGCAAGTTAGCAATGTTAATTATAGAAAAACAAAAGGTTTCAAATCGCAAAGTTGCAGGGTTTGTAAAGTTGTTTTGCTAATACTTCATTTCAAAATCTAAAAGCTTAGATTGAGTTTTTAATCAAATTTAGTCAAGTATATATGAATGTTATGTTGGAGTGGTTCAACATAAGAAAATTCTATATATGGAAATGTTAATTGCGTTCTCAAAATTTGATTACGATTACGGCATCCCTCTTCATAATTCGAATTATGAGAACATGGCAAGTAGAAATATTGTAGCAAAAGACTGGTGAAGTATCATATCTTTACAAATCGTGTCCAATATGCTTCGGGTATAGGATTGATTACATGTGCTATAATATTCATTCGTTCTAAATTTTCCAAATGCCATGGCCATTAAGAGGGAAAAAGGACTAGAACCGGATATGACTAAAGTGGTTAACAACTGTTAAGGACAATCTAAGGTTCGCCAAGGATTGGTCACTTGTAGTTGGAAGTATAAAAATGGATGGACCATATTGACACACTCTGAGAAGAGGTAACTTGTAACATCCCAAAAAGGAAGGCCAAAAATTTCATTTTAAGTTTAGAGGTTTATAAAATAACTTGTCAAGATATTGCCAAAATCACATCAATAAATAAACCGTAGTATCATGTCTCAAAAACCATATCATCTGAACGTAATAAAATATCAGAGTACAATCCTAGAAAACTCTAAGCGGAAATCATATGTGCGTGTGTGATGCACTGCTACACCGCCGGCTCCTTCCCTTTGGACGAAGAGGTACCTGAAACCAAAATTGAAACTGTAAGCACAAAGCTTAGTGAGTTCCCCCATCATACCACATACCATATAATCCCATAGCATACATATTGTCGGGCAATACTGGGGCGCCCGTCCTACCCTTGTCTTTCTGGGGTTCTGACCTACCCATGTCAATACCAAACCAAGCAAAGTCAACATTGGTCAAAGTCAACACCCAGTTGACATGACTCGCCGAGTTGGCCTACCAACTCATCGAGTCCATACTCCACTAACCTGAACCAACCCCGACTCCACTCGTCGAGTCTAGCAAGAACTCGACGATTGCTCCTTCATTCAAACCATCGGGACCATCTTCATCCGACTTGCCGAGTTCTCTCTTGAACTCAGTGAGTTCATCTTCCTCATAAGAACTTGTCTGGTCTACGACTCGCTGAGTTGTCTGAACAACTCGTCGAGTCCATCATCAAAGATTGGGAGATTGCCTTGGACTCGCCAAGCCTACTCATACACTCGTCGAGTCCCCTGATTCCCAGGTCCCAATTCACGTCCAAACATCTACGGGACTTTCCTCTCTAACAACTGGTCAATCCACAGAAGGATTTGGTGGTCATAACACCGCGACTCGCCGGGTCCCAAGAACAACTCGTCGAGTCCATCCTTGGCCAACCGTATACAGTCGATTTAGATAGGCCTTAACACCTTAAAACCATAGATCTGGCCTCCTAATGTCCATTTTACATGTAAAGTTCCAAACTTGGTACACATGCAAGGGGTCTTTGGTCCAAAAAGCCATAAAAGGTGGCCTCCAAGGTGCATGGGGTGTTCATTGCATCAAAATGGGCACCTTTGTGCCATAACCCCCCCCCCCCCAATAGACCTGGATCTAAAGCATATACTGACTTCCAACACTATAACCCGACTCCAACCTCTCTAGGGCTTAGAAAGATGAAGAAAAGCCCAAAAATCAAGATCTATAGGCAAAGGTTCAACTTCATACCTCCAATAAGCTGAAAATGAGCTCCAAACTCTGGATCTCCTTGTTTCCCCTTTATCTCACAAGCTCCTTTCCACCTCCCAAGCTTTACCACCCACCAAAAAGCACCAAAATGGCCTTAGAACACACAAAAACGGCTAGGGTTTCGATATGATGTCTTGTGGGAGCATAAGGGACGATGGAGGATGAGATAAGGCGTTTAAATAAGGTGTAAACCCTCAAGTTAGGGTTTTACCCAAACAACGCCTACTCACCGCGTCTGTCTTTCGAATCGTCGAGTAGGTCACTTAAACTGTCCACGGATCTCAACTCTACTCGACGAGTTGGGCCTCCAACTCGTCGAGTCCCATAGAAAAACACAAGAATGCTCTAATTAACTGTGTAATAGGAATCGGGTGTTACAAATCTCCCCCGCTTATCTTAGACTTCGTCCTCGAAGTCTGCTGCTTGATCCTAAAAAAGCTCGGGGTAATTCTCTCTCATCTCGTCCTTCGGCTCCCAAGTCCATTCTGAGCCTCTACGGTGCTGCCACCGCACCTTTACCAGCTCCACTTTCTTGTTCCTCAGGTCCTTTGATTTCCTGTCAAGGATTTCCACGGGCCGCTCGATGTAGTTCAGGCTGTCATCCACCTAAATATCCTCCAGAGGTACCACTGCCGAGTCATCCACCAAGCACTTCCACAACTGGGAGACATGGAATGTACTGTGAATTTGACTAAGTTCGGCTGGTAGATCCAGCCGATATGCCACCTTGCCCACCTGGGCTATAACCCTGAAAAGGTCCAATATACCTGAGCACTCTGAAGCCTGCTCCTGGCCTGTTGAATCCTCTCTGTCATCTTGAGCACCACTTCGGTGCTCCCCATGACCCTCTGGCCCTCCTCACCCTAACATATCGGGGTCCTGCACTTCCTCCCGTATAGCATCTCGAAGGGTGGACGATCGATACTCGCGTGATAACTATTGTTGTAGGAGAACTCAGCTAATGAGAGGTAGGTATCCCAACTACCTCCGAAATCCAACACGGACACCCGTAGCATATCCTCTAGTGTCTGGATGGTCCACTCGCTCTGACCGTCCGTATGTGGGTGGAAAGCGGTTCTAAAATACAGACGAGTACCCAGTTCGTCGTGAAACTTCTTCCAAAACCTGGAAGTGAACCGCACATGCCTGTCTGAAATCACAGAAACTGGCACCCCGTGCCGCGCCACTATCTCTCTGATATAGATTTTGGCCAATGTTTCGGCCAAAATACTCTCCTGAATCGGAATAAAATGGGCACTCTTGGTCAATCGATCAACGATGACCCAAATCGATTCTACTCCTCGCGTGGTCGTGGGAAGCTTCGTAATGAAGTCCATCGTAATATCCTCCCACTTCCATAGCAGGATATCCAACGGTTGGACCTTGCCGTGAGGTCTCTGGTGTTCAGCCTTGACCTTCCTGCAGGTCATGCACCTTTCCACAAACCAAGCTACATCCCTACGGTGAAGAATCAGCTATCCCCGGCTATCATAGTCGAAGGAGGAAACTTAGCCTACAATTCGTTCGCTCTTCCGATATTCCTCCTTCATGGCCTCCTACTGGGCCTCTCGAATCTGATCCATCAGCGGAGTCACCACTGTCATCCTTATATAGATATCACTGATCGGCGCTGCCTTGCGGCTAAGCGCATCAGCCACAACATTGGCCTTCCCCGGGTGGTAGAGGATTTCACAATCATAATCCTTTACCACATCCAGCCACCGACGCTGCCTCATATTCAGATTTGGTTGGTCCATGAGATATCTCAGAATCTTGTAGTCCATGTAAATGGTACAGCGAACCCCATAGAGGTAATGACGCCAAATCTTGAGGGCGAACACAACAGCCCCCAGCTCCAAATCATGTGTCGGGTAATTCGCCTCGTGAGGTTTCAGCTGCCTCGAAGCGTCAGCAATAACATGCCCGCTCTGCATCCACACCGTGCCAAAACCCGAGATAGATGCATCGTAGTATACAACAAAATCCTCCATGCCCTCCGATAGAGCTAAGATTGGCGCCTCGCACAATCTGTGTCTCAATGTCTCAAATGTAGCTTGCTGCTTAGGCCCCCAGTGAATGACCACGGCTTTCCTTGTCAGCCAGGTCAGAGGTACGACTATCTTGGAGAAGTCTTAGATGAATCTCTGAAAGTAGCCTGCCACCACCAGGAAGCTTCGTATCTCAGATGGAGACCTCGAAACCTCCGACCTCATCATGGCCTCCACCTTGGCCGGATCCACCGAAATCCCGTCCTAATTGATAAGGTGCCCAAGAAACTGCACCTAGCGCAACCAGAACTCGCACTTGGAGAACTTATCATACAAGCTCTCCCTCCTTAAAGTATCCAAAACCACTCGTAGGTGCTCCTCATGCTGCTCTCGCGTCTTGGAATAAACCAAGATGTCATCGATGAAAACTATCACAGACCGATCCAACATCGGTATGCACACGCGGTTCATGAGATCCATGAACGCGACAGGAGCATTGGTGAGCCCGAACGGCATCACCACGAACTCATAGTGGCCATAACGCATCCGAAAAGCAGTCTTCTGCACATCCTCCCCTCCGGACCTCACCTGATGATACCCTGAACGCAAACCAATCTTGGAGAACCAAGATGCTCCCTGTAGCTAGTCAAAGAGGTCATCGATCCTCGGAAGTGGGTAACGACTCTTCACCATTACCTTATTCTGCTCCCGATAATCTATAAACATCTGATGCGACCTGTCCTTCTTCTTCACAAACAGAATCGGGGCTCCCCACGGTGAACTGCTCGGTCTGATAAATCCCATGTCTAACAGCTCCTACAGCTATGTAGACAACGCCTGCATCTCAGGAGGAGCCAACCGATACGGTACCTTGGCTATCGGAGCCGCACCAGGGACTAGGTCGATCCTGAACTCTACCTGCCTCTCCTGATGTATCCTAGGAACTCCTCGGGGAATACATCCGCAAACTCTTGCACTATGGGCACATCGCCCACCGTCGGCTTATCCGCCTCTCGGGTATCCATAACATAGGCGACAAATCCTGCGCAACCCTGCTGAAGGTAGCGTCTAGCTCTTGCTGCTGAACATAAAGTTGGTCCTCATTGTGGCCTCTCGCCCTGGATCACCAGCTCTCCCCCACTTGGGGTCCTGATCCACACCAACTGTTGCGTGCAGTCGATCACTGCTCTATTGGGGCTTAGCCAATCCATACCAATAATAAACTTGTTCCCATGCACATGTATGGGATCTAAGTCTACCAGGTAACGCTCCTCGAACAGTCTCGGAACACAATCCCGGTAGACCTCTGATGCTTGCACTGACCGGTCATCCGCAATCTCGACCTCTAGAGGGCAATCCAACATGCGCGAAGACTCTGGGAATTTCTTGCTAAGTGCAAGAGAAACAAACGATCAGGTAGCACCCGAATCAAACAACACCTGAATCGGGATACCGTTGACATGGAACGATCCTAAACAGATCATACGTATAACATATCAAAATCACAATGACATAACATAAGGAATAAAGAGAAGGAATCATACATGTCACCACATCTGGTGCAGCGCGTGCCTCCTCGGCTGTCAACTGAAATGCTCGGATCCTAACCACTGGAGCCTCTACCTTGGCCTTCCAGCCATCCGTAACCCGCGCTGCTGATGGGGTCGGCGCCGCTGCTGTCGCTACTATCAATCTAGGGCAGTTGGCCTTCTTGTGGCCCCTCTGATTTGGAAGCAAATCAGGTTTGTCATCTGTACTGCGAGGGCAAGGGCAGTATAATCCTTGCCATAGTGCCCTGTCTTGCCGCACTTGTAGCAGCCGGATGATCCCGCTCTACAAGCTCCCTCATGCGGCCTGCCGTATTTTCTGCAGCGGCTCTGGCCCGGCTGGCTCTTTGACCTAACGTCGGATCCCTTGGGTTTCTTCCCCAAAAACCCTGAAACTTGCTTAGACTCTGCTTTCCTCTTCCTGACATGCTCCAAAACGAGCTCCCTCTCCCGCGCCCTGGCAATCATGGACTCTAGGGTCAGGCATGTCGAGAAGATGACATGCTCCCTGATGTCAGCTCTCAACATGTCGTGATAGCGGGTCCTCTTCATATCCTCATCTCCTACATACTGGGGCACCAATAGAGCCCTCTCCCGGAACTTGGTGGTGATCTCCGCCATAGTCTTCGTAGTCTGTCTCATATCCAAAAACTCTCTGGCCAACTGCTGAAGCTCCACAGCTGGCGCGAACTCAGCCCTGAATCTGGTCACAAAGTCTGACTAGGTCATAGCCTCGATGGTCGGGGCTCCCAATGAGTCGCCCACCGACTCCCACCAATCTCTAGCTCTGTCTCTCAAACATCCTGCCGCAAAGCGGACCTTCGACCCTTCTGGGCAGAAGCTTGTCAACTGCAAAGACTCAATGTCTGCGATCCATCTCCTGGCAGCAATGGGGTCCTTCACCTCATGAAAATCTGGTGCACCACTCCCTATGAGGTCCTTGAAGGATAGTGTGCGCGTACTCACCTGGACAGACTCCAAATCACTCCCGAATGATCGGAGGCGATCCTCCATCAGCTCAATGATCCCTTCCTTGATTGACCTGAAAATAATCGGGGTCGACTGAAGGATACCTCTCGTGATCTCAGACGCGATGAACTTTCATAGCTCATCATCAACCTGCTCGAATCCTGCACCCGAGCCTGATCCTGATCCTGATCCTGAGCCTCCCGCTCCATTCCGTGTGGTCACCATAATGAAAATAAACACATGAGGTCAGGATCATACATGCTATTAAGAGGTCTCACACACTCTCCAAGTTATCTGGTTCCATCTCGGCCCTCCTTGACTTGAGTTCAGATCCTCTGCTTCCAGTAGTACGGGCCCATACAACCTTCCACATCTATCTGTACTTTCCTCATGGATTGCTTCAACTTCACCAAGTCCCTTTACCGATATCCCTTTCTGACTGATCTCATCCTAGGCTTTCCTAGGGCACCCTCTGACCTACTCTTCGCCATCAGCTGCACTAGGAGTCCCTACTTCCCCTCCTTAACTAGCTTGCGAATACTGCTACATATCCGTTCATTTGTTAGTTAAAGTTAGCCAAGACCCCTATAGCACAAAGAAAGCAGCATTCGTGCATTGAGTAACCACATCAGGCATAACCTAATCAGGCTATCCTACCGCTGGCTAAACAACCCTAGAATATAGCCCATACTACAGGCATTTAAGGCATCCTCCTAGATCCTTAGCCCTAATCTAGCATGCAGTTCTCAGAATCAGATATCAGGCACACAAGGCATCCTCCTAGATTCTCAACCCTAATCTAGCATGCAGTTCTCAGAATCATATATCATACACATAACATAACAAGTATGGGTATCTTGGGGAAAACTTACTTGAGCTCGGCCGGTCGCACGCATCACACACCTTGTCCTTTCTCAAAATTCTTTAACTCAAAACTGTTTTCTTTGTGAAAAATCTTTTAATCCCACGGTTTGAGTCTAGACTCCCCCGAGGGTGTGTCTGAATCCGTCAAACCAGGGCTCTGATACCAACTTGTAACATCCCAAAAATCAAGGCTAAAAATTTCATTTTAAGTTTAGAGGTTTATAAAATAACTTTTCAAGACATTGCCAAAATCACATCAATACATAAACCGTAGTATCATGTCTCAAAAACATATCATCTGAATGTAATAAAATATCATAGTACAATCCCTGAAAACTCTAAGCGGAAATCATATGTGCGTGTGTGATGCACTGCTACACCGCCGACTCCTTCCCCTTGGACGAAGGGGTACTTGAAACCAAAATTGAAACTGTAAGCACAAAGCTTAGTGAGTTCCCCCATCATACCACATACCATACAATCCCATAGCATACATACTGTCAGGCAATATTGGGGCGCCTGTCCTACCCTTGTCAAGCCATTATGGGGTTCTGACCTACCCATGTCAAGCTATTCTTGGGTGCTGACGTACCCATGTTAAGCCATTCTAGGGTGCTGACCTACCCATGTCAAGCCATTCTGGGGTGCTGACCTACCCATTTCAAGCCATTTTGGGGTGCTGACCTACCCATGTCAAGCCATTCCGGGGTGCTGACCTACCCTTCGGTCTATCTCAACCGAACACAAGGACTATTTCACCCCTACTACTAACACATAATATCATATCACAATCATGCTGTCAGACATAGTTGAGGTGTCCGACCTACCCATTGGTCCTAACGAACGAATCGGGGACTAGTCCCCTCTTACTGATACTATCTCACATAACATACCAAACTAGCATAGTCACCTATCAAGCAAACTAGCATAGTCGCATATCAAGCATCAACAACCAGACAATTATCACAAATACAATCATCACAACTATTCCTCTACTAGTGGGCTAGCCTTGATGCTTAAGACCCACTTCTACTAGAAGGTAACTCACCTTGATGTCATGTAGCGTTTGAACTGTCCTCGGTGTGAAGGTCGGCTCTCATCGACTCCTCAATGACGACAACCCTCAAGTCATCAAACAAAACATACAGCCCTAACCAGGGTCAATACCAAACCAGGCAAAGTCAACATTGGTCAAAGTCAACACCCAGTTGACATGACTCACCGAGTTGGCCTACCAACTCATCGAGTCCATACTCCACTAACCTGAACCAACCCCGACTCCACTCGTCGAGTTTAGCAAGAACTCGGCGATTTCTCCTTCATTCAAACCATCAAGACCATCTTCATCCGACTCGCCGAGTTCTCTCTTGAACTCGGCGAGTTCATCTTCCTCATAAGAACTTGTCCGATCTACGACTCGCTGAGTTGTCTGAACAACTCATTGAGTCCATCTTCAAAGGTTGGGAGATTTCCCTGGACTCGCACGATGTTTTCCGATGTTGAAATGTATTCGTGATAACTGATTTTTGTATTGTCTTAACGAATGATTATTGATTAATCCATATTATATACCGTCCTAATTTTTGTCTACTTTGATTTCTCGTAAGCCTTAACAAACGAAGAGAAAGGGAGTATTATGTCCCACTACTATCGTAAGTACCTTAGGCTGTCGTGGATGCAAAAGACACGATGGTCCAACTCGCACTTGATTACTGTGACCTTACTAGCTTTTCTAATGGGACACTTTGGCCCACTAGCACATAAAAGCTATTGAAAGTCCTTTTATAAAATATTGGGTCATTGAAGGCCCAATAACATAAAAGCGTTATCCCTTTAGGCCCAAAAATCATGTTGGTGGGCTTGCAAGGCCCAACAAGCATGATTTGAAACTCATAAGCCCAAATTTTGTAGATTTACTCATTGTAGTCATCACGTATCTATTGAAGTATTTTTAATTTGAAGTTTGTTGTGTTGTATTGATTCGAGACCGAATCAATTCATTTATAACGATATTTGGTATTGAAGGTGTATTCGTTTTCCGTTTTATCGCTAGTCGGGTATCTTGTATTTTGTCTTAATGAATTAATTTGTTTAAAAGTATGATTTTTACCTTTTCACTACCATTCTTTTATAAAAATAACACTTTTAGTCCTTTATATAAAAGAATTTCATTTTTAGTCCTTAAAACATTTTTCTTGACACTTTTGTATCATAAACTTGTTGAAAAGACATTTTAACCCAAAATTTATTTTGTAAACAGCTTTAGCCCTTCCAAAATGGAGTTTCTCGGTTAGAACCCCTTATTTCGCAACTTTTACAGTTTTGGCTCAAAATATAAAAAAGTTTACATTTTTTTATCCTTTTTGAAATTGAAAAGCATTTTTGACCTTTGAAATAGTTTTATTTTACTTCTTATACCCTGTTTTGCAGAATTTTACAATTCAGCCCCTTAAAACTTCAAAATTTCGCAATTATGGGCTTATTGGGCCGAAAAGCCCAAATTTAGCCCAATAAGCTAAATTTTTGCATTTCAAGTCCTTTGAAAGTTCTAATATTCATAAAATTGATTATAGAAACTGTTTTGACTCTTTTGACCCTCAAGAAATAGTGAATTAATAGTTTTTAACCCAAGTTTTGTATTTTTGACAATTTAAGTCCTAAAATGGGTTTTATGTTAGAATATGTTCCTCATAACCTTATAATCTATTTTTCTTGACTAGATTAGTGTAAAATAACTTAGATCATGTTTGTTTCCTTTCAAATGTCATAGATCTCGAGTTAATACCCCTTTTGGTTGCATTTTCATCACAAAAACACATAAAATCACACACATACATGCATAAAATCACACATAGCATACATATACACATAGATCTACACATTTTCTTGTATTCTCCCCCATAAAACATATGAAAACCGAAAAAAGAGGGGTATGAAGCTCACCTTGAGTTGTAGTTTCGGTTTTGAAGAAGACTAGAAGAAGAAATTCTGATCCTAGCAAGTCTTCTTGGAGGATCTCGAACTTAGATGCTTCTAAGGTGCAAGATTACAAGATTGAATGGATTTAGAAGAGATTTTTGGATGAAATGAAGTAGCTAGATCATGGATTTAACATCAACTTACCTTAGATGATGTTTTGTGGGAAAAATCTCCTTGAACGCTTCCTAGATCTCGAAAATTTGGAGAGGAGTGGAGAGAGTTTCTTTTGAGAGAGTTTCAGTGAAGTGTGTGTGTGTATGTTTGGGTTCGGCCGAGAGGAAGAAAGAGAGGAGAGAAAAGAGAAGGTTGATGATATAGGTGCATGGAAGTATGAGAGTATGCATGGAAGTCCACTAGATAAAAATGAGTTGGCACATACAAAGTCAACTCTTTCTTTCTTTGTGGGCTTGGGCCGAGATTGGAGAGGGAAAAGAGAAAATTTGGGCTTATGAATGTTTAGCCATACTATGACTCACTTAGATGATGCTTGACCCAAATAAATTAAAGTATAATTTTTATGACCTATTAGGGCTAAATTAATTTGGTTGTGACCCATTAAGGCCCAAAATATCATGTTTCATGTATATGGGTCCATTTAGGGCCCATTAGAGAATTCTAGATTCAAGATGGATAATTTGGAAGTTTATTAGTCCATTAGGCCCAATAAGGAAATCCTAGTCCAAAGTGAACTCAAATTGGAATTTCAAAGGTTTCCAATTCTTTGTTGACCATTTATAGGGCTAGAATGAAGTATTTGATGAAGTTTTTTTGTTATAGAATAAGCATCATGCATGCTTTCATGTTATTGATTCATAGTTGTTATAAGTGTTGTAGTTACAAGGCACCAAAATTTCTAGTTGTGACACCTTCTCCCTCCAAAGATCCTCTTTTCAAGCTTCAAACACAAAATGGGCACACACACACACACACACGTATTAGGGTTCTCAAGGACTCTCTAGAACTGTAAAGAGGCCCAAGGGAGGCTAAGGTTCCTTTAAATAAGGTGCAATACCCCGAGATTTAGGGTTTCATCTGCCAGCTCCTACTCGCCGAGTCCCAATATGGACTCGTCGAGTAGGTCACTTAACTCGCGATCCCATCCCGCTGCTACTTGACGAGTAGGGCAACCAACTCATCGAGTATTGGGGCGTTACATACAACCTCTATAGGGCTTAGAAAGATGAAAGAAAATCCCAAAAATCAAGATCTATAAACAAAGGTTCAGCTTCATACCTCCAATAAGCTGAAAATAAGCTCCAAACTCTGGATCTCCTTGTTTCCCCTTGGTATCACAAGCTCCTTTCCACCTCTCAAGCTTTACCACCCACCAAAAAGCACCAAAATGGCCTTAGAACACACAAAAATGGCTAGGGTTTCGATATGATGTCTTCTGGGAGCATAAGGGATGATGGAGGCTGAGATAAGGCGTTTAAGTAGGGTGCAAACCCTCAATTTAGTGTTTTACCCAAAGAACGCCTACTCGCTGAGTCTGTCTTCCGACTTGTCGAGTACCATAGAAAAACACAAGAATGCTCAAATTAACTGCGTACCAGGAATTGGGTGTTACATGAATCTTGTTCAGAAGTGATAGTCAAAATGGGAACATTGAAATGTTTCCATAAGTGGAAGTTATTTTTTAAATCTGTGTAAGATTAGGAAACTTAATGCAAGAAGGATGTTCAAAGGAATGTACTTTGAATTTGATACTTCGTTTCCATGGAATTGCTCTCCATTGTAATAATTTGTAATGTCTTTTTCCAAGTATCTGTGACTTTTGTGCATAATCATTACAAGAGGATCACTGCATATAAGTTTAGAATCTAACAGATTACAGTAAATGGCAAGAATTTGATATTCTTATGTTTACAGTAAGGATTTGGAATTGTGAAATGAGCATCATTGAAATGTTGATAATTGCTCTATTTCACAAAGTAAGGATCATAGATAAGCATAGTGTGCATGCTTGGAACATGGGACAACTGTTTTTTTAATTCAAGTATTAAGTTGATTATACGAAACATTATACAATGAATAATGAGTAATCAATATGTCACTCAAAAGTTTTGGGGCCATATAGGATTAGTATTATTCTTGTGTTTCACTTTGCATATTTTGACTTCCCGAATAACTAGGTTATTCAAACCATCCACAGTCGATCATACTTTAGAAGTAATTATCGAGGCAAGACTGTCATGAATGGGTCTGTAGTCTGTCTAGGTGTTTTAGACATAGCACAAGTTTGCTGCAGTGTTCATGAGTACTCTTGGAATTTATTGGATTAGGTGTCTAAGCCCATAAATATTTTGGTATGTGCTTGACCTAATTGTGAGCATGGTCCTTTTGGGTTGCCTTCACCATAGCAATTGATAGGATGAACTAAGGAGAAAGAGGATTAATTATGATTTATTAATATATTATATGAATAATATATTAAAAGAGAAATCATATTGTTTAATTAATATTAGTCAAGAATTAATAAGAATTAATTATGTGGCTAAAAGAGATTAATTAGATAAAGGGGACTAATTGTGTAATTATAAGATAGTTGCATAAATGGGCTAATGGACTCCATAGAAGTTGGAGTGGACGAAATCTATGGGGAAACCCATTAGAATTCATCCACGGCTTCTAAGGAGGGAGTCCATAGGCTGCTTAGGGCCTAAGCAGTCACATTACGGTTTCCTGGTAGAAAACCCTAATAACCTACCTATATAAGGAACCCCTAATCCCCCAAAAACGTGACCAACTCTTTGAGAGAACCCTAGAACGTTTTTGTGTCTCTTCCTTCTTCTTCTAAGTTCATCTTGTTGCTCATGGTGTTTGTTACTCCATTAGAGGTGCAACATTTGAGGCACTAAGCTTTCAAATGTCAAGATCAAGAAGGATTGAGATTGTTTGTAACGCCCGCGTTTCCAAGCTAGGCATTATCATTGATGTAATAGTCTAGTTTAACCCTTGTAACTCTTTTTGGAGTATTAATGATGAAATATTTGAGTATTATGTGAATTATGTGTTTATTTTCTTAATTATTATAATTTAATGAATTAAGAATAAAATAAGCGTCAAATTTAAAGTGTGAGATAAGCTCGATATCATTGCATAAAGATGTAGTGATCGAAACAAGGATTCCGAAGATATAAAGAATGCCGAAATCCGAGTTATAACGAAGAAGTTATGACCTGTCGAAGTTTCGCGACAGAACCGGCAACGCTGAATGACGTAAAAAGTGAAATTTACGTTAGAGCAATATTTAGCCTTAGCGATCTAAACGAAAGTCTTAGAGTTCGTTAAACCGAGAGCGTGCATAAAAAGAGCGCCCAAATCTGACTTCGTATGAGGAAGTTATGATTTTTCTAAGTTTCGACTTAGCAGTATGCAGTCCGAATACTCGATTTGAGACCAAGTGGTTTTTAGCCGAAACAATCTAAACGAGAATCGAATATCTCGTTAATTGTAGTGAAACGATGAAAAGATAGGCGAAAATGGACGTCGGATGAAAAAGTTATGAATTTATAACGAAGTTTTCCTGTCCCGGTCTACTAAAAATAAATAATAAAAATAAATTCAAAGTTAGCCGACGGAATTTAAACAAAGGTTGTATAGCGTAGTCTTACCTACGCGGGGATATAAAGAACGTCGAAAACGGAGTTCGTATGAGGAAGATATGAATTTTTGAAGTTTATTAAATATTTTCGATATTTAATTTAAATATAAAATATCTGATATTATCCGAAGGGGGGGGGAGTCAGCGACCCTATCCACATTACGACCAACGTAATGTAATTTACGCCCAGCATAATTTGGGTTTCCAGCCTCCTATAAAAGTATGTCGAGGGCAGCCGATTCTTTTGCTCATTTCTTGCATTTTCTCGTGTTTTTGCATTGTTTTTCGTGCAAGAATTATCCCGAAGCCCCGGTATCATTCCCGAGCCCCGAAGCAAGTCCCGAAGCCCCAAAGATCCTAAGAAGTGCAATTCCCGAGCCGAAGCTCTGCCCGCGAGGAGTCCGGTTTTGTGAAGATCTTCCAGATCTACCGAAGAATACTACTTCTACAAGTCGTAGTGCTGTCCGATCATCTTCTGATCAAGTGAGTGTGTGGTTGCTTTCTTCTAAAGCATAATTATGAAGTATTTTATACGAAATACGTGTTATGTGTATATTTTGTTGTTATATGTATGAAGGAATATTCACTTTCTTCTATCTCATAGATATGATTTATTCTCTATGAAATACGTGTTATGTGTATGTGTCTCATCTGTTGTTTGGAATATGTATTGAATGAGAATGCTATACAGGTTTTAAACTATGTATAAAAATATATATTTTTATCTACTAATATGTCTGGTAGAACATGGGTAGATAGTTGTGTGATAAACATATGAGAGGTCTCGATGTTGTTTTTGATTCAGTCATCTAGCGGAGTTTAGATGAACACCATAGACTTTTCTAGACAGTCCTGTGGAACGCTAGCAGGTTCGCCACTTCTAGGCTGTTTGTTTGATGTATTTGATGCTTTACATGATTATTCAAAGCTGGAAATCAAAAAATCTTGGATCTGGAGCCTGGACTCATCGAGTCCATAGTTGAACTTGTCGAGTTCACTGACAACTCGACGAGTCCAATGTTGGCTCGACGAGTCGAAGTGTCAGATGCCATATTTTTTGGGATTTTGAGCTGTTTTGGCTTGGGATAATTACCATAAACGTTTTTTATTGATAAAATCCAATTTTTATTAATTTGGAGTGATTATCCTTGCCAAAATAGAAGATAATTGTCAATTAAGTAGATAATCATTGCCTTATATGATAAACTTGATTTATTTGAATTATTTGATTGGATTATCTTGCCATAAAATTGAATTAGATCAAATTTAGATAATACCAATTATTTGATTAATTAAATTATTTTTAATTTGATCTAGATAGTTTTCAAAAGTTTCAAACTTGCACTCAACTTTTGGAATTTAAAATTTTGATTAAAAAGTTTAATTTTGAAATGTTTAAATTCTAAACCCTAATGTTTTGAAAATTTTCAAAACTTGTTCTCAAGTTTTGGAATTTAAAATTTTGATTAAAAGTTTAATTTTGAAAATTTTAAATTCAAAAACTATTGTTTTGAAAAGTTCAATTACACCCTTATGGTTTTGTTAAGTTAATTAATTGTATAATTAAAAGAGAGTTAATAAATCCATAATGGTATGATTTGTATTTAATTAAATTAAAAGTATAATTTTATTAAATTAAACCACTTAGTTTTTTAAAATTGTAAAATACACCTATATACTATATATAAAATTAAAATTCTAATATTATATATGTATGAGTAAAGAGTCAGTCTTACCGTTAGTAGGCATCATTCACGAAGCTTGTCTATAAGGGGTGTTTAAGGAAATTGTCTATAAAATAGCGATTGAATGTGTATCTAATCTTACCCACCACACTCTTGACTAGTGGAGGGTCGTTAGCGGAACGGGTAGTATAGGACGCAACCTTCCATTATAAGTATAATGAAATACAAGGTAACTAAATTTTTTATAATTTCCCAAATCTTACTTACTTTAGAAAAAATGTGGAATTAGTGCTATTCCATGAAATTACACTTTGTACCCTTGATAAGACGTTAGTGGAGCGTGTGTGGTTAACTGGCATACTAATTGGGCTCGAAGCAAAGGTGGCAAAGGGAGACTCGATGTTTGTCATAAATCGATGGAGTGTGTGTGGTTAACCGACACATCGATTAGGTGACTGTAACATTGGGGGTACCATGTATATTTGCATGGTTATCCACAACTTGTTTGTGATCCTCGACATCCCAATCACAAACAAAGGGCACACTCGAGATTTAAACATGCCATTGAAAAGTTCAATGAATCTTAAAAGATCTAGGAGTTTCAATTCATTTAAAACTTAATTTTCAATTTTCGTTTTTCATGGTGGAAATTGGTAAATCGTCATTTACCTACCTTCAAATGTTCTTCAATTTGGATTACAGCATCCCTCTTCTAAATTGTAGAATAATGTGTTGGGTCCTAGCCTTGATATTTTATTTGGGTGTTATATCAAGGATTTCAATCAACTAACTTGAATTTCTCCTGTTTTGAAGATGTCAAAGTCTGACAACTATGGTATTCCTAAATCCGTTGGAAAAAGTCTTCCACTTGAAGATGATATTCCACGATTAGATTGTGGAAATGGAAATCATTCTTCACTTCCTCCACCTCCTCCAATAATTCTCCCTGACCCACGTGTTCATAGACTTGAAAAGTTCAAGGTCACTCAATCCCTATTGGCGAAAAGATACGAAGATGGAAAGTTGGTATGCGCTCACGTCTTGGATATGAAGTTGCATATTGATAGATTAGGAATGTTGGGCGTCGATGTCTCGGAGAAGTTGGGTATTGACTTGGTTCTTCACTCACTTCCCAATTCACATGGTAAGTTTGTTAGAGAGTACTATTTGATGGAACACGACGTGACCCTCATTGATTTGACTTATTTGCTTATTGCTGCTGAATCAGAAATGATTTGGTGCATTGGTCGAGCAAATTTGTCTGGTAAATCAACATCCCAACCTTCTATGGGCAATGGCAACATTGGAAGTCTAGAAAAGTTTTCTCTACGCAAGAGAAAAGTTGAGTCTGAGATAGTCCCATGTACCATTCCAAAAGAATCCATATGTTTCTGTTGCCAAAAGAGGGGACATTGGTTATGAAGATGCCCTGACTACCTGAGAGTTCTAAGAGATGGGGGAGTCAAGATGTATGACTCTTTTTCAGGTAAAATCCACTATCTAACTCTATTAAGTTCCTATTTAGAGATTCTAAATACATGATGTGATAAGATTACATTTGGTGTTCTGTAGGATCGAAGAAAAGAGAGGAAGCTTAAAGGAAGAAGTGAGTTGAGTTTGATCGCGTAGAAATGGATTTTGATCGCATGATTCAATGATTCGATTTTTGGAGCTGCTACTTTAGAGTTATGATAGATTGCTTAAGAATATGTAATGACATAGTTTTCATTTGAATTGCATTGTAAGGACAAGTTTTTCCGCACGTTTTATAAATAAAATAAATTTTGGTTTTTTGTCTTATTTATATTTCCTTGCAATGGCATGTATGGATTGATGATTATTTCTATTTTAGCAATGTTGAAATGGATGTGATTCTTAGTTATGTTATTTGCGGTAATGTCGAGAATTTGCCACATAAGGAAAGATTCTTGTTGCCCAAGTTGCAATTGGACAGAAATTTGGAATCATACAACTTGTATTGTATGATGAATGAGAACCTTCATATTTGGAAAATCAAGACTAATTCCTTGACAAAAGGTCAAGTGAAAGACAAGGAGAACTGGTACACAATGTTGTGCACTGGTCATGTCCACCACAAAGAACAATAAATTATTCGTCATGATTTATTAAAGCTTAGTAAATATAGTTATACTTGTAAGATAAAGTGTAATTATGAGTTGTTAAAAGAGTTTCAATGAATGGCAGAACGAATAAGAAGAATCAATAAGGCAGAAAGATAAAAGTTTCTCTAATCTGAAAAGATGGGAGAGTACTTTTGTATCGTGTTTTATGATCGCCTTAATGATTAAGAACCATATCACAATTGATCCTCCAATGACACCTTAGTGCACTAGTTGGCTAAGAAGAGGAATCGGAAATTGTTGAAATGGTTAAATCAAAAAGGATGAGTCATACTTCGTTCCAAAATCAAGTCTTAGAGTCATACTCCAAGATTATGACGTGAGTGACATATCTTATGAACTTTTAACACACTCATCAAATGTAGAGTAAAAAATTGATTTTCTCACTCTTGCACATTTGAAATTGGTAAGTTTTGATGTCTTGGATAAGACAAAGACCAAATAAGAACAATTGTGGGTAGTAGTTTGTCTTGATAAGAATTCGCACTAACTCTTGAATATTTGTTTACCAAGAAATGTTTCTTGACAAGAGAATCTTATATGTCAAGATGTCAGTGGGAGTCTAAATGATCTTGAAAAAGGTTCAAGAACTAATCAAGAGTAAACCAATTAGACACTAGCACATGACTTGAGGTTTGTAACCAATCGTGTTGAAATTTTTTATTTCTATGCCATTCCAGTAAAGTTACTTATGCGTATGAGTTCTACGAGTTCTCAATTGACTGCATAAGGGCAAACACCTTGTTCAATGAAAGTACATTGACTAGTATAGGTGAACTGCTAAATAACTTGGAGGCAATGGTGGGACCCTTGATGGAAAGAAATTAAGATTGAACAAGTTCTGTCCATAAGAGTTTGGATTTGACACAAACATTATCTTACGAATATGGTTATGACAAAATTCACGTGGATAGGAACACATACACCATAAAATCTAAGTGTCATAAGACTTCTCTCCTTCATGAAAATGATTGTGAGGAAACGCTTTCACTGGGAAGATTTTAAAGAGTTAGATGTTGTGTAAATTGAATACTCAAATTCGATTATGATTACGGCATCCCTCTTCATAGTTCAAATTGTGAGATTTGGCAATTAGTTTCAACATTTAAGACTTATTGCTATAAGTGTTGAAATTGTTTAGACACACATATGAGCTATCTAGGAAAGGTGTTTTAAGTTGAGAAGCTTAGATAAAGGCTTATCGAAGCATATCATATTAGAAATATGAACTTTGAAAGTCAATAATTATTGCTTTCTAGAAGTCCAAATGTTTTCTGAATACTTGTCAAAGCCATATATGTTATGATGGTATGGATATAATTATCATGTTAGTGGGAGCATGATTATTATTTTAAGTGTTGCATGTTAGCAATATTAATTATAGAAAACAAAAGTTTCACTTTGCAAAGTTGCAGGGGTTGAAAAGTTGTTTTGCTATAATTAAGGGAGAGAATATTATATTTCGTTTCGAAATCTAAAAGCTTGGATCGAGAAATTTTAATCAAATTTAGTCAAAAGACATATATGGACGTTAAGTTGAAAATATTCAACTTAAAAGGATTCTATATATAGCAATGTTATAGCAAGGAACTGGTAAAGTATCGCGTTTTTCATTATGAATCGTGTCCCATACGCTTCGGGTATAGGGTCGATTGCATATGCTGTAATATTCGACCGTTTTAAAATTTTCCAAATGCCTAGGGCATTAAGAGGGAAAAGGTACTAGAACCGGTTTGACTAAAATAATTAAACAACTGTCAACGAAAATCTAATGTTCGCTATGGATTGGTCACTTGTGAGCAGTTGGAAGTATAGTAACGAATGGACCATAATGGCATTATTATGATTAGATATGATTCTATTAATACTGAGTTGTCTTATGGCAAATATGGAAATGTTTCCATATTGGGAGTTGGATATCAAGAATCTATGTCTAGATTAGAAACTTTTATGCAAGAAGGATGTTTAAAGTAATGTATTTTGAATGTGAGACTTCACATCTATGGAATTGTCTTGTAACAATCGCCAATAGAGAACTTTGTAATTTCATTGGCGAAGTCTTGGTGACTTTTGTGCAGTAAGATTACAAAAGGATCGTTGCATAAAATGTTCGAATATAACATATTCTAGTAGTGGCGAGAATTTTGTATTATTACACTAACAATAAGGATTAGGAGTTGTGAAATGAGTATCATTGGAAATGTGTTCAATTGATCTATTTCACAAAGTATGGACCATAGGTAAACATAGTGCGCATGCTTGGTGCATGCGACAACTATTGTTATAATTCAAGTAATAAGTTGATTATCCGAAACATTATACAATGAATAATGTGTAATCAATATGGTGACTAAATAAAAGGGGTTTTATTTATACTCAAATGTTTGGGGCCATATTGGATTCGATTATTATTGTGTTTCACTTTGCATGTTTTGACTTCCTGAATAATAAGATTATTCGAACGTTCCACAGTCACTCATACTTTAGGAGTAGGTATGAAAGAAGATTGTCATGAATTGGTTTGTCGATTGTCTAAAGTGTATTAGACATAACAAAGGTTTGCTGCAACGTACATGAGTGCTTATGAATATGATTTGAGCATTGGATTAAACCCACGCTCACTTAGATCGCTTCATGGATTTTATCACGAGTGATTGGTGAGACGATAATATCTTATATTTTTGAAACCGATATGTGTGAGTTGTATTCTGCAAGTTGGTTACACATTGATAATATGTAAACGCACTGATAACTTGGTGTTATAAAACATATTGTAGTGTGTGATTTTATGAATAGGTACAAGCAAGCATTGAGTCAATGTTTATCCATTACTTTTACCCAAAGTGGGATAAAAGCGATGTTTGTGGGCCCCTCGATGATTTAGTGATGAAACCCTAAGTACTTGGCCGAGTCGGGACTAAGTTGATGCGTTCAATTGTAGTATGTTGTCAGTCGTCATAAATGTGAAATCGGGAAACAACACATGAGCAGAGAGTATGATTAAAATCCATGTCTCAGTTCATACGATATCTAGAATGAAGGGATATATGATTCCTTATCAAAAGGACATGTTTCTGATAATATCAGAGTTTGACAACGACTTTTAAAAGCTACGATTGCTGATCAGGTTCTGAAGTCATACGCAATATAGTTATTAGACTTATCCAATTGGGAGACTGTTGGATTAGGTGTCTAAGCCCATAACTATTTTGGTATGTGTCTGACCCGATTGTGAGCATGGTCCTTTAGGGTTGCCTTCACCATAGAAAATGATAGGATAAACTAAGAAGAAAGAGGATTAATTATGATTTATTAATATATTATATGAATAATATATTAAAAGAGAAATCATATTGTTTAATTAATATTAGTCAATAATTAATAAGAATTAATTTTGTGGCTAAAAGAGATTAATTAAATAAAGGGGACTAATTGTGTAATTATAAGATAGTTGCATAAATGGGCTAATGGACTCCATAGAAGTTGGAGTGGACGAAATCTAGGGGAAACCCATTAGAATTCATCCAAGGCTTCTAAGGAGTAAGTACATGGGCTTCTTAGGGCCTAAGCAGTTTCCTGGTAGAAAACCCTAATAGCCTACCTATATAAGGAACCCCTAAGCCCCCAAAAACGTGACAAACTCTTTGAGAGACCCTAGAACGTTTTTGTGGCTCTTCCTCTGTAACAACGTGAATTTTCAAAATAATTTTTCATTTTTAAAACATTCATTCATTCATAAAATAATTTCAAACACATTGTATCAAATGTTATTATCACAAAACATCTCCCCAGAATCTCTACAAAAACTCCAATGCGTGTGTGTACGAATCATGTCGACGCCTTCCCGCGCTCATCACTAGTACCTGAAACACATAACACAACAACTGTAAGCATAAATGCTTAGTGAGTTCCCCAAAATACCACATACAACACATACGCCACTCGAGGCTATAATACGACCCTCCGGTCGATGTGTCTCAGCGGGACCCTCCAGTCCCGTAGCTCGTTGGACCCTTAAGTCCGGTCATAGCTCGTTGGACCCTCCGGTCCGGTCTATATCATCATACAACATACAAATATCACATAACACATAATCTCATACATAATACATAAGACCCTCTGGTCATCGCATAGTACCACTCTAGGTAACGTATAGTGAGAAGACTCACCTCGATGTCTCGGTAAATATCTGACTTGGAAGAAGTGTGATCTAGCCTCCGCCTAATCACATAAAGTAATACTCTGATAAATACAACTGTACTCAACCCTAAAAGTCAACAAGGTCAACGGTCAAACCTTGACCCGACTTGTCGAGTGCACTAGGGCGACTCGGCGAGTCTACACATGTCCACTGACTCTCTTAGATCCTCTCTTGGCACGTCGAGTACTCCTCTTGACTCGACGAGTTCCACCTGGCATGAATCGCGGGGCCACCCCGACTCAACTCGCCGAGTCACAAGAACAACTCGGCGAGTTCCAACTTGAACTCAGACCCCTGGCTCTCCCTGACTCACCGAGTCATTCCCCCAACTCGACAAGTCCACTCACTGAGTGATTAACGGGCAACCTTCATACTACTCGCCGAGTCTGTTCTTCAGACTCAGCGAGTTCATGCCATGCACAAACTCAAAACAACTTCTGAGGTCAGATCTGTTCCATACAATCATAGATATGGCCTCCCCAAGCATGATAATCACGTAAAGTTCGAACCTTGACACACATATAACATCTAAATGGTCCAAAATGGTGATTTAGCCCCAAGAATGACATTCCAAGCTCATGACTCCCAAAATGACTCATAAAGCTCCAAGAGTTAAGGTCTCTGGACCTCTTTGGATCCAGATCCATAACACAAACTCGAGAAGGGACCAAATACTCCACTTAATCAATCTCTAAAAGGGTTAGAAAACCCTAACACTAAGGATCAACACCCAAAACTGAAGAAGGTCCGAGAATAATACCTCAATACAGTCTCTATGAGATCAAAAACCACCAAAATCGCACCTCCTTCAGCCTCCTCTTGCCTTGAACACTTCCTTCTTGCAAAAACACCCACAAAAGTTTAAGATTGGCCTCTCCTTCCTCACAAACGCTGTAGATATCTTTAGGGTTTCTCTCTGGGGGTTGGTGGCCGCAAATGATGGCCATAAGACCCTTTAAATAGGTCTCAAACCCTGGAAATTAGGGTTTCATTAAACAGCGTGGACTCGCCGAGTCCACTCATGAACTCACCGAGTCCAGCTGTGAACTCGCGTACAAATCCGCGACCATACTCGGCGAGTCTAGACGCCAACTCGCCGAGTCTCCCCTTAACACCCAAAAATAAAAGAGCAAAACATCATACCTGGGAATTCGGGTGTTACATCCTCCTTCTTCTAAGTTTATCTTGTTGCTCATGGTGTTTGTGACTCCATTAGAGGTTCAACATTTGAGGCACTAAGCTTTCAAAGGTCAAGATCAAGAAGGATTGAGATTGTTATTGCTATATAACAATCAAGGTAAGATCTAAACCCTTATTTATATGTTAATTTGATTATTGTATGCTAGATCTAGGGTTTATGAGATTTGGATGATTATTGCATGTTCATTAGACAAACTAGATCTAAAGCTTTAGGGTTTGCATGTACACCATAAGATTGATGTAGTGCTCATAACCCATCAGAAATACGATTCGAGTATTGGATTCAACCCACGCTCATCTGAATCACTTTATGGATTTTATCACAAGTGATTGTGAGACGATAATATCTTATATTCTTGAAACCAAGACATGTGAGTTGTAATTTACAAGTCGGTTGCACATTGACATATGTAAAAGCACCAGTAACTTGGTGTTATAAAACATATTGTTGTTTGTGATTTGACGAGTAAGTACAAGCAAGCATATGAGTCGAAGTTTATCCGTTCCTTTTACCCTTAGAGTGATAAAAGCGATATATGTGGGCCCCTCGATGATTTAGTGATAACAACCCTAAGTGCTTAGCCAAGCCTGGACTGATTTGATTTGTTCAATTATTCGGTCGTCATAAATCGAAAATCAGGATACAACTGATGGACAGAGAGAATGATTATAATCCATGTCTCATGTCCATATGATATCCAGAATAGAAGAATATATGATCCCTTATCTAATCGACGTGTCATTGACTAGTTCAGAGTTCGACAGCGGCTTTTAAGAGCTACGATTGCTAGTCGGGTTGTGGAGTCGTACTTGCAATAATAGTTATTAGACTTATCCAAGTGGGAGACTATTGAATTAGGTGTCTAAGCCCAAACTATAATTGGTATGTACTTGACGCGAGAGTAGCATGGTCCCTTTGGGTTGCATATCACCACGACAATTTGATAGGATGGACTTCTAAGAAGATGTTATTTATTATTTATTAATATATTATAAGTTCTAATATATTAATATGAAATCATATGATTTAATTAGTATTGATCAAGAATTAATTTGTAATTAATTTAGTGATCAAAATAGACTAATTAAATTAGTGGAGACTAATTGTGTAAATTATATATATATATATATATATATATATATATATATATGTATATATATATATATATATATATATATATATATATATATATATATATATATATATATATATATATATAGGGAAATGATCAATTGAGAACACCAAAAAGGTTGAGAACGCGAGAACAGTTCTGAACCAATCAATATATAAGGGCGTTAATGGAATTTAGCAATGTAATTAAATTATAAAAAAAATAATATATAATCATATTTTCCTATAATTTAGGGATTATGACAGTTTCCTTAAAACAATAATTTAATGTTATTTTTAATATTATTAAGGAATAAAAAAACGTTATTTCCGATTTTGTTTTGAGAGTTTTCAGAATTTTTTTTATTATTCGCCATGTATAGATATTCATTGGTGAATAATGGTGTTCATGACAGATTTACTAGAACTTAAAAATTGTTCGTGACAGATTTTTTTCTAGAATTTTCAAAATTTATATGATATCATGTTAATCATGAACGAGTAAAAAGTAGACAAAAAAAGATGTAATATACGACTTATTTATCTAACAACAATCAATGGAAATATATTCATCTAGTAACATTCATAAACGAGTAATGTTACATTACTTTTCTTCAAAAATACATACATCTAATATTCGTCATGTTTTATTCTTAAATGAATAAAACTAAATTTAATTATACTCATAAATACATATTTGTTTCTTTTCTCGCTGCTACATATGTTTCTTTTTTCTTGTGATGAATCTTTTCACATGAAATATGATGCTTTGATATTAACTTGTGTAGTTTCTTACAGCAAAAATTCGCAAGCAACACTTTCTAAGGTCATAACTATTTCGAATTCACCTGCCTTGAATATCTATCACAATTTTTAGACAAGTGAAAAATCAACTTTGATTTTTGATATTTGAAATCCATACAAAATAGTTATAATCATTAAATAAATACAGTACAATAAAAAGATAAATAATTCCAATACATTTGTAATCCTAAATGAATAAAGCATAGTTATGATATATAAAAATCATCTAAAAACACATATAATCATAAATAAACAAAGCACAGTGTCAATCATATATAAAAAGTCAAGATACAAATATAATCAAAAATGAATAAAGCATGATATAGAGATAAACAAATATGATATAATCACAAGCATAAATGAATAATGCATAATTGTAATCGTATATAGAAAAAAAATCAAAATTTAGTAGTAATTGTAAATGAATAATACAAATTTCTAATCAAATATAAAAAAAAATTGTAATCATAAATGAACAAAATATTATAAGAATCAAATTTTAAACTCAACTAAAGTGTAATCATACATAACATCAAGAAAGAAAAAACTAAATTGTTGGAGCAATGGATAGTAAAAAAAAATTAAGATAACTAAGTAAAAGAAGGAACCAAATTTTTAGATAACTAAGTAAAAGAAGAAACCAAATTTGTGTGTTTACTGTGTATCAATAAGGACCAATAATCTTTGTCCTCCCACCCTCCTGTTTTCGTTTGTAATAGCAGCCATCCAAGAAAAAAAACTTATGTCCCAACTCTCCTCCAATTGATTATCAGTGCCATGTGTTGTTGATTAATCTACGACAATATGTGAAAGAATTTATACCTTCAAATCTGATTTGTGGGTGATTGCAGTAGGAAGAAAAACTTTGTGCCCTAGCTCTCCTTGAACCAATTACCAGTGCCTTCCACAACCAGTTCCGTCCTTTAAGGCTTGAAGGGTTCTTCGATTTTCTGTTGGATTAGGGTTCCACAACCATTTTCGTCCTTTGAGGCTTGAATGATTCTCCGATTTTTTGTTGGATTAGGGTTTAAGAAAACGTGAAATAATAGAGGATGGATGTGAGGTGATGGTGTGATGGTCGACGATGGTTGAAAATGACTGTATAAAGTAATCGACGATGGAGATTGGTGGGAGATGATGAAGGAAAACGGTGGTGAGATAGCAATGGAGAAGAGGAGATAACGTGAAGAATGGTGGGGTGTGCGGCCAATATTCTCAAAATAATAAGATTAGGGTTTTGTAGTTAAGTAGAGAGAGAGAGAGAGAGAGAGAGAGAGAGAGAGAGAGAGAGAGAGAGAAATGAAGAATAAGACTATCATACCTAAATTATAGGAATTTCTATTTAATTAAATTATATGGATTTCCTATTATACCCTTTTAGCCATTTCAAAGTTACGTATTTAACACATCAGTTTTATAATATACATAAATGGTCCAGTTAATTATAGCACTAGATCTAATTATTTAGAAGGTTGTGATATGTTCTCGCGTTCTCAACCTTTTAGATGTTCTCATTTGATTCTACTCCTATATATATATATATATATATATATATATATATATATATATATATATATATACTTATAAAGCTAGCATTTTTTTCTTGAATCTCATGCATTTGAAACCCCCACACCCTTTCAACTTCAAAGTAATTAATCACACATAATCCCATTCCAAGAAAATCACACACTCTATAAGTTCAACACCTCATGCATTTGAAACCCCCACACCCTTTCACCTTCATTGTATATGTAGTTATATTAGTACATTTTTCTTACAAAAGTCGTCATTTGGTTGAAGATATTATGATTCAAAAGTTTTCATATAGTTGAAACATTCACGGTCCAAATATGATGATTTGAAGAAATGGGTTATGTCGCATCGATGGTAATTGTAATATGATTTTTTCTTTCAACCAAAACAAATGAAGCTTTTCTATTCTTTCTTTATATTCAATTTCTCATTTGATCTTTATATGTGATTTGTATGTATTACTCAATCTTGAATGTGACTCTCCAAACATTAATGTCTTGTTTGGAATATCTTTCTCATTCTTCTTTTTCAAGAAAAACATTTTGATTGCAGGTTAGTGAAGAATTGGCATCAAGTTTCTATAGTTGAATGGTGTTAAATAAATAAAGAAGATTCAGAAAACATATATAGGTTTTTCTTTTTATTTGAGCAAAATAGACGAATGTTAGTTTTTCTTTTGATTTAAACGTATATTTATGTAACATTTTTATTTATATATTCAACCACCAAATGTTCTTATTTATTTGAGTGTAGTTTTATTTTTTTATTTTTTTGATTATGTTTATTTTCTATTATTTTTTTGTTGGGTTATCGTACACAATATATTTACAAGACAATATTTAAAAGATAACATAATTTTTAACATTTGATATGTAATTATGATGACTTATCATGATATCTTCTTCATATGAAAGTGATTTATCCATATTAGTACGACAAGAATTACATATGATATTTATGAAAATATATATTATATATGATTTGTTTAACATATATATGCACTTATGTATGTTATAAATTTATAATTAAATATCTTTATGTTTTATAATTGAAGGGATCAAAATGATGCATCAAAACCAATTAATAATAATAATAATAATAATAATAATAATAATAATAATAATAATAATAATAATAAATACATATTTCCAAGTACCGTATTCAGTTGAAACTCATACTACAGCTCAAGAGTTTTCTAATTTATGTATATTTACTAATTACAACTCAAAAGTTTTGAACTTATAATTATTAATCACTAATAACTTTTCATTTTCTTTTCTTTTATAAGGATGTAAAGTTTTGCTCATTAAAAACATTAATGTATTTGAAGAGATTTATGATTAAAATATGAAAAATTAATATAAATGTTATAATAAATGTTTTCGTGTTTTTATGTTATTAAAAGTTGTAGTGTTTATTTTTCATACTTTTTATTATTCGTTGTGTATAAATATATATATATATATATATATATATATATATATATATATATATATATATATATATATATTAATACAAATATTATAATAAATGTTTTTGTATTTTTATGTTACTAAAAGTTGTAGTTCATATTTTTGTTTATACATTTTGTTACCTGTTATATATAGATTATCATACGTTTGATATATAATTTACACAATTTTAAACGGTTTATAAAATTATCAAATAATTGTATATATCACAATAACTTACAAATTAAAACTATAATCGTCATACTATATTATAAAGGAAACAATTTTTCTTTCACCATATTAATTTGAAACTCCCAACTTTTTCATATTTCCATATAATATACTTAATTTATTAACTTAAATATACTTTTAGTTGTAAACATTATCATAAATGGAAGAATTTGTGACTTATCTATAGTT
Source organism: Lactuca serriola (assembly GCF_051521515.1). Classification (NCBI taxonomy): domain Eukaryota; kingdom Viridiplantae; phylum Streptophyta; class Magnoliopsida; order Asterales; family Asteraceae; genus Lactuca; species Lactuca serriola. The sequence continues at coordinate 62,977,052 of NC_136416.1, read as the reverse complement.
AAATAAATAATCTACATTAATATATCAAATAAGCTTAAAATTTTAGTGTAAATTTAAAACCTAAAGCAAAATATCAAATAATGTTTAAAAAAGATTCAGTATATATATTTTTTAATATAGTTAAAAGGAAAACATTAAATATAATAATAATAAAAGAACCTAAATTGATGAATCGAATTAACTAAAAGGTGTCTGAAAACTGTATATTCTAACAATATATTTTTAACCTATGTCGTGCAGCGCGCGAGAATTCGTCTAGTATATCCACACACACACACACATATCATATGTGTTATTTTTCCGTTAAACTATTCATATATTATATTTTTCATTCAGACTATATTTGTGTTATTTTTATCATTAAGACTATCGTTGTGTTATTTATTTATTTTTTTAAATCAAACTATTAAAGAGACATCTAATAAAACATTTCTTTTAAATAATAATAAAAGAGGACAAAAGACAAAAAAAAACAACAAAAAAACAAAACCTGTCTAATAAAAAGGGTTTTAAAAACAATAAAATACCAATATATATATATATATATATATATATATAACAATATTTTTTGAATTATAACAGTATATGTACTCATTTGAAAATCATACTCCATATTTTAGACTACTCGGAGTGGGCAACGCCCGACTCCCGTTATTACCCTCATAACGCATGATAACGCCAGTGAACACCACCCCACCTTCCCGTTATTGTATGTTAAGAGCTTTCGCGTTACTTCCCGTTACCACGATCACATATGGTAACGGCGAATAAAAAGCGATGTCCACTGTTCACAATAACATTTATCATTGGTTACTTCTATTTTCATCTATCAAATCAATTTTAACCTTAAAATGATTATCTTTTCAAAATATAAGTTACCAAAGTAACAATATTTTATAGGACTTTCAACTTTCCTGAAAAAAATAAAAGAATAAACATTTAATCAGAACTTTGCAGTTTAAGTAACAAAATAATAGAAATAGGGGGTAATGAAAGATCCAGCTAGTGGTTGCTATCTTTTACTTGAGTGAGTAAGCAAACAGCCAAATAGACATAGCATAGGCTAACGTCACCTCCATATTAATTAAATGCGTCCTCCCTCATTTTCCCCAAATTCCCCGCACGTGTCACCTTTTTATCTTCTTTTCTTTTTCTTTTTTGTACTAATATATATATATGATAAATATCATTTATTTCTTTCACTAAATTTTATCATATGTGTTTGTTCCATCAATAGAAAACAACAACAGTTGCAGTTAAAAAAAACCGCATAGCTTTATACGGGATAATAACATTTTCTTTTATAAGTGAATAGTGTGTCAAATGTGATTTTCAGATATATAATAAAATCGTTTATATTAGATTTTTTTATTATTTTTCGAACAGCTAATTGTTTAAGATGTTACTGCAGTAAAAAAGTGATAGTGTACATTAGGGAAAATTAGGGAGTGCAAACGAGCCGAGTTGAGCCCGAGCCTGGCCAGGCTCGGCTCGGGCTCGACTCGTTTTTTATCTGACATGTCTAAATAAGCTTAAGCTCGGCTCGAGCTCGTTAAGAAGCTCGTTTACTGATACCTTAAATCCATAATTCCCCTAATATGTTTTTATTTTAATATATATAAATAATATTAAATTATATTATAGAAAGACTCGTTTAGGCTTGCGAGCCTAATCAAGCTTAATGACATAGGCTTGAGCTCGAACTCGTTTAATAAACGAGCTTAATATTAAGCTCGAGCTCGGCTCGGGCTCGTTTAAAATCGATTTTGAGTCGAGCTTTTAACGATCCGATCTCGAGTAGCTCGCGAGTAGCTTGACTCGTTTGCCCATAGGGAAAATGACTTAGGAGGGTAACTACCTTTTATCCGTGTTCATATATTGACAACTTCTTTTTTGTACATAATAAAGCAAGTAACTTGTTTTAATTGTTTAAATTACACCAATATTACCGGCTAATATATGTTTTAACCGGTAACTCAAAGGAAAAATGACTTAGGAGGGTAACTACCTCTTATCCGTGTTCACATATTGCAACTTCTTATTTTTTGTACATAAGAAAGCAACTAACTTGTTTTAACTGTGTAACATCCCAGAAATCATGACCAAAAATTTCGTTTTTAATTTAATACTAAAACCATAATTGTCAAACCATTAATTTAATACTTCGACATCGGGCCCCGCACGGCATCAGGCCCCACTTGGCATCGAGCCCCACTCGGTATACATATCTATCTCTCTTAGGCCCTGCCTATCTCCGGGCCCCGCCCGCTAAACACATACAATCATATAACATGCTAACATATAAAGAAACATACTTTACTATATCCCTGTCCTAAGAAACATACTCTGCTAATAATGAGATACGGAACATCGTCCGTACTCAGCTAGTGATGAGATACAGGACCTCGCACACACTCACCTCCCTACCAGGCACATACAAGTATCACACAGACAATAAGTATAATCTATCATGCAAACATTCCTCGGGTACCCGCCCGACATCGGACCTTGGTCTAGAATAACATACTAGCATACAATGCCTAGGGCAAACCCCCGGGTCTTCCTACTCATAGACTATATGGGCTGGCATTGTGGCCTTAGACCCATTCACACAGTGAGGAGACTCACCTTGCACTACTGAAGCCTTGGCTGGAACTAGCTGAGTACGGACGAAGTTCTGTATCTCATTATTAGCAGAGTATGTTTCTTAGGACAGGGATACAGTAGAGTATGTTTCTTTATGTGTTAGCATGTTATATGATTATATGTGTTTAGCGGGCGGGACCCGAAGACAGACGGGGCCTAAGAGAGACAAATTTGTATACCGAGCGAGGCTCGATGCCAGGCGGGGCCGATGACGGAGTATTAAATTAATGGTTTGACAATTATGGTTTTAGTATTAAATTAAAAACGAAATTTTTGGTCATGATTTATGGGATGTTACATGGTTAAAACAAGTTAGTTGCTTTCTTATGTACAAAAAATAAGAAATTGTCAATATGTGAACACAGATAAGAAGTAGTTACCCTCCTAAGTCATTTTCCCTTTGAGTTACCGGTTAAAACAGGTATTAGCCGGTAATATGTGTGTAATTTAAACAGTTAAAACAAGTTAGTTGTTTTATTATGTACAAAAAAGAAGAAGTTGCCAATATGTGAACACGTATAAGAGATAGTTACCCTCCTAAGTCATTTTTCCGTGTACATTATCATCAATTTTAATATACTTTAGGAGTAACGACATGTTTGGGTAACAAACTTTTAGGGATAATGATTTTAAGAATAACAAAACTTGGTTAGAAGGAATGCTATTATTTTTGTCATGTTCAATTTTCTATTACATATGCATCACATCACCTTACATTTGTGATACCTCTTCAAAAGCTTGTCATTTAAAAGGGTTAATTTGTTATTTTCGTCATGGATATATATATATATATATATATATATATATATATATATATATATATATATATATATATATATATATATATATTAGATGTGTGTCCGTGCAAAGCAGCGACAATAAATAGCTCTTTTGGCGAATTTATATTATAAGTTATTATGTAATAAAAAAAATTACAATTTTTAATTAAAAAAAATTATGTTTAAAACTTATATTTATATTGTCTGTTTAAATATTTGATGTAAATTAATTATTATCGGTTTCTAGTTTAAGATATACAAATTATCTTATATAGATAAATTTAATATATAAAAATTGTAATTTTGCTTCAAATTAATTTTTTTATAACCTTCCATAATTCTAGTCTTCAAAATTTTGGCAAGTATTAATGATTTTGTTATGCATAATTGATTTGTATAAAAAGTTTTGTATGTTATACCTCTTAAAATTCAAGATATGACTAATATACTTTATAATATATATATATATATATATATATATATATATATATATATATATATATATATATATATATATAAATTATATAAAAAATAATCAATATAAACAAATTAACTTTTATAAAAACTAAAATTTCATTAACTTGAAAGGAAAATTACAGTAACACTTAAGAAATAAAAGAAAATATAAATATTAAAAATACAAAACATAGATATTAAAACTGTGAACCATAGATAAGTCTACATATTATATTTTTTTTGCAGTCACGTTTTGGCCTTTAACACCAATTCTTTTTCGCGTCCGATAAGGCTACTAATATATTTCATTAAGATTTCTATGACACAAATTTTTTCCTTCTCTTTTACAACACTCAATTATTGCTCTAAATTAGTTTTCAAGTTATCATCATTATGAATTGTTTTCTTTAATGTGAAACTTACTAAGGATGTTTACATGGTTCTGCCATATGGTTTTGAACATAAAAAATTCTTTAACAAGGTATGCAAGCATGAGAAGTCCATCTATAGACTGAAACAAGCATCTCGCAGCTAAAATCTTTGCTTCCATGAAAATGACAAGAAGTTTGGATTTTCTAGAAGTAAAGATGATTAATGTGTATATGTCAAAGCTAGTGGAAGCGTAGTGACCTTCCTAGTTCTATATGTTAATGACATACTCCTTATAGGAAACAATATTTTAACTCTACAAGATGTAAAGTCTTGGCTTGGGAGTTGCTTTGATATGAAGGATATAGGAGAGGCTACATACATTCTTGAAATAATAGTTTTGTAACATCCCATTTTCACGACTAATTTTTTTTTCATTTTCTTTAAAGTAAAATTTCCCAATTATAAAACCATCTTAAGAAAACCATATGTTCCCAAATATAATTATTAAAAATCAGAGTGTTATAATGAACACGAAATCTTCAATGTTGTTGATGAGTGTATATAGTCCCGCCTTTGCCTTCCCATAGTCACCGATGATACCTGAAATAATAACAATTGGATAAGTATTAAGCTTAGTGAGTTTCCCCCAAAAGACCACATATGATAAATATACAAGCATACATAACAGCCCACAACCACCCGGTTGGAATGCCCAGGACCAATCAATCCTTGGACTGGAATGCCAACATGCAAAGGGTCCAATCAGCCATCGGGCTGGAATACCCATTGTTTATTGGCCTACCACCTCACCCCAACCATTCTTCTCGAGCCTCCATGCTTACGGCTTACATTTGGTTCGCACCGGGTATCTTAGCGTACAACACAAAGCAGGACCACCTCAACCCACTACTACCATATACCGACATATAAACAACCAGGATCAAGTAGGCACATAATACATGCAAATAGATATCATACAACTCACTACCACCTACTAGTCCTCTCACAACACATAGTCTCGCTACCAACTAACCTTTATGAAAGTGTAACCATAAGTACCTAGAGGTGAGATAGCCACCTAAACAGATAATCCTTCTCTAGATCCACAACCAAGTGAGAAACATGCAAAAAAACCTAGATCAAGAGTTCTCAAGCTATCCTACATGACTACATACAGTCCCCAGGGCACTCTACTAGCTTATAACCAATAAGTAAGGATAGACACACAGTTATAACATATCACTACAGCATAACAACATCCTATATACCAAGATACATATCTAATAGATCACTACAACATAGCAACATCCTATATACCATGATACAGTTTTAACAGATCACTATAACATAGTAACCTCCTATATACCAAGATACATATCTAACAGATCACTACATCATAGCATCATACTAAGTATCAACAATCTAAGGAATACATGACCTTATATACTCAGAGGTGAGATAGACACTCGGACATGTGATCCTACTCTAGATCCACAACCAAACGAGGAACATGTAAGAAAGCCTAGATCAAGTGTAACGTCCCAAAAAAACAGTAATAATTTTTTTGCATTTGATGTCTATCAAATCATTCATCAATTGTCTCAAAATCAAACATCAAGTCACAATATTCAAAACATCATAGTATAATTATTCAGAATGTGGAAATCATGAGGGGAGGATGTTGTGCCATCACGTTGGGCCCTTCCCTTTCGAACCGAAAGTACCTGAAACAATAAACATAAACTATAAGCACAAAGCTTAGTGAGTTTCCCAAAGTACCACATAACAAAACATACAACTAGGCTTAACCATGGGGTATAACCAACCTAATATACATGTATGGGCCCCGCCCTGGGGTGTATTTCATCCCGACCAACACATATGGGTCCAACACTGGGGCCTCGCCCTGGGGTATCTTTCAACCCGATCATACAATAGTGGGCCCCGCCATGGGATCTATTTTAACCCATCATACAAACTCATATAAACCACACAACAATTATTAGCTTAAATAACACAATAATGGGTCGACATTGGTTCCTTCGCCCATGAATACTTGTGAGAAAACTTACATCACAGACATATGATAAAACTGAATTGCACGCCGCAACAAGATCAAATCTACCAGTCACCTTAATGAATTCAGTGACATAATATCAACATACAAATCAAATACCTAAAATACCCATATGTCAAACCGTAGTCAAAATCCAGGTCAAAGTTAATTGAGTCAACCGAGTTGACTCAGTGAGTAAGCTGGGCGTACTACACGGTTGACCAGAATCGGGGAGCTGACCACGTACGCACAACGTACCCCTTGGTACACCCAACGTATGCGTTTGCCTTCAACTTCATCCATTAAGTGCTTAATCGTTAAGTACTTATGCCCAAAATCTAGATCTAGAGTCTAAGAGGTGATCTTAACCATAAAGTTTCCAACTTTATGGTTTTGCATGGCTATTAAGACCTTAACAAAAAAAAAACCTCGATTTTTCACCCATTAAGACAACCTAGACCATTCATGGGAAGAAACCAATGACCAAGATCCCATTTTTATGTCTTAACGCAACCTAAAACATATCAAAAGGACAACTCAAATGTCTTGCACTATTCCATACTCACAAAGATCAATATTGGGACAAAAAGGTGCCAAATTTAAGCTAAAAATAGATCTAAATGAAATACTCATAAATGTTGGAGCTTTATACCTCCAAAAGATGCACAAAGCGACAACGATGTTTGATGCAAAGCCTTGAGTGACACACCACAACGTCAAGGTTCTTCCTTCTCCTCCAAAAGCTCCTAAATGGAACAAAAAGGCTCTTCACACACTTTAGGGTTTCGAAATGAGGAAGGAGGCTGAAGATAAAGAGGGTACATGAAGATAAATAAGGCACTCACACACTTTAGGGTTTCGACATAAGGAAGGAAGCTGAAGATAAAGAGGGTACATAAGGCCATAAAGATGATTAAATAGGGTCCAAACCCTAAAACTTAGGGTTTGTACCCTAGCTACGTATGCCCAGCGTACTCAAAGTATGCCCAACATATGCATACTTGGCAAAACTTACGGAAATGCCATTGGGGACGAATCTTGCAAACAAATCATAATGCAAGGGTCAAAAGAGAATACCTGAAAAATTAAGATGTTTCCGCTCTCCCATACTTGAACTAGACTTCGTCCTCGAAGTCTGTTGTTGGGAATAAATGATCCCATATCCATTCGGAACCTTTTCGATGCTGCCACTGGACCTTGACCAGAGACACTTCTTTGTTGTGTAGAGCCTTCGTCTTCCGATCAAAGATCATCATCGGTCTCTCCACATAATTCATGTAACCATCAAACTGGATGTCATCCAGAGGAATAATTGCAGAATCATCGACCACACACTTCTGAAGCTGAGACAACATGGAAGGTGTTATGGATATTGCTGAGCTCATCAGAAAAATCCAGTCGGTATGCAACGTTGCCCACCTGGGCTGATATCCTCAAAGGACCAATGAATTTGTGGCCCAGCTTTCCCCGATTTTGAAATCAGATGACAGCTTCAGAAGCACCAAATCTCTTACTTGAAACTCGAGGTCCGAATGCCACCGATCTTCATAATGCTTCTTCCAGCTCAATGCGACTCACATCCTATCGCGCACCTACTGAATCAACTTAGTGGTATTGAGTACAACCTCAACACTCCCCATGACCCAATGCCTGACTTCCTCCCAGTAAACTGGGTTCCTGCACCTCCTTCCATATAACATCTCAAACGGTGGTCGGTCAATACTGGCATGATAACTATTGTTATATGAAAACTCGGCCAGTGGAAGTTAAGTATCCCAACTCCCTCCAAAATCTAGCACACAAGCCCAAAGCATATATTCGAGCGTTTAGATCATCCTCTCGCTTTGGCTGTCAGTCTGGGGTGGTATGCTGTACTAAAATATAGTTGAGTACCCAATTCCTCATGAAGCTTTCTCCAAAACCTAGAGGTGAAACGAACATCCCGGTCTGCAACCATCGAAACTGGCACCCTGTGCCGAACTCCCACCTCCTAAACGTAGATATCAACTAACTTCTCAATAGACATGCTCTCAAAAATCGTTATGAAATACACACTCTTTGTTAATCTATCAACAATAACCCAGATAGAATAAACTCCACGTGTCGTCCTTGGTAGCTTTATGGCTAAATCCATTGTAATCTTTTCCCACCTCCACATGTGAATGGTTAAAGGGATGCATCTTACTGTGAGGTCTCTAATGTTCGGCCTTGACCTTTCTGCGATTTAGGCACCGCTCAACAAACCAAGCTATTTCTCTTTTCATACAGGGCCACCAATAACTCAACCTCAGATCCTTAGACATCTTCGTGTCCTTTAGATGGATAGAAAACTTTGACTTATGTGCCTCCTCCAGAACTGTCTGCTTCACCCCACCTATTGTTGGAACCCAGACTCTACCAAATTGAGTCAAAACCCCGACTGTCTCTGACAAATAAGGGAATCTGTCCCCCGATCCGCTCAGCCTTACAGCTTAAAGCATCTGCCACTACATTGACCTTCCCAGGGTAGTATAGGATCTCACAATCATAATCCTTTACCACATCCAACCATATCTGTTGTCGCATATTCATATTCGGCTGGTCCAATATGTACCTCAAACTCTTGTGGTCAATGTAGATGGTACATTGAACACCATATATATAATGTCTCCAAATATTGAGGCTAAAAACCATGTCCCCCCAACTCCAAATCGCTTGACCCCTATGCATAAGAACAACTCCTAAACCTGAAATAGAGGCATCACAGAAAACCACGAAATCATCGAAACCCGCAGGAAGCGTAAGAATCGGGGCCTCACACAATCTCTGCCTCAGAGTCTCAAAAGCCAAATGTTGATTGGGCCCCCATCGAAAAGTCACATTCTTCTTTGTCAAGCAAGTCAAAGGCACTATAATCTTGAAGAAATCATGGATGAATTCCCGATAATACCCTGTGAGACCTAGGAAACTCTAAATCTTAGATGGGGTCCTCAGAACCTCCCATCGCATCACAATATCGATCTTGGCTGGGTCAACCAATATACCTTTCTTATTGACAATGTACCCCATGAACTGCACCATGCGTAACCAGAACTCACATTTAGAGAATTTGGCGTAAAGCCTTGCCCTCCTCAAGGTCTCCAACACCTCTCGCAAATGTTTCTCATGCTACTCCTTGGTCTTGGAATGGACCAAAATATCATCAATGAATACTATCACAGATCGGTCCAACATAAGCCTGCACACTTGGTTCGTGAGATCCATGTACACTGTTGGTGCATTATTAAGCCCGAATGGCATCACCACAAACTCGTAATGACCATAATGGATCCTGAAGGTTGTCTTCAGCATAACATCATCCCTGACCCTAATCTAATTGTTCCCCGATCATAAATTAATCTTGGAAAATGAAGATGCACCCTGAAGTTGATCAAACAAATCGCCAATCCTCGAAAGTGGGTAACGGTTCTTCACCGTTAGCTTATTCAACTCCAAGTAATCAATGCATATTCTGTGTGAACCATCGTTCTTCTTCAAAAAAAGAATCGGTGTTCCCCACAGAGAGCTTCTCAGAGGAATAAAACCCTTGTCTAGTAGCTCCTGAAGTTGCATAGACTGGGGGTGCTCGTTTGGATTGATCAGTTTGATCCAATCCAATCAAGTGAATCGAAATTGATTTCGGTTTTCAAAACATGGATCCGAATAGTCTAAACTAAATTCAAATCCGATCCGATCCGATCCGATCCAATTATAATTCGGTTGGATCGGTTTTTATAATTTGGTTTTCAAAAACCAAAACATTTTAAAACAACATATAATTATAATATTACCCAATTTTACACAAGAAACTAAAAAAATTATTTAGTTGTGATTCGAAATTTTTAACAACTACTAAGCATATCTGCTTAGTAGTTGTGAAAAATTTCGAATCATATTGATGGTTTTTTTATCGGGTGAAATGTTTTGAACCTATTTGAAAAAATAAATTACAAAATTAATAGATAACTATAAATATATATTATACATAAATAAATAATAAATGTTTATTCGGTTTTTTTGGACTATTTGGTTCTTATTTTATAAACCAAAACCAATCCAAAATAATAATTCGGTTTTGTTGAAAACCAATCCAAAAATCCGAATACCCGAACCAAATAGTCCAATCTAAATCGTCCAATTGGATAATTCGGTTTTATTCAAATAATGAACAACCCTAACACAGACAACTCTTGTATCTATGGTGGTGACAGGCGATACGATGCCTTGGCTATCGGAGCCACACCAGGAACTAGATCAATCCAAAACTTAGTCTACCTCTCGGGAGGAACTCCTTGTAAATCCTTGGGAAACACATCAGGGAAATCTCGAACAATGGGAACCCACTCAACGCCGACGTGCCCTCAACTCTAGTGTCTGCAAAATAAGGTAGGAAAATAGAACAACCTTGCTGCAGGTATCTCATGGCCCTTGTAGCTGAATAGAGAGTTAGACCATATGAAGCTCTCTCGCCATGAATAACTAGTTCTCCCCCACTTGGGGTTCAAACTCTCACTAACTACCACTCACAATCAATCATGGCCTCATTGGGGCCCAACCAATCCATCCTGATGGTAACCTTTGATCCTATCAAAGGAATCAACACCAAATCAATAGAGGATCTCTCACTAAACAGATTCAGGACACACTCGCGATGAACCCTCGACGCATTCACGGTACGGTCATCCGCAATCTCTGCCTCTAGTGGAAAATCCAAAGTCCCAGGAGCATCAAAAAATTTATTGCTAAGTGCAAGAGATACAAGGGATTGGGTAGCACCTGAATCAAATAGAACATGAGCAATCATACCATTGACCAAAAATGTCCCTATACAAGATCAGAATAATCATAAGCATAAATAAAGAAAGAAATAAAAGATAGAGTTAATTCATATACAATAACCACATCTGGCACTGCACGAGCCTCATCGGTGGTCAGCTAAAATGCCCTGATCTTCACCACAAGAGCCTCCGCCTTGCCCTGGCAATCCTCAGGGTGGCTGGCACAGGCGCCGCCACTGTTCCCCCTGACAATCTCGGATAATCGTCATTTTTATGGCTAGTCTGACTATAATGAAAGCAAATCAGAGCACTCCTGGGGTAGTCCTTACTCATGTGACCCGACTAACCATAGCAAAAACGTACTGAACCCGACACTTGACACACCCCACCATGCGTCTTACCGCACTTACGGAAGTGGCTACAGCCCCGCGGGCCTGTAACAACTCAAAAATCACAACCAAATTAAAATTTTCAAATCAACCCATTTACTAATAAAATTGTTTACAAAACCACTGATTTCAAAACAGAGTTCCCCAATATCAATAACATAAATCAGGATGTGTGTGATCAAGCCTTCACCTTCCCGAGGTCATCAGAAATACCTGAAACAATAAACTAAAACCGTAAGCCAAAGGTTAGTGAGTTCCCCCAAAGTACCACCACATAGAACACATATCATAAATGAACAAGCATGCTGGGTCCAATCAGTCATCGGACTGGAATACCCCTGGCCCAATAAGTCATCGGACTTGAATGCCAATATACATCGGGTCCACTCAGTCATCGGACTGGAATACCATTAGGCCCACAGTACGAGTCTGGCATACCAACCTGCCCTCAGATTGTATCTAGAATTCTCCCGAGCCCTCAATATGAGTTTGGCATGCCAATCGAGCCTCATCTCATATCTGAATGCTCCTGGGTTTGTTGGCTACAACACAAAGCAATACAACCTCAACCCAACACAATATGTCGACATATAACATATAACAAACGTAATCAATAGATAGATAATAATGCAGTCAGAAATGACAGGTAGTCCTATAGATCTACCGGTCTAAGCATATCAACAACTAGCATATAATCATATAAATCTATCCCATACTTAGTGTATCAACGTATAGCAGGATATCAATTCAATGGGACGGCCTTGGTGCCTTTGACATGTAAGTACAGTGAGAAACTCACCTCACATCCTGACGAAAAACTGATCAATACTCTGACCCCGAAGACCGGCTCCACTTAAGTCCTAAATGTCCAAACATTTCCCATTAATAAAATAACCACAATTTCCTGAATTACCCTTGGTCAAACACGGTCAGAACTAACAAGTCAACTGATTCAACCCAACCGAGTCAACCCAGCCGAGTCGACTCAGGGTGAGTACGTTAAGCGTACTCCGGATGTACCGGGGGGGGGGGGGGATACTCGAGTTGACTGGAAAATGGGGGAGTGGACTGTGTACGCATGGCGTACACAGAGGTACACATGGAGTACGCTAAAAATCTTATTTTTTCCATTAAGTGCTTAATACATTAAGCATTCACGTCCAAACTGCAGATCCAAGGCTAAATTACCCTCAAGAGTCATAAAGTTTCTAACTTTATGACTTTGCATGTCCATTAAGTGCCCAATACCCCAAAGTACAACAACTTAATGCATTAAAACATTCTAAAGAATGCATGGAGCAAAACTAACCATCAAGACCACATTTTTATGACTTAAGACCCTTCATAAGGTCAGAAAGGTCGACTTAATGGGTCAAGAACATGCCATGCTCAAAAATCACCATTTTGGGACAAATAGTAACTTAATAGAATGAAATGTCTAGATTGTAATGCTTGTGTTTCTGGGCTTGTCATTAATGTTGATATAATAGTCTAGGTTAACCTTTGTAACCCATTCTGAAATAGTAAAAGTGTATTATTTGAGTATTATATGTTTTGTGCTTAATTATGTGTCTTAATGTAATTAAGAATAAAAATAAGCGTCAAAATAAAATGTTAGATAAAGATGATATCTATGGAAAATGTTGTAGTAGTTGAAATGAGGTTTCCAAATATATAGAGAATGCCGAAATCCGAGTTATAACGAAGAAATTATGAATTGTCGAAGTTTCGCGACAGAACCGACAATCCTGAATGACGTAAAAAGTGACATTTACGTTAGAACGATATTTAGCCTTAGTGATCTAAAAGAGTATCATAGATTTCGTTAAACCGAGAGCGTGCATAAAAAGAACGCCCAAATCTGACTTCGTATGAGGAAGTTATGATTTTCTGAAGTTTTGACTTAGCAGTATGCAACCCGAATACTCGATTCGAGATCGAGTGATTGTTGGTCTAAACAATCTAAATGAGAATCGAAGATCTCGTTAATAGTAGTAGAGCGATAAAAAGATAGGCGTAAAGGGACGTCGTATGAAGAAGTTATGAATTTATAATGGAGTTTTCTTGTCCCGACCTACTAAAAATAAAATCAAAATTTTCCAACGGAGTCTAAACGAAAGTTGTAGAGCGTAGTCTCACCTATGCGTGGATATAAAGAACGTCAAAAACGGAGTTCGTATGAAGAAGATATGAATTTTTGAAGTTTATTAAATAATTAATATATAAATTTAATTATTAAATCCGACATTATCCGAAGGGGAGTCACCGGACTTATCCGGGTTACGCCCAGCGTAAGGCTATACGCCCAACATACAACGAAGCATGACAAACCTCACATTCGAGTTCTTCGGATACGTAAGCAGTGACGATTTCGTAGGCAATACGCCCCGCGTAAGGCAGTACACCCAGCGTACTGCGAGGCCTCAGCCTCCTATAAAAGGGTTGCGAGGGCAGCCGACTCCATTTGCCAAATTCTCTTCTCTTTCTCCCGTTTTGCATCGTTTTGCGTGCCAGAAGTATCCCGAAGCCCCGATATCAATCCCGAGCCCCGAAGCAAGTTCCGAAGCCCCGAAGATCCCGAGAAGTGCATTTCCCGAGCCGAAGCTCTGCTCGTGAGAAGCCTGGTTTTTGTGAAGATCTTCCAGATCTACTGAAGAATACTACTTCTACAAGTCGTAGTGCTGTTCGATCATCTTCTGATCAAGTGAGTGTGTAGTTACTTTCTTATAACGCATAATTATGAAGTATTTTATACGAAATACATGTTATGTGTATAATTTTGTTGTTATTGATGGGTTTTGGACATAAGAACTTTACCTATGTTCACATACAACCCTATAGCTTGGATCTAGGTTTCACAAATTGAACATGCAACATATGCAAGACTTTCATAGCTAGTCACAAATGTCACTCCTCTAATGGCTTACAAACACCAACTAGCAAGAAAATGATTTGATAGAGATGAGGAAGAGGGAAATCGGCTCTATGGTTTCTCCAATCACAAGGATGGCCAATTTCCTCAACCCTATGGGTCTATTTATACTGTGAGCTTCTAGGGTTTCACCCTTAAACCCTAATTGGATAACTTAGCCTCAAAGCAATCCAAATCCCTTCCTGGATAAGCCCTTGGACGATTTCTAGGTGATCCATATCCCTAAAATCGTCCAACCCTATATCCATAAGGATTATCAGCTCAAAATACAACTTTCACACATTTGACAGTTTATACCCCTTTATTCAATTAATCTCTTTAAGTCACCAAATTAATTCTTAATTAATTTATGACTTAAATTAATCAAATAATATTATTATTCCTTTAACATATTATTCTTATAATATATTAATAATAATATCTCTTCTCTCTAAATCACCCTATCAAGTTGCTATGGTGAAGGTAACCCAAAAGGACCATGTATAACCGGGTCAAGTACTTACCAAATATAGTTACAGCCTTAGACACTAATCCAACAGTCTCCCACTTGGATAAGTCTAGTAACTATAAACGTAAACACAATCCGATTTGCAATCGTAGCTCTCAAAGACGCTGTCAACGCTGATCTTATCAGTAACGTGTCCTTTAGATAAGGGATCGTATAGCCCTCTGTTTTGATATCGTGCAGAAGATTTCATAAGACATTGTCATACTCATTGTCTAGCAACTATTTTCTTGATCTCAGATTTATTTGACATAGAACTTAACGCCTGTGTTTCCGGGCTTGCCATTTTTAGCAATGTAATAGTCTAGGTTAACCTTTGTAACCCGTTTTGAAATAATAAGAGTGTATTATTTGAGTATTATGTGTTTTGTGCTTAATTGCTTAATTATGTGGTTTGATTAATTAAGAATAAAAATAAGCGTCAAAATTTAAGTGTATAATAAACTTAATATCTTTGGATAATGTTGTAGTAGTTGAAACGAGGTTTCCGGATATATATAGAACGCCCAAATCTGACTTCGTATGAGGAAGTTATGATTTATCGAAGTTTCGATTTAGCGGTATGCACCCTGAAATACTCGATTTGAGATCGAGCGGTTTTTAGCCGAAGCAATCTAAACGAGGATCGAAGGTCTCGTTGTTGGTATCAAAGTGATAAAAAGTTAGGCGAGAACGGACGTCAAACGAAGAAGTTATGAATTTATAACGAAGTTTTTCTGTCGCTGCCTATTAAAAATTAATAATAAAAATAAATTCGAAATTAGCCGACGAAGTCTAAACGAAAGTTGTAGAGCGTAGTCTCACCTTCGCGTGGATATAAAGAACGTCAAAAACGGAGTTCGTATGAAGAAGATATGAATTTCCGAAGTTTATTAATTATTTTGTATTTATTTTTAATCTTTAATTCCGGCATTATCCGAAGGGGAGTCAGCGGTCCGATCCGAAGTACGCCCCGTGTACTCCGAGGATGTCGACACTCGCAGCAAGTGGCTTCGGATGACGAACGTAGTGACGATTTCGGACTTGTACGCCCCGCGTACGTGCGAGGCTCAGCCTCTATAAAAGGCTTGCGAGGGCAGCCGAGAGTTTTGTTCATTTTCTCTCTTCTCTCTCCCGTTTTGCATCGATTTGCGTGCCAGAAATACCCCGAAGCCCCGGTATCATAATCAAGCCCCGAGGCAAGTCCCGAGATCCCAAAGATCCCGAGAAGTGCGGTTCCCGAGCCGAAGCTCTGCCCGCGAGAAGTTCGATTTTTGTAGAGATCTTCCAGATCTGCTGAGGATTACTACTTCTGCAAGTCGTAGTGCTGTCCGATCGTCTTTTGATCAAGTGAGTGTATACTACCTTTCATAAACACGATAATAATACAAGTATGGTTCGAGTGTATTAAGTATATTGTTGTTTATATGTGTGAGTGTGTAGTTACTTTCTTCTAACGCATGATTATGAAGTATTTTATACGAAATACGTGTTATGTGTAGAATTTGTTGTTATGTGTGTGAATGTATGTTTACCCTCTTCCATCTCATAGATCTGAATTGCTTTCTATGAAATACGTGTTACGTGGGTATGCCTCATCTGTTATGTGGAATATATATTGAATGAAAATGATATACATATTTCAAACTATGTATGAAAGTATATATTTTATCTACTAATATGTTGGGTAGAACATGGGTAGATAGTTGGTGTGTAATAAACAGATGAGAGGCCTCGATGTTGTTGTTGTTGTTGATCTAGTTATTCAGCGGAGTATGGATAACGACCACAGACTCTTTCTAGACAGTCCAGTGGAACGGTAGCAGGTTCATAACCTGTAGGTGTTGTGAACGATGTGTTCACCGGTGTACTCTATCCCCCTCATGGTTGCCTTTAGGATATCTATTGTTGAGGAAACCCCTTAGCAGTGATGTCCGTCCCGATGAAAATCCTAGATTAGGTCCCTTGAGATAGATGTTATTTTAGGGACGTAAAGTGAGGATAACGGGAATGGGTAATCGGGATAGTGATTGGTTGGTGAAATTAAAAATAATTTATTTATTGTGGGTTGAAAACCCTATATGCTCACCAGGCTCCCAAGCCTGACCCACTCAGTTTTATTTGTATTACAGGTAGTGGCGCGAGGGCATAAGATGGTTGAATCATCAAGTTGTTTTGTTTACAAGTCTGTATATGTATATATTTGTTGAATGACTTGTAATGTTATCGTTTATGCTTTATGGTCTGTATCGGAACATGACATCCCGAGTTTTGATTATATAATGAAAATGCATCTCTTGATGAAATGCTTTGATAAATATTATTTTATCATGTTTTGTTTTGGGAACAAATTCCGCAACTCTTTCAAATCAAAAGGATTTACTCTGAAATTATTTAAAAGCATAAATGAAAATCGGTATTTTTCTGGCCGTGATTTTGGGGATGTCACAGTAACGAAGCATGACTCATCATAGAACGAACCATGTCTAACAGGGTTCGATTGTGCCTTTCTGCCACACCATTCAACTGCGGTGTCCTAGGTGGCGTCAATTGTGAAACTATTCCACATTCCTTGAGATAGTCATGGAATTCAAGACTTAAGTACTCTCCTCCTCGATCGGATCGAAGCATCTTGATTTTCCTGCCCAATTGATTCTCCACTTCATTCTTGAACTCTTTGAACTTTTCAAACGTTTCAGACTTGTGCTTGATTAAGTAAATATACCCATATCTACTGTAATCATCGGTGAAAGTCACGTAGAAGCGGTTTCCATCCTTTGTGGTGGATCTGAAGGGTCCACATACATCAGTATGTATGAGATCCAATAAACCCTCACCCCTCTCACAAGTGCCAGTGAAGGGTGACTTGGTCATCTTTCCAAGTAAACAAGATTCACATGTGTCATCTTCCCGAAGGTCGAATGACTCCAACACTCAATCCTTTTGGAGTTGGGCTATGCGCTTCTTGTTGACATGTCCAAGACGACAATGCCACAAAGACGCTTTATCCATACTATTGGAAGAATCTATACACAACACATCATTTCCTAGGTTATCTACAACCATAACAATTTCATATATTCCATTACAAGGCATAACTTCAAAGTATAAAACACCATTTCGATAAGCATAAATAGAACCATTCATATTATTAAACGAATATCTAAATCCTTGTCTAAACAAACCATGAAATGAAATGATGTTTCTTGCCATATCTGGCGAGTAGCAACAATTATTTAAATCTAGACCTAATCCATTACTTAGCACTAAAGAATACACTCCAATCTTGGTGACAGACGACGATCTTCTGTTTCCCATGATTAGATTTATTCTTCCTTGCTCCACTTCTCTATCTCTTCTTAGTCCCTGCAAGTCAGAAAAAATGTGGTAACCACATCCTGTGTCAAGAACCCAAGAAATTGTGTGAGATGAATTACTAGATTTAATTGTGTATATACCTGAAAAATATGGCTTGATATTTCCATCCTTGATGGCTTGCAGATATTCCGGGCAGCTTCTCTTCCAATGCCTTATCTTGTGGCAATGATGGCACTCTGCCTCCTTCGGGTTAGGGTTGGGCTTAGCAGGATCAACTTTGGTCCCACTAGAAGAGGAACCATCTTGGGACTTTCCTTTGCAGTGGCTCTTTGAAGGAGCCTTCCTCTTCTTTCCCCTTCCCTGCCCTATAGCCAAAACAGGAGCAGCGGTTGGTGCGGGAGTGAGTGTAACACACTTGTCCTTTAGGTTGCTCTCAACAGTCCTTAGGAGTCCTTGGAGTTTGCTTAGGGTGACCTCTTCCTTGTTCATGTGGTAGGTCATCCTAAATTGGTTGTAGCATGAAGGCAAGGAATGAAGAACAATGTCGATGGCCAAATCTTCCCCAAAGTTAACATTTAACTTGCAAAGACGATCAACATATTGTTGCATCTTTTGCAAGTGCACAGTCAACGATTCTCCATTTCCCATCTTAGCGGTGATCATGTTAGTGATGATCTCGTAGCGCTCTTGCCTCGCGCTTTGGTGGTACCTCTCTATCAAGTCTTGATGCATTTCATACAGATACATTTCCTCGTAGGACTTTTGGAATTCTTGGTTCATAGTGGCTATCATGATGCAATGAACTTTCGTTGCATCACCTTCGTGTGTCTCAAAGACAGCCATCTCTTCGGAAGTAGCGATTTCCAGGTTGACCTCTAGATCTTTTCGTCGAGGACATACTCTTTGTCCTCGTAGCGTGCAATGGTGTGAATGTATCTTATCTATTCGCTAAAGTTGGTACCATCGAAGGTCACCTTTTGGCAAAGACTCATTAAGGTGAATGAGTTGGCAGCAACATTGTTTGCGTTCGACATCTACAACTAGAAAGGACAAAGTTTGATAAGAATTTGGATCCCTAATTAAACACCCAAAAATGAAAATTTAGGGCTAGGACCCAACAACATTATTTACATATTAGAAAAGGGATGCCGTAATCCAATCATGCAAATAATTTGGAGGTAAGTGAATGACGATTCACTAATTCTTCACCACGAAAACATAACCTTAAGTTTTATTGAGAATTACTAGATTTAAGAGATTCATTGAACTTTTCAATGGCATATTTAAATCTCGATATGCCCCTCTAGTTTGTCACTGGGATACCGAGGATCACAAAGCTGGTGTGAATTACCATTCAAATCTACATGGTGCCTTCATTGTTACAATCATCTATTCGATGTGCCGGTAAACCACACACGCTCCATCGAACTATGATAAACAATGAATCACCCTTTGCCACCTTTGCTTAGAACCAATTAGTGTGCCGGTAAACCACACACGCTCCACTAACTTCTTAGCAAGGATGCAAAGTGCAATTTCATGGGATTGCATCAATTCACTTTTCCTAAAGTAACTAAGATTGGGAATTTTATAAAATAGTTTAGTTACTTTATAGTTTCATTATACTTATTAATGAGGAGAGAGAGTTACCCTTTTCTACCCGTTCAGCTAACGACCCTCCACCGGTCAAGCAAGCGGTGGGTGTGAGTGTACACCCATTAAGCGTCATTTTATAGGCACCAACCTTATACCCACCTTATAGACCGGCTTCGTGAATGAGACCTACTAACGGTAAGACTAGCATTTTAATTTTACTTATATATTCACTAAGCCTTTAATAATATAATAATTTAGGGTTGAATTAAACTATTAATAACAAAATTCAAATTTCAAAACTTCGGGATAGAAATTGAACTTTTCAAACTATAGGGATCAAATAACAAATAATTCAAATTAAACAATTAATTTCATAATTATCTATATTTGACCCAATTAAATTTTAGTCATTAGATAATTACCAAATAATCTTAAATAGTCCAATATTTATCACATAAATAATCAATATTTAAAAGATTTGAAATTATCTATATTTATGTCAAAGATAATCATTAAATTAAGTTAAAATTCGGATTTTTACATAATAAAACGATTTAGGTATTAATCCAAGACAAAACAGCAACAAAATCCTGAATTATCCTCTGTCTGACGCTTGAACTCGCCAGTCAAGCTTTGAACTCGCCGAGTCCAAACACTGACTCACCGAGTTGGGTCGACAGAGGGCAAGAAAAACGATTTTCAGCAAGCAAAATAGTTAAGCATCACATTCAATTGAAACCAATCATGGCTCTGATACCACTGATGGGTTTTAGACATAAGAACTTTACCTATGTGCACATACAATACTATAGCTTGGATCTAGGTTTCACTAATTGAACATGCAACATATCCAAGACTTTCATAGCTAGATCTAATGTAAACTAACACTTAAAACATATGAAAACAAATCTAGAATGCTACCTTGAGTTACTTGCTTGAAAACCTTCTTCTTCTTGGAGCTTAGAGTCACAAATGTCACTCCTCTAATGGCTTACAAATACCAACTAGCAAGAAGATGATTTGATAGAGATGAGGAAGAGGGAAATCGGGTCTAGGGTTTCTCCAATCACAAGGATGGCCGATTTCCTCAACCATATGGGTCTATTTATACTGTGAACTTCTAGGGTTTCACCCTTAAACCCCAATTGGATAACTTAGCCTCAAAGCAATCCAAATCCCTTTCTGGATAAGCCCTTGGACGATTTATTGGTGATCCATATCCCTAAAATCGTCCAACCCTATATCCATAAGGATTATCAACTCAAAATACAACTTTCACACATTTGACAGTTTATACCCCTTTATTCAATTAATCTCTTTAAGTCACCAAATTAATTCTTAATTAATTTATGACTTATATTAATCAAATAATATTATTATTCCTTTAACATATTATTCTTATAATATATTAATAATAATATCTCTTCTCTCTAAATCACCCTATCAAGTTGCTATGGTGAAGGCAACCCAAAAGGACCATGCATAACCGGGTCAAGTACTTACCAAATATAGTTACAGCCTTAGACACTAATCCAACAGTTATGTGTGTGAATGTATATTCACTTCCTTCTATCTCATAGATCTGATTTATTCTCTATGAAATACGTGTTATGTGGGTGTGCCTCATCTGTTATGTGGAATATGTATTGAATGAGAATGCTATACATGTTTTAAACTATGTATAAAAATATATATTTTATCTACTAATATGTTGGGTAGAACATGGGTAGATAGTTGATGTGTGATAAACAGATGAGAGGCCTCAATGTTGTTGTTGTTGATCTAGTTATTCAGCGGTGTATGGATAACGACCACAAACTCTTTCTAGAAAGTCCTGTGAACGCTAGCAGGTTCATAACCTGTAGGTGTTGTGAACGATGTGTTCACCGGTGTACTCTATCCCCCTCATGGTTGCCTTTAGGATATCTATTGTTGAGGAAACCCCTTAGCAGTAATGTCTGTCCCAATGAAAATCCTAGATTAGGTCCCTTGAGATAGATGTTGTTTTAGGGACGTAAAGTGAAGATAACGGGAATGAGTAATCCGGTTATTGTTGGTTGGTGAAATTAAATATAATTTATTTATTGTGGGTTGAAAACCCTATATGCTCACCAGGCTCCCAAGCCTGACCCACTCAGTTTTATTTGTATTACAGGAAGTGGCGCAAGGGCATAAGATGGATGAATCATCGAGTTGTTTTGTTTACAAGTCTGTATATGTATATATTTGTTGAATGACTTGTAATGTCATCGTTTATGCTTTATGGTCTGTATCGGAACATGACATCCCGAGTTTTGATTATATAATGAAAATGCATCTCTTTATGAAATGTTTTGATAAATATTATTTTATCATATTTTGTTTTGGGAACAAATTCCGCAACTCTTTTAAATCAAAAAGGATTTACTGTGAAATTATTTTAAAAAACATAAATGAAATCGGTCTTTTCTGGCCGTGATTTTGGGGATGTCACAGTTGGTATCAGAGCATTAGTTTAAGCGAAGTAGGAATTTGTAGGATTTCTAGACTTAAACTTAGAATACTAAGTAGAGATTGTGAGATGTGTGTCTGTTAAATTTTAGACACGAGCACTAGTTTATTTTAGGAAAGTTGCCTAGAATGCTTTTATATGGTAAATGTTATATGTTGCCATATATGATATTAATTGTTCGGATCTATGGTCTGTTGCCGACCGGATCTGGAAACCTTATGTGTTTAGGATTCTAAGTGTATGTCTACGGTATTAGAGCTAACATGTAAACGTTTCAGAGTGATAAGGATGATTTAATTATCTATCATGGATGAGGATCTAATTTCACCTTATTTGGTGTGTAGATCAAAAATGGTAAGAACAAGGAGTGGCGTTGGAAACGCGGATGAAAACAGGAATCAACCGCCAGTGATTGAGCAAATACCTGTTGTAGCAGCAGCACTAGAACCAATAACAATGGCTGGGGTGCAAGCCATGATTCGGGCTATGTTAGCCGAACAAAGGGATGAAATGCGACAGATGTTGCATGATAATAGGGATGAACCTATCATACCTATTGAGGAACCTGAATTGATTCCCGAGCAATCAGAGGAAGGGAAAAATAGTCGCATGGTGAGTCAAGTTGGGACTCAAGGAGAACGAAGGAACGATCTGGAAAGGAGAAACAACAAGGATGGGCGAATGTATAAGAACTTCTTGGGCGCCAAGCCGCCAAGTCTTTTTGGAAGCTCGAAGCCTGTTGAGATTATGGATTGGATCTTCAAAATGGAGATGGTATTTGAAAGTTTCGACTGTAGCAACAAACAAAAGACTGTATTTGCAGTTAGACAACTGAAGACTGGAGTCTTGAGTTGGTGGAAGTTGTTGGCAGATACTATGCCACGAGGAGAAGCCCTGAAAATGTCATGGGAGGAGTTCTTGGAACAGTTAAGGGTGCAGTATTGTTCAGAGATAGATCTGATTGATTTGAACAATGAGTTCCAAAACTTGAAGAAGGGGAGGATGAGCATAGATGACTATGCTACTGCATTCACTGAGAATATGAAGTTATTTCTGTACCAAGTGACAACGGAACTCTCCAAGATTGAGAGGTTAGCTAATGGACTGCCTGCCGACTTTGGTCCGACAGTCAAGATGGCAACTACTTCTGAAAACGGCTGTTCGTGCAGCTAAGAATGTGGAGGCCCAGTATAAGGAAAAGGGTCTGGAAAGGATAGATGTTGGTGAAAAGAGGAAGTTCGATGGAACTTCAGGGTCCAATAAGAAAAACAATTTCTTGAAGTCTAGTTCGAGAGGAGGAGGAGGCGAAGTGAAATGGTGCGAAAAATGTAAGAAGAAACATCATGGAAAATGTGAGGTAGTGGCCACATGTTTTAAATATGGAAAGCCAGGGCACTATGCCAATGAATGAACCCTCTCTAAGAAAGTTTGCTATGGTTGTGGTGAGGAGGGACACATGTCGAGGGACTGCCCGAAAAAGAAGGAGGCAGCTAGACCCAACATTCCGCCAAAGCCGAAGGCGAGAGCATTCCAGATGACACTGGAAGCTGCCAAAGGTGAAGATGATGTCGCTTCAGGTACCTTTCTCGTAAATACATTGCCTGCCCAAATTTTATTTGATTCTGGAGCCAACTACTCCTTTATTTCGCATGAATTTGGTAGGAAACTAACTTTTCCTGTTGATAGACTAGATAATGCCTTATTAGTCGAAGTTGCTAGTGGCAAGTTTGTACCTGTTAGCCATTGTATGAAAAACATCTTAATTGACTTAAATGGGAATAAGTTCCACGAGGAATTATTGCCTATAGAACTTAATGATTTCGACATCGTCTTGGGAATGGATTGGCTTAGCGCCAATGACGCCGAGATATTGTGCAAGAAGAAGATAGTCAAAGTAAACCCGCTTGGGAAAGAGTCGTTTATGGTGTATGGAGATAAACGTAGAGTAAATTCTGGAATCATTTCATTGATGAAATCTAGAAAGTGTTTGGCCAAAGGATGTACGTCGTATCTAGCATTTGTGATAGATGCTAAGAAGGAGAAAAAGGCGATGCAGAGTATTCCTGTCGTATGTGATTATCCAGAAGTATTTCCCGAAGATCTTCCCGGATTACCGCCTAATAGACAAGTGGAGTTTAGAATAGACTTGTTACCAGGGACGACGCCAATAGCAAAAACACCTTATCGATTAGCACCGACCGAGATGAAGGAGCAGATGATGCAACTTCATGAGTTATTGGACAAAGGTTTCATTAGACCTAGTTCATCGCCCTGGGGAGCTCCGGTATTATTCGTAAAGAAGAAAGACGAGACCATGAGGATGTGCATTGATTACAGAGAGCTGAATAAAGCAACAATAAAGAATAGATACCCGTTGCCAAGGATTGATGACCTGTTTGATCAATTGCAAGGTTCGAGCAATTTCTCGAAGATCGATTGTAGGTCAGGATATCATCAGCTGAAAGTAAGAGAGCAGGATATAGAGAAGACTGCATTCAGAACACGATATGGGCACTACTTGTTTTTGGTTATGTCGTTTGGACTAACCAATGCTCCAACAACATTCATGGATTTAATGAATCTGGTTTGTAATCTGTTCCTAGATAAATCTGTGATAGTGTTCATAGATGACATTCTGATTAATTCGAAAAGCCAAGAGGAGCATGGCAGACACTTGCGAGAAGTGTTAGAAGTTTTGAAGAAGGAGAAGTTGTATGCAAAATTCTCCAAATGTGATTTCTGGATTCGAGAAGTCCAATTCTTGGGTCACGTGGTCAACCAAGAAGGTATAATGGTTGATCCAGCAAAGATTGAAGCTATAATGAAGTGGGAACAACCAAAAAGTCCCACAGATATCCAAAGCTTTTTAGGATTAGCCGGATATTACCGAAGGTTTATCCAAGGCTTTTCTTCGATCGCTAGTCCATTGACCACTTTGACCCACAAAGGAGCTACTTATGCTTGGAATGATAAGCATAAAGAAGCATTCGAGAAGCTAAAGAAGAAACTATGTGAGGCACCGATACTTTCTCTACCCTATGGAGTTGAAGATTTCACTGTTTATAGCGATGCGTATGGGGTTGGATTGGATTGTGTTTTGACCCAAAGAGATAAGGTGATCGCATATGCGTCTTGACAATTGAAAAAGCATGAAAAGAACTACCTGACTCATGATTTGGAGTTGGCAGCAGTAGTTTTCGCTCTGAAAATACGGAGGCATTACCTCTATGGCATGAAGTGCAAACTTTTCACTGATCATAAGAGTCTCCAATATCTCTTTAATCAGAAGGAATTGAATATGAGACAACGACGCTGGCTAGAGACTACGACTGTGAGATACTTTACCACCCTGGTAAAGCTAATGTTGTTGCTGATGCTCTCAGTCGGAAAGTCAATCTTGAAAGGAAAAGGCCAAGAGCGTTGAGAATTGAAGTTGTATCGACCATTGTGGAAAGTATAAAGAAAGCTCAAGAGGAAGCTTCTGAGAAGAATGACCGAATGGAGGAACGTTTGAGCAAAACGTTGGTGTTCGGTATAAACAGTCATGGACTGAAGGTGTTCCAAGATCGGATTTGGATACCTAAGACAGGAGGAGTCAGAGATCTTCTGATGGAAGAAGCTCACAAGACCATGTAATCGATTCATCCCGGTAGCACTAAAATATATAGGGACTTGAAACCTTACTACTGGTGGCCAACGATGAAGCTTGATGTTGCAAAGTATGTGGCCGAGTGTGTGACTTGTGCGAGAGTCAAGACACAACATCAGAAACCGTACAGGAGTTTAGAACCATTACATGTGCCTATGGGTAAATGGGAAGACATTGCTATGGATTTTGTCACTAAACTGCCCAGAACAAAGAATGGTCACGACATGATTTGGGTGGTCATTGATCGATTCACTAAGAGTGCGCATTTCATAGCGGCCAAGGAGAAATGGTCTATGGAAAAGCTTATGAATTCTTATGTGAAGGAAATTGTGAGGCTTCACGGTGCTCCGTTAACGATTGTATCAGATCGTGATAGCCGTTTCACCTCGAGGTTTTGGAAAAGTCTACAAGAGGAATTGGGATCCAAGTTGTGTTTAAGTACACCTTACCATCCACAGACGGATGGTCAGAGAGAACGAACGACACAAACACTTGAAGATATGCTGAGAGCATGTACCCTGGAATTCCAAGGCAACTGGGATGAACATTTGCCTTTGGTAGAATTTTCTTACAATAATAGTTTCCACTCGAGCATATAGATGGCACCTTATCAAGCTTTGTATGGACAGAAGTGTCGTACGCCGTCTTGTTGGCTTGAGGCTAGGGAAAAGCAGTTTATGGGACCGGAGATAGTCCATCAAACTGCTGAAAAGTTGAAAATAATTAGGGAAAGACTGTTAGCAGCTCAGGATCGTCAAAAGAGCTACGCTGACAGCAAGCGAAGACCGATGACTTTTGAAGTTGGAGATTCGGTTTTGCTTAAAGTCTCGCCGTGGAACGGACTTATAAGATTTGGTAAAAGGGGAAAATTAAGTCCAAGGTTTATTGGACCGTTTAAAGTTCTTCAGAGGATTGGGAACCAAGCTTACAAGCTCAAACTACCAGAAGAACTGAATGGAATTCATAACACCTTCCATGTGTGTTATTTGAGGAAGTTCACGGGAGAAGTTCCTGACATGATTTCACTTTCGGAGTTGAGAATCGATGAGAACAAAAGGTTGATTGAAGAACCAGAGGCAATCGTTGACCGAAATACTAAGAAGTTGCGACGCAAGATGGTCGAGTTTGTGCTTGTCCGATGGAAACACACGAATGGGCGAATCTCACCTGGGAGACGGAGAGTGACATGATGGGTCGCTATCCACATTTGTTTGTTGATGTGTGATTCCGGGGACGAAATCATTCTAAGGTGGAGAGAATTGTAACGCCTGTGTTTCTGGGCTTGTCATTAATGTTGATATAATAGTCTAGGTTAACCTTTGGAACCCGTTCTGAAATACTAAAAGTGTATTATTTGAGTATTATGTGTTTTGTGCTTAATTGTGTGTCTTAATGTAATTAAGAATAAAAATAAGTGTCAAAATAAAATGTTAGATAAAGCTGATATCTATGGAAAATGTTGTGGTAGTTGAAATGAGGTTTCCGAATATATAGAGAATGCCGGAATCCGAGTTATAACGAAGAAGTTATGACCTGTCGAAGTTTCGCGACAGAATCGGCAACGCTGAATGACGTAGAAAGTGAAATTTACATTAGAGCGATATTTAGCCTTAGTGATCTAAACGAATGTCATAGAGTTCGTTAAAACGAGAGCGTGCATAAAAAGAACGCCCAAATCTGACTTCGTATGAGGAAGTTATGATTTTTTGAAGTTTCGACTTAGCAGTATGCAACTTGAATACTCGATTCGAGATCGAGTGATTGTTGGTTTAAACAATCTAAACGAGAATCGAAGATCTCGTTAATAGTAGTAGAGCGATAAAAAGATAGGCGTAAACGGACGTCGTATGAAGAAGTTATGAATTTATAACGGAGTTTTCTTGTCCCGGCTTGCTAAAAATAAATAATAAAAATAAAATCAAAATTTGCCGACGGAGTCTAAACGAAAGTGTAGAGCGTAGTCTCACCTACGCGTGGATATAAAGAACGTCGAAAACGGAGTTTGTATGAAGAAGATATGAATTTTTGAAGTTTATTAAATAATTAATATATAAATTTAATTATTAAATCCGACATTATCCGAAGGGGAGTCACCGGACTTATCCGGGTTAGGCCCAACGTACAGCGAAACATGACGACCCTCGCATTCGAGTTCTTCGGATACGTAAGCAGTGACGATTTCGGAGGCAGTATGCCCAACGTACTGCGAGGCCTCAGCCTCTTATAAAAGGGTTGCGAGGGCAGCCGACTCCATTTGCCAAATTCTCATCTCTTTCTCCTGTTTTGCATCGTTTTGCGTGCCAGAAGTATCCCGAAGCCCCGGTATCAATCCCAATCCCCGAAGCAAGTTCCGAAGCCCCGAAGATCCCGAGAAGTGCATTTCCCGAGCCGAAGCTCTGCTCGCGAGAAGCCTGGTTTTTGTGAAGATCTTCTAGATCTACTGAAGAATACTACTTCTACAAGTCGTAGTGCTGTCCGATCATCTTCTGATCAAGTGAGTGTGTAGTTACTTTTTCTAACGCATAATTATGAAGTATTTTATACGAAATACATGTTATGTGTATAATTTTGTTGTTATGTGTGTGAATGTGTATTCACTTCCTTCTATCTCATAGATCTGATTTATTCTCTATGAAATACGTGTTATGTGGGTGTGCCTCATCTGTTATGTGGAATATATATTGAATGAGAATGCTATACAGGTTTTAAACTATGTATAAAAATATATATTTTATCTACTAATATGTTGGGTAGAACATGGGTAGATAGTTGATGTGTGATAAACAGATGAGAGACCTCGATGTTGTTGTTGTTGATCTAGTTATTTTCAGCGGAGTATGGATAACGACCACAGACTCTTTCTAGACAGTCCTGTGGAACGCTATCTGGTTCATAACTTGTAGGTGTTGTGAACGATGTGTTCACCGGTGTACTCTATCCCCCTCATGGTTGCCTTTAGGATATCTATTGTTGAGGAAACCCCTTAGCAGTAATGTCCGTCCCGATGAAAATCCTAGATTAGGTCCCTTGAGATAGATGTTGTTTTAGGGACGTAAAGTGAGGATAACGGGAATGCATAATCGGGTTATTGTTGGTTGGTGAAATTAAATATAATTTATTTATTGTTGGTTGAAAACCCTATATGCTCACCAGGCTCCCAAGCCCGACCCACTCAGTTTTATTTGTATTACAGGAAGTGGCGCAAGGGCATAAGATGGATGAATCATCGAGTTGTTTTGTTTACAAGTCTGTATATGTATATATTTGTTGAATGACTTGTAATGTCATCGTTTATGCTTTATGGTCTGTATCGGAACATGACATCCCGAGTTTTGGTTATATAATGAAAATGCATCTCTTGATGAAATTCTTTGATAAATATTATTTTATCATATTTTGTTTTGGGAACAAATTCCGCAACTCTTTTAAATCAAAAAGGATTTACTGTGAAATTATTTTAAAAAACATAAATGAAATCGGTCTTTTCTGGTCGTGATTTTGGGGATGTCACATAGATCTACAAGATGGAGTGATAAAGTTGCAAGCTTTATACCTCATGGAGGTTGCAAAAAAGGAGGTAGTCTCATATCCAAAATGCTTCCAAGCTCCAAGCTCTTCTCACCACCTTTTTCTTCTTTGAAAACACCTCTAAAACACTCCTATGGGATAAAAAATGAACTCTTCTCACTTAGGGTTGCTTGAATATATTTTTCACAGAGGGTGGCTACTGAGGATATGAGGCATGAAGTTATAATGGTGTTTATATAGGGCCAAAACCCTAATATGCGTGTATACCCTGCGAACGAGATGTATGCCCAACATACTAGGGTTCGCCGTAGTATGCTCAGCGTACACATCATACGCCCAGTGTACTAACCTCAAGTCCAAAAATTACCACAATGTCACTATGGGCCAATCTTGCAATCTTTTCAACTTCAGGGGGTGAAAATGCGATATTATTCAAACATAGGGTCATAATTAGAAGTACCTCATCATTGGGATGTTACAGGGCCTCTGAAACTTAAATAAGAAGTCTTGGGCCTCTTAGGCTTGCCAACTGCTGTCTGTACCTGCTCTGGTTTCCGCTTCATTCGAAGCTCCAACTCAATCTCCTGCAGACTTAGGGTCTTGCACCTTGAAAAGCTCACGAACTGCCTGATATTCTCTCTCAACATGTCATGGTATATCGTCTTCCTTGTCACCTCATCCTCAACATACTGCGTGACCAACAAAGCCCGTTCCTTGAATTTGGCGGTAATCTCTGCCATAGTCTCAGTAGTCTGGCGAAGGTCCTGGAACTCCCTCGCCAGCTGTTGCACCTCAATAGCTGGTGCAAACTCCCTCTAGAACCTCTAAACAAAACCCTACCAGGTCATGACTGCCACTGCCACTGCCACTGACCCTACGGCTTGGCTAATCTCCTCTTACCAATATCGTGGTCGGTTCCTTAGCAGGCAGGATGCAAATCTCAAACTTGCCCCCTCAAGGAAAAACTCATCCGCTGAGCATTCTCCATGTTTGCGATCCATCTTCGGCTAGCGATGGGGTCCTTAGCCTCAAAGAACTCAGGAGCTCCACGGGCCTTGAACTCCCAAAATGAGGGAGTTCGAGCTCATATCTGACCCGCAACAATCTCAGCTCGAAACGACCTGAGCCTCTCATCCATCAATTCCATAATCCCTTCTTGATGGTACCAAACATCACAGGAGTAGCATGCAAGATACCGCGAGTAACCTTACCTGAAATGAACTCGTGTAGTTGCTCATCAATCAATTATGTGCCTGAGCCATAACCTGAAGCAGAACTAGAGCCAGAACCTCCTCGAGTAATCATCTCCATCCTCAAACTGAATCACAACATATACATAATCAACATATGACTCGAGGGGATTTTCACTACAAAGGCCTCCTTAGAGTTCCCAGGCATGATATTGTCTCGTATACAGATCATGTGCTTCCAATAGTACGAGCCCACTACTACCTTCCACACATACTTGTACTTTCCTCAAGAGCAGACCTGATTCATCTAAGCCACCACAGTAACCATATATCAATCCTATGCTAAACATCATATATATCCTAGGCTCTCCTAGGAAGTATCAACTCTCACCGCTCTCAATACAAAGAGTCTTAATCAACACTGCGGGTTGCCTTATGCATGAAAATTATACACAAAATAGGATCACATAGACTATCAAATGATGATTATGTCCTAAGTCCACAACCAAACAAGGAATACGAAATAAGGCCAAATCGGTCATTATAAAGTTATATAATCCTAATCGTATGCAACTTTTTAAGCATACACTTAGCAATTAACTGAGCCGATATCAATTCCAAGTAATACATAAGAACACGTTCCCCTAGGCTATAAGGCATCACACAAATTAGACAATTCTATCATATGATTCTTGAAGGTATCCTTAGCCCTAACCTAGCATGTGTAACGTCCCGAAAATCATGACATAAAAATTTTTGTTTTTAGATTAATGAATCGTTAATACATATATTTCTCATAAAACCAGAGCAACTAAGTTTTAGCAAAACATCGACAAATCAAGGTAATTCATAGAAAGCATAAACATGTAGAGTGTGCTTTAAAATCATCCCGAGCCCTTCCATTTGGAAACCGGAGTACCTGAAACATAAACCGAAAACCGTAAGCACAAAGCTTAGTGAGTTCCCCAAAATACCATACAACATACAACCACAGATTATCATGCAACATACATACATTTGTCATGTGCTCCCCCTTGGTCTTTATCTGGAATGACATGGGCTCCCCCTATGGTCTTTACCTGGAATGTCATGGGCTCCCCCATGGTCCTATATCCAAGTCCCATTGGCTACCCTCAGGGTCTTCCATGCAAGTATCACAGAGACAAGCATATCACATAACACATAATGGGTCAGCATTGGTGCCTTCGACCCATAAATATAGTGAGAAGAATCACCTCGACAGCTGAACCTACAAATAACTCTCTGACTGTTAATCCGCTAAAAATCCCCGCGTTTTCAAACAGTTAACACCCAATTAACAGTTGGGTTCCAAACCGAATCCAATAATCCATATATAGGGGTAAAAAGTCCATTTTACCCCTCACCTGGTTTGGTCCAAAACTAAAGCCCAAACTCTAAATCATAAAGTCCCACAAACCAATAATCATCCAGAGCACTCTTTTGGCCAAAATTTCCAAATTGGGCCAAAACCCTTAATTGGGCCTTACCCTAATGCCCACTATTTATACCTAACCCAAAACATACATTCTTAGATGGCCCAAAAAATCCCCAAGCAGCCAAGCCCAAAGGATAGCCCAAATCGATACCCAAATAAACAAAACCCACTCAGACTGAGTATGTAGGGCGTACATGCACGTACACGCAACGTACTCTCTTGGAGGCTTATACGTTGCACGTACTTGCTTGTACGCCCAACGTAGTCACCTTATTCAGTCTTAACATGATTTTAATTTATTCTATTCAGACAAAGCTTTCCAAACCATGGATCTGACCTCGTTGAGCTGGAATACCACGTAAATTTGCCAACTTTATGTTCATACATGACTAGAAGAAGATCTTAAGCTTAAAAAGGAACTTATTGGTTGACTAAATGCGTGCACGACTCCATAATACCCATAAATATTGCACGATTATGCTAAATGATACCAAAACAAACTCAGTTCTGAAAGGATGAACCATTAAACAACTTAAGTCATCCATAATCTCAAAAATAAGACAAAAGTATAATAAGCTAGCCATGAAGAGATCTAATCACACATGTGGGGGAGCTCATGGCTTTCCAGCTAAAGACCATGAGGGAGCCCATGGAACTTAGGTGTAAGACCATGTGGGGGAGCCCATGACATCCTGGAGTGAGAACTTGGGAGGAGCCCATGACATCCTTATATGTTTGTATGCATGGCTTATGTGGTATATGTAGCTATTGTATCTAATATGATATGTGTGTATATGGATTGTGTGGGGTATGCTCAGGGGAACTCACTAAGCATTAGCTTACAGTTTGTTGATTTGTTTCAGGTACTTCTGAGCCTAAGGGCAAGGGCAAGGCTTGATGGCGCGGTGTGCACTCTCCGACATTTGTTTTGATGGGACACTATGATGTTTTAAATAAAATGTTAATGTTATGAATTTTGAAAACAGTGGTTAATGTTACTTCATGTTTTGTGGGAATGTTTGGCTAAATAAAAATGAAAATTTTATTTGAAAATTTTTTGGGTCGTTACAAAGTTGACAACTTTATGGATCTCATGCATGTTACACAACCCAACCATGCTAAGAAAGGCTCTAAAGCTTAGATCTAGCATGAATGAGGCAAAAAGGTAAGATCTTTATGAATTACAAATGCCCAAAAGCTCAGCAAGCCCAAGAGGTAGAAGCTAGATTGCCAAAATGAAGCACCACAAGAGCCTTTTTCCACTTCAAAGAACCAAAAGCCTCCAAGTAAGCTCTTCAAGATCACCAACGATGAGAAAAGCTCTCATGGAGGTCGAATTTAGGGTTTTCAAGGGCTAGAGAGTAAGAGAGGTTGAGGATGGGCAACCCTAGCTTTCTCATTTCTTTAAATACTCGAAAATTAGGGTTTTGGGTCATCAGGCCTGGCTCACGTTCTAAGACCGTATGCCTCACATCGTGAGGTTTGAAAATACGGGTCAAATAGTCAATGGTCACTCTCACGTCGTGATCACTATGGCTCACGCCATAAGCCTCCTCCAAAATGCGAATATTCAAGAATTTAAGTACCTCAAGGTTTCGGATGCTACATTTCGTTAAGATTATTTATTCTAAATAATCTTTTATTTTTAAATGTTTATTAACGTAATTCGTTAAATTTATAATAATGTTTTATACAAATATTATAAGCGCTTAATATTTGTCCATAAAATATGTACGCAATATATAAATATCATTTATATAACTCATATCACGTATGAAAAATTCTTATTTATTTACGATTATCCTATTCGAGGGTTTATTTATTCGATAAAATGAATATTTTGTTAGATTAGTGTCTAAGCCTGTAACTATATTTGGTATGTACTTGACCCAGTTGTGCATGGTCCTTTTGGGTTGCCTTCACCAAAGCAACTTGATAGGACGATTTATGGAGAAAGAGGATTAATTATGATTTATTAATATATTATATGAATAATATATTAAAGAAGAAATCATATCGTTTAATTAATATTAGTCAATAATTAACTGATAATTAGTTTTGTGACTAAAAGACATTAATTAAACTTAGGGGACTGGAATTGTAATTATAAGATAGTTGCAATTGGGCTATGGATCACCTTGGAACATAGGTTGCACGAATTCTATGGGAAGCCCATAATGAATTCGTCCAAGGGCTGTTCTAAAGGAAGCCCATGGGCTGCTTAGGGCCTAAGCAGTCAAATTAGGGTTTCCTAGCTGATAACCCTAATTGTCTCACTATATAAAGACCCCTATAGCCCTAAAAACGCGTGGAACTCTTTTGGAAGAACCGTAGGACAGTTTTGGTGCTTCTCCTCCTTCTTTTTAGTCATCCTCTTGCTTGTGGTGTTTGTAAGCCATTGGAGGAGTGACACTTGTGACTCTAAGCTCCAAAGACAAGAAGATCCAAGCATTGAAGAAGAGGTAATCATCTAGATCTGTATTCTTATGTCTATTTCGAAATACATATGCTATATTAGGGTTCTTGAGTCTTGGGTGAATTGCATGTACAATAGAGAAACCTAGATCCAAGCATTAGGGTTTGTATGAGCACATAGGATGTTCTTTTGTCAAAAACCCATCATATTTATGATCTATAATCCTTAAAATGTCTAGCCCGAATTCACGGGCGTTACATGTAAGTAATATTGATATACATTAAGCCAATAACGATAAAATAGTTTGATTTGCATTGGTAACTAACAACTGTTATAATAATGATATATATGACATTAAATCCCCGTAACATATAACATTTTATAATGTTTGTTTATATTTTTTCCATCATTTAATTTTCTAAATAATGTTGTTTATATTTTTAAGGTTTCACGGTCTTCAACATCTAATGATTCGATTGATGAGCCAAGACTGTAGATAAAATATGACATGCTACGCTTTAAGGACAACGAACGTTGTAATGTTGATACGATTGTGTTAGAAATGATTCAAAATTTTCAATGCATGAAAGAACGAAGATAATATTAGAAATCTCATTATGGCCTTCTGCCGTCAAGGAGCACAAAAAGCTAGCATTTTATAATGCACAATTTATCCTCATTATAATGTATCGAAATATTCTACATAGAAGAATGAATGGAAATTGTTGATAATGTGTTCCTCCTAATTGAGAACTACATATAGTTGTTTAAAGTTCATGTAGACACGGCTAGTTTGCATCGTACGCAAGTCCTAAGTTATCCTAAAAATCAACTATAATTATAGAAAATGTATTGCCATTTTAAAATTAAATATGAAAAACGATATGGTTTTCTTAAACAACAGTACTTTTCATTCGCATTAGGTAAATGGATCTTACAATAGCTATTACATATTTACATTCTCTTCCATAAATTTCGAAACTGTATGGGACACATATTTTGTTTTTGCATGATAAAATTTCTTCTAATTCTAACAATACCTTTAAAATGATCTTGTTTTGCCTGTAGCTTATCTATCTCCGAATTTACACCTCAAATCCACTTCTTTTCCTTTTGAGTTATTTCTTAGCTTCAACCATGCATTTTTCTTTTTAATTCCCATGTTATGCTAGAACGTCTAAACACTGATTAAGTATCAAACTCATTTCTGAGTCCCTTTGGTTGGCTACTTCAACATATGTGATGACTTCGAAAATGTCATCAAACAATTTTTGAGGAGTGAGAAATTCGAGACTCCAGGAAATGGATTAATATCTGAACAAACAAAACAATTTTCTTCTTCATAATGTCAAACATGAATTTTAGATGAACTCGTTATCAAGTAATTAGTGTGCGTATCTAATTTGTTTACACCACTTTATATATATTGTTGAAGTTAAATTGGTATGTCGTAATTAAAGATGGTATATGTATAACAATATTGATATGTATAGGTCAAGAATGTGTTTGTTATTTTATCCTAGTTTTCATTTTATAATTTTTGGTAGGTAGTAGGTATAGATCCGACATATACTTGTTCATTCCGGAACGTGTGTCCAGAATGTATGCATTTAACTTTTTACCTTATAAATAAGACTTGGGACTCAATTTTTTTCCATGCCAGTTATTCAATTATACAACTTAGAAGTTAGAATGTCGACAAATATACCCATTCTATGGACTACAAAATAGGATATCAAACTCGAACGCTCTTGGATTATCATTAAGGATGATATTATTGTCATCGGTCTCCCATGTAGTAGGACCACTTTGGGCCTTCTTGAAAAATATGTTTCACGATGAATTAGGTCGTGGAGCCTATCGAACAAACAAAAAAAGTAAAGATAAGACTTAAGGATTTAACAAGAGAAGTTAAGATTTTCAGAAAAAATATCACAAAAAAAATGATTTTCCAAATAAAGATGAAGATGTAATTTTGGAGACGGTCGGAGAGCAATACATAATGCAAACTGACGAGGTCGACTTTACACATGAGACCGCTTGGGATATTTTAAAACATGTCCTTTATTTCTAATTTGTAGTTTATTTTTGTTATTTGTTGTGACATCCCCATAACATTCACACACATAACAACAAAAATTATATACATAACACGTATTTCGTATAAAATACTTCATAATTATGCGTTAGAAGAAAGTAACCACACACTCACACATATAAACAGCAATATACTTAATACACTCGAACCATACTTGTATTATTATCGTGTTTATGAAAGGTAGTATACACTCACTTGATCAGAAGATGATCGGACAGCACTACGACTTGCAGAAGTAGTATTCTTCGGTAGATCTGGAAGATCTCCACAAAAATCGAACTTCTCGCAGGCAGAGCTTCGGCTCGGGAATTTCACTTCTCGGGATCTTCGGGGCCTCGGGACTTGCTTCGGGGCTCGGGAATGATACCGGGGCTTCAGGATAATTCTTGCACGAAAAACGATGCAAAAACGCGAGAGAAAGAAGAGAAATGAGCAACTGAATCAGCTGCACTCGACTCCCTTTTATAGGTTCTGGATCTGCGATTTACGCGGGGCGTACTCTTAAGTTACGCGGGGCGTAACCTGGATAAGCCCGGTGACTCCCCCCTTGGATAATATCGAAAATTTATATTTAAATTTAATTTCGAAAATATTTAATAAACTTCAAAAATTCATATCTTCCTCATACAAACTCCGTTTTCGACGTTCTTGATATCCACGCGTAGGTGAGACTACGATCTACAATTTTCGTTTAGACTCCGTCGGCTAATTTTGAATTTATTTTTATTATTTATTTTTAGTAGGCCGGGACAGGAAAACTCCGTTATAAAATCATAACTTCTTCATCCGACGTCCGTTTTCGCCTATCTTTTTATCGTTTTACTACAATTAATGAGATCTTCAATCTCATTTAGATTGTTTTGGCTAAAAACCGCTCGGTCTCAAATCGAGTATTCGGGCTGCATACCGCTAAGTCGAAACTTCGAAAAATCATAACTTCCTCATACGAAGTCAGATTTGGGCGTTCTTTTTATGCACGCTCATGGTTTAACATATTCTACGACTTTCATTTAGATTGATAAGGCTAAATATTTCTCTAACGTAAATTCACTTTTTACATCGCGCTGTGTCGTGCCGGTTTTGTCGCGAAACTTCGACAGGTCATAACTTCTTCGTCATAACTCGGATTTCGGCGTTCTTTATATGCACGAAAACCTTGTAACATATACTATAACTTAGTTAAGATTATTCATTCTAAATAATCTTTCATCAAAAATTCATTTTTGACGCTTATCGTCTCTAAATTGACTAGCCCTGATCTACGGGCGTTAAATTTGTGTTATGTAATAAGAAGTAATGATAATAATTTTATTTCATAATTTCAAATCCAAATTTAATTAATTTTGATTAAACAAAAATTCGATTACATAAGGGTTAAAGCGATCATCATTGGGTTTAGTATTTCCCATTCAAAAGGAGTAGATAAAAGACGGTATGGATGTTATTCGGGTCGGAACTGAACCGAACCGAACCCAAATAAACCGAAAACCGAATAAGGGTAATTGTATGAACCGACAACCGAACCAAATAAGCAATACGAGTTCGGTTTGGGTATTATTTGGGTGAAGAGAGGATCTTTATAAAAGAAATCCACATTGAGACTGGGAGAGAAATGAGACCCTATTATCCTAGGAATATCACTTTGAGAGAGGTGATCCACTCTTTCTATGCAAAGAAAGGAACAACAAACATGATTGACGAATCGGACCTTGGCTCGCTGTCCCACCGACGAACCAGTCTAGAAGTCGAGACCCTCACGTCCGGTTCGGAGGGCGGGGATATCCCGAACCTACTATCATTATGCCTTTGCAATGTTACTTGGTTCAACTCTATTTGTGACCTTTCGTTTCGGTTCCGGCCTGAATAACCCAAATAATATGTACAAGATGATTAAGGAGCCGAATAACTCGAATAACCCAAATAACATTTACAATGCGATTATAAATATTGTATTTTGTATGACTTTTGTAGCTTATAATTTCATAACAAATCTTTTAAAGAAACAAATTAAGCACTAAAAATTAAACATCCAAAACACCCAAAGATCTATGTATAAGTATATAAGTTAAACATTAAACATTCAACACCCAAATTAAAATATGAATCTTAAGTTTTTATCTATATCCTAAATAACATTTTTCAAACACGAATTAACTATTCGGGAATATTAATTGGTTATTTTCCCTTTCCATCTCCGTTCTTTATCGCCTCTTCTAAAGCTTTCGCGACCTCATCGTCTTTCAAAATTTCATCACAGTATAAACTAGAAAACAAGGATGAGGAGACGATTATTTTTTCCAGACGCAAGGGCCGACGTTTTTTTTCTTATCGTGAATGGACTTTGAAGTTTGAACTTTGAACTAGTGATGATCGATCAATGAGTCCAAGTTATCGCAAGTCGCAAGGGCCGACGTTTTTTTTCTTATCGTGAATGGACTTTGAAGTTTGAACTTTGAACTAGTGATGATCGATTAATGAGTCCAAGTTATCGCAAGTCGCAAGGGCAACAGCCGCAATTGTCGATCAAAGAGTAATGTCGCAAGGATGAGAAAAACCTTATTCGATCAAAGAGTAATGTCGTTGACTCATTAATTTGGTTTAATACGCTACTGTCGATTTGGTATAATACGAATGATCGCATTCGATTTCGTTGATTTTTTTGGTGTATTACGTGGGTTTTGTTAGGTAAAAATTGATAGAAAAGAAGACCGAATAAGCAATCGTGTTAGGAAAAAATGTGACTTGTCATATTCGGTCCGGTCCTTTTGGGCCGAATAAGCCCTTATTCATGTAACCCGGACCGAATAACCCGAAAACCGAATAAGCCTAATATAGATTCCCGAAAACCGAATCGAATTGCTTATTCGGGTCTAATTCGGTTCTGTTTGGTTCGGTTTTCGTTCGGTTCGGGTTTTCGGGCCAAATTCTCATCCCTAAAAGACGCATAGTTTTCGATTGGTATGCAACTCAATAAACTGCAAATCATCATACATACTTATAAAGCTAGCATTTTTTCTTGAATCTCATGCATTTGAAACTCCCTTTTTTAACTTTCTGAAACCACATTCATTTGAAACCCCCTTTTTTAACTAATGCAACTCAAAAGTTTTTCTTAATTATGATTTAACACTCAAAAGTTTTATAACTTATATGATGTTTAATTAGCATTTAGTAGAAAGTTTACTATAAAAGGCCAATCTTTTATGTCATTTGTGTTATATAAAATCTTACATGTAAGAAGGATATGAAGATAATGTGATTAAGAAGTTTTCATATAGTTAAAGCATTCACGATCCAAATATGATGATTTGAAGAAATGGGTTATGTCGCATCGATGGTAATTGTAATATGATTTTTTCTTTCAACCAAAACAAATGAAGCTTTTCTATTCTTTCGTTATATTCAGTTTCTTATTTAATCTTTATATGTGATTTGTGTGCATTACTCAATCTTGAATGTGACTCTCCAAACATCAATGTTTTGCTTGGAACATCTTTCTGATTCTTCTTTTTTCAAGAAAAATATTTTGATTGCAGGTTAGTGAAGAATTATCATCAAGATTCTATGGTTGAATGTGTTAAATGAAGAAAGAAGATTCATAAAATGGATATAGGTTTTTTTTTGTTTGAGCAAAGTTGACGAATGTTAGTTTTTTCTTTTGATTTAAAAGTATGTTTATTTAACATCTTTATTTATATATTCAACCACCCAATGCTCTTATTTATTTTATTGTATTTTTTCTATTTTGATTATGTTTATTTTATATTATTTTTTTTTGGGTTATCCTACACAACATATTTAAAAGACAATATTTAAAAGATAACATAATTTTGAACTTTTGATATGTAATTATGATAGACTTATCATAATATGTTCTTCATACGAAAGTAATTTATCCATATTACTATGACAATAATTACATATGACATTGACGAAAATATATATATTATATGTGATTTGTTTAACATGTATATGCACTTATATACGTTATAAATTTATAATTAAATATTTTTATG
Source organism: Lactuca serriola (assembly GCF_051521515.1). Classification (NCBI taxonomy): domain Eukaryota; kingdom Viridiplantae; phylum Streptophyta; class Magnoliopsida; order Asterales; family Asteraceae; genus Lactuca; species Lactuca serriola. Next base: position 62,936,384 of record NC_136416.1, on the reverse strand, counting down.
TTTAGTAATTGAAAGGATTAAAATGATGCATCAAAACCAATTATTTAGATGAATAATAATAATAATAATAATAATAATAATAATAATAATAATAATAATAATAATAATAATAATAATAATAATAATAAATATACATTTCCAAGTACCGCATTCATTTGAAACTCACACTACAACTCAAGAGTTTTCTAATTTATGTATATTTATTAGTTACAACTCAAGAGTTTTTAACTTATGATTATTAATTAGTAATCACTAATAGCTTTTTATTTTTCTTTCTTTTATAAGGTTGTAAAATTTTGCTCATTAAAAACATTAATGTATTTGAAGAGATTTGTGATTTAAATATGAAGAGTTAATATAAATGTTATAATAGATGTTTTACTGTTTTTATGTTATTAAAAGTTATAGTGTTTATTTTTCATATTTTTTATTATTCGTTGTATATATATATATATATATATATATATATATATATATATATATATATATATATATATATATATGTTATAATAGATGTTTTTCTATTTTTATGTTACTAAAATTTGCAATTCATATTTTTGTTCATACGTTTTTTTACCCGTTATATTATCATTTATTCGATATATAATTTACATAATTTTAAACGGTTTATAAAATTATCAAATAATTGTATATATCATAATGACTTAAAAATTAAACTATAATGTTTAATAAAACTAATATGTTAACTATATGTTTGCTTTACTACTAACATTTTGTTTCAAAGTATAAATATTAAATAATAATTTGGTAAAAGTTATTACTTTAACTATATAATTCTATTCTCGCGCAACGCGCGGGGATTCGCCTAGTACTATACTATAATGGAAACATTTTTCCTTTCACCACATTCACTTGAAACTCCCATGTATTTTTCCTTTCACCACATTCATTTGAAACTCCCATGACTTTTCAATTTCTTTCTAATAATAATTATTAGTTGGTTAATAAGGTTAAATAAATATCAACATAAAGTGTAATCACATATAAATTAAATTTCAATATTAAAATAATATATTTACTTCAACTTATAAAGTGATTTTTTTAACTTTTAACATATTATACTTAATTTATTAGTTTTAATAAATTGTTGGATGTAAACCATTATCATTTTAAAGATATAATTTTAGAACAATTTGTATAAAATACTTAAATTATTAATTTGAATATAACATATAGGGTCAACTTAAATATAAAATTTAGTTTAACTTAAACAACCTAAAGAATATTTTGTAAATAGTTAAAAGTGATTAATTGTAGTGTTTTTCTAATAACGATTATAAGTTGGTTAATAAAATTAAATAAATATCAAACCTAAAGTGTAATCATAATATACTAAATTTCAATTTTAAAATAATATCTTTACTTCTACTTATAAAGTTAAGTCTTTAACTTTTAACATGTTATACTTAATTTATTAGATTTAATATGTTGTTGTATGTAAACTATTATCAGTTTAAAGCTACAACTTTTGAACAGTTTGAACAAAATACTTAAACTGTTATTTTAAATATAACATTACACTGTCAACTTAAATATAAATTTCAGTTCCACTAAAAAAAACAAAATAATATTTTGTAAATAGTTAAAAGTGATAAATTTTAGTGACAAATGTAAAAACTAAATTGTAATATCAATTTAACTAAAATATTTCCTAAAGATATTTTTATAATCGTTAAAAAATTTCAAATAAGTAGCTTAAATAACTTACACTAACAATAGTTAAAAATAACTCTATATAAATGATTATATTGTTACCTTTAAAATCAAAAAAACAATGTTTGATGTTTTAAATAATTATAATGATAAAAATTAAAACATTAAGCAAATAAATTTTAAAAAATTAATTAACAATAACAGCAACTATAAATAACATTAAACTATATATTATATTTAATTTTATTCATGTGTAACTCGAGGGTAGAAGTCATTCAAACGGTTGAGATTATGCAGTTATAATAGATGTATATATTATCATACTAGTTGTGTGACCTGTATGTTATACGGGTTGGATAAAAAAATATTAAATATAAAAGGTTAAACAAAAAATTATTTAGATTTGAAATTTAAAATTTAAAATTTAAATTTAAAAGGAAACATATTAAATACTATATGAGTAGTAATATTGTAATTTATTGGTTATTTTTAATTAAAACAATTATTAATTGAGGTGTAAATATAATGTGTTAATTAAGAAAAGATAAAAAAAATGAAAAAATGACAAATGGAAAACATTTATTTAAAAATTCCAAAAAAATGACATGTGTGCAAGTTAATGAGAATGTGACATGTGACAAAATTCTTTTCATTTATTAAGAAGGATAACTCAAAATAATAAATACATTATATCAATTTAGTATACAAATTATTATATCAAATTTAACAACAACGTTATTGTTATATTAAAAAAAACATATATTTGTAAAGACTTCAACTATATAGGTGTTTATGTGCAACGCGTGGACATTCGCCTAGTATCTAATGAACCTGAACCATATGGTGAAAGTCTGTGAAAATTAAAAACCGTGGTATCGTTAGGGCATAACCACATGTTATATCACGATTATGTTATTTCCTACATGCACACGTTCGAATTTGAACATTTATAACACAAGTGTCACTAAAATAAAAAAAACTTCAAACATGTCAGACGTCATATTTCTTGCATGCTATCAAACAAAATTGTGCATCATCCTTTGAAGAACTATATCTGCACACGAGGTGAGTACACCATACACCCTGTAAAAAAAACATTATAATTTTGTTCATGTAACAACTACATATTTACTAATTTACCTCCTAAGACATTACATCGAATGAAAATCCGTTGAGTGTACTCATATACAACCTTAATGATCGTCGCTATCGGTAAATTATGTTCATAAATCGATAATATGTTGATGACATCTGGAATATCAAGGTTAATTACATTCGAACGGGCGTTAGGGAGAAATGGTCTTTCCCATATCACATGACCGATATTGACAAGCCAGTCACAAGCAACCTGTTTCCTATTTTATTCTACAAAAGTTTCTTCAAAACATACATTGTATATGATTTGCATGCCCGTTAAAATAAAAAATAAAATTTTCTATTTCGACCAACCCTTGAGTGCACATCAACCACACTATTTGTCACTTCATGAAAAAAATGTTATAGACATGGTTATGTTCCTTTTGTCCATAGAAACCACTATGAACATTGAGCGTAAGTAATCTTATCATAGGGAAACTACATATAAATATGAATGATTATAAAGATAAGACTTGACCTAATAAAAAGGTTACCACGACGTTCATATTAGCTATGAACGTTACTTCCCTAGCTCTCCTAAGAGCTTCCTCCAGCCTCATGTCGAACCAGGTACAAAATCGACACTGAAACAACCCAAAAATACCATCCAAAAATTTCGATTTTTATTATAACAAAACCCACGAGACTGAGTATCACATAATAAAACCATATGCTGCGTGTCTCAAAAACAATGATAAAATACTGAGAGAAAGAAAACTGTATCACAACTGTTATCCAAACGTATCAACTAACGGAATCAACTCCCAGGACAAAAACTGAAACTGTGGTGTGTGCGATGCCATCATCCCGAGCTCTTCCCTTTGCTTGCGGAAGTACCTGAAACCAAAACTGAAACTGTAAGCACGAAGCTTAGTGAGCTCCCCCAAATTACCACATACCATACAATACATATAAAGCACTTACTAGGCCTTACCCACTGCATCGGACCGAAGTCCGGAAATAGCTGCATCGGACCGAAGTCCGGAACTGATTGCATCGGACCGAAGTCCGGAACTGACTGCATCAGACCGAAGTCCGGAACTAACTGCATCGGACCGAAGTCCGGAACTGACTGCATCAGACCGAGGTCCGGAACTGACTGCATCGGACCGAAGTCCGGAACTGACTGGGACCTTGTCCCCTGCATCGGACCGAAGTCCGGAACTGGCTGATCATGGCATAGCATAACACATATCAACTAATATAAACACATATACTGCATACTGCATCGGAACAGAGTCCGGAACACATAATACAAACATGCTTGAATCACAAAGACATCAAGCACTCTAACTACTGCATCGGACTAAAGTCCGGGACTACTGCTAACTAAACGGGCCGACATTGTGGCCGTAGACCCGTTCCTACTGAAAGGAAACTCACCTCGTGAACTGGCTGCTGTGTGAATGGCTCTGGAAGCTAACTGTTGCTGCTCTGGTATCTCCCCGGCTACAAGTCCATAAACACACTCAATCAAATGCTAAACACTGCACTGGGGTAAAATGACTCTTTTACCCTTGGTCAAAGTCAACTCTCTCGGTCAAAGTCAACCCACAGTTGACCTGACTCGCCGAGTTGGGCCGCCAACTCGCCGAGTCTCTAGTCTCACTTCTCAACCCTACTCGTGGCTACTCGTCGAGTATGGCATCGACTCGACGAGTACCCTCTCGATCCAAGAACTCAGACAATCTTCATCCGACTCGCCGAGTCATATGAACAACTCGACGAGTTGTTCTTGAGCTAAGAAGATTGCCTTGGACTCGCCGAGTTGTATGAACAACTCGTCCAGTCCCTCCATTACTGAGTCTGCCCTCCAACTCACTGAGTCCACTTTACTACTCACAGGATTCCACTCGACATCACTCAAAAAGGGGAAAAACGGGACTCACGACTTGACTTGCCGAGTCGTTCTTCCGACTTGCCGAGTCACATCCATGCAGCCACTCTAAACTCGATTCTGCTTGAATCCAGCGTCTGAAACTTATAGATCTGGGCTTCCTTAACTCGATTAGCACGTAAAGATTCTATCTTTACGTGCCCATAAGCGACCAAGAAGATAATAAGGCTCAAAAAGCATAATAAAGGCTAGATTTAGGGTTCTTATGCAAAGCATCTTCAAAAAGGCAATAGATTCGGGCTCTACAACTCCTAAATGAACAGATCTAGGGATATCTCGACCTATTAAGGCATCCATACAACTATAAGGCTTGGAAAATGCATCAAATTAGCCCTAGAAGAGTTCTAATGGAGGTCTAAAGCATAAAATAGAAGGAATCCGAGAAATACCTCAATGAACTCTGATTTTGCCCTTGGATCTTTGCTCTACACCTCTTCTCTTTGCTCCTTTCTTCTTCTTCTTCTTCAAGCCTTCAAAATCCACACAAAAGCACTTAAAACAAATAAGGGATGGATTAGGGTTTTCTCACAGCTCTCTGAGGGTGAAGGAGGCGAGTTTGGGGCACATAGCATTGCTTAAATAGTGAGCAACCCGGGGATTTAGGGTTTCTTCCAGGCATGCAGACTCGCCGAGTCCCGAATATGGACTCGCCGAGTCGCCGACTAACACGTGCACGAAAACTCGACCCTACTCGTCAATTCAGGCCATAGACTCGCCGAGTCCCTCAATAAAACTTCTAAATAAATGCCACGGAAGCAACATACCAGAAACGGGGCATTACAATTCTCCCCCACTTGTCTCAGACTTCGTCCTCGAAGTCTGCTACGGCTGAATCTGCAAATAACTCCGGGTAGTGCTCTCTCATTTCTTCCTCAGCCTCCCACGTCCACTCAGACCCCTTCCGGTGCTGCCACTGCACCTTCACTAACTGAATTGCCTTGTTCCTCAAGGTCTTTGTCTTCCGGTTCAGAATCGCGACCGACCTCTCAATATAATTCAGGCTGCTATCAACCTGAATATCCTCTAGGTGAACAACTGCTGACTCATCCACCAAACACTTCCTCAACTGAGACACATGGAAAGTGTTGTGAATCTGGCTAAGCTCTACAGGAAGATCCAACCGATAAGCAACCCGACCCACTCGGGCCAAAACCCTGAAAGGACCAATGAACCTGGGGCCCAGCTTGCCCCTCTTCCGAAACCTAATGACACCCTTCCAGGGTGAGACCTTCAGGAGGACCACATCGCCCACCCGGAACTCCAAGTCTGAACGCCTCCTGTCGGCGTAGCTCTTCTGCCAACTCTGCGCAGTCTGCAGTCTACTACAGACCTGCTGAATCAACTCGGTCGTCTTGAGCACCACCTCTGTGCTCCCAACGACTCGCTGACCGACCTCGCCCCAAAAAATCGGGGTCCTACACTTCCTCCCATAAAGCATCTCAAAGGGAGGTCGATCAATGCTCGCATGATAACTGTTGTTATACGAAAATTCCGCTAACGGAAGATACGTATCCCAACTGCCACCGAAGTCTAGAACACATAACCTGAGCATGTCCTCGAGAGTCTGAATCGTCCTCTCGCTTTGCCCGTCCGTCTGAGGGTGGAAAGCGGTGCTGAAATGAAGACGAGTACCCATCTCGTCGTGAAACCGCTTCCAGAATCTGGATGTAAAACGGACCTCTCGGTCTGACACCACCGATACCGGCACTTCATGACGTGCCACGATCTCACGCACATAGATATCGGCTAACTTTTCTGCCGATATACTCTCCGGGATCGGGATAAAATGAGCACTCTTCGTTAACCGATCCACTACTACCCATATCGAATCTACTCCTCGTGCGGTCCTGGGAAGCTTGGTGACAAAATCCATGGTGATGTCCTCCCATTTCCACACGGGAATGTCTAACAGCTGCATCTTGCCGTGAGGCCTCTGGTGCTCCGCCTTGACCTTCCTGCAGGTCAGGCACCTCTCAACATACCAAGCGACATCCCGCTTCATGCAGGGCCACCAATAATCGGGTCGAAGATCTCTATACATCTTCGTCGCCCCTGGATGGATAGAAAATCGAGACTTATGAGCCTCGTCCATCAACACCTGCCGTACTCCTCCCCAGTACGGTACCCACACTCTCCCATGAAGTGTCAGCAATCCCCGACTGTCATAATCAAACGAAGCTACTCAGCCCACTATCCTCTCACACTTTTGCCTCTCCTCCTTGAGGCCCTCAACCTGAGCCTCCCTGATCCGTTCCAACAACGGAGTAATCACTGTCTTCCTCAAACACAAATCTCTGATAGGGGCTGCCGACACTTTGCGGCTTAGGGCGTCGGCCACCACGTTGGCCTTCCCTGGATGGTAAAGGATCTCACAATCATAATCCTTCAGCACATCCAACCACCTCCTCTGCCTCATGTTCAGACTCGGCTGATCCATAAGGTACCTCAAACTCTTGTGATCCGTGTAGATAGTACAACGGACCCCATAAAGATAATGCCTCCAAATCTTGAGGGCAAACACAACCGCCCCCAGCTCTAAATCATGGGTAGGATAGTTAGCCTCGTGAGGCTTCAACTGCCTCAAGGCGTAAGCTATCACATGGCCTCGCTGCATCAACACTGCTCCCATACCTGTGATTGAGGCATCACAGTAGACTACGAAGTCCTCTACTCCCTCTGGAAAGGTAAGGATCGGAGCTTCGCACAATCTCTACCTGAGGGTCTCGAACTGCCTGCTGCTCAGGCCCCCAACGAAAAACCACTGATTTCTTGGTCAGTCGGGTGAGCGACACTGCTATCTTGGAGAAATCCTGAATGAACCTCCGGTAATACCCTGCCAGCCCTAGGAAGCTCCGAATCTCAGATGGAGACTTCGGGACCTCCCATTGCATCACGGCCTCTATCTTGGCCGGATCCACCAAAATACCCTTCTGGTTGACGAGGTGACCAAGGAACTGCACCTCGCGCAACCAGAACTCACACTTGGAGAACTTTGCAAAAAGTCTCTCCCTCCTCAAAACTTCCAGCACCTCCCTCAGGTGCTCCGCGTGCTGCTCCTGCATCTTGGAATATACCAAGATATCATCTATGAATACTATCACTGACCGATCCAGCATCGGCCTGCACACGCGATTCATGAGATCCACGAACGCGGCTGGGGCATTGGTGAGCCCAAATGGCATCACCACAAACTCATAATGACCATACCTGGTCTTGAAAGCAGTCTTCTGCACATCCTCATCCCTAACCCGAATCTGATGATACCCGGAGCGTAGATCGATCTTGGAGAACCAAGACGCTCCCTGAAGCTGGTCAAACAAATCATCTATCCTCGGAAGTGGGTAACGGTTCTTCACCGTTACCTTATTCAACTCCCGGTAATCTATACACATACGATGCGACCCATCCTTCTTCCTCACAAACAGGATCGGCGCTCCCCAAGGCAAACTGCTCGGGCGAATGAAACCCTTGTCTAGCAGCTCCTGCAGCTGCGTAGACAACTCCTGCATCTTAGGGGGAGCTAGGCGATACGGTGCCTTGGCTATCGGAGCCGCACCAGGAATCAGGTCGATCCCAAACTCAACCTGCCTCTCAGGAGGTATTCCCGGTAAATCCTCGGGAAATACATCCAGAAAGTCTCGCACTATCGGAACATCATCAACTGTCGTCTTGCCCTTCTCCCGGGCATCCAAGACATAAGCTACATAACCAGCGCAACCCTGCTGAAAATAGCGCCTCGCCCTTGCGGCGGAACAAAAGGTCGGTCCGCGCTGTGGCCTCTCGCCCTGAATCACTAACTCTCCCCCACTGGGAGTGCGAACCCTCACTAGCTGAAGCTCACAATCAATCACCGCTCCGTTGGGGCTTAGCCAATCCATGCCTATAATAACCTTATTCCCTCGCAGGGGAATAGGAACCAGGTCCACCGAAAACTGCTCGTCAAACAACTGAAGAGAACACCCTCTATGCACTCTGGCGACCCTCACGGTCCTGTCATCTGCTATCTCAACCTCTAGTGGACAATCCAGCCCCCCTGGAGCTCTGCTAAATCTCTTGCTAAGCGCAAGCGATACAAATGATCGGGTAGCCCCCGAATCGAATAATACCATAGCAGAAATGCCGTTCACAGAGAACGACCCTATATAAAACATACAATCATAAGCAATAATCAATCAATAATAATATAGAGATGAGGGGAAGATACATACCCGTCACCACATCAGGAGTCGCTCGCGCCTCCTCTGCTGTCATCTGAAACGCCCTACTCTTCGCCACTGGCGCCTCGGCTCGGCCCTGCCGGCCATCTGTAATCCTCAAAGTAGCAGGGGCAGGTGCAGCCACCTTCCCTACTGCAACTAAAGTCGGACACTGGGACTTTTTATGTCCCCTCTGATTGCACTGAAAGCAAATCAGATCTGATGCTGCAACGGCAGTAGCAGGGGCCGTACAATCCCTGCTCAAATGCCCAGTCCGACCGCACTTGTAGCAACCGGAACTCCCAGCCTTGCACACCCCATCGTGCAATCTCCCACACTTGCCACATCGACCGTGGCTCTGCTGACTCCTAGATCTGTGATCAGAAACCTTGGGCTTTTTGCCCGAACTGCCTGTACCCGAAACCGCCTCCAGTTTCCTCTTCTTCTCCATCTCGAGATCAATCTCCCTCTCCCGAGCCCTAGCAATCATGTCATCCAGCGTTTTACAGCTGGACCGGCTCACAAACTGACGGATATCGCTCCGCAACATCTCATGATAACGGGCCTTCTTCATCTCCTCATCGGCCGCATACTGAGGAACAAGAAGAGCCCTCTCCCTGAACTTGGCGGTGATTTCCGCCACGGTCTCTGTAGTCTGGGTGAGGTCCTGAAACTCTCTGGCTAACTGCTGCACCTCAATAACTGGTGCAAACTCCGCCCTGAACCTGGTAGAGAAATCAGCCTAGGTCATGGCATCCAACGCTGCATCATCTCCAATGGTATGTTCGACCTCCTCCCACCAATCCCGTGCCCTGTCCTTCAGAAGACAGGACGCCAATCTAACCTTGTCCCCCTCGGGACACCTGCTAGTGCGAAACGCGTTGGCCACATCCGCCAACCATCTAGTACTCGCTATGGGGTCCCGCGCCCCATGATAGTCTAGAGCTCTACATGCCCTGAACTCCCTGAATGTAAGTGTACGCGACCCCATCATGGCCGCCACCTCGGCACGGAAGGTGCCCAATCTCTCATCCATCAGCTCTAGGATACCCTCCTTGATCGAACCGAAGATCACAGGAGTCTGCTCTAAAATGATACGAGTAATATCTGAAGAAAGAAACTCTCTGGTCTGCTCATCCATGCGCTCGTCCCCCGAGCCTGATCCTGATCCCTCCCCGGCACCTCCACTGCCGGCTGCTGTCCTCGGACGCAAAACCACCATTCTGAAACACATCATAGCAACATCAGAAAACTGAAATATCTCAAGGGATCATTGATACTACTACTAGCTTCCTGGTCTTGTCTCGGCCTTCCTTGATTCGAGTACGGATCCTCTGCTTTCAGTAGTACGGGCCCATACTACCTTCCACATCTATCCGCACTTTCCTCAAGAACTGCCTTGACTCCACCAAGTCACTTCTACTACTACTGATCTCTGCTACTCTCATCCTAGGCTTGCCCTAGGGAAATCTCTGACTCCACTCAAACCAATCCTCAACTGCTGAAGGCCTCCTTGTAATGCTAATTAGCCACCACCTGAATACCATCACATGTAATGAGGCTCGGATAATCCTTCGAGTAAAAGACTTGTCCCTACCACGGTTGGACTCAGACAAGAGCTGCGCAATAGGGCCAAATCCAGCACTCTGAGATTATTCAACCCTGCTCACATGTGATGTGACGTATTCACCTAATAGCTAACTCCCACCACTCAGAGTCCCACAAAGCACAAAGCAAGCAGCATTCGGATAAAGGAAACATACTCAGGCAAAACTATTCTCATAACAAGAAGCTGTACTAGCATACAATGCTAAGCTCGCGCTACCAGGCATAACCTAAACAGGCTATCCTACTGCTGTCTACTCAATACTAGCATGCAATTCTCATAAAGCTGTAACACATATAGCAGGCACATAAGGCATCCTCCTAGATCCTTAGTCCTATACTAGCATGCTGTTCTACTGAAACTGGAACAATTAATCATAATAATAAAACTTGTATTGGTAATTTGGGAGTACTTACTTGAGCTCGGCTGATCGCATGCACCACACCCTTATCTTGTTTAAAAATTCTTTTCTTTCTAAGTGCTTTTCAAAATTTCATTCGAAAACATTTTTCTTTTTGAAAATCTTTTTATCTTTCCCTTAGTTTGAGTTCAGATGCACCCGGAGGTGTATCCGAATCCCTCAAACCAAGGCTCTGATACCAACTTGAAATAACCCAAAAATACCACCCAAAAATTTCGATTTTTATTATAACAAAACCCACGAGACTGAGTATCACATAATAAAACCATATGTTGCGTGTCTCAAAAACAATGATAAAATACTGAGAGAAAGAAAACTGTATCACAACTGTTATCCAAACGTATCAACTAACGGAATCAACTCCCAGGACAAAAACTGAAACTGTGGTTTGTGCGATGCCATCATCCCGAGCTCTTCTCTTTGCTTGCGGAAGTACCTGAAACCAAAACTGAAACTGTAAGCACGAAGCTTAGTGAGCTCCCCCAAACTACCACATACCATACAATACATATAAAGCACTTACTAGGCCTTGCCCACTGCATCGGACCGAAGTCCGGAAATAGCTGCATCGGACCGAAGTTCGGAACTGACGGCATCGGACCGAAGTCCGGAACTGACTGCATCAGACCGAAGTCCGGAACTAACTGCATCGGACCGAAGTCCGGAACTGACTGCATCAGACCGAGGTCCGGAACTAACTGCATCGGACCGAAGTCCGGAACTGGCTGATCATGGCATAGCATAACACATATCAACTAATATAAACACATATACTGCATACTGCATCGGAACAGAGTCCGGGACACATAATACAAACATGCTTGAATCACAAAGACATCAAGCACTCTAACTACTGCATCGGACTAAAGTCCGGGACTACTGCTAACTAAACGGGCCGACATTGTGGCCGTAGACCCGTTCCTACTGAAAGGAAACTCACCTCGTGAACTGGCTGCTGTGTGAATGGCTCTGGAAGCTAACTGTTGCTGCTCTGGTATCTCCCCGGCTACAAGTCCATAAACACACTCAATCAAATGCTAAACACTGCACTGGGGTAAAATGACTCTTTTACCCTTGGTCAAAGTCAACTCTCTCGGTCAAAGTCAACCCACAGTTGACCTGACTCGCCGAGTTGGGCCGCCAACTCGCCGAGTCTCTAGTCTCACTTCTCAACCCTACTCGTGGCTACTCGTCGAGTATGGCATCGACTCGACGAGTACCCTCTCGATCCAAGAACTCAGACAATCTTCATCCGACTCGCCGAGTCATATGAACAACTCGACGAGTTGTTCTTGAGCTAAGAAGATTGCCTTGGACTCGCCGAGTTGTATGAACAACTCGTCGAGTCCCTCCATTACTGAGTCTGCCCTCCAACTCACTGAGTCCACTTTACTACTCACAGGATTCCACTCGACATCACTCAAAAAGGGGAAAAACGGGACTCACGACTTGACTCGCGGTGTCGTTCTTCCGACTTGCCGAGTCACATCCATGCAGCCACTCTAAACTCGATTCTGCTTGAATCCAGCGTCTGAAACTTATAGATCTGGGCTTCCTTAACTCGATTAGCACGTAAAGATTCTATCTTTACGTGCCCATAAGCGACCAAGAAGATAATAAGGCTCAAAAAGCATAATAAAGGCTAGATTTAGGGTTCTTATGCAAAGCATCTTCAAAAAGGCAATAGATCCGGGCTCTACAACTCCTAAATGAACAGATCTAGGGATATCTCGACCTATTAAGGCATCCATACAACTATAAGGCTTGGAAAATGCATCAAACTAGCCCTAGAAGAGTTCTAATGGAGGTCTAAAGCATAAAACAGAAGGAATCCGAGAAATACCTCAATGAACTCTGATTTTGCCCTTGGATCTTTGCTCTACACCTCTTCTCTTTGCTCCTTTCTTCTTCTTCTTCTTCAAGCCTTCAAAATCCACACAAAAGCACTTAAAACAAATAAGGTATGGATTAGGGTTTTCTCACAGCTCTCTGAGGGTGAAGGAGGCGAGTTTGGGGCACATAGCATTGCTTAAATAGTGAGCAACCCGAGGATTTAGGGTTTCTTCCAGGCAGGCAGACTCGCCGAGTCCCGAATATGGACTCGCCGAGTCGCCGACTAACACGTGCACGAAAACTCGACCCTACTCGACGAGTTAGGCCATAGACTCGCCGAGTCCCTCAATAAAACTTCTAAATAAATGCCACGGAAGCAACATACCAGAAACGGGGCGTTACAGACACTATTTGTCACTTCCTGACAAAATGTAATAGGCATGGTTTAGTTGCTTCCCTCCATAGAAACCATTGTCAACATTGAACGTAAGAAATACCATGATAAAGGAAAACAACATATAAATATGAATGGAAACATGCACACAATAAATGTATGAAGCTATTATTTTTTGGCAAAGTTAAACAATTAATGGTAACAAAATTATTAAATGAAAAATAAACAATTAAAATCTAGAAAAGATTTCTTATCACTCATCCAAGAGCCATAAAAAAGAGTTGAAAACGATACATAGCATATGTTTTGATGTTGGTGTAAGTATGAATGTTCGTTCTTCCAAGGTTATGCAAGTAAGCATGTTAGCAAAACTTGCTTCGTGATCACTACGTGGGAAACTCATTAGTTGTAAGTGAAAAAAAAAGGGAATACAAATGATATATATGAGAAAAATATTTGGAATGTGGGTCCCCAACATTGACATTTGGAATGTGGGTCCCCAACATTGACATCAGTCTGAAATGTACAATGTGTTGTCCGGAACATTAAGATATAATCTGAAATGTAAGTGATAGATAAACGTTGTTAACCACGGTCGCTTGATATGATATTGATGACACTAGTCCGAATTTCACAGTATCGCATTTCAAACTTCATATCTCGCCAATGATCCCAAACTTCGGGATTATGTTAAATACTCTGAAATAGTGTATTATAGACTTGATGGTTATTTTACAAATCTTCAAAAGAAAAAAAGCCATTTTTATTGAAAATTTTATTTATATTGGTTAATTTACTTATTATTTCTTTTTTTAATATGTTACTTCTTTGCCCTTTGCTAATACTTCAAAACTCGATTATACTTTGACTCTATCCATATGATATTACACCGTTTCATTTGTCTATTTAAAAAGAAATTATAGTTGTTTGCATAACAAAAAGGATAGAGGGGCAGGATAGGGTAAGGATAGGCACAGGTGGGCTGTAGCCGTAGGGTAGCACCAGCCCCCTCCATGTAAAAGTCTAGAAACCTACTTTCTGAAACCCCTACTTCTGATCCCTGACTCTTTTCTTTCTCCCACACGCATGCATAATTTCTGTAAACCCCCTCAGCTCTTTCATTTAGGACATTTTATACCCTTATCCTCAATCTCCCTCATAGTTAACAATATGAATTTACTAGTTAAATTGTTGAAATTAAAACTTTTGGAATAAAAACATATCAAATAAGCAAAAACCACTCAACTTTTTCTTACAATATAAATAAGTTTTGAGTTTATTGTTGCTTTTATTTATAAATTTTTTTTAAGTTTATTGTTGTTTATAACCATTTGTATTGTGGTGATTTAATAAAACATGTGAAATATATGGTGGATAATATATTGACCTATGTTCAAATTCTGATACTAATCAGCTCTATGGTCATGGAGGTTCGTATGTAGTGACTTCATGATATTATACATAACCTTATATTTGCAGTGGGAGATTAGTCGGTGCTCGAAAGCTAACGCGAAACCCTCCTTAGACGAGTTTCCTTAAAAAAACATATTATTTATTAAAAAATAATAAAGATTATAAAAATCACTAGATGTTACCTGGTGGTCAATTAAGATTAAAGATATGGTCTGGACAAAGATTAACTAGGAACCTAAGTTATATAAGAATTTCTTTTAAATAAGTATAAAAAAAATAACAAAGTCTAATCAATTTTATGTGTGTATATACATCAAAAATCATGCAATAATTATAAGTTACAACAAATAGCAAAATTTTGATTAATTTTATTCTAAGATACATAGAAGTTGTTCGGCATGATGAAAGACAATAGATGTAAAGTTGAAAATATGACATTTAGTTTACCAACCGTTCGTATAAAAATAAATTCTTTAATTTTGACTTTATTTAGTTTTGTTGACTTTTTTTTTGATAATTTTGATTATTTGATAATTTGACTAACTATCTAGTCTGATTTTATTTAGTGCGACCAATTTATATAATTAATTGATCCATGAAGACCGGCAAACAATTAGTCATCGATTAAGGAGTTGGCTAAAAAATATCATATTTTACCATATAAACACTCTAATTAATTTTTGAAATATTTTTATTAGTTGAAATTGTATTGTTTCCGAAAAAATTGATTATAAATAGTTAATTATAAATTAAGTTTTAAAAAGTGTCAATAAGATATCTAAAAGGTCCTATAAATTGATTTTTACACTCATAATATTTCATACAAAAAATTCCGGTCGAATCCAATCTGCTCGACCTATATTTTAATATAATGATTTGTGTTGTAGTGACGACATTGTTGTTTAAAAAAAACTATGCTATTTAATTTCTTGTGTCAACTTAAAAGACCATTTTTTTAAGATAATACTATTATATCGTATACTTTTTTTCTATAAAATTTACGTATTTTAGTAATCAATAAGATATATTATTAGAATAATACGATACCATTATGTAAAATCTTGTAAATTTATAAATAAACAGAATTTTTTTTCTGAAAACTTGTTTGATTTTTATAAGCTTATTTAGACCAATAACTCTTAACTAAGATTATAATTTAAATATTATAATCATTTAAATACCTCTTAAGCATTTTTTTCCTCATGCAATCTAGTTATCAAATGGTAACAAATTAACAATACATGCTCGAATTAACCGGTTGCTATAAAACGGAATCAATTTACCCTAAAATTAATATCAAGCCTTTTGCCACCCACCATTCCCATCTTTTTTTTTCTTTTTTTTTTTTATTGTTTACTTTTTCTATTTTGTCCTTTCACCCATTATGGGACCCTTTTTCAGGTGATGTTATCTATTATAGCCTAAGCCTCTATGATCCCAAATTCCCTTTAAATTTCAGTGCGCTCCTCTATACAACGCTACACTATTCTTGAATCATCATCATCATCATCATCATCAACATGCTGGGAATAGAGGAGATACTGTGTGAGCTTGGTGGTGGCTGCGGCGGCGCTGGAGGAAGGGAGTCCGAGCAACAAGGTGGTTTGCCTCCAGGGTTTAGGTTTCATCCCACCGATGAAGAGCTTATTACATTCTATCTCGCTTCTAAAGTCTTCAATTCAAGTTTTTGTGGTGTTGACATTGCTGAAGTTGACCTTAATCGCTGTGAACCATGGGAACTGCCAGGTAATATTCTGTGAAAACACACACTCAAGAGATTAATGTTTCACCATCAAACACACACTTTTAGGGGCATCTTTCACGTTCAGATCATCCCCTCTACACAAGTCATTCATATACAACCACATCATAGATATTCAATGTACACTTCATTTCACCTTAGGGAACGCTTTCACATTCAAACACTACGCTGTTAAGAACTTCTTATGTTTACACACACACTACACATTCATTCACAAACTTCTCCATCAAACACACACACACACACACACACACACACACACTCCGGGGACACTTTCACAATCAAACACACACTTTAGGGACAGGTTTGACCATCGAATACAAAAGTTAGTGACACTTTCACTTTCAAACACCCTTTTCAGAACTTCATTCACATGCGCACGCTTAAGGGGTAGCTCACCATCAAATACACACTTAAGGATACTTTCACCTTCGCACACATTGACACATAGTACTTTAGGGGCACTTTCACCTTCGAACACTCGCTTGGCCTCTTCAGAACGCTTTCATATACACGCGCACACAAATCCATCATACATGAATCACAAACACCATCAGACAGTTTCACACACCCTGAATACACACACGCATACACACACTCTTGCAGCTTTAAACCTACACATTTATCTAGAGTATTACTTAAATTAATACACATACTTTTGCATCCTTAAATAAACATTCGTGACTCATGCACATAAATCCCTACGTACTTTAATTTCTTCCGTTGGATATTACGTTTCTTGACCTCCATTACCTTCAAGAACACAAGATCGATATATGCATCCAGGGTTGTAAGGTACAAGTACTAAATGCATATCCATCTTAGGAAACTATGAATCCATCAAACAATAACTAAGTAACAATTCGTCATCTGACAGCTTTTTAGGCCCATAATTTTTTCCTGCCATGTTCATAGATATTTATTTATGTATTTAGTAATTATTTTTCTGGCCAAGAAAATCTAACAAAATTCATTTCTGACAATGCAACATCTAACTTTGCAATATTTTTGTATACTTGCACTAAAGGGGTTCTGCTGTGTTGTACTGTACTCTTCGCTGTATGAGTTGTACTATACGCAAATAGAGTTGCACATAAGTACCATGCATTTAAGAGATTTCTAAAGCCATTAAAAACGAAAAGGGCATTGATTGAGATATAACTGTAAATAGGGTACAAAACCAATAATTCAAACCGATTCAGACTAATTATCTTTTCATTTAATCAACAATTATTTATGCGCAGCGTACATTTTTTTATGCACACTGTACCACCACATTAATTGCTTCTGTAGTATATTAATCCAACCCCTTTAAGCGCTCGATTAATTTCTTTTATTGCTTTTTCACAGAAAAGGAAAACAAATAAAGAAAGAAAGTTGTACATTGTGAAGAGAAAATTGTACCAACTAGATTTTTTTTAGCTCGTTTAATGAATTTTTATCAAAGTACAACTATCTATGCATATGGTACAAGATGGTGTTGCTAATAATCTATTTATATGGTTTGTGTAGAAGTGGCAAAAATGGGGGAAAGAGAGTGGTACTTCTATAGCTTGAGGGACAGAAAGTACCCGACCGGCTTGAGGACGAACCGGGCCACTGGTGCGGGTTACTGGAAGGCAACTGGCAAGGACCGGGAGGTTTACAGCAGCGGGTCGGGTCGGACCCTGTTGGGTATGAAAAAGACACTGGTTTTCTATAAGGGTCGGGCCCCACATGGGGAAAAAACCAAATGGGTCATGCACGAGTACCGCCTTGATGGTGACTTTTCGTATCGCCACACGTGTAAGGTACAACTACTATATGCTCTGACACATAAATAGTACAAGCTTTCAATGCAACTATTTTGTCGTTTTGTTTTGGGTTGACTTTATGAGTTTTCTTGATTGACTTTTTGATTGGACTAAAATGTCATTTCACTGTTTTGCCTTTAGGGTTTCTTTTTAAATGTGTTGCTAGCAATTTAGGGGTGTGCGTCACGTTTGGTATGGGACAAAAATGTTTTTGGTATTATCAAAATGAATCTTGAAACGTGAATTTAATATGAAATTGGGTTTTGTTTTAGTTTAATTAATAACATGAACATAATAAAAAGTTAAAATGGACTTAAAATATCCATTTATGTTGGCATATATAGCAATGATGTTACTATTTGATTTATCTTCTTTCATATAATTTTAGCTTCATAATGTTAGATGTGTTGATCTATAGCACAATTGTTTTTCAGGATGAATGGGTGATTTGCAGAATATTTCACAAATTAGGGGAAAAGAAAGCAAATGGAGGACAAAACTGCCTTCACTTTAAACACCAACGATCAACACCAGAACCATCACCCTCAACTCCCACCGTTACTGAAATCACCAAAAATCCCTTCCATGAAGGTACTACACCCTTAATATTGCACCACACTAACCCCCCATCCCTCCAAAACCCGTTTCTATTTGGTGACAATCATCAAGAAATCCATGGCCAAGACCTAAAATCACTACTAAACCTACCCTCATTTCCAAACCTCCAAAACACCCCCCACCCTACCCTAGTTAAGCCCCTTACCCTTCCAAATCAACCCACTACCCCTCTTGCTAAACAATGCAAAACCGAGGCTCATTTTAGCATCGCACAACTCACGGATGCTAATGTGCACCGGTGGGGGATGGATTTTATCCCCCCTCCGCCACTCTTTCCGTTTGAGCAACCGGATCTTGGCCCAGAAATGGACTACTACTTCACTGGCGGTGGTAGTGGTAGTGGCAGTGGTAGTGTCAGTAGCAGCGATACAAGATTTGTAGTCGAGGGTACAAGTGATCGTAACAATGAGATGGTCTCGTTTGACAGGGTCGGGTTTAATCAGTTGTTGCTACCGAGTATTTGATATGAATTGTTTTAAACATGAACATATAAAAATCTATATGTAGGGATTATGACTAGTACTTTATGCCCATGATTGTTATAAAAAATTCACGTATGTAAATAAATGCTACCAGTTTTAGAGTCGTACAATAACAAGAAGATGGAGGGGTGTTTTAGTATATGATTGTTATCAAAAATTCACGTATGTAAATAAATGCTACCAGTTTTAGAGTCGTACAATAACAAGAAGATGGAGGGGTGTTTTAGTATAAAAAAAGTTCTTTAGGTTATGGTTTTCTTTAGGGAAGAAATGGGATGAGGAATTGGGGAATGTGTCCCATCCCTTGAACTTGAAAATGCTAAAAATTGCAAAACATGTAACCAAAAGTGAAAGTAGAAATAAATGCACAATAATTCATTTATGAGGGGTGGAAAATCAATTGGATTTGATATTTGATTTGATTGAAGGTTGGGAAGCTTTTGAGGTCAACTCACCATCAATAGTGACTTATGTCATGTTCCCCCATCCCCAAATAATAACCGGAACTAAAAGAAAATCGATTATTTAGGTTAGTTTTACTTGAAACGAAAACAAATCTTGTGTTTTGTACATGTTTTGAAAAAAATAAATTTTAAAATGTTTGAAAAGTGAATACCACATGACTGATAAATACATTGTTTTTTTAAATTTGATTTTGATGTTTTTATAATTTTATTGAAGTGTTTGATAAAACTCATGTTTTGGAACAATCTTTTTACCATTTATTTCGGTTACCTTAACAAAAATGGCCTCTAGATTTGGTTGTATTAGAAAATCACTTCAATTTCATGTTTGGGCGGTCAACGACTAATTCGATCCACCTCCTGAGACACCTTATGGAGAGATATATAGAAAGAAATAAGGATCTTCATATGGTGATCATCAACCAGGAGAAGACGCATGATAATGTCCATTGTGAAGCGATTTGGTGAAGAAGACCTTGGAAGCTAGAAACTAGAAAGGTTGCACATAGATAGGTTAAGGCTACTCATTATATGTAATGTCGTCAACTTGTGTTTGAACTATAATTGATGACATAATCCTTTCTCATGAGAATTAGTGGTGCCTTAGTATGTACTTTTTGTATATGACATTGTGTTGGTAATTGAGACCAAGACTAAGATGAATGTTAGGCTATATACTTGGAGGATGGCATATTGGCATCTAAAGAGGAGTTACATAACAATATAGTAAAAGCAAAGTATCTTTGTTGCAAATTAAATTGTGAGCGTAATTATGAAAGTGTTGCAGTGGAGGTGTAAACGAGCCGAGTACTACCAACCTCAAAGCTCGGCTCGACTAAAATACTCGAGCTCGAAACTCGGCTCGAACTCGACTCGAGCCTTGATTTTAAGCTCGAGCTCGGGCTCGTAAAATACTTGACAGTCTCGAGCTCGGCTCGGCTCGACTAATATTTAAAAAAATCAAAATCACTAAATTGAGTAAAAGAATATTAAACATTCCACATGTAAATGTCCAAACTACCAAAAAAACCACTATTAATCACCTAATATCAATATAACATCAACCATATATGTCATAAATGAATAATTATAAAGAAATGACATATATCTTATAAATGAACAATTATAAAGAAATGACATATATCTTATAAATGAACAATTATAAAGAAATGACATATATGTAAATTACACTAAGCTCGACTAAGCTCGCGAGCCTTACGAGCTAAGTATTTTTGTACTCGAGCTCGGTTCGATAAGGTACTCGAGTAGCTTGAGCTCGAGCTCGGCTCGATTAAGGTTGAGTCGATTTCGAGTATTTTTCGAGTCGGTCTCGAGTTTCTCGCGAGTTGGCTTGTCTCACTTACACCCTTATGTTGCAGTAACTATTAGGGAGCAAGTTCTGCATACAGAGAAAAGTTTCAAGTACTTTCGATTCTATGATCCACATGGAAGGGTTTGTTGAGGTGTATGTTACAAACCACATAAAACCAGGTTGGTTAAAGTCGAAGGTGGTCACATGAGAGTTACGGGACAAAGTCCATTGAAATTTAAAGAGAATTTTTACATGGTGGCAATTTGGCCGATTATATTTTATGGATATGAACGTTGTCAAACTAAAAAGGAACTTGAGAAAAAGATGGATGTTGTAAAAATGAGGAAGTTGCGATGAATATGCGGTAGAACATTGTTGAACATAAAATCTGATATGACAATCAGAAATATGTTTTGAGTGGTGTAAACCACCAAATATATAAGAAAGATTGGCATGGTATGGACATGTTCACAAGTGGTTATCGAGAGCTATGGTTAGGAGGGAGAATATGGTCTCGGTTGATAGTATGACGAGGAGAGAACACGAAAGAAAAAAGTGTTATAATCACATGAAGTTAAACATTAATGAGGTGGCTTGTTCCAAGGACATGATCTCCAATAAACATTTGTAGTAGCAGAAAATCTTATTCTAATAAATAAATAAATTTATTCTCCTATTAACAAATATCATACTATTCGCACTCCTTATTAATATTATATGTCACACATCATGCCACTTGTCCACCTATTAATTATAAATTTCAAATTTCAAATTTCTCATTCTAATTACATTAAATTAATAATTGATTTTTTATTTTAAATTTCAAATTAAATTTTTTTTTTCACTCTAATTATATTAATTTAATAACATTAGACTAAAAAATAAAATAAAATTAATACAAATTATAAGGTGATATAACTTCACATATTTATTTAAATCAACGATTATAATTTTATATAACTAAAAGATAAGTAATAATTTATTTAAATAATTGATTAATAATTTTAATTTTGAAATATAAAAATTTAATTAATTTTATAAACATTATTCTGACGGGTTATAAACTAGTCATGATAATAAATTAATCCAAGTACTTATTTTGCTTTTTGATATATGGCTTGTGCCTTTCGTACCATGGTCATCCATTTGAAGCTATATTTCACCCATAGAACTTGTCTTTCTATTTCTACTCTCCTTACCTCAGTTATAATTAGTTTTAATTATTTAATCAATCAATATTATACTATTAATGATGTCAACTAAAACTCAATGATTTAAAAACCGGTTTTTTAATTGAACCGGTCGGGTGACGTTATCCGGTTCAACCGGATGGTCAAACCGGTTTTATATTTTTATATGTTTTTAATTATCATGCATACAAATGTAAATAGAACAAAACATTCAGTGACACACGATTATCAAAACAAATGTACAATTTTCATGTTTTATTAATCTTTTATTTCCGCCCAACATTTGCGGAAGTAAAGTCATTATAACTAGTTTAAGATTGTGTTTGACACATCACAACTGACTTATTTTTCGAGTTTTTTCAAATTATCATGTTTAGCAATAACAAGCAAAAACATAGCTAATAAACTAGCTTTCTTAAAAGCTACTTAAAATAGCTTTTCAAGAATTTTTTTTAAATTTTTCCATATATTCCCTTACTTAATTATAAAAAAGCACGTTCTAAATGTCTATTAATATCATTTTATATCTTTCAGCTAACTTTACCAAATGTTATTTTTATTAGCTAGTTTATAAGTTGACAACTAACTTTTCAGCTAACAACTAGTTTTTCAGCTAGTCTGTCAAACATAACTGTCAAACATGGCTTAAGTGTTTACTCATCAAAATGTAATATTTATGTCAATAAAACAAAAAAAAAATCATTATTAATAGAACAAAACATAAACTACGTTGTTACTTCCATACATGGAGAAAAATACATTACACAAAATGAACAAAAGTGGGTTGCTATTTTGCACAGATAATATACTTTCCCAATAATACCACCAAATAATAAAACAAGCCATCACAAAATGCAAGAAAGCACTCTATACAAAAATTAGAAAACCATTATGGACACATTTAAATGACAAAAGGATGAAGGTAAAAGCTTTAACACTTTGTTGCACTAATTAATAATTAAAAGAGAGTGAATAAAGAAAAGAGTATGCTAAAACATAAACAAATGAGCTTAAAACATCAAAACTAAATTTCCCAATGGCTTTAACCGGAATACGGCTAACACATAATAGATCATTAGGGTTATTGTGGTTCAAACTTCCGCCATGCAAATTTCTACAAAAGTAATCTCTGCAAAACAATATGGTAATTAATCAGACTTTGTAATAGAATCTCAAGAAAAAAGTGAAATTTGTCATGCGTTTGTTTGGCAAGAAATGGAATAGAATCCAATCCAATTCCTATAATTATTTATGGTTTGTAAATCTATCAAAGGATTAAGGGGGAGCTTTTGTTTATGAAATTCTAGGATTAAAAGGGTATTTGAGTTTATGAAACCGCTATATGCTTTAGATGAACTCAAATACCCTTTTAATCCTAGAATTTCATAAACAAAAGCTCCCCCTTAATCCTTTGATAGATTTACAAACCATAAAGAATTAGGAAGTTGTGGCATATAAACTTCCTCTTCCAAAGTAACATTGTGAAATGTGTTCTAAGGCCTAGTTATGCATCATCATTGTGGACCTTACAAGTTACAACTCACCTGATGTAATAGAGTCCTAGTTCTACACAATACCCATCTGCTATTTCAATTTAATTCAATACCGAAATCAACACACGATCTGATACGAGCAGATACACTATCTTCAAAGTAGACAATCACAAATTTGAACATATGCAATCCACAATACTCGGTCCAAAAATAAACAAACAAATAAACCCTAGAACCTTATACAGAGGAAATAGGTGATGGAGAGAAACTAACCTAGAAAGATCTCTATTTGAGAACTTTAGAAGAAGAGTTCTTCTCGTTGTAGATGAAATCGGGAGGAGAATAGATAAGAGAAGCGATCATGGCTCCAGGGAGCACCCCGAAGACAGAAACCGCAGCCAATTTCTTCACCAAAGGCTCCCCGTCTCTTGTTATCACCGACAATAGACCCTTTGTATAACCCATTTTCGCCTTTTTCTTTCCCGCAAAAAGATTCAAAGGGATCGATCGATCGATTTTGATCCGTGCTGAGACAAATCTGATGTGATTTCCAGCCCCTTTCTCCGATTAAAAAACAAGCGACGACATATGTGACTATTTTATGAAAAAATGATAGGAAAGGTCCTTAAATTTGTAAACATTTGACGGTTTTACCTAACATTCATTTATGTGTGTAGCTGTCTTAAAGGTGCAAACTTTTCTCCGTAAGGCTAACCGGTAAGGAGCGATTTTCACGTGTCTTGGGCTTATGTGGTGCGCCTTCACATGGGTGAACACCGCCCCCAGGTTCGGTGGGGTGCGCGTGACGTGGCTCCGGAGACGGGATGAGACGACGAATAGGAAACCTCCTTTTTGCAACAACTGAATTTTGGTGGGGAACGGTCTTTTGACCGATTAAACAATTAAAAAAAATTATTTTTTAAAATTTAAACAAACTCAACTTCATCTATAAATTACCTACTATTTTATTTACAATTTACACTTCAAAAAACACTCTCTACATTTTATTACGATCTAAAAAAAACACTCATCTCTCTCATATATATATATATTTTTCTCTCTACATGGATTCAAATCAAAATACCTCAAACAATCCAAATGCAAATGTTAGCTACAACCTACATGAAATTGTTAACCTCTCCAATCCAACAACCTTTATTCACCACTTCATACCCCTCAAACTTCTACCAACAACAACCACAACAATTCAATCAACCCCAATTCCAAGCATTTCAACAACAACCTTCTCAACAATTTCAACAATTTTCTCAACAATTTCAACAACCTTCTTTTATACCTCAACAATTTCAACCATCTCAAGTCTCATTATCTCAATCTCAACCTATAAATCTTGACAATGACGACGACGACGAACGGGTCCAATAAACACAACAACCAACTCGTCGAAGGCAAAAAAAAAAACAAAAGATCCAAGAAAAAAAAGAACTACTGCATGGAACGAATACGAGGAAGAAGCTTTAACGAAAACTTGGATTTTCAAATCGCAAGACGGTGATGTCAGCAACTCGTAAACGGGTCAAAGTTTTTGGTGTCGTATTTTAGATCATTTCCACGCGTTATTAGGAAAGAAAACGAAACGGGCGTACGACTTGATCAACGCAAAATGGCGTGATTTACGAGCGGCTTGCACCAAATTCAATGAGATATTTGACAAGCTTAAAAACATGCATAGAAGTGGTAGCAACAATTTCAATATTTTAGCAATCGTGACCTACGAATGCAAAATTACTACCAATGGTAAACCGTTTGGCCACCAAAAAGCGTGGGAAGTTTGTCGTAACGGTCCAAAATGGGTTTTATATTCGGAAATGGCGCATTCGGGATCTACTAGCAGTTCTAACAAAAGGGCAAGAACGACCGAGTCGGACGTGGGTTTTGGACTCGACCTCAACGATGACTTCGACGCCACCGAAGGGGAGGGCCCATCAGACGTCCAACTTCGTCAACCATCGGGAAGGGACAAAGCGAGAAAGGGAACGTCTTCAAGCATAAAAGCATTGGCAACTAGTGAAGGCAAGCTTGCGACATCCATAGATAAAGCTCTAGTTTTTCTAGAAAAAAATACGAATCAACGGAGGAAGCTCGTCGCCAAAAAATAGCTCTTATCGATCTTCAAATCATAAACACAAAGCCCCAACCGGATATTGACCGTGAAAATCTTGTGACGTTTCATAAAATTCAACGATAAGTCCGGGACAAATATGTAATTTAGGTTCTATTATTTATGGTTTTAAGTAATTTATCATTTTTATTTTTTACGCTTTTTTTAAGAATTTTAGGATTTTAATTTGTGTTTTTTTATATTAATGTAATGTGTTTTTAATTTTAATGTAATGTGTGTTTTTTATTTAAATTTTGGGTTTTATTTAAATTATCGTTTGTATTTTGTTTTTTTATTTAATTTAATGTTAAAAAAAAGAATTTGTGGAGTGGTAACCATTTCCAATGTTTAAGAGGGTGGTAATGGGTTGGTGGTGAAGTTGACGTGACACACATGTGACATCATTTTTTCGGTGGGTTGGGTGTGACCACTCCCCAAAGCTTAAATGACATGTAATAACTAACAAATAAAAGTGTAAAAGTACCCCGTATGGGTCTAATAACGTCGGTATTGCCAATGTCTACTCACCAAATGTTGTTGCCGCTACACTCTCATACATTTTTTACACATTTCCTTCTTTCCCCTTATATTTTATATATCTAATTCTACTTCAACAACAAAAATGGATCAAAATCCAAACGCCCCTCCACCAAACCAAAACCCAAACACACAACCACACACAACATCTCCTATCGGATTTACCGGTTACGAGAATTATTTTAACCTTCTATCGTCTTAAGGTTCACAACAAATCTCATATCAAGGAGCCTATGTCAATCACGCATCACCACCACTCCATTTTCTAACTCACCTTGCCTTCAACAAAATCTTTTAAATATTATGTTTTATAAAAATATATTTGTTTTATTAATTAAAAAAAGAAACATAAAAAAGAGAAAAAAACTCAAAAAAGAAAATCAAAAAATATATGACATGTAAAATATTGGTGTTGTAACATGAAAACCATTTTCTTGTTTGGTGTTATAACACCATTGCTTATGTGACATGTAAGGTGACACCAAATTTGTTGTTATACCTAGGGTGTGTTTGATTCATTTTTTTAACTTAAAAGTCCTTTTATAAAAAAGACTTTTTATAAAAGAACTTTTTCTACAAAGAGGTCTTTAAAATGTGTTTGCCTTGACTTTTAAAACTTTTAAGAGTTGAAAGCAAAAAATCAATTTCTGGTTAAGTCAAAGTCAAACAAAGTCAATGAGTCAAACCGATAAGCTCATCTAGTGCTTGTATGATAGGGTTTACTCTATGTTTACTAATGTACAACTCTTTACCTTAATACAAAGTATCACTCGAAAATTTCATATGTTAAGAAAATTCTAAACCCTAACTAGGGTGAGCGATGTAACGAATCTATAAAGTACTATTATGTACCCATCGGGGGATTAAGACACTCATAACAAAGCATAATGGGGTTTGCGAACCTTGCATTATGGGGACAAACACTAACAAGGCTACAAACAAAATCTCTCCCACTCTATCTCTATCTCTCCCAAATCTCTCTCAAAATCACTCCCAATCTCTCTCATACCTATTAGTGATAAAAATCATGATTTCCAATGTTTTTATGAACATCCGTACCATCCCGAGCCTTCCCTTGGTCGAAAACAGCTTAAAACGGAAGAAAGAAGTCAAAAAGAGGGTTGAAGGTTCGCAGGGTACGGTTCACCTGCGAACCTTCGCGTGCCTTCGCGTCCCTCCCCTTGCCAAGTTTGTTTTTGGGTTAGAAGTTCGTTTCTAACTGGGAAATTTCGCACTTAACCTTCTCACAAGCAAAACCGGACAATTTCGCTTCTATCCGGGCAAGTTCGCTTCTACTCGCCCAAGTTCGTTCCTACTCGACAAGATTCGCGCCTCCTGACATTCGCATGCGAACCGAAGACCTTCGCTTCCTGCCCAACCTTCGGAGCCAAGCCTCCCCTCGGACCGAACCCTCCTATCGCCTGCAAACCTCTCAGACCGAAACCTCCCCTGTCACGAACCTTCTCGGCTGCGAGCCTTCCCTTTGAAGGTACGCATCCACTTCCCCGTTTTTGACCAGTTTTGCATTTTAAGCCCGTTTTTTTTATGATTTTAACGTGGGAATTTCACCAAATTCGTATTTTCATCATTTTAAACCCTCCAAAATCATATTTTATTCCCATCTTGAAGATTTATTTTCTATAAATCATATCTTTTGTTCAAGATCACACACAAAGGTTTGTTGACTTTTCCCTATAAAGTTATGACACCAAGCCATCCCCATATCAACTTTATGTCACTATTCACATTCTACCTAGTCAAATCAATATCTTTCTTCAAACACTCCATCAGATCTTCCCATGACCATATCCATCTAATAGATCTTTAATCATCACCTATAAAACCTCATTTACTTCCTCCAAAAACAAACTTTCTTTCTCTCTCTCTCTCTCTCTCTCTCTCTCTCTCTCTCTCTCCGGAACTCGAAACCCCCAGGAGGTCTCTAGCTTTCCTTCATTCTTAGTAATTTCTTCATTTCTATTCCTAAATATTCTTCATTTCTTCATACAAATCATGGGTCATTTACACAAATATTGACATATTTGTTCTTCGGATCTTCAAATCCTCAAGCATCCTTCAAGTGTTCTTGACTTGAAACTCTTCATCTTCAACCTTCCATTCATCAAGAAATCACAAAAGGTGATTTCATACCCTTACATTTTCATGTTTTCTTTAAGTTTTTTTTGGTGGTGGTGGGGGGGGGATACAATTTACAACACCCAAAACATATTCTAATATATACTAACAACTTTCATTAAAAAAGTTGTGGTCTATTCAAGAACTGTTTTGACCATCTTAAACTCAATATTTTTCAAAACTATTCAATATGAATTTAGTTCGGGTTTATTGTAACACCGTGAATTTCAAAATAATTTTTCGCACAATATAAAAACATTTTCATTTAATTTTCATAAAAACATCAATGTTTTAAGACTCCAATCCATATCATACAAAATCCCAAGATCACATATCATAAAAATCTCATGCATGTGTACAGATCAAGCCGGCGCCTTCCCATGGTCATCACTAGTACCTGAAATAAGCAACACTAACACTGTAAGCACAAAGCTTAGTGAGTTCCCCAAAATACCACACATAACACATATTAGCCACTCGAGGCTATAACTCTATGGGTCCGTAGACCCTGCTCTGTGAACCCACTGGTTCTAACTTTGGGAACCTTCCGGTTCCAACTCTATAAACATGCACAGCATAAATCACATAGAAATATTGCAGTACAACACATAACAGACATATAGCATACAAATACTCTATCACATAACTATGATTACCTACTCAAGGTAAAGTATAGTGAGAAGACTCACCTCGTATATCTCGATAACTCGCGAATCCTGGAAATCGCTCGTGCTCGATCCTCGGAGCTATAATCCTCCTATAACATCATATATCTCTAATTAACACTTTTACCACTAAGGTTGACTACCCCTATCAAGTCAACACTGGTCAACTCTGGTCAACAGTCAACGGTCAACTTTGACCGGACTCGGCGAGTGCACTAGGGCGACTCGGCGAGTCTATATGTGTTCACTGACTCCCTAGGATCCTCTCCTGACACGTCGAGTACACCCCAACTCGACGAGTCCCACCTGGCATGAATCGCGGGGCCACCACGACTCAACTCGCCGAGTCTCAAGAACAACTCGGCGAGTTCCAGCTCGACTCAGTCCACCTGTCAACCCTCTCTAACTCTCCCTGACTCACTGAGTCAACCCTTAACTCGGCAAGACCACTCGCTGAGTGGTTAAGGACAATCTTCATGCTACTCGTCGAGTCTGTTCTTCGGACTCGGCGAGTCCATGCCATGCATCAACTCAATCCTGCTTCTGAGGTCAGATCCGCTCCAACAAGTCATAGATCTGGCCCTCCCAAGCACATTCATCACGTAAAGTCACAGTCTTGGCTACCATGCAACGCCTACAAGGCTTCTTTTGAAGAAATGGCCTCTAAAATGGCAACCTAAGTCTCCAACTCAAAAGGAATGACATAAAGCATGGCATTTGGGACTCTCTGGACCTACTAAGGTCCAGATCTAGGTACCATATCCCCATGGGACCTCTCACACTCCAAATACAAGGCAAACAAGGCATGAAGAAACCCTATATTTGACCATATCAACAAAAACACGAGAATAAGCTCTGAATGATACCTCAAGTAGCTTCCTCTGTCGAAATGGAAGTAGATCCAAGCTCCCCAACTCTCCTAGCTTGACTTTCCCCTTCCTTTCTTGCAAACACACACAAAATTGGTGAATAATGGCCTCTTATCTCACTCACAAGAACTCTCAGCTGTTTTGGTGCTCTCAAGGTCAAGGTAGCCGCAATGAAGGGCCATAAGGTACTTTAAATAGGGCTTAGGACCGGGAAATTAGGGTTTCATTAAACAGCGCGGACTCGCCGAGTCCAGGCGCGAACCCGCGTCCAGAACCGCGATCCTACTCGGCGAGTTTGAGCTCCAACTCGCCGAGTCCCCTCACAAAACACCAAAAATATATGAATAAAAGATACCTGGAAATCCAGGCTGTTATAATTCTCCCCCACTAGAACTAGACTTCGCCCTCGAAGTCTCGCTCTGCAAATAGCTCCGGATGCTGCTCACGTATCTCACGCTCCGGCTCCCAAGTCATCTCTGACCCTTCCGATGCTGCCATTGAACCAAAACCAAGGGTACCTCCTTGTTCCTCAGAACCTTGATATTCCGATGTTTGATGGCCACTGGTCTCTCAGCATAATTCAGGCTCGCATCTACCTGAATATCCTCTAATGGAACCACTGCCGACTCATCGGCTATACACTTCCTCAGCTGCGACACATGGAAAGTGTCGTGAATCTGCCCCAACTCTGCTGGCAAATCCAAACGATAGGCTACCCGGCCTACCCTCGCGATCACTCGGAAAGGACCAATATATCGGGGCCCCAAATTGCCCCTCTTCCTGAATCGAATCACTCCTTTCCAAGGAGAGACCTTCAGGAGTACAAGGTCGCCGACCTGGAACTTAAGCTCGGACCGGCGCCTGTCTGCGTAACTCTTCTGTCGGCTCTGAGCGGTCAACAACCTCTGTCTGACCTGCTGGATCTGCTCTGACGTCTGAAGCACGGTCCCTGTACTGCCCATTACCCGCTGTCCAACCTCTCCCCAACAAATGGGGTTCTGACAC
Source organism: Lactuca serriola (assembly GCF_051521515.1). Taxonomy (NCBI): domain Eukaryota; kingdom Viridiplantae; phylum Streptophyta; class Magnoliopsida; order Asterales; family Asteraceae; genus Lactuca; species Lactuca serriola. The sequence goes on along the minus strand of NC_136416.1, from coordinate 62,905,365 downwards.
CTTCTCCCATACAACAACTCAAAGGGTGGCATACCAATGCTCGAATGATGGCTGTTGTTGTAGGAAAACTCTACCAAGGGCAAATATGCATCCCAGCTACCCCCGAAATCCAACACACATGCCCGGAGCATGTCCTCGAGCGTCTGAATCGTCCGTTCACTCTGACCGTCTGTCTGGTGATGATATGCGGTACTAAAATGCAGTCTAGTACCCAACTCCTCATGAAACTTCTTCCAGAATCTGGAAGTGAAACGCACATCTCGGTCTGAAACAATCGAGATCAGCACCCCATGCCGAGATACCACTTCCCTCACATACACCTCCGCCAATTTCTCTGCTGAAGAACTCTCGCTGATAGCAAGGAAGTGAGCGCTCTTCGTCAATCTGTCCACAATCACCCAAATTGTATCCAATCCTCTGGCAGTGCTTGGCAATTTGGTGATGAAATCCATAGTGATTTGTTCCCACTTCCATTCGGGAACCTCCAATGGCTGCAACTTACCATGCGGCCTCTGGTGCTCGGCCTTAACCCTACGGCAGGTCAAGCATCTCTCAACAAACCACGCGACATCCCTCTTCATACAGGGCTACCAATACTCCTTTCTCAGATCCAAATACATCTTAGTGGCCCCCGGATGGATCGAAAATTTCGACCGATGCGCCTCCTCCATCAAAATGGTACGCGTTCCTCCCACAAACGGTACCCAGATACGCCCCTGAAATTTCATAAGCCCCCGACCATCGGTAACGAACTCTGAAACCAAACCAACAACCCGTTCCCTCTTATGCATCTCAGGTTGCACAGCCTCGGCCTGTGCCCCACGAATGGCGTCCAACACTAGAGCTATCACGGTCAATCTCAAACATACATCCCGCAGCGGGGTGCTCTCCGCCCTGCGGCTCAATGCATCGGCTACCACATTAGCCTTGCCTGGGTGGTACAGGATCTCACAATCATAATCCTTGACCACATCCAACCACCTTCTTTGACGTATATTTAGGTTGGGCTGATCCATCAAATACTTCAAGCTCTTATGGTCCGTGTATATCGTACACCGAACCCCATACAAGTAGTGACGCCAAATCTTGAGGGCGAACACCACCGCCCCCTACTCTAGATCATGGGTGGGATATCTCGTCTCATGAGGCTTCAGTTGCCTCGATGCATATGCTATCACATGCCCTCTCTGCATCAGCACTGCTCCCAACCCCAAAATCGATGCATCACAGTATACCACAAAGTCCTCCATCCCTTCCAGAAGGGCTAACACCGGGGCTTCGCACAACCTTTGGCGAAGTGTCTCAAAGGAGGCCTGCTGCTCGGGGCCCCATGAAAAAGCAACACCCTTCCGGGTCAATCTGGTGAGTGGCACTGCGATCTTAGAGAAATCCTTGATAAACCTCCGATAATACCCTGCCAACCCTAGGAAAATCCTGATCTCGAAGGGTGACCTCGGCACCTCCCAACTCATCACCGCCTCAACCTTGGCCGGATCGACCAATATCCCTTCCTAGTTAACGAGATATCCTAAGAACTGGACCTCCCGCAACCAGAAATCACACTTGGAGAATTTGGCATAAAGCCTCTCCGATCTCAGAACTCCGAGAACCTCTCTCAAATGCTCCTCATGCTGCTCTCTAGATCTCGAATATACCAGAATGTCGTCGATAAATACAATCACCGACCGATCCAGCATCGGCCTACACACTCGGTTCATGAGATCCATGAACACTGCCAGGGCATTGGTGAGCCCGAAAGGCATCACCACAAACTCATAATGCCCATAACGCGTCCTAAACGCTGTCTTCTGGACGTCCTCATCTCGCACCCTCACCTGATGATATCCAGACCTCAAGTCGATCTTAGAGAACCAAGATGCTCCCTACAACTGATCGAACAAATCGTCGATCCTTGGCAACGGGTAACGGTTCTTGTCCGTCATCTTGTTCAACTCCCGGTAATCAATGCACATCCAGTGTGAACCATCCTTCTTCTTGACGAACAGGATAGGCGCTCCCCACGGCGAGCTGCTCGGCCGAATAAACCCCTTTCCCAGCAGCTCCTGAAGCTGCGAGGATAACTCTTGCATCTCTGGAGGTGCAAGACGATAAGGCACCTTAGCGATAGGCGCGGCCCCCGGAACCAAATCGATACTGAACTCCACTTGCCTCACAGGAGGCACACCCGGCAACTCCTCGGGAAATACATACGGGAACTCACGCACCACCGGAACCTCCTCAACTGAACTCGGCCTCTCGGAATCCACCCGCGTATCCATCACATACGCCACAAAACCCTTACAACCCTGCTGTAGACACTGCCTCGCCCTAGCGGCCGAACAAAACGCTGATCCTAAACGTGTACCCTCGCCGTACACCGAAAGAACTCCCCCACTAGGGTCTCTTATGGTCACCAGCTGTCGCTCGTAGTCGATAACCGCACCGAATCTGCTCAACCAGTCCATGCCCACAATGACACAAACATCACCCATCGCAATAGGAACCAGATCAATCGGGAACTCAACACCGAAAATCTCGACTACGCACCCTCGGAGAACCTCCGTGGCATATATCATCCTCTCATCAGCTATGGACACTCTCAGAGGCCGACTCAATGCCTCACAACTAACATTGATATGCTGACTAAAGGCCAAAGATACAAAAGACCGACTCGCACCCGAGTCAAATAACACCAAGGCAGGTACAGAATTCACAAGAAAAGTACCTACACACAACATAATATAAGCATAATATCTCAACATCAAAATAAATACACGAAAGAATACATACCAGCCACGACATCGGGCGCTGCGCGGACCTCCTCCACGGTCAGCTGAAAAGCCCTCCCTCGTGCCCTCGGCGCCTCGGCCTTCACTGGCCGACTCTCGGTAGCTCTGATGGCGGCAGGGGCAGATCCCTGAGGTGCTCCCTAAGATGATCCTCGCAAATGCGGACACTCTGCCTTCCGGTGTCCGGTCTGATTGTAGTGAAAACACACCGCAAACCCCTTGGGGCAGTCCTTGGCCATGTGCCCCTCCTTGCCACACTTGTAGCAAGATCCCGCTCTACAGACTCCATCATGACCCTTGCCACACTTCCCACAAGTGCGGCCCTTCTGGCTCCTTGGTTTGGGATCAGCGGGCTTAGCCCGCTTGGCTGCCGGCTGAGACTGTGCTGGTCGCCGATCCCTCCCCTGAGACTCCGCCTCCTCCCTGGCTACCATGCAACGCCTACAAGGCTTCTTTTGAAGAAATGGCCTCTAAAATGGCAACCTAAGTCTCCAACTCAAAAGGAATGACATAAAGCATGGCATTTGGGACTCTCTGGACCTACTAAGGTCTAGATCTAGGTACCATATCCCCATGGGACCTCTCACACTCCAAATACAAGGCAAACAAGGCATGAAGAAACCCTATATTTGACCATATCAACAAAAACACGAGAATAAGCTCTGAATGATACCTCAAGTAGCTTCCTCTGTCGAAATGGAAGTAGATCCAAGCTCCCCAACTCTCCTAGCTTGACTTTCCCCTTCCTTTCTTGCAAACACACACAAAATTGGTGAATAATGGCCTCTTATCTCACTCACAAGAACTCTCAGCTGTTTTGGTGCTCTCAAGGTCAAGGTAGCCGCAATGAAGGGCCATAAGGTCCTTTAAATAGGGCTTAGGACCAGGAAATTAGGGTTTCATTAAACAGCGCGGACTCGCCGAGTCCATTCCTTGGACTCGCCGAGTCTAGGCGCGAACCCGCGTCCAGAACCGCGATCCTACTCGGCGAGTTTGAGCTCCAACTCGCCGAGTCCCCTCACAAAACACCAAAAATATATGAATAAAAGATACCTGGAAATCCGGGCTGTTACATTTATAACTTTCTAATGACTACTTGCACACATTTATACGATTTATGGCGATTTTTACAAAATTGCCTTTCATTTCAGGAAACGATTTTGGACCAGTCTGTGAATATGGACATTTTCACACTGGTTAGAGACCTTTAAAAATCATAATAAAAATTATGAACAAACTAGACATATTTTCTAAACTCTCAAAGTTTACGGATCTAGTTTTCGACTTACAATATTTTTTCTATGATTTTTCTAAAAACAGTGACAAAAAAGTCAAAAGTAGTAAAAATAGTTTATAAATTCATTAACACTCTGTAACATGTTGAGCAAAGTGTATAACCATGTTTAGCTACATCTTAATCATATTTCATGTTAGTTTATCTTCATGAAATAGAATTAGACATTTATCATAAGGATTTTTCATTCATTACAAACATATATGATAAGCTATAATAGGTATACTTTATGGTTTGTTACACTACAAATACACTATGAAAGGTTTCCAGTACACTACAAAAGGGGTTTTCATTTACTACAAACATATGGGATAAACTATAATAGGTATAGTTTATGGTACATTAACACTACAAACATACTAAGGAAGGTTTCATTTACACTACAAAAAGGATTTTCAATCACACTACAGGTAAACTCGATGAATCAAATTTGTGAGACGTCACTTCATTGTACTCTTTAGGGTACTGTTTATAGTCCTGTATTATAACCATAGTCTCCTGTAGGGAGAGCATGATACTTGTATATAGATCTATATTGGGACTGACAATCCCGCACCTAAGCTGCATGCAACAGCTAGACCGGCAGGTCTAGGGTGACAAATGTCAAAACATTCTGACGCCCGAAGTACGTCGTAACAAGCTTACTATGTCAATTGAACAGTTATAATAACTCACATAGGGAAACAACGACACATAAAGTTTACGGTAATTCTTACATTCGAAAGGGTTTTAATTATTTAAAACTGCCTACACTATTATAAGTATGGAAAAATACTTGTACGTTTCGGTCTTTGGGTTTTAAGACTACAATTCATTTATAAGGAAAATATTGGATTTCCTTGAACATACACTACCTTTACAAAGAAAGATTTTTCAATTCTACATACAAAAGCTTATGCACTCACTAACTTAATTTTTGACATTCTATCAAAATTACTTGTATTCTTAGGTAATCAATGAAAACAGATAACTAACAGCTTTTAAGGATGGAACGCTACGACGTTAGACAAACCATTTTATCATTATATTGTAATCTATTTTTAAACATGTAACTTATGAAACCATGTAACTTTTTTGATTATATTTATGATGGTTGTATTTACTATGATCACTATTATACTCATTGTTATGATACTATACATGAAGTCCTCCACCCCCGAACGCTTCCTCCATCCTTGGTTTGGGGGTGTGACAGATTAGTATCAGAGCATTGTTTATAGTGAACTAAGTATATCGAACCACATAAGATATACCAACTATAAACATATTGGGACTAAAACTCTCTGATTAAACATTTTTCATACAACTATACTTTTAGAAATAAAATGTTTTTTTAAAAGTATAAGTACATGCATACATGCTAGTATAGTGTCGTAACTAGGAATAATACAAAGTAAAAGAGAACGAGTTGTACGCTGCGAGTATGCCTTGGGATATTTAGTCAAGTCTGGGATGAATATAGCTTGATCAACTATATTTGTTCGAAAAATGACTGGCATATGCTGGGGGATAGTCGTAGTGGACAACAAATCTAACAACCTACCATCACCCTATAAGAAACGCACTAAGAACCGAACAAAACATTTAAAATACTATAGAAGTATTTTATGTTGCTTTAGCGCAATATTTTTAGACTCATTATCTGCCTCTTACACCCCCTATTCTCGCACAGATGTCATAGTAGGATTCCACTTACCGGGAGACCCCTACTTCCCGAACCAGGGAAACATGGGATGGATAGAGGAGGAACCAGAAGAAGATCCCAATGAGGACTTCGAAGAAGTCGAAGAGGAAGAACCCGAAGAAGATGAACTTGAAGAGGAACTGGAGGAAGAAGAAGACAAAGAGGAGTCGGAAGAGGAGCCGTAGGTCATCAACCCTCCTTATGTATCCAGGTTTCCCGCGAACCGTTTTGGCTACAACAGACCTATGCCCTGTTGGGCATCAGAAATCGATAGGTGGAGTGGTCATCAGCGACAACGATCACCATTTGGCGGTCAACGAGGTTATTATGACCTCAACCATGGAGGACCGGCTGACAAAGCCCTCCCAGTTGTGATCCAGCAAATCAAAAACCTTAGGGATCAAAATAGGGAAACGGCGAATCGAGTTCGAGAGCTCACCGCTGTTGCGGAAGCCACCGACGCACGTACTCGAGACTTGGAAAGAGACTACTATCCCATGGACCAACTCATTGAGGACTTTACAGCCGCTTGGGCGGAGGTAAGGGAGTATCAGGAAAGGCACACGAATCTCGAGGAGACAGTGATCGCAGCCGAGCGCCGGTTAGCAGAACTACATGGCGCCTCGACTTCGTCTCAAGGACGGCAGGGGACTGGTCGTTGTGAGTAGGGTTCACACTACTTACAAATCTTTATAGATTAGGTTTATGAGTTTGTGTTAGTGCTACTCTTCTCTATGTGTAGGTTCAATCCTGCGATTAAGTTATTACACTAGTCAAAGGATTGTTTTGTTGTCAAAATTTTTCCTTATATTGATGTGATGTAGACCTACTTCAAGGTCAAATTTTCCAAACTCTATGTACTAAATCATATTAGTGAAATTGGCATGCATATTATATTTCATTGGGAGTACTACCACAAAAATTCATAACAATGTATATCGTTACTTATGGTGAATCGACGTTTACTTAGTGTATGCAGTGACGTTGTATGTAATTAAGATTCCATCGATTTAGAAATGGTGGTTCCACTTTAAGTCATGTTCCTTGTTTGGTTGTGGGCTTAGGGTAGACCTATTAGATTCAACGATCTATTCAAACTTAGTTATACGCAACTAGCATACGCCAAGCGATTGTAGAAAGACCTGGTATGGATCAAGTCTCGAGATTTCATTAAGACATTACTATTGAATTAATAAGTTCAATCATATGGACTTCCATCATGAATTGCTTGCAAACGCTTTAAAGTCGAGACATAATACAAATAATATAGCTCAATAACAACCGACATATCACCACTATTAAAGGCTTATCATATTTTCGTCTTTAAAACTTGTGGCAGAAATATGCCACCACGGAAAAATCCCAGACCTTCCAACAACGCACCACCACCACCTCCGCCACCATCTCCGCCACCACCGCAGTTTGACCCTGCTATGTTCCAAGCTGTCGTAACAGCAACCGTGGCAGCTGCAATGTCACAAATCAGTACAAAATGGTGCTGGTGGTTCGTGAAATGGTACTACAAAATCTAACTAGGGAGACAGTCATGGAAGCTCAAAGGAATGTTCCTACAAAGATTTCACAAATGGAAAACCCAAATCCTTCAACGGAAGCGGGGGCGTCATCACTCTGATGTAATGGTTCGAGAAGACGGAATCAGTCTTCGAGATTTGTGCATGTCTTGAAGCTAGCAAAGTCAAATTTGCAGCTTGCACTTTCACTGACCGAGCCCTTACCTGGTGGAACGGTCATGTAAAGTCATTGACTCTCCCAATAGCGAATGCAATGAGCTGGGAGGATTTGAAGACCCTAATGCTCACTGAATATTGCCCAAGGGGTGAGGTTCAGAAATTGGAACAAGAACTTTGGGGCCTCAAGATAACCGGCTCTGACGTCATGTCTTATACAGCCAAGTTCAGCGATCTGGCCATACTATGTCCCGGGTTGGTCACCCCGGAGAGTAAAAAGGTGGATAGATACAGTTGGGGACTAACCCCCCGGATTCAAGGGAACATGTTGGCCTCAAAACCGACTACATTTGACAGTGCCAAGCAGTTGGCACAACAACTCATCGACCATAGGGCCAACCATGGCACTGTGGCGGCCACCCCCGAGCCAGCAAAAGGGGGAAACAACAAAAGAAAGTTCTGGAGCCACAAGAAGAGCCAGCCGACCCAGGATTCTACCAAGAAAAAACAAATAGTGACGGTTCTCGCTGTCACTACCCCCTCCGCTCCAGCACCCCTGAGGCAGTGTGTTGGAACCCTCCCCAAATGTAACAAGTGCAGCTTCCATCACACCGGCCCTTGTTGAGAGATGAACTGCAGAAACTGCAACTAGAAAGGGCATACCGCCCGATTCTACAAGGCGCCAGCCCAACAAGCCACCCCGACCGCCAACACTGGGGCAAGCCGAGCCTGCTACAACTGTGGGGAGATCGGGCACTAGAAAAGAGATTGCCCAAAGGCCAGAAACGCAAATGCCGGCAGTGTCGGAAGGGTCTTGGCCTTAGGGCATGGGGAAGCCATGGAAGATCCCACGGTGGTTACCGGTACGTTTCTCCTCAATAACTCATATGCATGCATATTATTCGATAGTGGAGCGGAGAGGAGTTTTATTAGCCATCAATTCAAACAATTACTAAAACAAAATCCCTAATCACTAAAAGATACATACATCGTAGAAATGAAAAATGGAAAGGCAGAGAGCACTAACAAAATATACACAGGGTGTACCCTCACTCTAGACAACCACTCATTCAAAATCGATCTAATGTATGTTTCAATAAAAAGCTTCGACGCCATCATTGGCATGGACTGGTTAAGTTCTAATCGTGCCAACATTCTGTGTGATGAAAGGGCCATTCTCCTTAATCTGCCAAGTGGCAAGACTCTCGTCATTTAAGGCAACAAACCTAGCACAAACCTACAAATCATCTCTTGCATCAAAGCCCCAAAGTATCTCCATAAGGAATACCACACCTTCTTAGCCCACGTAGTGGATAAGAAGCTGGAGGTGAAAGACATCAAGGACATTATGGAGGTCTGTAATTTCCCGGATGTATTTCCAGAATACCTTCCCGGAGTTCCACCCGCACAACAGGTCGAATTTTGAATCGACCTAATTCCCGGAGCTACCCCTGTAGCCAAAGCGCCATACCGCCTAGTGTCAGGCGAGATGCAAAAATTATCCAGCCAATTGAACAAACTACTAAGAAAATGGTTCATTAGGCCGAGCTTCTCGCCTTGGGGAGCGCCAGTCCTGTTCGTGAAAAAGAAGGATGGATCGTTCTGCATGTGCATCGACTACCGCAAGATGAATAAGCTTACCATAAAAAACCGATATCCTCTACCCCGAATCGACGACCTTTTCGACCAACTCCAAGGAGCAACTTGCTTCTCAAAAATCGATCTGAGGTCGGGATACCATCAACTACGGTTCCAGGAGGAGGATGTTCCTAAAACGATGTTCAGGACCTGGTACGGTCACTACGCGTTTGTAGTGATGCCCTTCGGATTAACAAACGCACCCGCGGTGTTCATGGACCTAATGAACTGGGTGTGCCAGCCTTACTTAGATAAGTTTGTGATTATCTTCATAGATGACATACTGGTTTATTCAAGGAGTAAGGAAGAGCACAGCCAACACTTACGACAAGTATTAGAGACATTAAGGGCGGAGAAATTATATACAAAATTCTCAAAGTGCGAATTTTGGATCCGAGAAGTGGGCTTCCTTGGACATGTGTTTAGCAAGGAAGGGATACACGTGGATCCTTCCAAAATCAAGGAGATCGAGAACTGGTCAGCACCAAGGAATCCTACATAAATCTGTCGATTCTTAGGCCTCGCTGGCTATTACCGAAGGTTCATCCACAACTTCTCCAAGATCGTCAAACCACTTACCATCCCGAATCAAAAGGGTGTAACCTTCAACTAGGAAGAGAAGCAAGAAACCACATTCCAAAAGTTAAAGCAAGCCCTGTGCAGTGTTGTCACACCCCCGAACCGTCAGAAAAACAACGGAGGAAACATCAGGGGGCGGCGACGTCATACGTAGTATCACAACAATCATATCATAGCAATCAAAGTAAACACAACCATTACATTACAATGTGAATATTTACATCTGTTTGAAAACATAGTTTGTACATAACATTTTATAATAAAAGATAAAGACGAGACTCCAAAAAAATGCTCCGTCTTCTCCAAAAGCTGGGAAGGTACCTGTCTATCGTTGTCCTGAGAATACAAGTGATTTCGAAAACATATCAGCATAAAGCTGGTGAGTTCATAAGCATGTTTTCGTATTGAAAACTAGCCACTGAATTTGTATAAATGTTTTCTTTACATTATAAGTAAATATCGTTTGTATCGAAAACCGTTGCTACCAAGTTCTGAAATATGTATGTGTGCTTACCAAGAGCATCCAATATTTTCTAACATGTTTGTTGGTTTCTTTATGAAAAGTACTTTTTGTTTGAAAACCTTGGCTACCACCAGTATGTAATGTATGATCGTTCGGAAACCCTGGTTACCACCAGTATGTATAGTAGTGTTATTGCTTAAAATAAAACTATAAAAGAAGGAAATCCCTTAAACAATGATTAGTTTATACTTATTGTGAGTCGTATAACCATACTAATATGACTAATGACCTGCTTGACGTTTCTTCACGCATCGCACGATTTCAAAATTTGTCACCCCAGGCGTGCCCGCCTAACTGTAGCTAACAGTTCAGGTGTGGGATTGTCGGTCCCGAATAGATCTATTCACAAATTTCACGCTCTCCCTCCAGGTGACTCTGGTTATACTACCGGAAAGGATTTATTGGTACCCCGAGGGGCAAAACGAAGATAGTTTGACAATCCTATATTAACTAGTTTACGTGTTTGTTCGGTTTTTCTTGAGTTCGAAATTGTTTGTAACGGTGTAGAGTGTAAATAATTATACATAAAATAATTATTTAGCATGACACTCTAGCTTTGTATTTGTAGTAATGGATAACTAAATCTGACATAGTTTATATGTTTGACTTGCATGAAGTTTGAATCTGTAAGACTGGTAATAAACCCCCAAACTATACCTATTATAGTTTGAATGGTTGTTACGTTCGTGTATGGTTTTGGAAACTATGCAATTATGATTAGAAAGCATCCCTTATACTCCGCATATTACAAAAGGGATAATTGTATCTAAATGTTTGATAGAAAACAATTGTGATTGCATCAGTTTTTAAGTTATGAGAACTTCTTTGTTTAGCTTGTACCCCCCCCCCCTGAAAACATGAAAAACTCGGAAAAGTGTAGGGGTATTGTGACATCCCCAATTTCATGGCCAGGACCGATTTGCTTATGCTTTGTTTTATAAATCAGAGTAATCGTTTAAAGAAAACGGTTGCGGAATTTGTTCCCAAAACAAAATATGATAAAACTTATCAAAACGTTTCTCAAAGAGAATGTATTTTCACTACATAATAAAACCTCGGGATGTCATGTTCCGATACAGACCAAAAGCATAAACAATATAAAATAGACCTTACAACAGTTATTTATAACTACTGATCTATAATCCAAAATCTTTCGTCAAGTCCACCAATTTATACTCTTTTGCCATTACCTGTAATGCAAAGAAAACTGAGTGGGTCAGGCTTGGGAGCCTGGTGAGCATATAGGGTTTTCAACCCACCATAATACATTTATTATATTCAATTATCAAACAATCAACCTAATTACCCATCCCCCATTATCTCCATTTATCTTAAGGATCTACCCTAAGAATCATCTATCCTTTATTCTTAAGGATTGACCTGAGGTATAGGCACGAAGTCACATCGTTGCCAGAGTTTACTTAATAGGCGCTAACTCCATAGTCACCAAGGTTTATACAATATGTGCTAACTCCATAGTCACCAAGGTTTATACAATAGGCGCTAACTCCATAGTCGCCAAGGTTTATACAATAGGCGCTAACTCCATAGTCACCAAGGTTTATACAATAGACGCTAACTCCATAGTCACCAACTATCCCATCTACCCATGTTCTACCCAACCTTTTCGTAGATACAAATACTTACACAGTTTAAATCATTTAACACATGTATAAAACATCAATCCTATGCCCATATCAAATAGACAAACAATATATATATAATCACATAACACGTATTTCATAGCAAATACTTCGCATTTATGTGTTAGAAGAAAGTGAATATGCATTCTCTCATATAAACAACAATATGTACACATAACACGTATTTCATATCAAATACTTTATAATTATGTGATAGAAGAAAGTGACTATACACTCACTTGATCAGAAGATGATTGGACAACACTACGGCTTGTAAAAGTAGTATTCTTCGGTAGATCTGGAAGATCTTCACAAAAACCGGGCTCCTCGCGGGAAGAGCTTTGGCTCAGGAATTGAACTTCTCGGGATCTTCGGGGCCTTGGGACTTGCTTTGGGGCTCGGGAATGATACCAGGGCTTCGGAATAATTCGTGCACGAAAAACGATGCAAAAACACGAGAGAAATGGAAGAAATGAGCAAAGAACTCGGCTGCCCTCGACATCCTTTTATAGGGGGCTGGAACTTCGATTTAAGCTGGGCATAAATCCTAGTTACGCTGGGCGTAACCTGGATAGGATCGCTGACTCCCCCCCCCCCCCTTCGGATAATATCAGTATTTTATAATTAAATTAAATATCAAAAATATTTAATAAACTTCAAAAATTCATATCTTCCTCATACGAACTCCGTTTTCGACGTTCTTTATATCTCCGCGTAGGTGAGACTACGCTCTACAACTTTCTTTTAGACTCCGTCGGCTAATTTTGAATTATTTTTATTATTTATTTTTAGTAGGCCGGGACAGGAAAACTCCGTTATAAATTCATAACTTCTTCATCCGACGTCCGTTTTCGCCTATCTTTTCATCGTTGCACTACAATTAACGAGATCTTCGATTCTAGTTTAGATTGTTTCGGCTAAAAATCGCTCTATCTCAAATCGAGTATTCGGGCTACATACTGCTAAGTCGAAACTTAGAAAAATCATAACTTACTCATACGAAGTCAGATTTAGACGTTCTTGTTATGCACGCTCACGGTTTAACGTATTCTACGAATTTCGTTTAGATTGCTAAGGCTAAATATCGTTCTAACGTAAATTCACTTTTTACATCGCGCTGTGTTGTGCCGATTTTGTCGCGAAACTTCGACAGGCCATAATTTCTTCGTTATAACTCGGATTTCGGCGTTCTTTATATGTATGGAATCCTTGTAACATATACTATAAATTAGTTAAGATTAATCATTCTAAATAATCTTTCATCAAAAAGTCATTTTTAACGCTTATCGTCTCTAAATTGACTAGCCCTGATCTACGGGCGTTACAGGTATGAACTCACAGTTTAACGTAGGATTCGAGTGTACGATCGATATGAGTGTTGAGTGTCACCGGATGTTCTGAATGCAATTGGACCCTATTAATCATATGGTAACACATATACGTATTAGATTAGGGTATTTCATGACTAATTATGACGGGAAACCACCCTAAGGTCTTGGAAATGCTTGTACTAAGTGTTCTAGGTTCCACACGTAGTGATCCTTGTAAGATTAAGGCCAAATATGAGCATTAGAGTGGGTGTATGGCCATCAAGGTGAGTGTGCGGCTACACACAGGGGTGCGCGGCCGTACAGGGGGTGTGTGCGGCCGTACACTCCTCATTAGTGCCCGAATTGTCGATTTTGAGGTGTTTTTGAGGCGTTCTTGTGCTAATACCAAGTCCTACTAGTAAATGAAGACCAAACTCTTCACTTTGGAGAGTTTTAGGGTGTGTGCGGTCACCTTATGAAGGTGTGCGGCTGCACTCCTTCCAAAGGATGAAGAACACGAAGAACACTATGAGTTTTAGGCTTAGATTTAGGTCTCTTACCACTATAACAAGCTGAATGGTGAAGTAGTTCATGTTTTTTAGACCTTAAGAGTGTTCTTGGATGAAGTTTTTAGAGAGAGAAAGTAGAGAGAGAGTAGTGTGAAACCAAAGAAGAAAAAGTGAATGAAATGGGGTTCTCTACTATATATATAGGGTCAGGTGTGTGGCTGGGGGAGTGTGTGTGACTGGGTGAGCGGCTGGCTGGCCGCACACACCTACTTTGGTGTGATTGGCTTGATTTTGAGATGCTACACACTTTCTATCTAGGTTTTACTAAGCATAAAGCACTCATATGGACCCAACATTTGCTAAAAGATGTTAAATCCGAGTTTAATATTGATTTACAGATCAATTTCACAGGATAAAAGTTTCGGGTTGTCACATCATCCTCCCCGTTAGAGGGAATTTTGTCCCGAAATTCAAGAATAAAGATACAGATCATGGATTTGGAAAGAGATGAGGGTACTTTTGTTTCATTCAATCCTTGCGCTCCCAAGTGAAATCAGGTCCCCGCTTGGCATTCCAGCGAAGCTTCACTATCGAAATGCGACTTTGCTTTGTTCGTTTGACCTCCCGGTCCATGATTTCGATTCTTTCTTCCACGAAGTTCAGGTTTTCGTTGATTTCAATTTCGTCAAGAGGGAATACAAGGGTTTCATCAGATAAGCACTTCTTAAGATTTGAAACATGGAAGACATGGTGAATGTTACCGAGTTCATGCGGTAAACTAAGTCTGTAGGCTACGGGACCAATCCTAGCAAGGATTTTGAATGGTCCTATGTACCTTGGATTTAGTTTTCCCCGTTTTCCAAAGCGTATCATGCCCTTCCATGGCGAGACCTTTAGCAGAACGCGGTCTCCGACCTGGAATTCCAAGGGTTTTCGTCGTTTATCGGCATAGCTCTTTTGTCGATCTCGAGAAGCCTTTAGTCGTTCCCAGATTTGTATGATCTTTTCGGTCATCTCGCGGATGATTTCTGGACCAGTGAGAGTGCTATCCGGGACTTGCCCCTTGGCTAGCTGCGTGTCACCCACCTCAGCCCAACACAGAGGGGATCTGCACTTGCGGTTAAAGAGGGCTTCGAAAGGCACAACCTTGATACTGGTATGATAACTATTGTTGTAAGAGAATTCAACCAAGGGCAAATGGGTGTCCCATGATTTACTGAAGTCGATGACGCATGCTCTCAACATGTCTTCCAAGGTCTGGATGGTTCTCTCACTCTGTCCATCTGTCTGAGGGTGATAAGTTGTACTCATATCCAACTTAGTTCCAAGAGCCTTCTGTAGGGACTGCCAAAATCTCGAAGTGAACCTGTTGTCTCGATTGGAGATGATAGATATAGGCTCTCCGTGCAGTCGAACTATTTTCTGGATGTAAATTCGTGTGATCCTTTCCATTTTGAAAGTTTCTTTGATTGGTAGGAAGTGAGCGGATTTTTTCAATCGATCGACTATTACCCAGATGGTGTCGTACCCACTCGGAGATTTGGGCAATTTGGTAATGAAATCCATGGTAATCCTCTCCCACTTCCACTCAGGTATCTCGGGCTGTTGAAGTAGACATGAGGGCTTCTGATATTCAACCTTTACTTTGGCGCAAGTCAGACACTTGCCCACGAAGGTAGAAATCTCGGCTTTCATGTTTGGACACCAATATAGTTTCTTGAGATCGCAATACATCTTATCCGATCCTAGGTGGACGGAGTATCTAGTCTTGTGAGCTTCGTTCATGACGACCCCTCTGTAACCATCGAACTTTGGAGTCCAGATTCGATTCATGAAATAGTAGACTCCATCTCCCTTGATCTCTAAGTTCTTTTTCATTCCTCTTAAGGCTTCATCCGCCACGTTCTCTGGTTTCAGGGCTTCCAACTGAGCTTCTCTAATTTGTGCGGGTAGATGGGAATGGATGGTCAGAACATACATTAAGGAAATCGACAAGATGGAAAAACTGACCAGAACATACATTAAGGAAATCGTGCGATTGCATGGCGTACCAATATCCATTATCTCCGACAAGGATAGTTGATTTACCTCATGGTTCTGGCAGTCACTCCGAAAATATCTGGGAACAAGGTTGGACATGAGTACAACCTACCACCCACAAACTAACGGGCATAGTGAGAGGACTATACCAACGCTAGAAGACATGTTGAAAGCATGTGTGATAGATTTTGGTAAAGCTTGGGATACCCATTTACCACTTATCAAATTCTCATACAATAATAGATATCATGCTAGCATCAAGGTTGCTCCATTCGAAGCCCTTTATGGCCGCAAGTGCAGATCACCGCTGTGCTGGTCTGAAGTAGGTGACACACAACTAGCTAAGGGACAAGTCCCTAGAATCACTCTCACTGGCCCCAAAATTATAAGGGAAGCGACAGAGAAGATTGTCCAAATTCGAGAACGATTAAAGGCTTCTAGAGACAGGCAAAAGAGTTATGCGGATAACAGACGGAAGCCCTTGAAATTCCAGGTCAGAGAACGGGTGCTGCTGAAGATCTCACCCTGAAAAGGTTTGATACATTTTGGAAAACGTGGGAAACTAAATCAAGGTATATCAGGCCGTTCGAGATCCTCGCCAGGATTGAGCCGGTAGCATACAAGCTTTGATTACCACAAGAACTCAAAAATGTACATCCTACCTTCCATGTGTCCAACTGAAAGAAGTGCTTGTCCGATGAGACTCTCGTCATCCCACTTGACGAGATTGAAAACAACAAGAGTCTCCACTTCGTAGAAGAACCGGTAGAACTCATGGACCGGGAGATCAAAAGAACAAAACAAAGTCGCATTCCCTTTGTGAAGGTCCGATGAAACTCTAAACGAGGACCCAAGTTCACTTGGGAACGCGAAGATCAGATGAAACTAAAATACTCACATCTTTTCCCCAGCCGTTGAAGCCCCAGTCGAAACGCTAATTTCAGGACGAAATTCCTTTTAACGGGGGGATGATGTGACAATTGTCAATTTCGAGGCAAGTCAATGAGTCAAACCGATAAGCTCATCTAGTGCTTGTATGATAGGTTTTACTCTATGTTTACTAATGTACAACTCTCTACCTTAATACAAAGTATCACTAGGAAGTTTCATATGTTAAGAAAATTCTAAACCCTAACCAGGGTGAGCGATGTAACGAATCTATAAAGTACTATTATGTACCCATCGGGGGATTAAGACACTCATAACAAAGCATAATGGGGTTTGCGAACCTTGCATTATGGGGACAAACACTAACAAAGGCTACAAACAAAATCTCTCCCACTCTATCTCTATCTCTCCCAAATCTCTCTCAAAATCACTCCCAATCTCTCTCAAACCTCTTAGTGATAAAAATCATGATTTTCGATGTTTTTATGAACATCCGTACCATCCCGAGCCTTCCCTTGGTCGAAAACAGCTTAAAACGGAAGAAAGAAGTCAAAAAGAGGGCTGAAGGTTCGCAGGGTACGGTTCAATATGAATTTAGTTTAGGTTTATACCTTTCTAATGACTACTTGCACATGTTCATACAATCTACGACGATTTTTACAAAACTGCCTTTCATTTCACAAACGATTTCGGACCAGTATGTGAATATGGACATTTTCACACTGTTTAGAGACCTCTAAAAATCATAATTAAAATTATGAACAAACTAGACATATTTTCTAAACTCTCAGAGTTTACGGGTCTATTTTTCGACTTACAATATTTTTTCTATGATTTTTATAAAAACAGTGACAGAAAAGTCAAAACTAGTAAAAATAGTTTATAAATTCCTTAACACTTTGTAACATGTTGAACAAAGTGTATAACCATGTTTAGCTACATCTTAATCGTATTTCATGTTAGTTTATCTTCATGAAACAAAATTAGATATTCATCATAAGGATTATTCATTCATTACAAACATATATGATAAGCTATAATAGGTATAGTTATTGTTAATTTGTTACACTACAAATACACTATGAAAGGTTTCCAATACACTACAAAAGGGGTTTTCATTTACTACAAACATATGGGATAAACTATAATAGGTATAGTTTATGGTACATTAACACTACAAACAAACTAAGGAAGGTTTCATTTACACTACAAAAAGGATTTTCAATCATACTACAAGTAAACTCGTTGAATCAAATTTGTGAGACGTCACTTCATTGTACTCTTTAGGGTATTGTTTAAATTCCTGTATTATAACCATAGTCTCCTATAGGGAGAGTGTGATACTTGTATATAGATCTATAGTGGGACTGACAATCCCGCACCTAAGCTGCACGCAACAGCTAGACCAGTAGGTCCGGGGTGACAAATGTCAAAACATTCTGACGCCCGAAGTATGCCGTAACAGGCTTACTATCTCAATTGCACAATTATAATAACTTATATAGGGAAACAACAACACATAAAGTTTACGGTAATTCTTACATTCGAAAGGGTTTTAATTATTTAAAACTGCCTACACTATTATAAGTATGGAAAAATACTTGTACATTTCGGTCTTTGGGTTTTAAGACTACAACTCATTTATAAGGAAAATATTGGATTTTTCTTGAACATACACTACATTTACAAAGAAAGGTTTTTCAATTCTACATACAAAAGCTTATGCACCCACTAACTTAATTGTTGACATTCTTTCAAAATTACTTGTATTCTCAGGTAATCAATGAAAACAGATAAATACCAACTTTTGAGGATGGAACGCTATGGCGTTAGACATACCATTTTATCATTATATTGTAATTGATTGTTGGGTCAAAAATATGGTTTATACGATTCTTTTCTAGGCAATTGGGTTTCCGTTCATATGATATGTATTTGAAGTTGTGTGTTCACGACCCAAGCGAGTGTTTACGGCTGTGAACTGGTTCACAGCCGTGAACCTGTTCACAACCCATGTTCCATATAAATTGATGTAAGGGTGAGGAGTGCAAGAGAAAAACAGAACGGCTAGAAAGGAGCTTAAGTGTGTGTACTGTAAGGTGTTCTAGAGAGGGAAAGTGAGAGAATGTGCAAGTGTGTGTGAATCTTGAGTTGGATCATAACTCTTATCATCAAGACATTGAAGATTCATCTTTTTCTTCTTCTCCTTATTCTTCATATTGATCTTGCATCATCCAATTGATTGGGATTCCGCACCACCAATTGGATATGAATGATACGTCAAGAAAATTTGGGACTTATAGTTGGTATCAGAGCTTGGTCTGTATCGATCATTTTGGCTAGATATGGAGCGTTTTTGATGTTATTTTTGACGGATTTTTGTGTTTTTGGATAGTTCTTGTCAAAATAGTGGGGGTTTGTTCTTTGCGTTTTTCATAAAAACGAGTTTCTGGTCGAGTTTTGGAGCAAAAAGAGGTGAAAAACGCTGTTTTTTCGCGATCCGAAGAAGCTTTCACGGCCACCGAAGCAGTGTTCACGGCCGAGAAGAAGGTATCACGGTCCTCGGAGCTTTCACGGTCCTTGGTGGGTTCACGGTTCGAGGTTCGTATACGACCGAGAAGCGTTCACGGCTCAACATTCTCGCACGTTCACGGTCTTCGCCTCGTTCACGGATCAGCAGCCTCGTTCTCGGCCTCGCACCTCGCAAGTGTTCGACCCAGCTTATATTTGGATCCCACCTTCGCATACGTGGACCTACAACAAATAAATTAAAAATTTTGTGGCTTGCTAAGATTCGAACTCACGCCACTTCATCAGCCCACCGTCTTACCATCTCATCTAGCAAGAAACTTGTTACAAGCTTTCGAAATTTAACTCAAATATTATACTTTCGCACCTAATTTCGCATTTTTAACATATTTTGCCCAAAATTCAATTTTTCAAATTTTCAATATCCATTTTCAACCAAAGAAAAATTAGTTTTTAATTTTTTACTTTGATTTTTGACTTTTGACTTTAACCTTCAAGTTTGACCTTTAACTTTAAACTTTGACTTTCTTGTTTAACTTTAAATTTTTTCAAATTTAGTTTTTCGGTTTAACTTTTTAAGTTTGACTTTTTAAATTTGACTTTTAAGGTTAACTTTTGATTTTTTAAGTCAAAGAGCAATTTTTTGATAAACAATGAGTTCTTCAAGCATCCCGGTAAATGAAGTTTCATGTACTCCATCTTGTGAAGCTACAATTAAATTTCTTCGTGAGCAAATTGAATTAATGAAGAGGGAGAACGAGGAACTTAAGTATTAGAGGTACACCCTTAGGAAAGGCCAGAAACCATTGAAAGAACAGTTAGAGGCCAAGACGAAGGACTTTAGGAAATTGCAGGATGAGTACAGTAACAAGTGTGTCAATTATAGATATCTTCAGAAAGAACTTGCTGTTGTAACTGAAGAACTTGGCACATTAAAGATCCGTTTTCAAAATGCTGATTTCTATTTTTAGAAATTCGACGTGTCAAGTGAAAAGGTTGAAACCATGATTGAAAAACAATTAAAGTTTAAGGATAATCAAACCAAAGGTCTAGGGTATAATAGTGTTCCACCTCCTTTTAATGACAACTATAACCCACCCCTTGAGACCAATGAGGAAGAAATGTTTGCTTAGTATGGCCAAACCCCTGTCCTAGCTTAAGTTAAGACTGAATCATCTGAGCCTACTGAGATTATTCCGGTGAATGCTTCTGATGCTTCTACTTCATGTGTAGGTAAAGTAGCAGAAGATGAGGACAAAGAGAACACTATTGAACAAAACAATGACTCATGGAACTCTGAATCTATTACTTCTAATTCTGTTACTCCTAACAAACCTGCTATTGAGAAATACAGACCACCAAAACAAGCGAAACCGACGGCTTGTTGTATGTATGCATGTGGGAACAACCAGAAGCGAGGTAAGGTTACACCACCAGGGGCAGAAAGAAACAATTCTTACATGAAGAAAAAGACATGCTTTCACTGTGGAACACTTGGACACATTGCCAGAAATTGTCCAAATCGCGCATACGTTCCCTACTACGCACAAGGATGGCAAAACGCACCAAGAGGGAGATTTTCAAAAAGAAGCCCTTCAAGGCCACAATCGCACAATGGTGATTGTTACGCGCAAAAGGCCAAGAATCAAAATCCCAAATTCAAGAAGGGAATGTCAACCAAGAAGTCCAATCCAAGAGATGCTTCAGTGACACCAAGAGTGGTTAGATCAAATTCATCTCGAAGATGGGCTTTAAGTTCAAAATCAAGTGTCGAGGCACCCATCTGAACGAACAAGAAATGGGTTAAACCCAACTATAGATGGGTACCAAAGGTTCAATCTCCCAAATCTTCTAATGATTCTAATATTTCTACATCTTTTGTTTGTGATAAGCAGGACATGTCATGGGTGAGAGTACCTTGCAAGGATGAAAAAAGTCGAACCAGTTTCAAAATGGATTGGGTTCCAAAGACAAACTAATCCCGCTCTGTGTCGGAACAGCTATGGAGGCATATTATCAGACTTCGGTTTGTAAATAGTGGTTGTTCCAGGCACATGATAGGAGACATCTCTCAACTGTACAAGACTCAAAAATTTGTTTAAGAGTATGTGTCCTTACGGGAAAGGAAAAAATGAGAGGATCACACATGGGGTTTTGTGCTTAACGATGTGAAGAATTTTCGGATCTGTTATGAGATTATGCGTGTTGTTCTTAGACCTTCTGGATGCAAATTCAATCGGTGACTTACAGTTTGAGTTTTCTTCTCGATACTCCTGATTTTTTCTCTTACATTGATTCATTTAAAAGACAATTTTTTTAATTTCCTTATGTGTATTTATTTAGTAGGTATTAATTGGGAAGTGATATGAAGTCTAGTGCCAAAGGGCAATTTATGATGCGTGTAATGCACTAAACCAAATTATCTAGACTCTATGCTCAATGTGCTGGTAGGCACAAAGGATTCAAAAGGACTAGACTTAGATTGAGAATAAAAGGACTTGACAGTATGGACTTAGATAGTTCTATTTGGATTGACCATATGACGCTTGGATAGATTGAACAGTGAGATAAACATGAGAACCTGCAGGATACACTAAAAATTAATTATCTAGAACTATGGCTTAACATTTCCTTGATGTATGGACTCATGTCCTTAATTCTGGTACTGATAGGGCGACTGGGGGGTTCTGATAAAGTAGGTCTGTAGGAAATTATTTTCTTACTTTCTATCTGTCAGTCATATGCTGCATCCTCGACGTGATTGGAACTTATCTGACCTGGAATGCAACATATGCAACTCTATCTCTATGCATACCCTTATATATGCAATTCTTTCTATCTGTTAGCCATATGTTGTCCCCTCTACGTGATCGGAAGATCCGACCAGGGACACAACATATGCACCCTACTATCTCTCTAACCCTTTATCTATGTTAGTCATATGTTGTTCCCTCTGCGTGATTGGAAGACATCCGACATGGGATACAACATATGCACTTCTATATCTGACTTCTTTCTTAATGATTGAGTACTCACCTAAAGTAAGTAGTGCTTTGGAAGTTCTTGATTATTGGGGTATGTCGGGAAGTGAGGAACACGTTCTAGTGCATCTAAAATTGAACCATTTACTAGGTCGTCTGTAGATCTCGCCGCTTAATTTAAGTCGACAATAATATCCTTGGTCGTCATCAGCTAAATGGTCTATTTAGGAATATAGGTGCAATGTCCTGTCACTTATAATCTGTCCAATTTGTCAAATATCCTTTATGTTTAAGTGGACCACAATACCGGTGGTTGACCAGATCTAGACATGCAGGCGTGTGCTGATAAACGACATTGAATTGTCTGACAACTTTGATCCCAAATATTTTTGTTTTTGTTAAATTTTTTCATAGTTTTCCTCTATGCACAAATTTAGGGGGAGAATTAAAAATTTTAATAATCAAACAAAAAATAAAAAAAATCCAAAAATACTTTTGTTTCTGTTTTTTTTTTTATAAAAATATGAAAAAAAATGTATTGTGAGCTAAGTTTTCTTTTAGTTTTGTTTTTATCTCAAATTTTCTTTGTCTTGAAAAGTGAATTCAGATGTAGATGAGACTCATGGAGATTGTATCGAGATTTTCTGAGCCAAGGCTTCCTACGTGATCATCGAAGAATTCTCATTCGAAGGAACAAGAAATGAAGATTATTCTTTCAACATTCAATCTTTCAACCCCAGAAGCCAGGTGAATCTAACTTGAAGATTATGTGACAGATTGCATTGAAGCCTCCTCAATCAATTTGTTGCTATCTATGAACTTGCTGAAGTGATCCAGAAGATTAGCTCTCTCTGTTGTTCTCTCTGAAGTTTCTCAAGTTGAAAGTGCCATTTTCCAAGAATCTATACATGAAGCCTCCTCACCCAACGTTCGTTCAAAGTCAAATCTTGAAGAAAATCCCATCTGTTCAAGATGAATTCATTCAGCTAGAAGATTCAAGTTCATTTTGAAGCTGTGAAGAAATCGAATATAAACGTTGAAGCCAAGCTTCCAATGAAGATTGACAAGAAAAGTCAGCTACTTTTTAGGGGGAGTTTGTTGGGTCAATTAGAAAATAAATCTATAAACCAAGGGGGAGATTGTTGGGTCAAAATATGGTTTATACTTTGCTTTTCTTGGCAATTGGGTTTTCGTTCATGTAATATGTGTTTGCAGTTGTATGTTCACGGCCCAAGTGGGTGTTTACGGCCGTGAACCTGTTCACGACCCATGTTCCATATAAATAGATGTAAGGGTGAGGAGTGCAGGATAAAAATGGAACGACTAGAAAGGAGCTTAAGTGTATGTACTCTAAGGTGTTCTAAAGAGAGAAAGTGAGAGAAGGTGCAAGTGTGTGTGAATCTTGTGTTGGATCATAACTCTTATCATTAATACATTGAAGATTCATCTTATTCTTCTTCTCTTTCTTCTTCATATTGATCTTGTATCATCCAATTGATTGAGATTCCGCACCATCAATTGGATCTGATTGATACATCAAGCAAATTTGGGACTTATATCGATTTTGAAACATGTAACTTTTTCGATTATATTTATAATGGTTGAATTTACTTTGTCCACTATTATACTCATTGTTATGATACTATACATGAAGTCCTCCACCCCCGGACGTTTTCGCCATCATTTGTTTGGGGTTGTGACAATTATGCCCCTTGAATGGAATTAGTGGTTCCATTGTTTATTATTAGTAATCATAGCCTTTTCATGGAGTACTCTTTGTATAACCAAAATCTCTCCTTCATGAGTTTGAATCTATCTTTAAGATATAAGATTGGTGTGTAACACCCTATTTCGAGTCGATTCAGAATTTGGGGTCGTGACCCGAAGATCAAGTATTATAAGGCTTAGGGCTTTAGTCTTTGTGCTTTTGGGAAATAGAGGTTTAGACCCATTTGTATGTGGGTAATGTAGATTACGGGATCCAAGAGTTTGGTTGGTGCTTTAGAGTCAAAGGGTAAAATGGGAAAAGTGGTGTTTTAGATTTCTTTTATGAATTAAGTATTTTAGTTCGATGTGTTTTAAGTCAAAAGTAATTAGATAAGGTTGTAGAGATCCTCAACACATTTTCGTGGATATACAGATCATCGAAATCAGAGTTCTAATGAAGCAGTTATGACCGTTTGAAGTTAGGGAGATTTTGGGTTAATCTGCGTATGTTGGGCGTACTCAACATGTACACTGGGCGTACTAGGCATGCATGGAGTACACTGGGCATACCTGGAGTACGTTGGGAATACGCGATCAGTGCCCAAGCCCTATTTTTGTTGTTTAATCCCTATTTAAACTCATTAACTTCCCCAAACCTATTCCATTCTCAACCTCCACCTCTCCAGCACCCGCCCTTGAAACCCTAACCCTAGCTTAAGCCTTGTGAGCAAAAAGAATGTGTTTTCAAGTGCTTTGGAGTGCTCTTGGTGCATCTTGGAGAATAATGAGCTCATTGGAGAAGTGATGGTTGCAATGGAGCTTGTAGATCCAGACCTTATTCACCTTGATCTTTCTTCTGGAGGTATAGAGTTTGAATCTTGATGATGAAGTTGTTAGATCTAGCTAGTACTGGGTGTTATGAGCTTTTTGTAACATTAAGTGCATAAAGTTTAGATCTTGAAAGTCTGTGACCTTATTATGGATAAAGTTGGAAACTTTAACCATCTAAACATCATATTGATTCATATATGAAGGTTAGAGACTTGGACTTGATGGATTAAGTTGAAAAAGATGCACTTTTGGTCCCTTTGAGACTTAAAGACTAGATCTTGTTTGTTAGGACCATTCTAATGGATAAAGTTGGAAACTTTATCCATTATAGAGTCATCAAGAACCATAAAAATGTAACCTTGGTCCCTAGTTTTCCTCCATGCATGGTCTTGGATGTCTTAATGGGTTAAGAAGTTATGGTTTTTGGATGTTGAAGACTTAATAGCCATGTAAGACCATAAAGTTGGAAACTTTATGGTTAAGGATATGATTTGAGGGTTAGATCTGGACTTTGGATGAAAGAGCTTAAAGGATTAAGCTCTTAATGGATTGGGAGGATAGCAGTCGCGTATGTTGGGCGTACCAAAGGGTACGTTGTGCGTACGTGGTCAGCCCCTCGACTTCTGGTCAAGGCGTAGTATGCCACGCGTATGTGTTGAGTACGCCAAACGTATTCAATTGAGTTGACTCGGTCGACTCGGTTGAATTTTGATTTTGACCAAGTTTAACCTAAGGGCATTTTGGGTATTTTGATTTATAGTTTGATATTTGGGTTCCTGTTAATTGTATAGGTGACTGGTAGATTTTAGAGCAGTTATCGGTGCAACTATTCTTTCAGACTGTGAGGTGAGTCTCTTTACTGTACTTGTGGGTAAAAGGCACCAATGTCGGCCCACTGGATTATGTTTGTAGGATAATGGTTGTCTTTGTGACACTTGTTGGTATGCATTTATGTGCTTGTTGTCTTCGTGACTTATGCTTATATGTTTTTATACTTACGTATGTGGGGTGAAACGGACCCGGGGGTTGAAAACTACCCCGACATAGCTACAAGTTGTTATATAGAGTCATTATGGACCCTAGGTTGATACAAACCCTAGGGTTGATACGGACCCGACACAGCTATAAGTTGTTATATAGAGTCGTTATGGACTCGGGGTTGATACAGACCCGACACATATTTGTATATATGTGGTATGCGGTATTTTGGGGAACTCACTAAGTTATGTGCTTAGGATTCCATATTTATGATTTCAGGTACTTTCAGTTCAAAAGTGTAGGGTCCGATGTGACTACACAACATCCCCCAGAGTTTTCTGCATTGGCAATTAATGATTTTACTCTAATGTTTAAATAATATATTGACTTTGATCCGTTTTGGAACAACTCGTTTGTATGATCTGTTGTTTTAAAAATGAAAATTTTACCTTAGATTTTCGGGACGTTACATGGTGTCTCCTCTCCTTCTCGGCCATTATGACAATGTACCCTCAACCTATTTTAAGTCATACTCTTTGGTTTGAACATTCAACTTGAAGATGTACCTAAGACTTAACATTTAAAATATTTCTCCGTTGGTGCATTAAAAGCATAACCTTTACATTTGTATTGCTTTGTTGAGCTATCACGTTTTAAAGGTTTTTTTTTCTTTATGGAATGGATTCTTGAAAGAACTATCCTTTATTAGTAATTGGGAGTTGGCCTTTCTACTTTATTATTTTTAGACAAAATTGCAAGTTTGGTTCCTGTGGTATGTCAAAAATTGGATGTTTAGTACACAATTTTTTGGAGTTGCACCACTGGTCTAAAAAGTGAATTCTATTGTAGGTTTGGTCCAAAGATTTTTGGACAAACTTAAAATGACTGATTTACCCTTCATATTTAGTTTTCTTATTTTTCTTTTATCGTATACATTTAAAAAAATGACAAAAAAGAAAATACCACCCACCCACCCACACACTTTCTCTCTCTCTCTCTCTCTCTCTCTATATATATATATATATATATATATATATATATATATATATATATATATATATCTCCCCCCTCTCTCTCTCTCACCAAGAAGAAATTTATCAAGCCCCACCCTCTCTCCTTAACCGTTTCCAGTTACCCAAATGCTCAAACTCATCAATCGTGTTTTCAAACCCAACCCACGTGGATCAAAACTTGTATGATCCGTTACTTCCATCAAACCTCCATCTACAACCTTCGTTCTTCAGAAAATTTCTTCATTCTCTACACACATTGAAAAATTGAAAAACATACACTCACACACAATGAAGAACAGTGTAAACCCATTTGAAATTAGAATCCTTCTATTGGATGTTTTTCCCTCGATTGGTGTGCTTCACGAACCAAATCCCAATCCCGCCCCTTCTAAATCCCTCTATTTCGACTAAGAAATAAAAAATAGAGAGCTTATATTTGGATCTGAAACATATGCTGAGTTTGTTCAAGAACTATCGATTTTTGAAAAATGGAGGAGGTGATTTTCTGGGTTTGTTCAAGAACTATCAATTTCTGAAAATCCCAGATGGATGATTAATCAAAACTTCCCCATTTTTCGTTGGATGGATCAAAACATCAACCAAAAAATCAATGAAAAGAAACATCTCTTTAATTTTCTCTATAGAAATACCCTCAAAAACCTAGATCTCGTTCTAGCTGGACATTTATGGTGTTTTTTACCTCCATAGAGATGAGACGCACATATCATCCTTCAGGCGGTGGAATCGAGCAACCAATGACATCGACCAAGAGGTTTCTGACAAGAACATAAGGGCTTTCGATGATGGTGGTATTTTTCTGATAAATGCTTACTTTTCAGATCCATCATTCGCCAAAAAAGATAAAACCCATATCTTGAAGTCTCGAATCATTCATCACACTTCTCCATTGGATTTTGATATGTTTTGTGTGAAAAGGTGAGATTAATGGTGGTGGTGCGCTCTTGAAAGTGGTTTTTTTATGCGTTGAAATCAATTCCCTTTGAAGTATGTATGTGTTGTTGAATTTCGAACGATATATATATATATATATATATATATATATATATATATATATATATAGAGAGAGAGAGAGAGAGAGAGAGAGAGAGGGTGTGGGTGGTATTTTCTTTTTGTCTTTTCTTTTAATTTATGCAATAAAAGAAAATTAGGAAAACAAATAATGAAGGGTAAATCAGTCATTTTAAGTTTTTTCAAAAATATTTGGACCAAACCTGCAATAGAATTCACTTTTTGGACCAGTTGTGAAACTCCAAAACGTGCAACTCCAAAACATTTTGGACCAAACATCCAATATTTGACATACCATAGGGACCAAACTTGCAATTTTGTCTTATTTTTAGCATGCTTTTTGATTTTAGAAGGTAACTTACACACCCTTTCAAAGGATCGATAAGGTTGCAATTCTAGCTTCTCCAAATGTTTCTCGGTACAATCCACCCATGTATCGGGGTAGATTTTTTTCTCTTTTTTCTCTTGAATTTCACTTCGTAACACAACTTGCTTGAATTCACTCGTTATGGCATCTCCTTTGCGGCCTACCAGATTTATGTCTACATGTATAACCCTCGAGAACCACACTTTCATGCCCTCAAGGGCATTATGCGCTACATCAACGACATTATCGATCACATAATTTGACTTTATGCCTCCCTCACTATAACTCTCACAACTTATTCGAACGTGAATCAGGGGTGTTAGGTCACTTGTCGATCCGACTTCGATTTTTGGGGCCTTCCTTGGTGACAACCTAGTGTTGTGGTTGTCTAAATGGAAATACACTGTTTCCCGAGCATTGAGACTGAGTATTCGGGCGTCTTCAATGTTGTCGCTGTAATAGCTTATTTGTGTAACCTTTTTCGAGAGCTTCATGCCCCCTTACACACTGCCACCCTTATTTAATGCAAAAACGTCAGTGTTATATACATGACAACTAACTAGGTTTAGCACTAACGGACCAACACTACTAGAAAATTGAAAGGTTACCTACAAGCTATTGTGTTGGTATTTAGTAGGAAACATCGATTAGCCACAAAGTTGAAACAAAATTGGTTTGTTGGAAAAAGAGTTGTGGGAAACAAAGTTCCTACAAAATTCCAACAAAATCTCTAATAAATTTCCAGCAGATAATTTTGTAGGAACTTTCCAACAATGCTTCTTGACACAATTTTTCCTACAGATTTCCTACAACTCTTTCTTTTTCCTAGAGACATCCTACAGTCCATTCCAACAAACTTCCAACGGTTTTGTTTTTCAAAAAAGTTTAATTTGATGCATTTTTCTGTAGATATTGTGTTGGTAATAATGCAATTTTTTTTAAAAAAAATCTATAAAATACAAAGTAAACAAAAGTATTCCAGAATTTGTTTGCAGATATTGTACAATAACTAAAAAATCAAATACAAATTTATACAATAGGCATTTTTAACCACAATAATATTCAACATATATAAAAACAATTCAATACAATTTCATTCTTTAACAAAATGATAGATATTAACAAATATCTAATACATCACTAAAATGAAAACTACTATCGAATTCTACACCAAAACAGTTAAATTTTTGTACTTCACCAATATGTTTTACGAAAAGTTAACAACAATAAAACTAAAATGAATTTCCAAGAGGATTACCAAATTGACCCACTAGTTGAGCCACTGTTGGTCCATTCTTTCTTGTTTTTGTTGCTTCAAAATTATCTCATTCTCAACATTTTCAAGTTGGCTTCGTAATTCCTTAACCTAAAAAAATCATATGTAATTAGCAAACAAACAACATATATCAACATGCTTTATCCATTATAGCAACATACAAAAAAGATTATTCAATAAAAGTAATTAATGCATCTAGAGATCAAGACTTTTGTTACAATAGGCGTTACTTATTTACGGTAAGATGTTCATAGCAGAAGGCAATCACCTCTTGCAATATTAAAAGCAGCATAATAATGAATTTTACCAATCTTTTTTGCATAAACATGTGAGGTACTACAATTGTTAATAGTTGTAAGTTGCATAAAGTGTTAAATTAGTTTTGCATGTGACGTAATTAAAATAGGATGAACAATTGACAAACCTGATGAATATCACACACACATGATCACTTTTTCGATAGCTTTTGCTTAAGTGCTTTTCTAGCAGTAGACACTTCACCGGTTCCCATTATGAACAACATTTTTGGGCTGTGTAAATACGTTATTATAAAAAATATCACCATGAGATTGCCAAATCCACTTTAGTATAGAAATTAAAAAATTTCATCTTCTTTTACAATATGCTATATAGCTAGATAACATGCATATTTTTTTTCTAAATATAAATATGTATATCTAACTTTGCAGATTTCTTAATTATGTATGGATGATATTATTGCATCTATTTCACCACATTCCATTACGAAGTGCTTTGTATCCATGAGAACTATGTCTTGATACTTGCTTATCACTTTTTGCAACAGCAGCAAACACTTTTATAATAGATAAAAATATAAAAGTACTTATGAATACATGACAACAGCACAACATGTCATCAAATTTCATGTGTAAATCAAACACCATCGGCATTCTGCAACAATCACATTGGACACTTTGGCAGCAACCATTTACACTGTATAAATCATGAAGAAACATAATATTTAATATCCATTCAACCAATATGTTTTGCAACCATTAAACCTATCAAAAGCATAAACATCGTAAATTACCAGTCAAACTAGGTTATACAAAAAAAGTATACATATCAAGTAACCTGGACTAGAGAGACAGAATGTCAAGCGAGATAGTTTTCAAAGAAATTGCAAGTTTCCTATTTCAAGCTCAATTCGTGAACACAAAATTAGGTTGGGGTTCCAACCCAAAGTCCAACTACGAGCTTTTTAACTGCAACAACTTAAATATATGCTATTGGAGCTGGAATTACCGCGGCTGCTAGCGCTAAACTTGCCCTCCAATGGATCCTCGTTAAGGGATTTAGATTGTACTCATTCCAATTACCAGATTCGAATGAGCCCGGTATTGTTATTTATTGTAACTACCTCCCCGTTTTAGGATTGGTTAATTTGCACGCCTGCTACCTTCCTTGGATGTGGTAGCCGTTTCTCAGGCTCCCTCTCCGGAATCGAACCCTAATTCTCCGTCACCCGTCACCACCATAGTAGGCCATTATCCTACCATCGAAAGTTGATAGGGCAAAAATTTGAATGATGCGTCGCCGGTACGAGGGCCGTGCGATCCGTCGAGTTAGAGGGGGTCGGAGATGAACATTGTTATTGAGATGCGAAGGAATTATAACGAATTATGTAGGGTCGTTTTTTGGTATATGGCAATAACTAAGCTGACATGAGAGATCGATGAATGACGAAGGTAAATTCCCAAGTTGCCCAATTTCAAACCCTAGACGACGGTTGGAGCTTAGGTCTGTGGGATTTGGGGGGGGGGGGGGGGGGGGGGGGGTTGACACCTCCACGCGGGGGAAGAAGTGGGAGGCGGGCGTGCGAGTGAAACCAAAAACCTAGCAAAATTTTTGGGGGAAACTGGACTAAGGGCGTGTTCGGCACGAAGCGTTTGGAAGCGTTTGAGAGCTTCTAGCTTCTAGCGTTTGACCAAATGCTCCATTTTGAACAAAAAAATCTTGTTTGACACTACAAGCTTGTAGCGTTTAGTTTAAACAAAACGCTCCAAATCCAAATGCTACTTCATGTAACATTTAACAAAATGCTACAAGCTACAAGCTACCCGCTAACAACTAATTTTGCCGAACACGCCTTAAATCTAAATTTTGGAGCGAGATGAAATTTTGAAGTTCCGTCGGAATGTCGTAGGAAATTACCGACAAAATTTTAGAAACAAATTATATAAAACAATAATTAAAAAAGAAAACGAAGTATAATAGATATGAGGAAGAAACAAAAACGTAAATCAACAACTTTTTATATAAAAAACTATTAACTAAATTACAATTATAAATATAAATGACAATTAATCATGCAATATTTATTGATAGGCAATACAATTAACGAAGCGTTTATAAAAAAGTATACTTTATAAAACTATAACAATTTAAATAAGGAAGACGCTTAAAGCATAATATCTTTCAAAATATTAATTTACATTCAAACAACACTTTGAAATAAGTTAAAATTAAAAAACTTATCAAAAATGGTTTATTACCATTTACCGGTATCAAACTAAAATAACCGAAAACCCTTAAAAACGCTTATTATGGATAGCAAAATCATAAAATGTAATAAACTAGTAAACATTTTAAATAATCAATCCCAACGGAGTATATATTATCTTTCAAATTTCTATCATATAATAGCGTATGTCTAATATTTTTCTAATTAACACATTTCAAAATCTATAGGTGTTATAACGAGAATATAATGAACGGATCTAGAAAAACTTGGAAAACACTAAATAGGAATATAAATGTATGGTTTGCCAATTAATTACATTTTCCGAAAGAAAACAATTCAATGAGGTGAAGTTATTCATTGAAAAAAAACTATATGTCGTCTCTTGCATTGATCTATTTGAAAATTCCAAAATAAAAATGGAACTATAGATAGTAACAAGCATGTAGTTTATAAAAATGCCATGCAAATGGAATTTATATATGTTGATGAATATGCACCATCTAGAAGTGGATGTGCCATCCTTGGAGGTAGATGCGCGACTCCATGATCAAGGTGTACTACATGTGTTCCTTACGAGCCATGATATCCCTTGATGAGCTACTCATGGATAACGCTCATGGACGATGCTCATCATGGCCTTCCTCTTGTCATGAAGTGGAAACCAAGCCGAACCTTTTCTTCATTAAACTCCATGCCACGTCGTGATCATCAACCCTCCACGTTGTGGCATGTGGTTTCTCCCAAAAATCACACCTTAGACTCCTTTAAATCTTTAATTGTCCCAATGCAGAAAACAAGTGTTACATTATGGAAGATGCACATCGATGATGCTCATGGAAGATGCTCATCAATGATGCTCAAGGAAGATGCTCATTGATGATGCTCACGTAAGATGCTTATCGATATGCTCATGGAAGATTCTCATCGATGATGCTCGTGG
Source organism: Lactuca serriola (assembly GCF_051521515.1). NCBI lineage: Eukaryota > Viridiplantae > Streptophyta > Magnoliopsida > Asterales > Asteraceae > Lactuca > Lactuca serriola. The sequence goes on along the minus strand of NC_136416.1, from coordinate 62,872,644 downwards.
TTGAAGCTCTTGAGTTTGAATGTTACAGAAGCTACTACATGACGGATTAGGATTGGTTGACACCATTTATTGGTGTATGGGGTTTTCCCAAACCTTGAATTCAAAATTTAGAGATAAAATAGAAGAGATTATACCTATCAAGATTTTGATTCCTCTTTCCTTTGCTTGGATGCTCAAATCTTGTCTTGAATCAATTTGTAACGTCCGTAAATTCGGGCTAGTCAATTTAGAGATAATAAACGTTAGAAATGACTTTTTGATAGAAGATTATTTAGTATAAATAATCTTAACCAAAGTTATAGTATATGTCACAAGGATTCCGTACATATAAAGAACGCTGAAATTCGACTTATAAAGAAGAAGTTATGACATGTTGAAGTTTTGCGATTAAACTAATACAACTCTGCGTAACGTAAAAAATGATTTTTTTTATAAACTACTTTTTAGCCTTAGAAACCTAACCAAAAGTCGTATTATACGCTAAACCGAGAGCGTGCACATATAGAACGTCTAAATCTGACTTCGTTTGAGGAAGTTATGATTTTTCTAAGATTTTGCATTGCAGTATACAACTCGGAAATCGAATTTTAGATCAATCGATTTTTTGCCGACACAACCCAAACGAGAACTGAATATCTCGTTAATAAGAGCTCAACAGTATAAAGACAGTCGAAAGCGGACGTCGGAAAGCCCCGAGAAGAAGAGCTTTCGGCTAAGAAGTTCTGCCCGCAGAGAGCCCGGTTTCTCGCTAAACCACCTGTAAGTTAAGTTATGCTCACCGTACCTTAAGTATACCTTATGTTTAAGTGCATTATCATTATTATAAACCATGCATAGAAAATATTTATAAGTGATTCCAAGTCGTTATACTGATTGATCTACTTACGGGGATGATGTCTAGGCTGGATTTAGTGAGGTGTTTAAAATGAGATTTCCAAACAGTATACTTCGTATACCGGACGGACCCTACCTTCAATATGATCCAACCTGGTTGTTCCTTACTTGATAAATCGTGAAGTAGACTTTGATTCAGTGATGAATCTAGACTAACAATTAGTCGCATTAAATATTATACTAAAACTTTGTGGTAATGATACTAGGTTTCGTCTAACGGAAAGACATGCAATTGCTAGGAGCGAAGCGCTGCCAGAATTTCGAGTCACCACTTTATAAAATTCGTATCAACTAATGATATGATTATCCTTTGATGATTTAACTATATAAATCATCTTTTATTTATTTAATTTTTAAATTAATGAGCCCAATCTTATATTTTAAATGTTGCAATCATCTACCCCTTAAAAAGTTTCATCCTCACAATCCCTGCTAAAAATTAATAATACGTCATTAGGGGTTACCTCCTCGACACTTTTACCCATTTTTTCTTTTTGATATTTTAACAAAATACTTTAACAATGATATCTAATATTTTAAGACATATAGTCTCATCATGTTCCAACAAAGTTTAAGGCATGTAAAAAGCTTTATCGGGTTCGCTCAACCTTTAAGTCAACATATATATATCCGGAGGGCTGTTGGGACCATGATGGAAAATAAGTTAGGACAGCTCTCGCCAGGTAAGTCCCTCGTTCGGAAGTCGTATGGTACGATTGTGTAAGGCTATAGGCCTCATCCACCAGATGGAAATCTGGTATATCGATCATTTAGAAGGTCAATATGAGACCAAGTTGGTCTCGGCTACAACATAAATATAACTATGGGACAACAAGATGAGCTTGAGGTGGTGCTAGAGTTTGGGACTCGTGTTAGGAGTCGCCTTGTGATTAAGTGGATATGTTAAGTCACTTGATGCATGGATTAAATAATCTCAGAGTAATTGATTTGACCCTGCTGTGCAACTCTCGTTTTAGTCTAACCGTTGTAGGAATGAGTCTTTTACTCGAAGGATTATCTAAGCCTTTTATCAAGTGAAAAGTTTTCGGAAGCAAGAAATGTTCAATGATTCTGTTTTCAGTGGAAACAACAAGATAATCATGGGTTGGAAGCGTTATGATCGGTTGGAATTTGAAGCGGAGTTGAGGTGACAATGATTCAGAGTGGGTTGTTTATCGGGGAGTCAGACATGGTTTTAGGATATCGGATTTCGGGCAGAGTAGTAATGGTTGTTCTCCAGTGGTGAGTGCTAATGTGGTAAGATTCGTTCGTCGATAACCCTGCTAAGGCTGGGTTTGGTTATAGTTTTGGAATGTTGTTGTATGCTTGGGTTGTTTCCTCTATCCTCATATAGGTAGTGGATGTATTGTCCAAGTTATCTGGAGTAGATTGAAGATAGTAAGGAGCGATTTCGAGTATGAAATCTAATTTAAGTGGGGGAGAGTTGTAACATTCGTTTTTTCCAGAACGAATCGTATTAGGGTTTCAAGGAGTTAAATGTTGGATTTTAGAGGAAAAAGGATCCTCACGACGTGAGATGAGCTGCATGAAGATTTTTTCCAGGACTGAGCTCACGATGTGAATAATAAAGAGCTCACGACGTGAGGAGCGATACACCCCAAGCCCATGATCTTTTAGAGTTTCCTTCCTATTTAAGCATCTCTAACCTCATTTTAGGGTTTCTTATCAGCCCCAAACCCTCTTTCACCTCAGAAAAACCCTAGTGCCCGTCCTTGCTTGATCTTTGGTGGTTTTGGAGTTTTTATTGGATTGAAAGAAGGAGGAAAGAAGAAGAAGAAGGTGGTCTTGTATTGTGGCTTGCAAGGAATCATCGTCTACACCACCTTACATTGTTTCTGGACCATTAAGGTGTCGAGCACCCATCTTTTAGACCATAAGGTGTGGGCAACTAGATGTAACACCATTTTGGTGCCACATCATCAATGGTGTTATAACACCAAGTGAGGAAATGGGCAACATGTTGTATCTTGTTATGACACCAACTTTTTTTTTTTCCATTTTATAATTTATTTTTTATTTATTTCGATTTTTTTAAATTGAGACAAATATTTTTTAAATATAAAAAATAAATAAAACATAATGTTTAAAATTATAAAAAACAATTAAAATTTTTTAAAGATTAAAATTAACATAAAGACTAAATTACACATAATATCCAAAAACAAAAAAAGAAATAACATCCAAATTCAAAAAAAAAAAAAATACAACGCTATTCGTTATCGTTATTGTTACCATAGAAGATATAATCCGCCAAGTACTCTCGAAGTTGTCTGTGTTTATTTGCGTCCTGAATGTCAACAACGCGATGCAAATAATCTGCTGTTCCTGGTTGAAACTGAATGTGTCTGGGCTCCGTTGGGATATAGTGTGCAATATTTCGCCCTTTATCTTCTACTACCATGTTATGCATTATGATACATACATACATGATATATCGTAAAGTTTGTAAATCCAATGATCGTGCTGCATGTTCGACTATATGCCACTTCGCCTTTAGCACTCCAAAAGCACGTTCCACATCCTTACGTGCTCATTCTTGTTTTCTCTTAAAAAAATTGTCTCGTTATTCAACTGGGTGGCGGAATGTCTTCACGAATGTGGAATACTGAGGATATATTCCGTCTGTAAGGTAATACCCACATTTGTATTCGTTTCCATTCACCGTGAAAGGAGCATCCGGGGCTTTTCCATTCAAAAGATCGTCGAATATTGGCGACTGATCAAGAACGTTGACATCGTTGTTGGAACCCGCAACCCCAAAAAATGCATGCAAAATCCATAAATCTTGAGAAGCGACAGCCTCTAACACCAACGAAGGTGATCCGTGATGACCACTTGCATATTGCCCTTTCCAGGCTACCGGACAATTTTTCCATTTCCAATGTATGCAATCAATGCTTCCAATCATTCTGGGAAACCCATGGCGTTCTTCATGCGCCACATACAATTCTTGCAAATCATGCAACGAAGGTTTCCGCAAATACACGTCTCCAAAAGTTTCAACAACACCCCTTGACAATGTATACAAACTCTCTCTTGCGGTTCTTTCGGACATTCTCATATAGTCGTCCATGGTGTCGGGTGACTCCCTCATAGCCATCAAATGAATGGTCGCAACACATTTCTGCAACGTTGTAAACCCCCCGTCTACCTCTAGCATCATATCTTAATTGAAAAAATTCGTACCTAAACATAAATTAAATACAGTTTAAAAATATATTGCATATGTTGTAAAATTAGAGAAACATGTAGTACATTTTTATTTATTTTGTATAAAAATATAGTAAACAAACGATACCGGCTTTCCAAGGCGTTGGCGATTCGTAAGAACACATCCCTACTCAAACGAAATCTTCTTTTGAAGTCCTTCGCCCCGTATACACAATTATCCGTAAAGTAATCACGATATAGATGTTCGTGTCCTTCCTCATGATTTCTGTTTAACATCGCACGTCTTGTTAGTAGCAGGGCTGGGTCTGGTTGTAGCAAGTCGGTAGTGTAATAATGATACATCATCCTAAAGACAATACCGTCATCTGAATCATCGGACGAGTCGAAAGGATCCATATTGTTTTTGAAGATAATTTAAAGTATGTAGAGAAGAGAAGAGAAAGTGTGTGAATTTTTTAATAAAATGGGAGGTATTTATAGGATAAATTGTTTTTTTAATAATTAATTTTTTTTCAAACCGTTGCAATTTAAAGACGCAACGGTCAGAATTCATTCGTTTCTTCCCGTCGTCACGCCAACGAGATCCACCTTCGACGAATTGCAACGAGCAGGGGGGGCGGTGTTCCCCCCGTTACGCCGCCATTGCCAAGCGCCACGTCAGCCGCGTTGTTTCTCGTTTGGCCTATACTGATTGCTCTTAGCAGGAGAGTAGTTAGCTGAAATCGACTTTGTGATTCAAGTGAGTCTCCTTACTGTACTCGTGGGTTGAAGGAAAAATGCTGGCCCACTATATGTTATGCTAGTTGTCTTTGTGACTCTTGCATGATATGTTGGGCTAGTTCCATTTGTATGTTGGGCTAGGCCCATTTATATGTTGGGCTAGGCTCATGGATCAGGAAGGGCTAGGCCCATTGTATGTTATGTAGGGTGTTAACTGTCTTTGTGAATTTTGCATTTGTATGATCGTGTTAGGCCTATTGGTTAGGCGAAGCTAGGCCCATTATGGTGGGTTGGGCCCAATATACGGGTTGGGCTTGTTGGGTACAAATTTCTCCATTAGATGACTAGTGAAGGATTTACTTGAGAAGACCCACTTGCATATAAGATTGATGCATTGTGACATGAGAGAGAGAGACAGAGAGAGAGAGAGAGAGAGAGACGTGTTAGCACCTCTATATATAGTGGGTTGCATACCACTTGTAGAGTGTGCTTGAGAGATGTAGTTTATAGAGAGTTTTGAGTGAGTTAATTATGTAGAATAAATCTAGTTCCTTTTTTGTAAACTCCTCATGATGATCGAATACATCTTTTAGCACCCAAATCATCGTGTTCTTTGTCTTCTTTTAATTCCGCAAGTCAAATCAATGCTTATAATTCACTACAGGGCCCAATACGAGGGCTAGGCCCAATGGTATGTGGTATTTTGGGGAACTCACTAAGCTTTGTGCTTACGATTTATTGTTTATGTTTTCAAGTACTTTCGGTATAAAAAGGGAACGACCCGGCATGACTGCATTGCATCCATCCTTGTTTTCACAACTTTATGATTTTGGGATTGTACTCTGATAACTGTTTTACATTAATACACTTTTGAATAATTAGTATTACCAAATGGTGTTATATGGTTGAATTAAAAATGAAATTTTTACCTTGAAAATTTGGGACGTTACATCTGGTATTAAACTCTCAATCATAACATAGTATCATCAATTTGGCATGAACGCCTACCAAAACATGATTCATATGGTCCACATACTGATATCTCATATGTTATATGCCAAAACACATTATGGTACACAAACTGTTGCATTAATTAATCCATTGATAGATTATATACTTAGAGTCTCATCACTCTTCATGATCTCATTTCTATACTTTCTTTCCTAGAGACTAATTTTTAATAAATATAATAACAATAAATTTAATTTTTAATAAATATAATTAGAAGACAAAAAGAATAATAATAATAATTATTATATTTATATTGATAATAATAAAAAATAGATATTATTATATTTATATTAGTTATATTATGAAATGATAATTGTTATATTTATAATAATAATAATAATAACAATAACAACAACGATATTTAAAAGAAAATAGGGGTAAGGCAAAAAGAAAATGAGGGAAAGATTTTCATTTCCCAGTAGTTATATTTCCTAAAAAAGGGTAATTTTAAATATTAATTAATATTCCGTTGGTTTTCCGTCGGAAATTTCCGACGCTTTTCCAACGAACTTTTTGTTGTTTCTATATTTGTAGCTATATCGTTGGAATTTTGTTGTATTTCTCTTCTGTTGCAAGTTTGTTGGAAATTGGATGAAAATTTCCTACAAAATATTTTCGTTGGTATTTTTTTGTAGCTAAAAGCAAATATTCTAGTAGTGCAAACACATCGAGCTTGACATCCATTTTGGCCCTTCTCGGTATCAATATTGATATTTTCACTAAGGGGTTGTCGTTTCCTCTATTCATCGAATTTCGTTCCAGTTTAAGTGTTCACAAGACTCCCACAAACTGCGGAAGCGTGATGTTGTATTATTCTCCAGCCCATGTATTACTTTACTAGTATGGTCCCATGTTTTGTACATCTTTTGTATATATGTGTTGCACACATTAATGAGAAGAGATCAAGAATTATTCAAACCAATATTCTAATGTTCATATTGCTATGACAAGCATAATTGAGTTGTACTAAAACAAAAGTAAAATCATAGTAATATGTAAATACGAATAATATGGTACCTTTGAAGCATAACCGTGTAATTATTTTTTAACATTCATATAACACACCAACAAGGGTAATCATGATCATTCGACCTTGGTACAAAATTTATACCTAAGCTGTTGTACAAGAAACTCAGGCAATAGCTAATTATCTAGTCCAAGATGATCATACTAAACACATTGAGATTAACCTACATTTCATCAAACACCGGGCTGACCCAAGCCCAGGTGGGCCATGGCCCAAGGCAACAAATTTTATGGGGCAACATTTTATTTGGATCTAACGTGATGGGAACTGTTATATTGGGCCTCATTTTATGTCTATTCCATTAGGGGTGTTCATTTGGATGGATCGGTTTAATCCGATCTGATCAAGTGAATCCAAATTAATTTCGGTTTTCAAAACGTAGATCCAAATAATCTAAACTAAATTCAAATCCGATCTGATCCAACCAAATTATAATTCAGTTGGATCGGTTTTTTACAATTCGGTTTTCAAGAATCAAGACATTTCAACAAATATATAACGTTAGTATTAACTTACTCTATAATATAAACTAAAAAATATTGTTTAATTAGTTGTGAGTTAAAACTTATAAATAACTATCAAGTAAAATATATTATAGTTTACTACTTTATAGACAATTTTTTTTATAAGAAGTACATATAATAGATGAAAATATTTCATATACTAAAATAATAATTTAGTAAATTTATAAATTATTAAAGATATATATTAAAAAGAACAAAATTATAAATTGCAATTCGATTTTTTGGACTATTTGGATTTTATTATAGAAAGAAAAATCAATCTGAAATCCAAAATAATAATTCGATTTTGCTAAAAACCAATCTAATAATCCGAATATTCGAACTAAATTGTCTGATCCAAATTGTCCAATTGGACAATTCGGTTTTATCCAAATAATGAACAGTCCTATATTCCATAATGTCGTTGTAAAAAAAAGAGGAGACGTGATTCATGAAGCGGCAAACTCAAGTTATTCAAACAGAAAAAATAAATGAATGCCTAATTAACGCATCAAACGTCGAGATAGGAGAATACGAGGAGACGGGCATGCGGGCAGAGCATATATTAGTCGATGCCGCCTGTTATTACATTTTCATAATTCTCAATCTAAATTTCTCCTATACTTTCATTCTTCCTTTGTCGTAAGTCCTAGTTCAATATTCTAAAGTCCTAATCTTATTTCATTTGTGTTCGTGGACATACTTTCTACTTGCCTTCTACTATTTCTTAAGTTGCAAGCATTGATTTATAGTAAGATTTTGTGCTGGTATTTTCTCTTTCTTGTATATTTGGTATTTTAATTATATATTGACGGTTTTGTTTGAGATTTTTTTTTATTACTTTGATTTCATTGGATAGGGAAGTTTCTCTTTCTTTAGTAGTGAAATGCTGAAGAATCATGTTTATTCCAAGTTGTTTATGTATCTATCACGCACTCAGTCATCATTCTAGTTTTATTGTGAATATTGAAAACTACGATTTTCTTAACATAAAGAGCCGATGGAGGATTCGTTTTATATTGTAGTTATTCTACTAGTTTAAGACTTTATTTTCTTGTTGTGTTTGGGTTTAATCGAAGCTTAAAAATACCTATATTTATGTTTATGGCTTTAAATTGTTGACTAGTTCTAAGTGTTTATTGAAAGTACTAGATGAAATCTTTGGCAAAGTTCATGAACTAAAGTGGCTAACCATGGCCCTCATCTCTGTTTATCATATTTATAAAAACAATTTATCATAATAATAAAGAAATGTAAAATATATTAGTGAAAAAGATGCCGAAAATAGTGTTTGAGAAAAAGATTTGTGGTAGGCTTTGTACACGAACTATATCAAGTAAAAATATGAAAGTTAATATTTTTTTCATTGATTTTTCCATTAACGTATAACATAAATATATTCATCAAGTTTGCAGAAAATTGAAGTAGATTTGTTTTTAATCGTTGTAACTTGTAAACTCAATTATTATAACTTATTGAATATAATCTAACATGTATTGTTGGTTTATTTATATTTCGGAGTGACAAACTATTGAAAGATTTGACTGAAGTTTGAGCTTTTATTTTATTACTAGTTATAAGTGTCTTAATTTGTATGCTTGCGGTTTGCACGACATTTGCATTTTCAACCTCAAAGTTTCACTCTCATAGAGAAACAATGGTGATCTTTAGTTATTTTTTTATTTTCCTTTGTTTATTATTACACTTCTTTGTGTCACATTTTTGCAACACATATGTTGGTAATAAAAAAAGATACATAGGGGCATTATTAATTTTGGTTGCCCTCGACATCGAAACCCAAAGGACTGGCCCTGATCAAACGGAAGCCTAAGGTGGATTTGGTGGACATTTATTCACGGGAGCAGTTAGCGGACATCCAAGCACATGGTGTATCAACTAATATTTAAATAAATCTTTAAATAAGTTGGGCTTCAATCTTCTCGCCTAACTTCAAGGCTAGCAGTAGCATGTGATTAGCTAAAGTTATGAATCATAACATCTCCTGAGGAGAAAATATCTTGCATACGAACACCACTTGTCACAAGCTTATGTATACCAAGCTTATACAAGTCTCAAAGGATGTTTATTTAAGCTTATGTTATTATTCAACAAATCATATAAGGTTGTTTGTTTTAAAGTAATTTAATCATACAGACTTATCCGTAGGTAATACATTTGTCCTCCAAAAAGAAATCTTTAGCCAAGTGTCTTAAGAAAACAATACATTTGTATGTACCACTTGTTTCAAACAAAGTTCTTTATCTAGATAGAACATATTCCTTAAATATAACATTATTCATAATTATTTAGTTCATAAAACTTAGCATCCCATACAAACCGAGCCAATCGACAAGTCCATAGCAATTGAATTTACATGAGCTCATGAGCTCAAGCCACCACTATGCAAGTCGATCCTGATCCTAATATTTTCAGGGTTAGCAAGCTACAAGTTGAGCCAAGCCAAACCAAGCTGAATCTACATATTTTCTAATGAATCGAGCCTCGAGCTCGATTGAACTGGAATGCAATATACATGCCCTACATTTAAGAAATAGTGCAACCAAAAACCCTAATCAACACATAGATTGCATTTCTTTTTTCACTCACTCTTGGCTGCAGCAGCCTGCCTTGCTCCAACAGCAAAAAACTCGGTGATGACTTCTAATGGCATCCCTTTTGTTTCCGGGACCTTTAAAAACACAAACACCCATGAAATGACACACACGATGGCGTAAATTCCAAAAATGCCCGCCAACCCGATTGAAGTGAGCATCACTGGCAATGAATATGTCACAATAATATCACATATCCAGAAGACTAGCGCACATATAGCAATGCAGATTCCACGAACTCGTGTCGGGAAAATCTCCGAACACAAAATGTTAGGGACTGGGCCATATGCCATCACAAAGCAACAAAAGTAGACAACAACACATACGGTTGAAATCACCGCATGGATTACCGATCCCATCTTGATGGTGTTCCCGAGGACAAGGATAATGAGAGATGCTATCAGTACAGGAATCGTGGTCAACAAGAGAGTCCTGAACAAAAAAAAGAAAGAAATTGTTAATGTGTTGAGGGGCATTTTTGTCTTTTCACAGTGAGTTAAACTCAAAAATGTACCTTCTCCCCGCAATATCCATGAACCTCATGGCTATTGCAATACATGGAAGCATTAGAAGAGTTGTGAATGCACTAATAAGAAAGGAAGCAGAATCGGAACCGAGCCCGAGGCTGGATAAGAGAACACTGACACCCGCTTGCTCGAGGATTTGAGGCGTGTAGTACATAACCCCATTTATTCCCGAAAACTGCGTTAAGAAAACCGAAAATGTTTGTTAATTTATCCAATAAATTTGCAAAAATCAAACTTTCATTATAAAGACCATGCCTTAGGCTAGGGGTTGTTTAATTTTCTTCAATTGGGTAATGATGTTTGTTTAGTTAACAGGTTGTATATATCAGGTTTGTTTCTTTTTCTTTTCTGGAAGGAATAAACTATGTAAATGACATTAAATCACCATTTAACCTTTACATTCCAAACAACAAATTTTGCAATATTCATATCGTGAAAGGGGTTGGGAGGAAAAAAGAAGTGCAAATAGGTAAATGGTTAGATTCTAATTAATACATTAAGCCAAGTTTTTTGGCTTAACTCATTAAGTCATTGTGTCCGAATTAAGTCAAAAAAAGAAACAAGGATATATAGTTAGATTAAGTGGTTAGAAGTTAAATAAAAAATAGTCGATCCCTTACCTGTTGAAGCATTTGGATCGCAACCCCGACCAATAAAGCCCGTGAAACCCCCGGGTCAACAAGCGCAGACCACAATGGCGTTTTCGAAGCACTTTCTGACGGGTGAATCATTGCGGGTCCCACAGGGGGTTGAGCCATGAGCTCCTTTGAATAAAGAGCAGGCTGGCTGACTAGAGCCGAAGCTTGCACATACTCTCCTTCAACCGCAACATTACCGCCGCTTCCGGGAAGCGAAACAAGCGACCCACGGCGGGACCCACCACGAGCCGCGGCTTCTTGATGCAAATATATTCTCTTAAACCCACCTTCTTTTGTTCCATCTTCACCTTCTCTTTCCGACCACTTCCATGCCAACTGCCACCCACCGCCAATCCCCATGCCGGAAGTTGTCTCTCCGGTGTTACTACCGCCATGTGGACCCACCATGCTGGTTGTTTGCCGGGAAATCAACGGACTATGAAGATTGTCATCGGAGTCATCTCCACCGTCCGTTTGGTACCCTTCACCTTCATTCTGTGAACTCGCTTCATCCCACTGATCGGAGTCTTTCACCTGAGGCCCTGCGGTGGTGCTGAACATGCTACCAAAATTTGGAAACAACATGCTTCTCATACTTCCTGATTCGGGTTGATTTTCATGAACACTACCAAAGAGGGTGACAAGAGGATCCATTAATGGAATACTCGAATTCACCATACTTCCTGCCCGAGAAACCAGACCCATTGTGCTCTGACCGGTGACCGGTTTCGCTATCCATGAGAGACCCGCTTGGGATCCATATAACTTGATTGAATCCTTATGAGCCATTGGATCTTGATCTTGGGTATCTTCATTGTCCAGACCAATCATGTATTCTTCTATTGATGTGTCACCTCCAACCGCTAAACCTTCCACCAGCAACGCCATTTCGCCTGTAATGCAAATTGTGTCACAAGCTACTTAATATATTTTGAAACTTACCCAAGAATGTGGAAAGAAAAAAAAAAGGAAATTTGGGTATTTAGCGGCTTGCAATATATGTGATCCAAGGGGATGTTTGGATGTACGCTTCTAAAGTGATTATTGTGATGGAGATTAAGAAAAGCTTTGAAGACAAATAATGCACCTGAAACATCTTCCCGGCCACGTAATCTTTGCAAGACCTTTTTGGCCTCTCCCATTTTTCCTTTGCTCACAAGCCACCGAGGAGATTCAGGCAAATATAAAATCGCCAAAACAAAATACAAAAGAGAAGGAATAGAAAGCACACCCAACATTAATCGCCAGCTTGTTGAAGCCATTAAAGACAACCCAAACACCATACAATATGCAAAGAACATTCCACCTGAGCCTGTGAACTGAGGGAGCGTATTTAACAATCCCCTTATTTCTGAAGGGGCAGTTTCAGAAATATAAATGGGGGTTAAAGTGACAGCTAAACCAACTCCAAATCCATCTATAAGCCTAGCTAGAAGAAGAACATAGACGTTTGGTGACCAAAGCATTATTAAGCCACTGATGAAGTAAAAGAAAGCTGAGAGTATTAGCATGGGCCTTCGACCAAACAAATCGGATACGGGTCCGGAGCAAGTTGTGATAAGGGTCGCCCCGATTAGTGACATGGCAACAACAAGACCTTCTATGGTACTTCCCAGAGTTAGCTCCTTCTTTATGTAAACTACAGCTCCTATATTCATTAGGAAACATGTTATAGAAATTCTAAGTCTTGGATTCCATGCTTTTGAACCCCAATAAGTTTGATAAGACAAAGTGATTCATTTGGATTCAAAACCAAGAGAAACAAATTGAGTACCTGCAATTGTAGCATTATCCCAACCCTGTAAAAGATTGCCAATTGTGACAATGATAGCAACTAATGCAGCCCCATTCATCTTATCAAACAGCTCAAACAAATGTAATTCGAAAACCTGCAAACAAAATCAGAAAAAACCGTAGGTAAAAATTGGGATTTTAGTGAAAGAAAGCTTTCTTGATTTCTTGGGGTAGTCATACACATTATACCCCACTTAAGCTCTACCCGCTATTCGTTATATGACACTTAAAAAACGCCCAAATCATTCGACTGAAAAGGAACGCAAATCCATATATATTTCGTAATCACAGGATTCAATCCTTCAAAGCTAATTTATAACCCTTTTGATGTAAAGAAAGATTACAAGAAAGTACAAAGGTTCAAGTTAAAACAAGAGAAAGTATCAACTTTTAAGCAAAACAAGAAAAGGTTTTGCTTTCTCTATATCTTAATTTAAAAAAAAAAATTAAAAGAAACAGAAAATACCTGAAATCAGAGAGAGATAGTCCAAGAACTTTGAATGGAATACTACAACATACTTTGGTAGTAGTTATACACTTTCTTTATATATGTAATATCAGTGAAGTTAGGAAAAGGGTGCTACAATTCTATCCACCAACCTTTCACTACCCACCAAAAACCCTTCACGACTCACCAAACTATTCACAATTCACTAAAATTTTCTTGAAAATCATCACCCCTTTTAGTTTTGGGAGATGAATTTACGATATCATTGAATACCTAAAACCCAGAAGTTGAAGAAAACTTAGTCCTGCATGAATAAGGTGAGAATCTTCGAGAGAAAAGTGGGGTCTTGGAGTAGAAAAGCAATGGTTGTTAATCAGTGTCAATTGAATATGAGAATATTCCACATGATGTTTTAATGATTGATAGTCTTTTTGTTAAATCAAAACCTTATTCTGTTGTATTTTCGAACATATATTTTCAGTTTAGTACGTATGTTGAATGATAACTTTGCTCGTAGTTGGACTATGACTGAAAGGGATTGTAAAAGTGTGAAAACAATAAAAGGTAAAAGAGAGCGGTTATAGACCTCTCGACGGGTACAATGAGGTCCACATAGTGATGATTTGTCCCTGTGAATTGTTTTACAATTATTTGAGTCACCATCGATTGATTCAATTATATAAGTATGTGTAACAATTATTTGAGTCATCATCATTTGATTCAATATATTTGCAAGGATTTCTGTTGTTACATCATGTGCTATCAAAGCTACATGAGGGTTAGGTGGATCTTGTTTCTATCTCACATTATATATATATATATATATATATATATATATATATATATATATATATATATATATATATATATATATATATATATATATATATATATATATATATATATATATATATATATATATGGTAAAGTGAATATACCTAACAACCTTATATAAGCTTAGGTACCTAACCTCATCAAACTACGTCATTTTGCATTAAATTTTCATTGCAATCGTCCAAGGTTCTTAAACTTCATCCCAAAACTTGATTTACTTCAAAAAAATTTGGAAATTCATCATTATATTTCTCCTGCATCCTTTCGTTTGTAGCGATAGGATATAAAGCCCATCAGGTGGTATTCGATAGAAAGACGTGATGTAAAAAAAAGATATTGGTGAAAGTCCAAAGATTTTGGAAGCAATCAAGTTATGGGGTTGAAGTTTAAGAACCTTAGGCAATTATAATATAAATATCATACAAACCGTTGTGGTATTATAGAGTTAGGTACCTAAGCTTATATAAGGTTGTTAGGTATATTCACTTTTCCCATATATATATATATATATATATATATATATATATATATATATATATATATATATATATATATATATAAACCAACAAACATTTTGTAAATATATAGTACTATGTACCAATAGTTTTAGATAAGGTAAATTAGTCAAATTGTAGAATTTAATTATAATTTCCAAAAAATTAATACCTTTAATTTAGGAATGAGAAAATCACGTTTAATAGTTAGGGAAGTTGAATAAAGAGCCGACATTCCTTCATCCCTCATCATCGTTGCCACCAAGCTAACCATATCGCCACCTATAGCCACTCGCCGATCATTCCCTCATCACTCGCTCTCTCTGTCAGCGACCATTGTTTCTGAGAGAGCGACCATTGTTTCTCCTTCTGTGTTGCCGATCACATGTCTCTCCCTATCTATTTGTCACCCACATCACCACTTGCTTCTTCTTTTTCTTGTTTCCGACGACCATAGTTCCAACGCCTAACAAGTATTTTCATCTTTCTTCTATTCTTTTTATAGACGATCTGTTAATTTGCTTGTTATCTTTATGAGAACTCATATTCCTGAAACTCTCACTTGGTTTGATAACCTTTTTTGTTCGATATTAAATTTCCTAATAGTTTAAATGATACTATAAAAGAACATTCGTTAAAGAAAACAAAAAAATATTTTATAGATGGATGTGTGTGTGTATATATATATATATATATATATATATATATATATATATATATATATATATATATATAAAATCGGGTGATGACTCATTTTAAAGTGAGGACTATAAGGACACTTTAAAAAATTAAAAAAAAAATCTTAAAAAATTACAAATCATAAAATAGAGCATAGATCTATGTCCAGGAGAAAAAAATTGAAAAAAATTGGATCATTAAAATTGAACATGGATCATAATAATGCAAAATAAAAAATTAAAATTGAATCATGGATCAATTTCAATGATGCAAAAAAAAATCAAATTTTTTTTTCTCGCGGGCATAGATCTATGCTCGATTTTATGATTTGTATTTTTTTAGATTTTTTTTCAATTTTTTTAAAAAATCCTCACGGTTACTCATATATATATATATATATATATATATATATATATATATATATATATATATATATATATATATTATGGTCTGAGTGTAATAAAAAAGTTAAAAGACTAAGACTATGTTTGACGTACTAGCTGAAAAGCTAGCTGTTAAATAAAAAGTTAATTGATAATTGAAAAGTTAGCTGTAAAAAATAACATTTGGTAAAATAGCAAAACAGCTAGTTGAAAAATATAAAATTATATAAAAAATACATTTAAGATAATGTGTTTCTGTAATTAATTAAGGAGTATATTTGAAAATTAAAAAAAAAAAAAAAAAAAAAAAAAAAAAAAAAAAAAAAAAACCTTCAAAAAAGCTAGTCTAAGTAGTTTTTTAAAAAGCTAGTATAAATAGTTTTTTAAAAAGTTAGCTTATAAGCTACTTTTTAATTTGTCAAACACGACAACATAAAAAAATTTTTAGCTAGTATGTCAAACACAAATCTTAGACCAAACAAAGACACGATCTCAATAACATGTTCATTAAAATATGAATAAAGTTCATCTCTCAAAGAATATTTTATAATCTAAAACAAAAATTTAGAAATTTATGAACTACTATCACTGTTTTGAAAACCGGACCGGACCGGCCGGTTCAACCGGGAACCGGTCACAAATCCGGTTCTTAGGGCCCCAAAAACCGCTTGTTTCTAAACCGGTAAAAACCGGACGATTCACCGAAAACCGGTCAAAACCGGTCCGGTTGAACCAAATAAAAACCGGTTCTTGTATAGCAAATGCCACATGAGCGCTGAAAATTTTGTCTTTGTTGGTTCCCTCTAATAAGGGACGCTAGCCTTGAACCTTTCAGTTAACGACCGATGTGGGACAAGCTTCTTTTCCTTCCTATTTATCAAGCTAGAATACTTTTCATTTTTTTCATGTTATCGATGTGGGATCAAAAGTCATCACAACTTAACAAGTAACAATCGCTTTGCCAATTTCAACGACTTTCCCTTCGTTTTCTATTAGTTTATTTTGTTTCCTCTTTATTTTTTTCACCTTCTCTTCCTCATTACTATCTAATACTTTTTACTTTTTCTATTAATTTCGTAACAAAATCTAACCAAACATAGGCATATATATAAATAAATAGAAGTTAAAATTCTTAATATATATTATCCGGTTTTTCCGGTTTTTGGGACCGGTTCAACCTGTCAAACCAGTTGAACCATCGAACCGGTAAGACGGCCGGTTCGATGTCCGGTCCGGTTTTCAAAACATTGACTACTATTTTAAAATCTGGGCCGATCTTGGACACATTCAATCATTCGTGATGATCTACCCCTTAGAACGCAACAGGCCAACAGCATGGAGGGCCCAAAAAAATTGCTATACTGCTTATACGTATCCTACTTGTGTAAGTGTGTTAAAAGGCATGAGCGAAATAATTTTAGAAAACATAATTTCGGGAAACAATTTTAGAAAATCATGAGAAAGGGATCAAAGAAATTGGAAACAAATCAATGAAAGCATCATTGCATCTCTTTCTTGATCGATCGACGATCGTTCATTATTATATCACGATTGACAACCCCATCATCATTGTGCTTATGTTACAAGAATCATTAATAAACCTGTGCAAAATATCATTATGCATTCAAAGAATCATATTTTATTTTGTTCGTGCTTTATTGGAATAATTGCCTTTATGTTATTTTAATTGTCTTCGCTTAATCGTTAATCGGGTAATTGATGCATATATTGATATGATAAGTTGTGTTTCAATTACCAAGTTAGTTTTATTTTGGAACTAAATTCATAACTATATAATTGATATATTACATATGTTTTTCATGCAATTTACATATTTTGGTTTTGTTATCTTAGGTATATGAATTAATATCTTTTGGTTTTAGAAGTAAGGTTTATGGTATTTTATTTTGAATAAAAGCTGTTATTATTATATTAAAATTTTAACTAACCATTATAAATTACATCTTTTCTGTATCTTTTTAATCTAGTAATTTTAAGGCCAAAAATTTATAAAATGTACATGGCTTCAAATTATCAGGAGGCCTTCTTTAAAATTAACATAAAAAACCAATAAAAATTCAAAGGCTAATGCCACAAAAGCCTTTAAGTATATAAAAAAATATTCAATTTTATGCTTTGTTGTCTTTTGGGTTCCTTAAAGCCGAAAGTTTTTGGTAAGTTTTTGCATTTTTGCCTTTTCAACAGGTTACCAGTTGCCAACAAACGCGTACGTGTGTGTTGATCAGGCATTTAGAGTTGATGTGGATGATGACTAGATAACATTTTTTCCCTTTGTCGGGATGATGAATTTTCCCTTTGGTTAAAAATGGGCCTTAAAGAAAGTAGGGAGGGCAAAAAGTATCGATCCCAGTCACTTTCCTCTCAAGCTCGCCACTTTACCACTAGGCTAGAAGTAAGGGTGAACATTTGGACCTTTGGATCGGATCGGACCTAGACCGGCCTTAACAAGTCCAGTCCAAGATCCACTAATATCTACAAAATCGGTCTGGTCCAAGAGTTGGTCCAGTCTAGTCCAAATACTCATCCATACAATCGTAATAGATAAACATACATCTAGTAGGCTTTAACGAGTTGTACCATATACAACTTAAGTTGTATCGGTCTAACGAGTACTAGAACAAGAAAACACAGACCTTTACCAGACTTGGATCAACCTTAACCGGTCTGGTCCAAGGTCCACCCATTTATGCCAAACTGGTCCGGTCCAAGAGTCGGTTCGGTCCGATCCAGTTGTTGATGATACCTTCTTCTCGGTTCCTCCTCCTTCTTCCATAATGTGAGCTCGGAGAAGGAAGAGATAGAAGGGCCCAATGGAGAATGTGGTCAAAAATCCATAATATAGTCTGACCACAACGACCGAATTGATTATCTTCATGCATAAGGATACTAGATTACCTAGTAGAAAAGATTTCAAAATCATCACAAACTTCCCTTTTTCTTTTCTGTTACAATTTATGTATTATCATATGATGATTTTAAAACATTCCATATATAGAAATAGAAAGAGATAAACTAGAAATAACATATGTTATATTAATGACACTAAAAGGATATTAAATGAATGGAATTAGGATATGGATAGAATATAATGAAATAGAGCCACTTTGGGGTTCCTTATGAAATGAGGCAAGGAAGGGAGTTGTAACATCCCGATTTCCGAGAATGAGATTTAGGGATTTCATGCAATTAAGGAAGTCTACTCGACGAGTCGGAGGCCCTAACTCATCGCGTAGAGTTTTAGTCAGCACGTGTGATTTATGTGGTCTACTCGACGAGTCGGAGGACCCCGACTCGACGAGTAGGAGCTGAAAAGTGAAACCCTAGTTTTTAGGGTTTGCACCCTATTTAAAGGACCTTAAGTCCTTTCCTCCAGCCCCTTACCACCTCTTGACGGCCAAAAGAAACCCTAATCAGTCTAGACCTTGTTCTTGAGTGTTTGTGAGATTTAAAGAGTGATTTTGGTGCATTTTGTGAAAAAGGTTTGAAGTCTAAGGAGCTTGGAGCAAATAGAAGCTTGTGGATCTGACTCTACTTCATCTTGGCATCATTCTAAAGGTAACAAGTTGTTACCTTGACTTATCTTTAGCTAGATCTCTTTATGCAAAGGTTTAGGACCATTTTTAGCATATTTGTGAGTCAATTCGGGTATTGGACATGATCTGAAGTTGTAACTTCAAATCTGGACTCCTCTATGTCCCTATAGCCATAAAGTTATCAGATTTAGCAAGCTAAGGCTCTTCTTCTTGGTTTAAACCTTTCCCTTAGCTTGGTTTTGGCATCTAGGATCATGCATGTATGTAAAGTTTGCAACTTTACGTGGAAACTGTGCCCTAAGAGGTTAGATCTGCAATATGGAGCTTTGGGGTAGATTAAAAACATCTGGATGAGAAATAGACTAAAGGGACTCGACGAGTCGCATAGCCGACTCGACGAGTCGGTTGAAGATTGCCTGTATTGGTTCTGCATGAACTCGGCGAGTCAGTAAGAAGATTCGATGAGTCAGTTAGGTTTTTCCCGACATTCGGACACGCATGGACTCGACGAGTTGGTTAGACACCCGACAAGTCAATTAGGGTTTTTATGATTTCCTGAGTTCTTAAGGAACTCGACGAGTTGCTAGATGCACTCGAAGAGTTGGGTCAACATGGACTGTTGACTTTGATTTTAACCAAGGGTTGACCAGATGGACTTGTGAGGGTATTTTTGGTAATTTGAGATTCTGATGGACTTGGTCCTATGGTGGTTATAGTGGTTGAGTTCGTGGCTATGATTCGGGATTTGATCTTATCGCTATAGTTCGCCATTGTGAGGTGAGTTCTTCTCACTATATCAACATGGTCTAAGGCACCAAGGGCGACCCTTATGATTTGTATCCTGGTTATAGGATGGTTGCTATGTTAGTGACCTGTTAGATCAGTATCATGGTTATAGGATGGTTGCTACGGTAGTGATCGGTTAGATCGGTATCCTGTTTATAGGATGGTTTCTCTGTTAGTGATCTGTAGATCTGTATGATTATCTGTACATGCTAGCTAGCGTATGATATTTATGTGCACATGGTTGTTGGTTTGGGGGATTGGGTTGAGGAAGGTCCTGCTTTGTGTTGTAGGCCAAGATACTCAGGACGAACCAGATAGACTGCAGACCCGGTTAGGGCATACTAGTCAGGTTGAAGGCCCGACGAGCGGTTCGAATAAGCTGAAGGACCTAAAAGGCGGTCCAGACGTGCCGGAGGCTCGGAGAGCGGTCCAGATAGACTGATGGCCTGTGAGGCGGTCCAGTCAGACTGATGGCTCATTATGCACATTGTGTTTGTTTATATGATATGGTTATTTTTGTATGGCGTTGGTATTTTGAGGGAACTCACTAAGCTTCTGGCTTATAGTTGTTGATTTTGTTTCAAGTACTTCTGATGATCGCGGGAAGGTGAAGGCGTGATCGTACACCTCCTTATGTTTTCATGATTTGATTCTAGGATACTCTGACATTATACTATTTTTTTTAATAATCATTGGTTTTGAAATGTTTTAAAAAGTTTAAATTTGGCATGATTTTTATGGATGTTACAGGAGCCACTAGGAAGAAGTTCCAGGAGTTACAAAGGAAGATTCGAGCGCATATTGGTCATGGGTTGAGAATGGGAATGAAACTCTATGAGATCGAATCTCTCGTTTTTTGTCAGTAGCTCGGTGGTAGAGTGGTCGACTGTTAACCGATTGGCCGTAGGTTCGAATCCTACTTGAGAGATTTGAAAATCACCGTTAACACCTCGGTGTAGGCCCGGGATACTCCTTTGTTCCATAGCCCTTGGGCTATTTACAACTATCCAATTAATAATTCTCATATGTACTAGTACTAGTAGTGCATCAAAGATGCAGTCATCGATTCTCCCGAGAAGCTACAATTGTCGTGAGCAAATATATTAATGAAGAGGAATGATTTTTTGTTATGATACTAATACTTGTACATACTCTACTATTCTTCCCCATCATGGCTGAGGAAGTGTTACGGGCGCGTAAAAAATACGCTGATGGGGGGTGGGGTCCAAGAGTCGGTTCGGTCTGGTCCGGTTGTTGTTGTTGTTGTTGTTATTTTTGTTGTCGTAATAGTAGTAGTAGTAGTAGTAGTTGTTGTTGTTGTTGCTATTGTTGCTATTGTTATTGTTGTTGTTGTTGCTATTGTTGTTGTTGCTATTGTTGTTGTTGCTATTGTTATTGTTGTTGTTGTTGCTGTTACTATCGTTGTCGTCGTCACCATCACCGTTGTCGTCATTGTACTTTTAAAAATGAATGTTATACATTTATAAACGAAATATGCACATGTATAAAAAAACATATGTAGTTTATACAATATAGACCGTATTAAGGTGAGGAATAGTTGGCACCATGTCATCTTGAGAATCCCTATCAGTGCCTACATGGTGTGCCACATGTTCATGTAACCTGTAACAAGTAACTCGAAATCCCAAACCTCCGACTTATTGAAACCTAAAGATGGAAAACGGAAAATCGATAATTTTCTAAAAATTTAAGGGGTTTTATGGCATTAGCCCTAAGTTTAACATATAAACCACACTTCTTGTGACAACCCGTAGTTTCAATCTTGTGAAAGTCAAACTTGGTCAACTAAAGTCAAACTTATCCAATAAAAGTCAAACTTGTGCTTTGATGTAACCATAAGGTTAGATTAATAGCCTTTACATGTTAAAACATTTAAAATCCGAGGAGCCTCACGGGAACCGACAACCCTTCGCAACCGTAAACACATCGCAACCGAGAACCATGTTCTCGACTTTGAACTCGCTTCGGACCGCAAACTCTACCATATAAGTATGTGTTTGACTGAGATATTCCTCACTTCTACACTTCTATCCGAAAACTCAAGATTTCTCTCTCAAGACCTTCAACCGAAAACCCCTAGTTTTCTCTCAACTATCATCCAAGGATCATTTGATTCACCTTTGGATCTTGATAAGAGCATCTAGTGTTCTTATTTTCATCGATCAAACACCCTTCATTTATGGTTTTATAGCCGTAAACCCTTGAATCTCGTTGGTTTCACCAAGAACACCAAGATCACACACTTGAGTTTACAGCCGAAAACACTTGAATCTTTAAGTGGTCATGAACCGATTACGACCGTAAACACCGAAGCCCAGCCGTGAGCTCCAAGCAGTCACTTGTTTTTCCCTTCTAACACTTCTTTTGCAAGTAATTCTTACATCTTAGGTTGTTTCCTTAACATCTTTGAAGCTTTATTCACTAATTTCATCCCAATATGTTGCGTGAATTGCTATTTAGGACTTGGTTTTGTCCCGGGAGCTAACTAGTGGAAACAATCATCCTACATCGAACATTCCATCAAATCACCCACTTAAGGTGAGTTCATACCCCTACAATTTACCCTTTTAAATTCTTTTTAAGGGGGGAATACAAGTAGAACACAATATAATTGTGTTAATCATTTACATGTGGAAACAAACAAACAAAAGGATTTCTTATGCTCAAATGTTGTTAAAATCACTTTAAAACTCTTTTAAACTATTTTTAGATTTCTATTTTAATCAAAAGCATATTTGTGTACATATTTATGTATAAGTATTCTGTAACAGATTTAGGACTATTTCTAAATACCGTAACTCCTGTTCCTTGTTTGGTTGTGGGCTTAGGGTAGGATCACTAGTCCGACTGTGAGTTAAATCATAGTTATACTTGCTAAATATATGCCTGAATATTAAACCTCATTTTCAAGGAACACACTTAACTCAATTGCATATGTTGAACATCTGAGTCTTTTCTACAAATCAATAATAGTTTAAACAAACATACTAGTAAACTATAATAGGTATAGTTTAGAGGATCACTACATACTATTTCTAGAACAGAGAAACAATACATGCGTCAATACATACATACTATCACTATTCATTACAAAGTATACTATTCATTGACAAGAACAAGAAGGAACTTACATACTATAACAAGAACAAGGTAACTAAAATGTGAGATACTATTTCATGGCATAACAATATACTTGCTATGTCACGTTTTGTAACCAAAGTCTCCTGGATGGAGAGCATGAGTTTGTGTATAGATCTATACGGGATTGACCATCCCACACCTTGTTGCTAGCTACAGTGTGTCACACCCCCAAACCAGAATGACGGAATCGTTCAAGGGCGGATAACTTCATGTAGTATCATAGCAGTTGAGTAAATAGTAAAGAAAACAATCACAACCATCATAAATATAATTTAAAAAGTTACATCGTTGATTGTATTACATGTTTCAAAAGAAATTACATTATGATGATATAATAAGTTTGAAATTGATGCTTAGCATCCCTTCCCAAAAGCAGTTGTTACCTATATTACTAAATCCCTGAGAAATACAAGTAGTTTTGAAAAAGTGTCAACAATTAAGTTGGTGAGTTCATAAGCGTTTTTGTATAAGAATTGTATGCCTTTTTGTATAAAGTAACTAAGTTTGTTTCTAGAAAATCCAATATTTTCCATAAATGAATAGTAGTTTTAAAAGTTCTAAAGACTGGAATGCATAAGTATTTTCCATACCTAAAATGGTGTAAGTAGATTTATATATGTATATATAACCACTAAGGCGTTTGATAGCCTCGTAAATCAAATGTTTCAATACTTCATGTGAGTGTTATAACCATACTATTGACCCAGACTGCCTGTAACAACGTTCTTCAGGCGTTGGAATGGTATGACATTTGTCACCTCAGACCTGCCGGTCTAACTGTAGCTAACAGTTTGGGTGCGGGATTCTCAATCCCATATAGATCCATACATAAGTATCATGCTCTCCCTACAAGAGATTATGGTTTATAATACAGGACTTTAAAATGTGTACGTGAAAGTATGTGAAATCAAATGTCTCACAAAGTTTGTATCAAATAGGTTTACGTATGAAAAGTCCCTTTTTTTCTTGTAAATGTAAGTATTTCCTTTCTATATTGTCCATAGAGTGTAAAATATCATGAGTATCTCGTAAACTATACCTATTATAGTTTTTCAAAAGTGTGTTTCATTTGAATGATAAACCTTAGTGTGTTACCAACTTTGCATGTAAAGTATAACATTTGTAATAACGTTATTTTACTTTTTTAACATTTATACACAAAATGTAGATAAAGCATTAGAAACTGTATGTAACAAATTTCATTTTAACATAAGTTTTTCTTGCGTTTCACTTGTATTCCCCTCCCCCCCCCCCCCCCCCTAAAATATAGTAAAAACGTGAAAATATAGGGGTATGAACTCACTTGGTAGAAGCGGCGGTTTGATGAAAACGAGACTAAAGTCGGGCAACACTTCAACTAGAGAAAGTCGATTTCTCGGAAATCTCGAAGCTTCAGACCTTCGTCGTATCTTGGATACATAACTGGGGCGTCGGGGTATCTTTGAAAGGCTCGAAAGTGAGAAAAATGGGAGAGAAATGGTGTAAATTAGCAAAAGAATTCGGAAGCCTCGCATCCTATTTATAGGAGGGGAACCTGGCCTCGTACGCTGGGCGTACTCGCGTACGCGAGACGTACGTCATGCATGACGCACTCTTCGGACTCCAGACTTTGGATGGGACAGGATATAGGGTAGCGGGGGACATGGTAGATCCGAGGCCGAGCATTGAGTACGCTGGGCGTACCCCCATACGCTATAGCGTACTCCCCTCAGTTTGTGTGCCCCAATCTTCTAAAATGCGTAACTTTCGCATACGAGCTTTGTTTTTGACTTTCTTTATATCCACACGTAGGTGAGAATATAATCTACAACTTTCATTTAGACTTCGTTGGCAAATTTTGACTTTATTTTTAATTATATATTTTTAATATGTCGGGACAGGAAATGACCGTTAAAAATTCATAACTTTTTCATCCGATGTCCGTTTTTGTCTGTCTTTTTACCGTTATACTACTATTGTCGAGATTTTCAACTCTCATTTAGGTTGTGTTGGCTAAATATCGCTCGATCTCTATTTCGAGTTTTTAGCTGTCCACCGCTACTCCGAAACTTAGAAAAATCCTAACTTCCTTACACGAAGTCAGATTTGGACGTTCTTTTCATGCACGTTCACGGTTTAATGATATCTATGACATTTGTTTAGATACCTAAGGTTAAAAATTATTTTATTGAAATTTCGCATTTTATGCTTAACAATGTTTTACCAGTTTTGCTGCGGATTTTCGATTGATCATAACTTCTTCGCTATAACTCGGATTTTTGTGTTCTTTATATTTCTGAAAACCTTGTTACGATATCTATTACTTTATGCAACCCAATTGAGACTTTGGAACATTTTATTTTTGACGCTATTTTTTATGAAAAGTAGATTACAATACTTGACTTAGGTAATTACATTGACTTGAAATATCGGGTTGTCACACGGTGGGACCTGCAGGTCTATGGGTGACAAATGTCATATCATTTTCGACGCCTGAAGAACGTTGCGTTTTATACTAGTCTATCTAGCATGGTTATAACCTAATCACATTTTAACCTTAATTAACAGTCTGGTTTTAAGGTAGTTAATGCATCTGTAGTGTATTTTATATAATACTACTATAAATCTTCATTTTTCTATTACATTCATACAGTGATATTCTCACATGAGAAATGCATACTATTTTTCGAGTAAAGATAGTTTTACAAATATGGAAAACATACATATATACTATTTCAAGTACAAACATACATTTATACCATTTTCAAGAGAACAAAACATACAAACAATTGAGTCTTGATAGAAGACTACTTTTCATTTAATGCAGAAAATATAGGATTTTCTGGGAAAGATACAAACATTTTCACTAGTCAGATACAAACATTTTCATGAAACAAATGCAAACACTTGACACTAAAATACTTATGAACTCACCAACTTAAATGTTGATACTCTATTTCAAAATAACTTGTATTCTCAGGTTTAGGTACACTTGACACTAAAATACTTATGAACCAATAGTCAAGTACACAGGATCAGGTTTTGAGAAGACGGAGCATGTTCAAGACTCGTTTTTTTGTATTTTTCTTTACATTTTTGGTGTCATACTACTATTCACAGAACACACATGTATTAACTATTATATTAATGCAATGGATGTTGTTGCTTGTTTTACTATTGTTTATTCTTATGATACTGTACATGACGTCCTCCGCCCGCGAACGTTTCTGCCATTCTCGGTTTGGGGGTGTGACACTTCGAAGCCATAACTTTATATACATGGTCAATTCATTGGTTTTCGATGTCGAGAACGTGATAGTAATAATGCCACCAAAAGATAAACCAAACACAAAATCAAAAGCATCCTCGATTCAACATTAATCTCATTCTTAACTCAATATTTGATGTAAAAGAAAATGGGTTTTCCCTTCATCTATTCATCTTCTGTCACATTCCTTTTTATGTTAAAATTTTCAGACATTAGAATCAAATATATTGTAACGCCCCGATTCTCGGGTATTGATTTAAGTAAGAACTTCTTTGGTTTTAAGTCCTACTTGACGAGTTAAGGGTGCCCTACTTGTCGAGTAGCAGCGAGGTGGGATCGCACATTTAGTGACCTACTCGCCGAGTCCATAAGGGGACTCGACGAGTAGGAGTTGGCAGATGAAACCCTAAATTTTGGGGTATTTCACCCTATTTAAATGATCATTGGCCATCCCCCAGCCTCCCCTTCACTGCTTCTTGCCCCTCTAAAACCCTAATCGTGTGTGAGCTCATTTTGTGCATTCTTAAGCTTGGAGGAGGATTTTCTTGGAGAAAAGAGCTTGGAGATCAAGCATTCAGAAGCAAGGAGCTTGAAGGACCTGAGATCTATTGTAGTTAGCATCTTTTGAAAGGTATAAATTCTAGGGTTTTCATAGTGTGATTGAAGCTATTCTTCCTTGCAACCTCAGATTTGAAGTTGTAACTTCAGAACTAAGCTCCTTTGGGCTTCTTAGTACATAAAGTTTCCAGCTTATGCGAGAATGAGACTCTCCCAAGGTGTAAAGCTCCATTGGAAGCATAGATTGGTCATTTAGGGCCTTTAGAACCTTGCATGCACGTAAAGTTTGCAACTTTACGTAATAAGCATGACCTAGAAGCTTGGACTTGTGATCTGGAGCCGCTGCATGGCTCAAAACAAGTTTGTATGGAAAAAGGATTGAATGGACTCGACGAGTCGCAAGGTTGACTCGTCGAGTCACATGAAGATGGCCGAGAACTTGACGAGTTGGATGAACAACTCAGCGAGTCCGATGAAGATTGCCATAAGAATCGACGAGTTGAAGAACAACTCGGAGAGTCAGATGAGTTTTCTCTAGGATATGTAGGCATGTGTATCCATCGAGTTGCAAGGAGGAAACTCGATGAGTGGCCTTAAAGTTTGATTGAGAATCGAAGGAACTCGACGAGTCACCCCGATGACTCGGCGATTCACCCTGATGACTCCGCGAGCTGGAATGTGCTTCAAGGGACTCGGCGAATAGCCGAGGGTACTCAGTGAGTTGAGGTCAACATGGACTGTTGACCTTGATTGAGGACTTTGACTTTGACCAGGGGTTAACTAGTTGGTTTATGGAGTACTTTGTAAGGATGAGGACTTATGAGTATTTTCGTACTATGATAACAGGTGGGGGAGTCCTTGGCAAGTGATCGGAGAGTTGGGATTATCTACCGAGTTTACATCTACGAGGTGAGTTATCCTCACTATACTAAGGGGTCTAAGGCACCAAGGCCGACCCATTGGATATGTTATCCTAGTAGTTTTACATGTTGAGTATGAGTTTGTGTTGCATGCTAGTGGTTATGCCAGTTAGGTAGACCTGTAGGACTACCTGTGATGTTATATGATTATTGTATGCTCAGTAGTTATGTTATATGCTATGTGGGTTGGGTTGAGGTTGTACTGCTCCATGCGGTAGCCAACAAACCCTAGAGTATTCCAGATATGAGCTGAGGGCTCGGTAGGCATTCCGGAATCATACTGAGGACTCGGAAGCATTCCAGATACGAGCTGAGGGCCCGGTAGGCATTCCAGACTCGTACTGAGGGCTCGGTGGCAATCCAGATGTGAGCTGAGGGCTCGGTAGGCATTCCAGACTCACACTGTGGGCCCAGGGGTATTCCAGTATCTAGAGTTGTGGACCTGTTACGTGCTGTTTTGTTCAGTTTGTTATGATATATTATCGTTGACATGGTTATGTGGATTGTATGTGTAAAGGTATTTTGGGGGTAACTCACTAAGCTTTCGGGCTTACAGTTTCAGTTTAATTTTTCAGGTACATCAGGGGATCGCGGCAAGACAAAGGCGTGATCGTACAGCTCCTCCTATTGTGTTTATGTTTCTGGGAAAACTCTAATAATTAGTATTTTGAAAACAAAGTTGTAATGTTTTGATGAACTTGACATGTCCTTTAAAAGTTTAAATTGGTTTGAAATTTTGGGTGTTACAATTTGGTATCAGAGCTTTGGTTTGAGTGAATTGGAGGAACATCCATGTGAATCCAGTCTCAAATCAAGGAAAGATTTTCAATATGGTTTTAAATGGTTTTCAAAATAAGTAAAGGAGGATGTAGGGTGTACGATCAGCCGGAGCCAGTAAGTAAACCCCAAAATACCATACAGTTATTTGATTATGTGTTATGTTAGAACATCATGCTAGTACTAGGCTAGGGATCTTCAGGAATTGCATGATAGAATTGCCTGATTATATGATGCCTGCTAGCCTAGGGTTTCTTTTGTATGAAATTTACATCATTACTGTAGTTATTTAGTGTATGCAACACGGTTATACATAATTAAGATCTTATAGCCTGAGAATGTTTGATTTAGCCTTATGTTCTATTCTTGTTTGATTGGGAGTTGCGGGTAGGATTGGATATTCGAAAGTCTATAGGGTCCAGTATTATGTATGGCTTGCATACACTAGTGTTGCAGGGTTGGTTGAAGTTTCATGGGTGGATAGGTTGTTTGGGATGAGTCCGCCGACTTTGAGGCATTTAGCCTTCCTTTAGGAGTGAGGCTTGAGTGCTCGATATGATAATGTGTATTGTTAGGGCGTTGTGATGATACTTGGGACAAAAATGGGTAGGTGTGGAAGGTAGTATGGGCCCGTACTACTAAAAGCACAGGACCCATATGCGTAGCAAGGAAGTCACAACCCCTAGGGTTTTGTCGGGGGTTGGCTCCCAGTTATTTGTATGAGTCATCTGATACCTTGTGTTATGTTTTAGAATGGTGATGACCAGGCGCTTTGTGACTGGATCCGGTTCGGGATCATGTCACACCCCAAAACCGAGAACGGCGGAAACGTTCTGGGGCGGAGGACGTCATGTAATGTATGACAACAATGCTAAGTAGTAAACAAGCAACAACATCATCCATTGCATTAATAGTATAATTGTAATTACATTTGAGTTCTTTCATAGTATAATTCTACAAAAATGAATATTCAGAAATAAAAGACGAGTCTTGATCGCTCCGTCTTCACAGAACCTGGTAGTCGTACCTGTCTATTCGTATCCTGGGAATACAAGTTATTTTGAAAGCGAGTATCAACAATAATGCTGGTGAGTTCATAAGTATTTATGTGACTTTGATTTGTAAAGCTGTAAAGAAAGACATGTAATTGTTCGAAAGAGAGTTTGTACCAACGAATATGTTTGTAAGTAATAGTAAACGTTTGAAACTCCTAGAAAATCCCATATTTTCTACTAGTATAAAGTGTAGCCTTCCACCAAGGCTCGACTGTTTTGAATGTTTGTTTCAGAAATCCAATATTTGTTTATAAGTGGGTGGTAGTTTTTAAAGACCCAAAATGAACTACCATGATGTTTTCATGTCATAAAATAGTAGATTTGTGTATAGTTATAATTGCTAAGGTATATGAAAACTCCGTAAATCAACGTGTTTTTAATACTCCATGTGAGTTTTATAACCATGCTATTGACACTGACGGCCTGTAACAACGTTCTTCAGGCATTGAAATGTTATGACATTTGTCACCCCAGACCTGCCGGTCTAACTGTAGCTAACAGTTTAGGTGCGGGATTGTCAATCCCGTATAGATCTATACACAAGTATCACGCCCCCCCCTACAAGGGATTATGGTATATAATACATGACTTAATAATGCATACTCGAAAGTACGTGAAGCTGTCTCACAACCTAGTATAAAACAGATTTACGTATGAAAATGTCCATTTGTTTTTATATGAAAATACCTTCTTGATATGGTACTTGTAGTATATAAAACGTTATGAATATCTAGCATACTATCTCATGTAATTGTATTCCTTGAAATGGTATGTCTTGAAGATGTATGCTTTTGTAATTGTACCTCTTCGCATAGTATGTAATGTATTTGTATTGACTCGTGAATAGACTGAATCTTGTACGAATCCTGGTACTTGGAATGGTAAATAGTATGTCTTAACTATACCCATTATAGTTACTGATAATGTTTGTGTATAATCGAAGTATGCCTTTGCTACCTAAAGGTACTGAACCAACTGGATAGAAAACTGTTATAGGCGTGCATTTGACAATTAAAATATAAAAGAAGTTTTATATAACCTTTGAGAAGTTTAATTAATAAAAAGTGATGACTTGATGTCAGTTTATAAAACGGATTGAAAATAGTTTGTTTTGACAAGAACAAATTTTAAGTATCGGAAGACCTTTGTTTGAAATATGATTCTAACGGTGTTTGAAAGGAAACATAAAGTATGTAAGACAGTTTGATAAAAAGTTTTTAACATGTAAAAATGTTTGTCGTAAACTATTATAGTTTTTCCAAAAGTTCGTTTCGTTTGTATAGTAACCCTAGTGTAATGCTCACTTGTTATGAAATGTGTAACTTTTTGTGGTGACATAAATGAACACCTGTACTCAAAGTATAAATAAACTGTTTGATTCGTATACGTATAACAACATATTTAATTTCAATATATATCAGATGATATCGTGTTATGTTTTCCATACGAAAGATTCCATAGAATGGTTATAAATCACATATGATTTATTTGATAAAAATGAGTATTTAGTGAAACTTTGGATTACACATGATAATAATCGTGTGTTTACTTGTATTTCCCCCCCCCCCCCCCCCCCTTAAAAGTGTGTATTAAAACAATATTGATAACACATTTAAAAATGTAGATTATAGGGGTATGAACTCACCGATGAAGGCGCGTGTTTTGAAGAAAACGAGATTTTCCCGGGCGGCACCTCGACCGGAAAGTGACGAGATTTTTGGGAATCTCGGGGCTTCGGACTTTCGTCGGGGCTTGGATATGAAACGGGGAAGTCGGGATGTTGTCGGCACGAAAAACGAGGCGAAAATGAGAGAGAATTGAAGCATTTGTGTGAAAACAGCCGGCACCCTCGCAATCTATTTATAGGGGCTGGAGGTCCTCGGTACGCAGGGCGTACTTCGAACTTACGCTGGGCGTTCTTCGTACACGGGGCGTACTCCGAAGGTACGCGGGGCGTTCGTTTGCGTCACTGCTTACCGCATCCTCGGGCGAAGGGTCTGTCGACGTGGTTGATCCGGAGCCTTGTATCCGAGTACGCGGGGCGTACGAGGGTACGCAGGGCGTACTCCTTCGGATAAGACTTTGAAGTGCATGCCAAGAACTTCAAAAACCCGTAACTTTCGCATACGAGCTCCGTTTTTGACGTTCTTTATATCCACCCGAAGGTGAGAAAATACTCTACAACTTTCATTTAGACTCCGTCGGCTAATTTTGACTTTATTTTTAATTATATTTAAATTAATAGGTCGGGACACGATATCCATGTTAAAAATCCATAATTTCTTCATCCGACGTCCGATTTCGTCAGACTTTTTATCGTTATACTCCTATTGTCGGGCTCTCCAACTTTAGTTTAGGTTGTGTCGGCTAAAGATCGCTCGATCTCTATTTCGAGTTTTTAGCTGTCTACTGCTAGGTTAGAAACTTCAAAAAAAAATCATAACTTCCTCATACGAAGTCAGATTTGGGCGTTCTTTTTATGCATGATCATGGTTTAACATAATCTATGACTTTCGTTTAGATACCTAAGGCTAAAAATTATTGTATCGAAATTCCGCGTTTTTCGCTTAATCGGTGTTGCCTGGTTTTGCCGAGAATCTTTGGTTGGTCATAACTTCTCCGTTATAACTCGGATTTTAGTGTTCTTTATATGTACGAAAACCTTGATACGATTCCTACCACTTTATTTAACCCAAATACGATTTTAGGAAAGTTAAATTTTGGCTTAAGTTTGACTGGTGTTTCGTTATATTGACTCAAAATGCTGGGTTGCCACAGATGAGGATCTGGATCAGGAGAGGGCAGACAGGGGACGCTGACAGTGCCCGAGACTATCGGCCAAATGAGGCCAGATGAGATGGATGACGGGATCTGAGAGATCCTGCACGATGAGGTTGTTGCATTGTTCCGGGCCGAATTGCCGGAAATGTTCGGGTCGATTAAGACCGCCATGGTGGAGTATTTTGATGAGCGTTACGTAGCCCTTGCAGAGACAGTCGCCGCAGCAGCTGCATCGGCTGTATCTGCGGCAGGGGGAGGAGTTGGTAGGGGTTTTCAGTACAAGGACTTCGATAACACGAAGTCCCCTACTTTCGATGGGACGCAGGATCCCATCAAGGCTATGAGGTGGATTTCAGATGTGGAGGGGTGTTTCTTAACCTGCTCGTGTCCTACTGACTAGAAGGTCAAGTGTGCTCTAAACCTGCTTAGGTCCGGGGCCAAGGACTAGTGGATACTTGCGATTGGATCATACACTAATGATAAGAGAGCTTCTGTTACTTGAGAGCAGTTCAGGGATATGTTCTGCGCCCGTTACATTCCACGGGTTGAGCGGGAACGTTTGGCACGGGAGTTTTTGAGTTTGAGACAGGATGGGGAGTCGGTGACGGAGATCACCCATATGTTCACTGAGCGGGCGATGTTCTGCCCAGAGTTTGCTTCCGAGCAGTCTCAGATGACCCGTTATCTGAGTATGCTCAAGACTAATATCTGACAGTTTGTATCTACCCAGTGATGTGATACTCTTTTGGAGTTGCAGGAGGCCGCCAGACGGCGGGAGTTAGACATTGAGCTGCAGCTGAGGGAGCAGCAGCTGGCCCTGGCACAGTCGCAGCCGGCGCCGAAGCGGTCTAAGACCGCTGATACTAGGACTGGGGGTCAGCAGGGCCGCACTTGTGGGAAGTCTGGCAAGGGTCATTCTGGTGTATGTAGGGTTGGTAGTGGGTGCCACAAGTGTGGCAAGGAGGGGCATTACGCGAAGGATTGTCGCCAGACCGCCCCAGTTCAGGGTGTGAGGTTATGTTACCATTGTGATTAGATTGGCCACATGAAGGCCAACTGTCCACTACTTGCCGCCAAACCGGTGCAGGCTATAACACCGGCTACTTTGAGGACCACAGATGGGAGACAAGTTAGGGCAGAGCCTCCGAAGGCTCAGGGTCGTGCTTTCCAGCTTAAGGTAGAGGAGGCCAAAGCAGCACTAGATGTGGTTGCTGGTATGTTTCTATCCTCATCTCGTTTTCTTTATCTGTTGTACATGTAATTAGGTACGTTTTTAGTGAACTCTTTGCCTACTTTGGTCTTATTTGACTCGGGGGCGAGTTGTTACTTCGTATCTCAGTCTTTTAGTAAGGAGTTCAGTGCGCCAGTGGGCGAGTTAGAGTGTCCCTTGCGAGTGTCTATCGCCAACGAACACGGGGGTTCTGCTTCTTTGGTTTATCGAGTGTGTGACTTGGAGATTTTTGGGGTGTCTTTTCCGATAGATTTGATTCTGATCCCCATGGGGGAGGTGTGCATGCTTGTGGGCATGGATTGGCTCAGTCGGTTCGGTGCTATGATTGATTGCGAAGGCCAGCGAGTGGTGGTTCGAACCCCTAGTGGGGGAGAACTGGCTGTATATGGTGAGGGAACCATAGTAGGATCAGGGTTTTGTTTAGTTGCCAGGTCTCGGCAGTACATTCAGCATGGGTGTATGGGTTATCTAGCGTATGTGGTAGATACGCGAGTCAGGGACTAGATTTCGGTTTCCGACGTACCAGTGGTCAGGGAGTTTGCAGATGTGTTTCCAAAGGAGTTGGCAGGGATGTCGAGTTCAGGATCGACCTGGTGCTAAGTGCGGCCTCTATCGCTAAGGCGCCGTACCGATTGGCGCCACTAGAGATGCAGGAGCTATCGTCGCAGCTACAGGAACTGTTGGGCAAGCAGTTCATTCGACCCAGCAACTCTCCATGGGGAGTGCCGATTCTTTTTGTCTGGAAGAAGGACGGTTCGCACCGGATGTGCATTGATTACCGAGAGTTGAACAGGTTAACGGTGAAGAACCGTTACCCACTCCCGAGGATATACAACCTATTCGATCAGTTGCAGGGCACATCTTGGTTTTCCAAGATAGATTTGATGTCTGGGTATCATCAGGTTAGGGTCAGAGAGGAGGATATGGAAAAGACCGTGTTCCGAACTTGTTATGGACATTACGAGTTCGTGGTGATGCCGTTTGGGCTCACCAACGCGCCAGCAGTATTTATGGACCCAATGAATCGGGTCTGCAAACCGATGCTTGATCACTCGGTCATAGTGTTTATAGATGATATCTTGGTGTATTCCAAGACCCGAGAACAGCATGAGGAGCATCTGCGAGAGTTATTAGGAGTCCTGAAACGAGAACGGCTGTACGCCAAGTTCTTGAAGTGCGAGTTTTGGTTGCGAGAGTTCCAGTTCCTTGTACATCTCATTAACCAGGAGGGGATTTTGGTCGATCCGGCCAAAATCGAGGCGGTTATGCAGTGGGAGATCCCGAAATCTCCCTTAGATATTAGGAGTTTTCTAGGGTTGGCAGGATACTTCTGGAGATTCATACGGGATTTCTCCAAGATTGCAGTACCCCTCACTCGTCTGACGGGGAAATGGGTGGATTTTCGATGGGGCCCCGAGCAGCAGAGGGCGTTTGAGACCCTCCATCAGCGTTTGTGTGAGGCACCAGTCTTGACACTCCCGGAGGGAGTTGAGGATTTTGTGGTGTTCTGTGATGCATCCATCACAGGTTTAAGGGCGGTCCTCATGCAGAGAGGACGAGTGATAGCCTACGCATCGCGGCAGCTGAAGCCGCATGAGATGAGATACCCTACGCATGACTTGGAGCTGGGGGCGGTAGTGTTCGCCCTCAAGATATGGATACATTACCTTTATGGGGTCCGCTGTACCATTTACACGGATCACAAGAGTTTGAGACATATCATGGATCAACCGAACCTGGACATGAGGCAGCGCAGGTGGCTGGATGTAGTCAAGGACTACGATTGTGAGATCATTTACCACCCTGGTAAAGAGAATGTGGTTGCGGATGCTTTGAGCCGCAGGTCGGCTGGGTCTTCCACCCCCGTAGTATGTATGAGGATAGCAGTGGATTCTTCGCTTGAGAGTTTGATCAGAGATGCCCAGGTAGAGGGCATACGACCGGAGAATTGGAAACTAGAGAGGATCAAGGGTGAGAATACCTGGTTCGTGCAGGATAGTTGGGGACTATTGACCAGATGTGGTAGGGTTTAGGTTTCGATGTCTGGTGGGGTTAGGCAGACGGTTATGGAGGAGGCTCATAAGTCTCACTTCTCTATTCACCCGGGGGCCACCAAGATGTACCTGGATTTGAGTTTGAGCTACTGGTGGCTTTGTATGAAGCGCGAGATTGCTTAGTACGTCGAGAGGTGCTTGACCTGTAGGATGGTCAAGGCCGAGCATCAGAGGCCGCATGGCAAGCTGCAGCCCCTGGAGATTCCCATGTGGAAATGGGAACAGATCACGAAGGACTTTATCACAAAGCTGTCAAGGACGGCGAAGGGGTTTGATGTCATTTGTGTCATCGTGGATCGATTGACCAAGAGTGCCCATTTCTTAGCCATACGGGAGAGTTCGTCGGCCGAGAAGTTGGCCGAAGTGTACGTTCGCGAGATCGTGTCTCGCCATGGGATTCCCGTTTCCATTGTCTCTGATTGGGATGTCAGGTTTACCTCCCGCTTCTGGAAAAAATTTCATGAGGAGCTGGGAACGCAATTGTGTTAGATTAGTGTCTAAGTCCATAACTATTTTGGTATGTACTTGACCCGATGGTGCATGGTCATTTTGGGTTGCCTTCACCAAAGCAACTTGATAGGGTGAATTATGGAGAGAAAAGAATAATTATGATTTATTAATATATTATGAGAATAATATATTAAAGGAGAAATCATATTGTTTACTTAATATTAGTCAAGAATTAATTGATAATTAATTTTGTGGCTAAAAGAGATTAATTAAGCTTAAGGGACTGGAACTGTAATTATAAGATAATTGCATTTGGGCTATGGATCACCTTGGGATAATAGGTTGGACAAATTCTATGGGGAAACCCATTAGAAATCGTCCAAGGGATATTCTAAAAGGGTCCATGGGCTGCTTAGGGCTTAAGCAGTCAGATTAGGGTTTCCTAGTTGAAAACCCTAATAGTCTACATGTATATATAGTACCCTTACGCCCCAAAAACGTGGCTAAGAGTTCCACTAGGGTTTATGGACGTTTTGGGCAGCCTCCTCTCTCCTTATTCTTCATCCTCTTGCTCTTGGTGTTTGTGAGCCATTAGAGGAGTGACAATTATGACTCTAAGCTTTCTAAAGTCATTACAAGGAGGATTTGAGATTGTTATTGCTACATAACAATCAAAGGTAATTCTCTAAACCCTAATTTCAGTTTATAATATGTTAGATCTAAGATTGTAAGTCTTGGATACATTGCATGTACAATAGAGAAACCTAGATCCAAGCATTAGGGTTTGCATGAGCACATAGGATGTTCTTATGGCCAAAACCCATCAGTGGTATTAGATCCTTGATTGGTTTCTGTTGTATGTGATGTTATGTTGAATTATTAACTGAAAATTGAATTCCGGCCTTCTGTTTGAACTGACTCGGCGAGTCTGCCCTACTCGGCGAGTCGGAGCGTCAGATAGAGGGAATTTCAGATTTTATTGCTGTTTTGCTTAAGGATAATTACCATATTCGTTTTAAACTTATAAAATACAATTTTTAATGTTTCTAAAAGATTATCCTTGCCAAAACACAAGATAATTACCAATTGATTAGATAATAACTTCCTTATATGATTAAAGATTGATTATTTGTATTAATTGGGTAACTTATCTTGCAAGAAATTGAAATTAGGTCAAATATAGATAATGACAAAATTAATTGTTTAATTTCTATTATTTGTTATTTGATCCTTGTGTTGTGAAAAAGTTTCATTTGTCCCCATGTAAGTTTTATGGTTTACATTTGAACTTAAAGGTTTTGTTTTGAAATTTAAATAGTTGAAACCCTAATGTTTTGAAATGTTTCAAAACTTTCCCTCAAGTTTTGGAATTTAAAAGTTGATTAGAAGTGTAATTTAGAAATGTTAAATTCTAAAACCCTAGTATTGTCTTGAAAAGTTCAAATCACACCCTTATGGTTTTATTAATTAATTAAAGTGTATAATTAAGAGAGATTTAATAAATCCATAAAGTTTTGGTTTACAATTTAATTAAATTAAAAGTATAATTATTAAATTTGATCACCTAGTATTTTAAAAGTGTAAAATACACCCTATACCATATATAACATTAAAAGTCTAGTATTATATATGTATGAGTAAAGTGTCAGTCTTACCGTTAGTAGGCCTCATTCACGAAGCTGGTCTATAAGGGGTGTTTAAGGAAATTGCCTATAAAATGGCGATTGAATGGGTATCCACTCTTACCCACCGCACTACTAGTGAAGGGTCGTTAGCTGAACCGGTAGGATAGGACAGAAAGCTTCCATTATAAGTATAATGAAGTACAAAAGTAACTAAAATGCTTTTACAAATTCCCAATCTTAGTTACTTTAGGCAAAAGTGAATTGATGCAATTCCATGAAATTACACTTTGTGCCCTTACGAAGACGTTAGTGGAGCGTGTGTGGTTAACCGGCACACTAAATGGTTCTAAGCAAAGGTAGCAAAGGGTGACTCAATGTTTATCATAGCTCGGTGGAGTGTGTGTGGTTAACTGGCACATCGAATAGGTGACTGTAACATGTGGGGGCACCATGTAAGTTTGCATGGTTATTCACACCCGCTTTGTGATGCTCGGTATCCCAGTCACAAACTAGAGGGGCATATCGAGATTTAAACATGCCATTGAAAAGTTCAATGAATCTCAAAAGATCTAGGAATTTTCAATAGATTTAAAACTTAAATTTCTTTTTCGTTTTTCATGGTGGAAATTAGTGAATCGTCATTCACTTACCTTCAAATATTCTACAACTAGATTACAGCATTCGTTTTCTAGGTTGTAGAGAATTGTGTTGGGTCCTAGCCTTAATATCTCATTTGGGTGATTTATTAAGGACTCAATCAATCAACTAACTTGAATTTAATTTTTCTCCCGTTTTGTAGATGTCAAAGTATGACAACTATGGTCTTCCCAAATCCCGTGGAACAAGCTTTTCACATGAAGATGATATTCCACGATTCAATCGAGGAACACGAGATCATGCTTCATTTCCTCCACCTCCTCCCATCATTCTCCCTAACCCACAAGTTCAAAAGATTGAAAAGTTCAAACTCACTCAAGCCCTTCTGGAAAGAAAACATGTAGA
This sequence comes from Lactuca serriola, assembly GCF_051521515.1. NCBI lineage: Eukaryota > Viridiplantae > Streptophyta > Magnoliopsida > Asterales > Asteraceae > Lactuca > Lactuca serriola. Next base: position 62,833,687 of record NC_136416.1, on the reverse strand, counting down.
AGGAAAGTCAGTGTGTGCACACGTCCTAGAGATGAAGTCACACATTGATAGGTTAAGAATGTTAGGATCTGTTGTCTTTGAGGAGCTGGCTGTTGACTGGGTTCTTCAGTTACTTCCTAACGCCTATAGTGAGTTCGTAAGAGAGTACTATATGATGAACCACGATGTAACCCTCATCGATCTCACCTATATGCTTATTGCTGCTGAATCAGCAATGATTTGACGCACTAGAAAAGCAAAGTTGATTGGTGGATCTGCCTTCCAGACCTCTATGGATATAGGCAATGGCAACGAAAGGCATTCCATGATCGAAAAGTTTGATCATAAGAGAAAGGAAAAGTCAGAAGTAGTTCCGTGTGCTGTTCCAAAAGAGTCAATTTGCTTTTATTGCCAAGAGAAGGGGCATTGGAGACGAAGTTGCCCTATTTACCTAAGAGATCTAAGAGATGGGAGAGTCAAAACGTATGGCTCTACTTTAGGTAAAATCCATTAACTAACTCTTTTAAGTTTCTATTCTAGATTCTTGATAGATGATGTGATAAGATTACATTTCGATGTTTTGTAGGATCGAAGAAAAGAGAGGAAGCTTAAGGGAAGAAGTGAGCGGAATCTAATTGTGAAGAAATGGATTTCGATCGCATTGCTTGAAGATTAGATTCTTAAGCTACTAATTGGAGTTAGAATAGATTGCTTAAGAATATGTAACAACATAGTTTTTCAGTTGAATTGCATTGTAAGGACAAATTTTCCCGCAATTAAATAAATTTTGATTTTATATTATTTATTTATCCTTGCAATGGTGTGTATGAAAAATTGATATTTATAAGTTTCTATTATTAGCAATAATGGATTTGATTCTTAATTATGTTATTTGTGGAAAGGTCAAGAATTTACCAAATAGGGAAAGTTTCTCATCGCCCAAGTTTCAATTGGATAGAAACTTGGAATCATACAACTTGGTTGCATGATGAATCAGAAATTTCATATTTGGAAATTAGACTAATTCATTGACAAAGTGTCAAGTGAAGGACTAGGAGATCGAGTACACAAGGTTGTGTGTTGATCAAGTCCACCACAAGAGTAACAAAGATATTCGTCATGATTTACTAAGGTTAAGTAAATATGATTATACTTATGAGATTAAGTGTAATTCTCAGTTGATTGAAAGAGTTTCAATCAATAGCAGAACGAATAAGAAGAATCAAATAGGTAGAAAGATAAAAGTTTCTCTATTCTAAGAAGAAGGGAGGGTACCTTTTATTATGTTTTATGATAGGTCTTAATGATTAAGAACCATATCTCAATTGATCCTCTAAGTGAGTCTTAGTGCTTGTATGTCTCAGAAGAGGAATCAAGAATTAAAGAAATGGTTAAATCAAGAAGTCAATCATACTTCGTTCCAAAACAAGTCTTAGAGTTAAGATTGTGACATTGAGTGACAAGTCTTAAGAATGTTTATAACATTCATCAAATGTGGAATTTGAAAAAGCTTTCTTGTTTTTTGAAATTGGAAAGTTGTGATGTCTTGGATAAGACGAAGACCAACTAGAACCAATTTTGTGAAGTGTTTTGTCTTGATAAAAGCTACACTAACTCTTGAATATTTGTTTGTCAAGAAATGTTTGTTGACAAGAGAATCTTATATGTCAAGGAGTCAGTGGGAGTCTTAATGGTCTTGAAAGATTTCAAGAACTAATCAAGAATAAATCTTATCAATCATCACTAGCACACGACTTGAGGTTTACATCGTATCATGTTGACACTATCTTGTTTATGTGCCGTTCCAATTGAGTTAATTATGCATGTGAGTTCTATGAGTTCTCATTTGAATGCATAAAAGGCAAGGACCTTGATCAATGAAAAGTACATTGATAAGAAAGGATGAGCTGCTTAACTAATTGGAAGACATGGTGGGCACTCGTGTTACCATAAGGCAAGAAATCAAGATTAAGAAAGTTCGGTCCATATGAGTTTGGATTTGTCGCAAACTTTGGTTTTGGGAAAATTCGCATGGATAGGAACACATACACCATTAAAATCTAAGTGTCATAAGATTCCCTCCTTCATGAAAATTTCTGGGAAGAAATGCTTTCACTAAGAGAGATTTTAAAAAGATAGTGATTGTGAAATTGTATTCTCGAATTCGATTATGGTTACGGTATCCCTTTCCATAATTCGAATTGTGAGATTTGGCAATTAGTCTGAATTGTTTAGACACACATATGAGCTATCTAAGGCAAAGGTGTATAAGTTTAAGAAGCTTAGATAAAGGATTATCATGTCAAAGCTAGTGGGAGCATAAGTGTTATTCTTATTTGATAATAATCATCATGATAGTGGGAGCATAAATTTTGTGCTTGTATGATTATTAAAACAAGTATTGCATATTAATTATAGAAAACAAGAGTTATACTTTACAAAGTCGTAAGGGTTGAATAGTTGTTTTGCTATTATTAAGGGAGAGAATATTATGCTTCATTTCAAATCTAAAGGCTTAGGTTGTGGAATGTTAATAAATTTAGTCAAGGATACATAGTGTTATGGCATTGTTCGAATTGTGAGAACGTGGCACATTAAATATTATGGCAGAAGATTGATAAAGTATCATATCTTTATGTAAGACATTATGCATCGTATCCCATACGCTTCGGGTATAGGATTGATTGCTAGTGCTATTATATTTGACCATTCTAAAATTTTCCAAATGTCTAGCACATTTAGAGGGAAGGACTAGAATCGATTTTGACTAAAATAATTAAACAACTATCAAAGGACGATCCAAAGCTCGCTGAGGATTGGTCGCTTGTGAGTAGTTGGAAGTATGGTATTGGATGGACCATATCGACATTATTATGAATAGATAAGATTCTATTAAGAATAAGTTGTCGTATGGCAAAATATGGAAATGTTTCTATATTGGGAGTTGGATATTGAGAATCTATGTATAGATTAGAAACTTTTATGCAAGAAGGATGTTCAAAGGAATGTACTTTGAATGAGAGACATCATATTTATAGAATTGCTTCTGATAGAGAATGGCCAAGTCTTGATATTTTGAGCTATGAATTTACGAAAGGATCATTGCATAAAATGTTAGAATCTAGCATATTCTATAAGTGAAAAGAATTTGATATTCTCATACTTATGATAAGGATTGGGAGTTGTGAAATGAGTATGATTGGAAATGTGTTCATTTGATCTATTCACAAAGTAAGGACCGTAGGTAAACATTGTGTGCATGCTAAGTGCATGGGACAATTGTTGTTATAATTCAAGTAAGAAGTTGATTACTCGAAACAACAAATAATGAGTAATCAATATGGTGATAAAATAAAATGTTTTATTTATACCTAGAGTTTGGGGCCATATGAGATTAGTATTATTCTTGTGTTTCACTTTGCATGTTTTGACTTCCTGAATAATTAAATTGATTCAGAACAATCAAATTATTTGAACGGACCACAGTCGTTCATATGTTGGAAGTAGGTATGAATGAATACTGTCGTGAATTGGTGTGTGGATTGTCTAAAGTGTATTAGACATAAGAAAATGTTTGCTGCAACATTCATGAGTGCTTATGAATATGATTTGAGCATTGGATTAAACCCACGCTCACTTGGATCACTTCATGGATTTTATCACGAGTGATTGGTGAGACGATAACATCTTATATTCTTGAAACCGAGATGTGTGAGTTGTATCTTGCGAGTTGGTTACACATTGATAATATGTAAACGCACCAGTAACTTGGTGTCATAAACATATTGTTGTGTGTGATTCGGTGAGAGAGTACAAGCAAGCATTGAATCAAAGTTTATCTGTTCCTTTTATCCAAAGTAGGATGAAAGCGATATCTTTGGGCCCCTCGATGATTTAGTGATGGCACCCTAAGTGCTTGGCCAAGCCGGGACTAATTTGATGTGTTCAATTGTAGTCTGTTGTCAGTCGTCGTAAATCGGAAATCAAGAAACAATACATAGACATAGAGAATGATTTAAATCCATGTCTCAGTCTATACGATATCTAGAATGGAGGAATATATGATCCCTTATCTAAAGGACACGCTTTTGATAGGATCAGAGTTGACGATGACTTTTGAAAGCTACCATTGCAGATCCGGATCTGAAGTCATACGCAGAATAGTTATTAGACTTATCCATGTGGGAGACTATTGGATTAGTGTCTAAGTCCATAACTATTTTGGTATGTACTTGACCCGATGGTGCATGGTCCTTTTGGGTTGCCTTCACCAAAGCAACTTGATAGGATGAATTATGGAGAGAACAAAATAATCATGATTTATTAATATATTATGAGAATAATATATTAAAGGAGAAATCATATTTTTTAATTAATATTATTCAAGAATTAATTGATAATTAATTTTGTAGCTAACAGAAGTTAATTAAACTTAAGGGACTGGAACTGTAATTATAAGATAATTGCATTTGGGCTATGGATCACCTTGGGATAATAGGTTGGACGAATTCTATGGGGAAACCCATTAGAAATCGTCCATGGGATATTCTAAAAGGGTGCATGGGATGCTCAGGGCTTAAGCAGTCAGATTAGGGTTTCCTAGTTGAAAACCCTAATAGTCTATATGTATATATATATATATATATATATATATATATATATAGTACCCTTAAGCCCCAAAAACGTGGCTAAGAGTTCCACTAGGGTTTCTGGATGTTTTGGGCAGCCTCCTCTCTCCTTATTCTTCATCCTCTTGCTCTTGGTGTTTGTGAGCCATTAGAGGAGTGACAATTGTGACTCTAAGCTTTCTAAAGTCATTACAAGGAGGATTTGAGATTGTTATTGCTACATAACAATCAAAGGTAATTTTCTAAACACTAATTTCAGTTTATAATATGTTAGATCTAAGATTATAAGTCTTGGATACATTGCATGTACAATAGAGAAACCTAGATCCAAGCATTAGGGTTTGCATGAGCATATAGGATGTTCTTATGGCCAAAACCCATCAAATTGCACTTCATCATAGCATTCCACCCGCAGACAGACGGCCATAGCGAGCAGACTATTCAGACCCTCGAGGATATGTTGAGGGTGTGTGTCATTGACTTCGGTGGGAGTTGGGATTCTCACCTAACGCTTGCGGAGTTCGCCTACAACAACAACTATCATTATAGTCTTGGCGCCCCACCATTCGAGCTGTTGTACGGGCGGAGGTGCTGCAGCCCAGTTTGTTGGGGTGAGGTTGGTCACAGGGTGATGGGTCGGATGGAGGTGGTCTTGCAGACTACCGAGAAGATTCAGCAGATCAGGCGGCGACTGCAGACCGCTCAGAGTCGGCAGAAAAGTTATGCCGATAGACGCCAATCTGAGTTGGAATTTCAGGTGGGTGACATGGTACTTCCGAAGGTCTCGCACTGGAAGGGTGTGATCCGCTTTAGAAAGAGGGGAAAATTAGGCCCTCAGGGTCATTGCCAGGGTTGGCAAAGTGGCTTATAGGCTTGAGCTTCCAGAGGAGCTTAGCCGGATTCACAGCACGTTCCATGTCTCGCAGTTACGGAAGTGCATCATGGACCAGGAGGCGGTTGTATCACTGGATGATATTCAGGTCGATGAGCGCCTGAACTACGTGGAAAGGCCTGTGGCCATCTTGGAGAGGAAGAAGAAGATTTTGTGGAACAAGGAAATACTATTGGTGAAGGTGCATTGGGAGCATCGAAGGGGATCCGAGTGGACATGGAGCCAGAGGCAGAGATGCGCGAGCACTACCCAGCGTTGTTTGTTCCAGAGGACTTCGAGGGCAAAGTCTAGTTCAAATGGGGGAGAATTGTAACGCACCGATTCTCAGGTATTGATTTAAGTAAGAACTTCTTTGGTTTTAAGTCCTACTCGACGAGTTAAGGGTGCCCTACTCGTCGAGTAGCAGCGAGGTGGGATCGTACATTTAGTGACCTACTCGCCGAGTCTATAAGGGGACTCGACGAGTAGGAGTTGGCAAATGAAACCCTAAATTTTGGGGTATTTCACCCTATTTAAAGGATCATTGGCCATCCCCCAGCCTCCCCTTCACTGCTTCTTGCCCCTCTAAAACCCTAATCATGTGTGAGCTCATTTTGTGCATTCTTAAGCTTATAGGAGGATTTTCTTGGAGAGAAGAGCTTGGAGATCAAGCATTCAGAAGCAAGGAGCTTGAAGGACCTGAGATCTATTGTAGTTAGCATCTTCTAGAAGGTATAAATCATTACCCTAACCTCATTCATTCTAGATCCCCTCTTTGGACAAATTCTAGGGTTTTCATAGTGTGATTGGAAGCTATTCTTCCATGCAACCTCAGATCTGAAGTTGTAACTTCCGAACTAAGCTCCTTTGGGCTTCTTAGTACATAAAGTTTCCAGCTTATGCAAGAATGAGACTCTCCCAAGGTGTAAAGCTCCATTGGAAGCATAGATTGGTCATTTAGGGCCTTTAGAACCTTGCATGCACGTAAAGTTTGCAACTTTACGTGATAAGCATGCGCTAGAAGCTTGGACCTGTGATCTGAAGCCGCTGCATGGCTCAAAACAAGTTTGTATGGAAAAAGGATTGAATGGACTCGACGAGTCGTAAGGTTGACTCGTCGAGTCACATGAAGATGGCCGAGAACTCGACGAGTTGGATGAACAACTCGGCGAGTCCGATGACGATTGGCATAAGACTTGACGAGTTGAAGAACAACTCGGCGAGTCGGATGAGTTTTCTCCAGGATATATATGCGTGTGTGATGTGCACAAAAGTACCCACTAATTTTAATATTTATAACCTAACAAACTTAGACTATCTATGCACTTATAGGCAGTGTACCTAGTCAGATTACAGTATAGCTTAGGTAAGTCGGGTGTCGATCACAGGGAACGGTGGATTAATTTAATATATTTGATTATAGGTTACAGGTTACACGAAAATAATAAAATGGTTTAATAAATCAATTAACAACTCTCGATAAACTAACAGGAAAGCACATCTCTTCAGGTACTTGGGTTTAGATAAATTACACCTTAAAACATAGACAATTGCATACACAAATTCATTTATTCATTGTTCACCGATTCCTAAAATGATTAGATTCGCGTTCACTATAACTAATCCTTTAGCAAACAAGTCAATTCAAACAATGATCAGTTGATTAAACTAACATGCTTCCTAGTGTTCAGTTCGTATCAAGCAAGACTTGTAAATATAGTTAATCAATGTAGCCATTTAATCAACCTCTTGTTGATGGTCATCAAACAAGGCTCACACATTAACTTACTTATTCTCAAGTTAATCCTAGTTTCACATTCGTTATTTCTAGTCTTATAATCTCGATGGTCATCAAAAATCATAAGAGACAAGCAAATCAAGCAAATGTTCAAGCAACTCAATTCTCTTAACAATTAACAGAAAATAATCATCATTAACACATGAGGATCTTTAAACAAGCTTGGCAAGATAAATTAAACACAAATAAACTATTTAATATAGCAATTGGTCTAATAATCAAAGCTTCATTCAATTATAAACACAAAGTAAAAGGTTTTTACACCTAAATCAGAAACTAAATACAGAAAAATACCACAATAGAATGCTAAACATGGTCACGTCAGCAAACCATATGATAATCAACATGTATCCGCTCTCCAATCCTTCCGATCTCCGCTCCCGTTAGCTTAACGGCCTTCCGGCCGCCTTCTAGACCCTCAAAACGGCTTAACAGAAGTTAATTATCGACTAAATTAGGTTAGAAGTCGAATTCCCCTCTCTGGTTAGCTATAAATCGACATTTATAATCTTTATGACCGACCTAAGTACGTTGGGCGTACTTAGAATTACGCAGCGCGTACTCAAGATAATCACGCGATCAAGTATATCTGTTGCAAGCAGGTACGCGGGGCGTAACCTTAAGGTACGCGGGGCGTAACCGCTACCTCAGCACCATTTTGTTTCTTTTAGCTTCTAAACCCGGTTTCCGCTTCAGTCTTTTCTTTTATGCTTTATTGGCAACGAATAGCTGCAAAACATAATTCAAAGCATTATGAGTACTTTTTAGTTCTAAAATAGAATAAATAAGGCCAAAATATTAAGATAAAGTGCATAAAAATATATATAAAAATACACATATCAAAATACCCCACACTTAGCCTTTGCTTGCCCCCAAGCAAATTTACTTTTATTTTACCAATATCGCACTAAACAATCCATTTAAAACTCAGCCATTATGCCAAGACCTCAACGCGTACATTTGTGTCTAATATTTTCCTAAAGTACCCCCCCATATTTTAAATACTCACAATCTTCATAAACACTCGCCCACTTTTTCCGAACAATGCTCATTTTATGCAACCCTCCGAATCCATCCGCAGAAAACCTCCTAACCTCAAGGTATTTTTAGTTGAGCAACCTAAGCATACATATTCTAGAATTACAATTTATGATACCACTATGGAGCTTTATTTGAATTCTTCATTTCTTTGGCAATTTGATCTTTGATTTCTTTGAATTCAACACCTTATTTGAATTGATTTCTGGTATCTTCAACTTTTTGAATTTCTTCAGAATTTTGATCTTTTGATCTTTACTTTATTTGCTCCAAAATTCTTCAAACTTTTTTCGTAATTTTTCTTTTCTCTCTTTTTTTAACATGTAACTCACTTTTTTTTCACTCAAATCCCTACATGCTTAAGCAGAGGCGCTCAACCTCAACCTTTATTGGTTAATGATAATAATTTTCCTGGATACATTTCAGGTTTAGGCTGCTAAACCTATTGCATTCCTCAAACCAAGCGGGGTTGTGTTTTTGTTCCATGATTTCACTAAAATAAGGGAGGCCACAAATGCACTATAACGTATATTGGCTAAACTAAACATTTGAGTTCTTATCGGATCATTTCATACAATATTAGCAAAATTTAAATTATCACTAGATTTTTCTAAATTAAACTATTATTTCAAGTTTTAAAATTTTTAAATTTTCCAAATTCTAGCAATTTCATTTTTTTTCTCTTAATTTTAATTTACTTTTACCGATCCCCTACCCCACACTTATTTCATACAATGCCCTCATTGTACGCTAAAACAAATTAAGAACATAAAAAGGGAGAAAAAGGAACAGACTCCCCTGGGTAGTTGTGGCGAGATCGAATGGGGCTGCTACAAGTTGCTTCAAATATCGCCGAAAGACTGAAAACTGGAACTGCTGCCTCTGAATTTGCCGAAAAATAAAATCAAGACCGCCATCTTCAAAAATGTGGTGCAAAATATTGCAAATAAATGCAAAGTATAGTAACCATGACGTGGGAAAGTGTCGACCACGTCGTCTCGTCGAGAATGACATCCTCTACTCGCGATGAAAAATCCCCCATAACATAGGAAAGTGTCAACCATGTCGTGGCAGCCGGGACGATACTTCTTCCTCGCGTCGAAATAAAATTCTATAGTATGGGAACTGCTCATCCATATTATAAGAGTCATTTCATCGTAATAATGCCAATCTTCAAAACGATCGCTCATGAAATAAATATGCACCCCACACTTATGACAAATCGTGAGTCTCGACTATAATCTTCAACTCTCATACCGCTCTCTCTAGCAACAGTCGGACCTAGCTGCTGAACTTACTGCCAGCTTCCTAAGGGCGAAAAATTCTGCAGAAATCTAAACAACCAAAGAGCATCAGCATGGAAAACGAACTAAATCAAAGTTTAATTACATACCAAATACTAAAAACTAAACTAAACTAAAAATAACACAAAACAAATAAAACAAAATAAAAAAAAGGATCACTCGTCATCTCCATCATCATGTGGCTGTGTCCCAGAAGTACCGGCCCCATCAAATCGTGACTGGAATGGTGGTGGAAAGGGAACCGAATACTGAAACCCCTGATGGCCAAAGAATGCGTTCAACGCATTCCCATACCACCGCTGTTGCATGTCCACATGTGCAACATACTCGCTAAGACGATCAATGCCCTGAGCCAGATAGCGCATATCAATCTCCCGCTCAGGTCCCTGCTGCGCTCCCCGAGGAGCAGGTCGACGCCGCTGGACCCGTCTCGGCTGTGGCTCGGCAGCACCCTCCTCATCTGCCTCATCATCTGCTCGAACTCTCAAAACACCATCACCTCGCCGCTCTAATACGCGCATCGACTCCAATAGCTGAAGACTCATCGGCCTCATGTCGTGAAACACCATCGATCTCGTGATCTCACGTGTCATCAACTGGTATGATCGAGCTAACCGTGTGATAAAATGCCCTCCGCATATCGGGCTATCTCCCCGAAGTCCCCTGGCCCTCCGTCCCAAGTATGCAGCTAAAGCAACTGGAAGGTTCAGGTGCCTCCCTGGAGTAACTAGTGCCCATAGGAAATACAAGTCCGTTGAAGGCACTCTCTCACTATTCTTGTGATGCGTGAGAGACATAGAAATCAACCGGTGCAACATTCGGTATGTAGTGGACCGAATCATCCCCCCTCGAGCGGTAGATGGTGTATAAACTCCTCCCGTAATCTCGGCCCAAAATGTGTTCTCATTATAGTCCGCCGGCCGTTCCGTGAGACAGTCAGCAAGGAATGCCAGGAAGTGGACACTCCTTGTCTCGTCGGCTGTGTAAATACCAACCCGAGTAGCTAGCTCTATCACGCTGCATTCCCGGCTCACTCCTCCCAGTCTGAAAGCAAAGGCTGTCCTGTCATCGAGTGCCTTCCTAGGATCATAGGAAACTGTAGCGTAGAACTCCAGCAAAAACTCCCGATACACAGGCTCCTGGATCCTGAACAAACGCGCCCATCCCTGACACACAAACAATTCCACACCACTCGCGTCCGAGTGTGTATATTGCAAAAATTCCTGGATCAATGCAGCAAGTCCGGTCCTGGTAGCCAATTCCCAATCAAATGAGGGTGCAATATCAATTTCCTTTGTGAGAAGCAAGCTCAAGTTGGTGACATAACGCGCCCGGGTAGCATCGTTCAGCGTTTGCGGAAATTGTAAAAAGCGATGATCGGTCACATCCTCGGGAGGGTTGGTTCTTTGTGTCCTTCGAGCCATAATCTGGTCGCCGTGTTACGCGGGGCGTAACTCAAGAGTACGCGGGGCGTACCTCAACCCCCTGAAATGTTCATTCGCGATCTGGGGCATATTACGCAAGGCGTAAGTAAACTTACGCGGGGCGTAATTAATTTTAATTGAATTTCCTTTTCTTTTTTTAATCATTTCATCTAGGAACTTAAAACTTATTTAATTTTTTTCCTTTTTTAATTTCTTAAGCTAATGATGACTTCACGATGAGTGATAAAAAAAATTGAGATGTCATGATCACTTATCTTTGTCAAGATCAAACAACAATGGTTGATCAAAAACCTTTGCATGCAAGAATTGGTTTGCGAAAACACCCACTTTCGGGACCCGTTAGAATATTTCCCTTGTTTTCCTTGCACCTTTAACTAAAAGCGGAACAAGAAGTGATCTAACTAGTCAAGAACAGCAAGAGCTCGGTCTTCCACTTAACCACCACAATACGCCTTGCTATACTACGCCTCATGGATTGAGTAGGACAAATCAACAAAGTAGTAGGCTAAGCAGGTCAAGAATTCCCTAGTCGCTTTCATTCCCGAAACCCATGCCAAAAGTAAAGTCAAGCAATGTGTACAATCCCAAATTCCTGCAACATAAAAACAAGAACCTTCCCGACAAGTGAAATGATATCATCGAAAATCAAACTAAAAATTAAAACTAACTAAAAACTAACTAAAAACAAATAACAAATAATCAAATAAAATAAATTAATGACAAGCCGTCCCCGGCAACGGCGCCAAAAACTTGATGTGCACAAAAGTACCCACTAATTTTAATATTTATAACCTAACAAACTTAGACTATCTATGCACTTATAGGCAGTGTACCTAGTCAGATTACAGTATAGCTTAGGTAAGTCGGGTGTCGATCACAGGGAACGGTGGATTAATTTAATATATTTGATTATAGGTTACAGGTTACACGAAAATAATAAAATGGTTTAATAAATCAATTAACAACTCTCGATAAACTAACAGGAAAGCACATCTCTTCAGGTACTTGGGTTTAGATAAATTACACCTTAAAACATAGACAATTGCATACACAAATTCATTTATTCATTGTTCACCGATTCCTAAAATGATTAGATTCGCGTTCACTATAACTAATCCTTTAGCAAACAAGTCAATTCAAACAATGATCAGTTGATTAAACTAACATGCTTCCTAGTGTTCAGTTCGTATCAAGCAAGACTTGTAAATATAGTTAATCAATGTAGACATTTAATCAACCTCTTGTTGATGGTCATCAAACAAGGCTCACACATTAACTTACTTATTCTCAAGTTAATCCTAGTTTCACATTCGTTATTTCTAGTCTTATAATCTCGATGGTCATCAAAAATCATAAGAGACAAGCAAATCAAGCAGATGTTCAAGCAACTCAATTCTCTTAACAATTAACAAAAAATAATCATCATTAACACATGAGGATCTTTAAACAAGCTTGGCAAGATAAATTAAACACAAATAAACTATTTAATATAGCAATTGGTCTAATAATCAAAGCTTCATTCAATTATAAACACAAAGTAAAAGGTTTTTACACCTAAATCAGAAACTAAATACAGAAAAATACCACAATAGAATGCTAAACATGGTCACGTCAGCAAACCATATGATAATCAACATGTATCCGCTCTCCAATCCTTCCGATCTCCGCTCCCGTTAGCTTAACGGCCTTCCGGCCGCCTTCTAGACCCTCAAAACGGCTTAACAGAAGTTAATTATCGACTAAATTAGGTTAGAAGTCGAATTCCCCTCTCTGGTTAGCTATAAATCGACATTTATAATCTTTATGACCGACCTAAGTACGCTGGGCGTACTTAGAATTACGCAGCGCGTACTCAAGATAATCACGCGATCAAGTATATCTGTTGCAAGCAGGTACGCGGGGCGTAACCTTAAGGTACGCGGGGCGTAACCGCTACCTCAGCACCATTTTGTTTCTTTTAGCTTCTAAACCCGGTTTCCGCTTCAGTCTTTTCTTTTATGCTTTATTGGCAACGAATAGCTGCAAAACATAATTCAAAGCATTATGAGTACTTTTTAGTTCTAAAATAGAATAAATAAGGCCAAAATATTAAGATAAAGTGCATAAAAATATATATAAAAATACACATATCAGTGTGTATCTGTCGAGTTGCAAGGAGGAAACTCGACGGGTGGCCTTAAAGTTTGATCGAGAATCAAAGGAACTCGACGAGTCACCCCGATGACTCGGCGAGTTGGAATGTGCTTCAAGGGACTCGGCGAGTAGCCAAGGGTACTCGGTGAGTTGAGGTCAACATGGACTGTTGACCTTGACTGAGAACTTTGACTTTGACCAAGGGTTAACTAGTTGGTTTATGGAGTACTTTGTAAGGATGAGGACTTATGAGTATTTTCATACTATGGTAACAGGTGGTGGAGTCCTTGGCAAGTGGTCGGAGAGTTAGGATTATCTACCGAGTTGACATCTACGAGGTGAGTTATCCTTGCTATACTAAGGGGTCTAAGGCACCAAGGCCGACCCATTGGATATGTTATCCTAGTAGTGTTACATGTTGAGTATGAGTTTGTGTTGCATGCTAGTGTTATGCCAGTTAGGTAGACCTGTAGGACTACATGCGATGTTATATGATTATTGTATGCTCAGTAGTTATGTTATATGCTATGTGGGTTGGGTTGAGGTTGTACTGCTCCATGCGGTAGCCAACAAAACCTAGAGTATTCCAGATATGAGCTAAGGGATCGGTAGGCATCCCAGACTCATACTGAGGACTCGGAAGCATTCCAGATACAAGCTGAGGGTCTAGTAGGCATTCCAGACTCGTACTGAGGGCTCAGTGGCAATCCAGATGTGAGCTGAGGGCTCGGTAGGCATTCCAGACTCACACTGTGGGCCCAAGGGTATTCCAGTATGTAGAGTTTTGGACCCTTTACGTGCTGTTCTGTTCACTTTGTTATGATATGTTATCGTTGACATGGTTATGTGGGCTGTATGTGTAACGGTATTTTGGGGCTAACTCACTAAGCTTTCGGGCTTACAGTTTCAGTTTATTGCTTCAGGTACATCAGGGGATCGTGGCAAGGCAAAGGCGTGATCGTACAGCTCCTCCTATTGTGTTTATGTTTCTGGGAAAACTCTGATAATTAGTATTTTGAAAACAAAGTTGTAATGTTTTGACGAACTTTACATGTCCTTTAAAAGTTTAAATTGGTTTGAAATTTTGGGTGTTACACATATATCCAATCAAAATGCAATTAAATTTAAAGCAACCCAAATCAAAATCGATCAAATAAGCATATCATCATCACCATAAATCTTCTTGATGCGACAAAATCTCAATCCACCTCCCTATTCAATCAGTTTCATCAAATTTTTCAATAGAAGGTTAATACGGTGATAGAATTTTCTTTTGTTTAAAACAAAAACAAGACTTCAATATAAGTCATGGCCCTACAACTTCCATTCATCTACAAACACCAAATAAAGAATGTTAGAAGTGGGAGTTGCTATAAGGTTTTTTACTCATTTCAATTTTAGAATGTTCAAATTCATTATCAATGCAATTTGTTTTGAGTTTTTAAAAGAAATATATCGCCTTTTAGGCATTAATAGATTCTAACATAAGAACATGTAAGTTTTAAAAAAATCATTATATATATTAATGATTTTGTTGAGTATTTAAGACATTGAAACTGATTTGGCATTTCAGTTAATTACTGAAGACTTTTTAGGGTTGTGTATTTTTGGTAAATGTCACACCCCAAAACCGAAACGGCGGAAACGTTCGGGGGTGGAGGACGTCATGTTTAGTATCACAAGACATGCATCATATAAATCAAAGTAATAAACAACCATTTCATTATAAAGAAAGTGTTTACAAAGTATGTGGTTCACATATCATAGACTACAAAGTAAATAACAAAAAGACATGAAGCTGTACTGCTCCATCTTCTGAATCCCAGTGCGCGTACCTGTCTACTGGTCTCCTAAGAATACAAGTTATTTTGAAAGCGTAGATCAACATTTAAGCTGGTGAGTTCACAAGATTTTAGTGATGTAAGAAGTTGTAAGAATGTTGTAGTAAGTTGTAAGTTCTGTTTAGAAAAGTTCGCATGTTCCTCCATAAAATCCTATATTTCCTGCTTTGATGTAAGATAAGTAAAAATAACTCTACAATCCTTTCTATGAGTTCTAAATGGATACAAGTTATATAAAACCCAGAGTAAACAAACAACCGGCTGTGTGTATATGCCCTAAGCCCACAACGAAACAAGGAACTGGAAATGAGGCGAAAGGCACACGGCCCATTGTTTGTTAGATCCTCGTTGTATCTAACCCTGGTGTATTCACTTGGTACTCACGGAGTTAACTGTAATAGTTCCTTTATATTTGATGAAAAGATTCTTTAAGAAAACCCTTATTTCTTTTAGCAAAAATGGTAACCACAGTGGTTCCTTCTATAATCACTCAGTTTATACTAGCTATATATAATCTGATATCAAATAGATAGTTAATTTTGTGAATCCACCCTAAGCCCACAACCAACCAAGGAACAGGAAATGAGGCAGAAAGCACACATCCAACTACCTATCGGGTATTAATTATATATAACCCTGATGTATAAACTAAGGAATTATAGAGTTAACCACCTAAGGTCCTTTAAGTTTATATTGGTTTAATAAAATGGATTAAACCCTTTACTGGTAAGTTTCTAGTTTTGTATATCAAATGTTCTAATTCAAAAGTATGTTTTGTACTAGAAAATGGTGCATTGAATTAGTGTCCTATGATCTAACCCACACCCGACACTCCTTATGATTACTTGGTGTATACGGAATATATATAAAGCTAGGATCGAATAGATAGTAGGCTGGGTGAATTTGCTCTAAGCCCACAACCAAACAAGGAACATGAAATGAAGCGGAAAGCACACACCCTACTACCTGTTGGATCCAATTAATATATATCCCTGATGTATACACTAAGGAATTATAAAGTTAGCATTATAGGCCCCCTTTCTACTGAATGTACTAGACTTGAATGTTCTGTTTTTCGTTTGTAAAATGTAAGTTTTCCCTAGTTTATAACTATCTTAACTCGAAAATAGTTTGCATTAACTTTCAATTGGAACTGTCACACTATGAAAGTAATGGGAAAATGTAAGTACACAGTTGTCTTTTGAATTGACATCCTGACATACTGATTACCTTAAAACATGTATGTTTCATTAAGGTCATAATGAGATGGATAGTACCCATACTATACGCTCTCCCTGCAAGAGATTCTGGGGACCAAACACGACTTTCGAAAACAAATTGCTAGGCCGCGTAAATTCACATTAAAGTTATATGATCATGCATACCCAATTTACTATCACCTTTTGTTTAGAACAATGAGTTAGTGATTATTGGTATAGTTAGATCCTGTATTGTTCTCCTGCTATAGCATTTAGTATGTTCGTTCTATTATAGTATCCTAGTATGTTCGTTCTGTTATCATGTATTGTATCTTCCTCCCTGTTTCTCTTTATAGTATGATCTAGCCTCTAGTATGAACTGAAATCCTAAACTATACCCACTATAGTTTACTAGTATGATTACTTGAACTGCCACTGAAAAGACTCATTTATCTACTAAGTTATGATTGTACTTTAAAAATGGAGTTTTATGAACTTTAAAGTAACATAACTTAAAAAGAGTTTTTGAAATGTTTTGGTCACTTATAAAAGACAAAAGTAATCTTTTGAAAGATGTTTATAACAAACAATTACACAATTATCATTATGTTCAACTTGTATCCCCCCCTAAAAGCATTTAAAACAGTTTAAAAGATTGATTATAGGGGTATGAACTCACCTTATATGGGTGATTCAAACAAATATGCGTGTAAGGATGAGAAGTTCCACGAATGGAGTCTCGAGACACAAACAAGTCCTAAATGAAATATATTGACATATATTGGCATGAATATAGTTTTTAGAAGCAACTACATGCAAGAAAACACCTTTAGGGACTAGGAAACACTTGGACCAAGTGTTAGAATTGTTGGATTAGTGTCTAAGTCAGTAACCATATTTGGTATATACTTGACCCGAGTGTGCATGGTCCTTTTGGGTTGCCTTCACCAAAGCAACTTGACAAGGTAATTTGATATGAGAGAGGAGATATTATGATTTATTAATATATTATAAGAATAATATATTAAAGGAGAAATCATATTTATTTGATTAGTATTAGTCATAAATTAATTAGGAATTAATTTGGTGACTAAAAGAGATTAATTAAATAAAAGGGTATAAACTGTCAAATGTGTGATAGTTGAGTTTTGGGCTAGGAAACCTAATGGACTAAGGGGGAACGAAATTATGATGAAGGATCATCATATTTTCGTCCAAGGCCTCATTCCATAAGGTTCCTTGGGCTGCTTGGTGGCTAAGCTGTCCATTAGGGTTTTGACTAAAACCCTAGCACCCTATAGTATAAATACATGCCCTATGCTTCAATTTAAGGCCACTTGATTCCAAGGAAACCCTAGGGCCGAAATTAGCATCATTCCCTTCCTCTCTCTTAGTTGCCTTCTTGCTTCAAGGTGTTTGTGAGCCATTAGAGGCACTACAATTGTGGTGCTTGCTTTCAAGAGTTCAAGAGAGTTCAAGAAATCAAGGAAACTAGTTGTTATTGCTATATAACAACAAAGGTATGTTTACTACACTTCTATGTGATTTTCGAAAATTATAGAAGCATGCCAGGGTTTTATTTTGTGTTCATAAAGTTGTATGTCTCATAGTGAAAACATAGATCCAACTAGGGTTGCATGCACACATAGGATTGTTTGTATAAAACCTAACAGTGGTATCAGAGCCATTGGTTTTTTGTTTTCAATTGGATTTGATGCATATTATGAATTTGACAAATTAGGGTTTATGGCAAGTAAACCCTAAGGCTTGGTGATTTTCGCAAATTAGGGTTGCAAAACCCTAGTTGGCGATTTTTGATAGGGTTCTTAAAACTCTTTTGCCTAGCCTCCATATTTCGAAAATTAGGGTTAAGAAACCCTAAGGATTTCGAAAATCCCTTGCCCCCCAAGATAAGATCCCAAGATTTTAGGGATTTGGATATTGCTATCTTTATGATTATCCATTTAATTGTTTAAACTAGATAATTGAAGATCTTGTATTATCCTTTCCATATATTTAAAAATCTAGGGGATAAAAGGATTAATTAAATTAATAATTTAATTTTATGATAAACCTTAAAGATTTAATAGTTCAAATTAATTGTTTAATTTTGATAATTATTAAATCAAAGTTTTCTTGGTGTTTAAAATTTTTTAAATTAAATAGCCTTAATATCCGAAAATTTTAAATACACATTAAGATACTAGTATTTTGAAATGCTTTAAAATACACCCTTATACAATTATGATATTATAAGATTAATTATTATATATGTATAAGAATAAGCTAGTCTTATCGCTAGTAGGCCTCATTCACGAAGCCGGTCTATAAGGTGGGTATAAGGTTGCTGCCTATAAAATGGCGCTTAATGGATGTACACTCACATCTACCGCTTGCTTGACTGGTGGAGGGTCGTTAGCCGAACGGATAGGATAGGGCACTTAATTCCTCATTAAAAGTATAATGGAAATATTAAAGTAACTACATTGTTTTACAAATTCCCACTCTTAGTTACTTTAGGGTAAAATGTGAAAATGATGCTAATCCATGGAATTACACTTCGTACCCTTGTCAAACGTTGATGGAGCGCGTGTGGTTAACCGGCACATCAATTTGGGGATGACATAGGTAGCGAAGGGTGACTCGATGTTTGTCATAGATCAATGGAGCGTGTGTGGTTTACCGGCACATTGATTAGGTGATAGTGACGTTGAGTGCACCACGTTAATTCGCATGGTTATTCACAAATTTGTTTGCGATCCTCGGCATCCCAGTCGCAAATGTGAAATGCATATCGAGATTTAAACATGCCATTGAAAAGTTCAATGAATCTCAAAGATCTAGGAGTTTTCAATACATTTAAAACCTAAATTGCTTTTTCGTTTTTCATGGTGAGAATTAGTGAATCGTCATTCACTTACCTTCAAGTTATTTACTTTTAGAGTACGGCATCCCTTTCTAAGTTGTAAATAATGTTGTTGGATCCTAGCCCTAATTTCTCATTTGGGTGTTTAATTAGGGATTCATTTCTAATCAAGCTTTGTCCCTTTCTTTTTCAGATGTCTGCTAACAACAACAACAACAACGCTTCTGGGTCATTCTCGTTGATGAACTTATGTCAGAAAGTGACATTTGATGGTTCAAACTTCAACGAGTGGATGAGATACATTCGCATGATCACACGCTACGAGGACAAAGAATATGTCTTCGATGAAAAACTTGAGAAGATCATCCCAGATGTTGCTACTCCTGAGGAACTGGCCGCCTTTGAGGCCCACGAGCGTGATGCCACGAAAGTTCACTGCATCATGTTGGCCACCATGAACCTCGAACTCCAAAAGTCCTATGAGGACATGTATCCATATGAAATGCATCAGGATTTGCTGGACAGGTATCACCAGAGCGCGAGGCAAGAGTGCTATGAGATCATTACTAGCATGATCACCGCTAAGATGGGGAGTGGAGAATCCCTGACCTCTCATTTGCAGAAAATGCAGAGGTATGTTGATCGTCTTCTCAAACTTAATGTTAAGTTTGATGAGGATTTGGCTATTGACATAATCCTCCACTCCTTGCCCTCCTGCTAAAATCAGTTTAGGATGACCTACCATATGAACAAAGAGGAGGTCTCCTTGAGCAAGCTCCAAGGACTCTTGAGGACTGCTGAGAGCAACCTCAAAGACAAATCCGTTGCACCGTCACCTGCTGTGGCCGCTCCTGTGATGGCGATAGGTCAAGGAAAGGGTAAAAAGAGGAAGGCCCCATGTAAGAGCCACCATAAGGGGAAACCCCGTGATGGTTCGTCCTCAAGTGGGACCAAAGCTGGCTCCGTTAAACCCTCTTCCGATCCTAAAGAAGCAGAGTGCTTCTATTGCCACCAAAAGGGCCACTGGAAGCGAAGCTGCCCACAATATCTGCAGGACATAAGAGATGGGAAGATCAAGCCCACATTTGCAGGTATGTATTCTATTAAATCTAATAACTCATCATTTGCTACTTCATGGGTTCTTGATACAGGATGTGGTTATCACATTTGTTCTGATTTGTAGGGCCTAAAAAGAAGTAGGGAGATGGAGCATGGGAAGATGAACCTGATTATGGGAAACAGAAGATCGTCGCCTGTGACCAAAGTCGGTGTTTATTCTTTAGTGTTAAGTAATGGGTTAGGAATAGATTTAGAGAATTGCTGTTATTCGCCAGATATGGCAAGAAACATTATTTCTTTTCATGGGTTGTTTAGACAAGGTTTCAGATATTCTTTTGATAATAGTAATGGTTCTATTAATGTTTATTTGAATGGTGTCTTTTATTTCAATGCATTACCTTGTAATGAGATTTATGAATCAGTGATGATTGTTGATAATTTTGGAAATAATGTTTTGAATATTGATTCGTCTACTAGTCTAGACAAAGCATGCTTGTGGCATTGTCGTCTTGGCCATGTCAACAAGAAACGCATAGCCCAACTCCAAAAGGATGGAGCGTTGGAGTCATTCGACCTTAGGGACGATGACACGTGTGAGTCTTGTTTACTTGGGAAGATGACCAAGTCACCCTTTACTGGCACTTGTGAAAGGGGTGAGGGTTTATTGGATCTCATACACACCGATGTGTGTGGGCCCTTTAGATCCACCACAAGGGATGCTTGCCGCTTCTACGTGACTTTTACAGATGATTATAGCAGATATGGATATATCTACTTGATCAAGCAAAAGTCGGAAACCTTTGAAAAGTTCAAAGAGTTTAAGAATGAAGTGGAGAATCAGCTGGGCAGGAAAATCAAGATGCTTCGGTCAGACCGAGGAGGAGAATACCTAAGTCTTGAGTTTCACGACTATCTAAAAGAATGTGGAATCGTTTCGCAATTGACGCCTCCGAGAACGCCACAATTGAATGGTGTGGCTGAGAGACGTAATCGGACCTTGTTGGACATGGTTCGTTCTATGATGAGTCGGACTTCGTTACCAATAGCTTTCTGGGGGTATGCCTTAGAGACTGCCGCCCATATACTTAACTTAGTTCCCACTAAGAAGGTTTCCAAGACTCCTCACGAGATATGGACAGGGAAGGCTCCCTCGTTGGCACATATCAAGGTTTGGGGTTGTGAGGCTTTCGTAAGACGAGAGACTCACGACAAACTAGAACCTCGCAGTGAGAAGTGTTATTTCATCGGCTATCCGCAAAAGTCTTTTGGCTACCTTTTCTATAGACCGAGTGACAATGTTGTCTTCGTTGCTAGAAGAGGAGTTTTTCGAGAAAAGGAATTGATAGGCCAAGAAGACAGTGGGAGGCAAATTGAACTTGAAGAAATTCAAGATCAAAGCGATGAAGGAACCTCTGACACTGGCACTCAACTTGAGGAGGAAACTCCTGTTGAACCTGTTGACGTGTCCTTACCTCTTCGACGTTCCACTAGGGCTAGTGTTCCACCCCAGTTTTATGGTTTTCATATTACTACTGAAGGGGATACATTTATTAGTGATAGTACACTGGTAAATTTGGATGAACCTAGCAGCTATAAGGAAGCCATGGCAGGCCCGGAGTCTGCAAAATGGAAAGAGGCTATGGACAGCGAGATTCAGTCCATGTACGACAACCAAGTTTGGAATTTGGTTGATAATGTACCGGGTCGTAAGACAGTCGGGTGCAAGTGGATCTTCAAGAAGAAGACGGACATGGATGGGAAAGTGCATACTTATAAAGCGCGATTGGTTGCGAAGGGCTTTACTCAAACTCCCGGAGTTGACTATGATGAGACCTTCTCACCAGTTGCGAAGATAAAGTCTATTAGGGTGATGCTTGCCATAGCTGCGTTTCATGATTATGAAATATGGCAGATGGACGTGAAAACCGCTTTCCTTAATGGAAAGTTGGCTGAGGATGTCTATATGAATCAGCCAGAAGGTTTTGTCGATGTGAAGCATCCGAATAGAGTATGCAAGCTTGAGAAATCTATTTATGGATTGAAACAAGCATCTCGCAGATGGAATCTTTGTTTTGACGAGAAGGTTAAAGAGTTTGGCTTTCTGCGAAGCGAAGATGAATCTTGTGTGTATGTCAAAGCCAGTGGGAGTATAGTAAGCTTCCTCGTATTGTATGTCGACGACATACTACTCATAGGAAACGATGTCCCAACCTTGCAGGAAGTCAAGTCCTGGCTTGGGAAATGCTTCGCTATGAAGGACCTCGGAGAAGCCGCTTATATTCTGGGAATAAGAATAGTAAGAAACAAGGAAAAGAGACTGATAGGACTCAGTCAGGATACATACTTGGAAAAGGTACTAAAGCGTTTTAGTATGGAAAATTCCAAGAAAGGGGAGTTGCCAATCCAAAGCAATACCAAGCTGAGTAAGACTCAGAGCCCGAGTACAGAGACAGAGATAGCTGATATGAGCCGAGTACCTTACGCTTCCGCAGTAGGCTCTATCATGTACGCTATGACTTGTACTCGCCCTGATGTGGCCTTCGCTTTAAGCATGGTCAGCAGATATCAAGGGAATCCTGGTAGGGCACATTGGATTGCGGTTAAGAATATTCTTAAGTACCTTCGGAGGACCAAGGGATGGTTTCTAGTCCTCGGTGGGAGTGATGACTTAAGGGTACGAGGGTACAGTGATGCTAGTTTTCAGACGGATCGGGATAACTTCCGATCGCAGTCAGGCTAGGTCTTTACCCTAAATGGAGGAGCAGTGACTTGGAAAAGTTCCAAGCAAGAGACCGTAGCTGATTCAACGTGCGAATCAGAGTATATTGCGGCGAGCGAAGCGTCAAAGGAGGCTATATGGTTGAAGAACTTCATTGGAGACCTTGGAGTTGTGCCATCCATAAAAGAGCCCGTGGAAATTTTCTGTGATAATGAAGGAGCGGTTGCCTTAACCAAGGAACCAAGGGATCATGGCAGATCTCGACATATCGACAGGAAATACCACTTTATTAGACATCGGGTAGAAGAGGGACTCCTCGTTGTGAAGAGGGTATCGTCAGAAGATAACCCAGCAGATCCCCTTACAAAGGGACTGAGTAGGGTCAAGCATTTGCAGCACGCTAGGAGCGTAGGGCTGAAGGACGATATTAGTTTAGATTAGATAGGTAGAAAACTTGTAATAGATAATGTCATATTCAACAAATGATGATTAAATAAAGGTGTGTTATTTATAAGAAAGTTTCTATCTTGTGTTGATTATTTATCTATTGTGTCGATTTTGCATGTTTTGACTTCCTGAATAATAAGATTATTCGAACAGTTCACAATCGCTCATATGTTGGAAGTAGATATGAAGGAAGATTGTCATAAATTTGTTTGTAGATTGTCTGAAAAGTTTTAGACATAGCAAAGGTTTGCTGCAAAGTTTATGAGTGCTTATGAAATCTGTATTGAGCATTGAAATAGACCCACACTTGCTGGTATTACTTCATGAATGTTATCACAAGTGATCGCAAGATGATAATATCATATAATCTTTAAACCTAGAGATATGGTTATTGTTTATTAGTTGATTATACATTGATAATGCGAAAACGCATCAGTAACTTGATGTTATAAAACGTATTATTGTGTGTGGTTTAACTAGTAAATGATAAAGGCATATTAGTCAACGTTTTATGTTCCTTTTATTCTGTGAGGATAAAAGCGATATCTCGGCCACTTGATGATTTGGTTTGACTTATGTGCCGGGCCCGGTCAGGATAAAGTTGATGTGTTCAACTGAGTTCTATGTCGAACAAATCAGAAATCAAGAAATAGAATGCTAGACAATAAGTATTGTTAGCATGATATCTAGAACAGAGGATTATACGATCCCTTATCTAAAGGACAGATTATTGGTCAGAGTTGACAGCGGCTATTGAAAGCTACGATTGCTATCGGGTACGGAAGTTATACGTGAGATATAGTTACTAGACTTATCCAAGTGGGAGACTGTTGGATTAGTGTCTAAGTCAGTAACCATATTTGGTATATACTTGACCCGAGTGTGCATGGTCCTTTTGGGTTGCCTTCACCAAAGCAACTTGACAAGGTAATTTGATATGAGAGAGGAGATATTATGATTTATTAATATATTATAAGAATAATATATTAAAGGAGAAATCATATTTATTTGATTAGTATTAGTCATAAATTAATTAGGAATTAATTTGGTGACTAAAAGAGATTAATTAAATAAAAGGGTATAAACTGTCAAATGTGTGATAGTTGAGTTTTGGGCTAGGAAACCTAATGGACTAAGGGGGAACGAAATTATGATGAAGGATCATCATATTTTCGTCCAAGGCCTCATTCCATAAGGTTCCTTGGGCTGCTTGGTGGCTAAGCTGTCCATTAGGGTTTTGACTAAAACCTTAGCACCCTATAGTATAAATACATGCCCTATGCTTCAATTTAAGGCCACTTGATTCCAAGGAAACCCTAGGGCCGAAATTAGCATCATTCCCTTCTCTCTCTTAGTTGCCTTCTTGCTTCAAGGTGTTTGTGAGCCATTAGAGGCACTACAATTGTGGTGCTTGCTTTCAAGAGTTCAAGAGAGTTCAAGAAATCAAGGAAACTAGTTGTTATTGCTATATAACAACAAAGGTATGTTTACTACACTTCTATGTGATTTTCGAAAATTATAGAAGCATGCCAGGGTTTTATTTTGTGTTCATAAAGTTGTATGTCTCATAGTGAAAACATAGATCCAACTAGGGTTGCATGCACACATAGGATTGTTTGTATAAAACCTAACAAGAATCACATGTGATTTATCTAAGGGATGTTTATGACCACCAAATGGTGTTTACGCCCATGGAGTTTACGGCCGTAAACTCATGGTAAAAGGTGCACAAAAGGGGTGATTGAATGATAGGGAAGCTTGTGGGACTATTGTTCATCAAGAGGGTGAGCAAAACAAACACTTTGGAAAGCTTTTGAGGTGTTTACGGCCACACCAAGAGTGTATGACCGTAAACTCTCTAAATGGTGTCATTTGGTCTTAAATCAAAGAGGTTCAAGAGTTCTTTATGGATAGCAAGAGTCTAGAAGTGTTTAAGGCTCAAGTTAAGACCAAAACAAGGGTTTACGGCCATAACCAAGAGTTTACGACCGTAAACTCTTGAAGTTATTGAGATTTAAGATGTTTCAAGGCTATGATCTAGTGTTTATCATGCCCAACTAGATGATAGATGGAATACTCACACTTTTGAGGTCCTTTGAGGAGTTTACGGCCACCAAGAACAAGTGTGTGTTCTTGGTGTTCTGGGTGAAAGTTGAAGATCTAGCCAAAAGTTGATTTCCATGGGTGAAATCAAATGGTGATTCATGATTAAGAAGGATAATCAACAACTAGAGGGAAGAATCATTTACATTTTGAAGATCGAGAATGAAAATCTCGATGATAATTGAGATAGAAGTCAAGTGTTCTTGAGGTGAAAGTGTAAGAATGACGGAAAAGGGAAGGATATGAGACTTAAAGGGGGAGTTTACGGCCGTAAACTCATGTGTTGTGGCCGTAAACTCCTTTTGGTGGTGATTAAGGCTTGATTGTTGTACAATGACTCTAGCACGTACTTCCTAACACTCATTCCTTGAATGTACTAGGATTAGAACACTCAAACAGACTTTAAACAGTGCTAAAATATAGTAGGTGTGATTCTGGCTTAAGGTTGATTATACTGACTTTACAAGGCAAAAAAAATTTTGCCACAGTAAATGTGTTATTTTCCCTATATATAGTTATTAACTTAGCTTTTTAGGTAAGCTTTTTCCTCAAAAAGTTCTTTGTATGTCCAATTTACACATCAATGATATACAAAAACTTTGACAGATTACTTGCAACTTTATGGTGATTAATTCATGATTGTTCTTCACATTCCGTACTTGTTATCTCGTTTTTCGATCTAACAAGTGGTATTAGAGCGGGTTCTTGTAGATCTCATCGATTATTGCAAGAATCGATTAGAAATTGCAAAATTTATTCATGAATCTCACTCTGTTCTTCAAGTGTTGTAAGTTTTCTGAAGAGGAAGTGAGATATCTCTTGTTTTGGCAAAACTCAATTCATATATGTTATTCTCTACACATTCTATCTTTTTATTTGTTCTTGATTCATGTTTTGGAAGTGAAATAGAAGAAGAAATTCCAGCTTTATTATCAAATTTGTGCTTAGATTCATTTTCTCTCTCTAGAAATCATCTCAGATCTGTTTTCTCTCTCTAGAAATCTTATCAAATCTATTTTCTCTCTCTTCAAGTTATGTCTCTTGTTGAAGATCTAATGGATTCATCAAACACATTGTTGTTATCTTCTATTTTTGAACTTGGATTAAAGGTCACTGATCCAAATTTTTGTCTGGAATTAAGAAAATATTGGCATTTGTACAATCAGTATGTGAATCGGGATGCTATTGAGATGTATAATCTCTTTGTTGATGGGAAGATAACTAAGTACACAAGTTGTAATCAATATGGAAGTTGTGTCTTACGAAATGATGAAGTTTTGATGGAATAATTTCGCATTATCAGAGCACATTTAGATCTTGAAAATGAAAAACAATTAGAGAAAGAAAGAAAAAGAAAACAATATGTTATGAGAAAAGAAGAAGAAAAAGGAAAAAGTGTTCTTGGTGTTCTTGACAAAGTTCATAAAGTTCTTCAAGTTCCTGAGAAAAAGTTGAAACTAGATGATCTTATTGAGGGGGAGTCAGATGTTTCTACAAAGTCAAGTGTTTCAAGTTTTTCAGAAGTGTTACAATCCGAATCTAGTAGTTCTGAAGACAAATCTCAATGCAAAAATCAGCAATCGTGAAAGTGAAGATGTTTTGTTTTATTGGAACTCAAATAGAAGATTCTTCATGTTCTACTGATAATTCTATAAGAATGGTGCCTTATAGATAGCCGATTATTCAAGATGTTCAGATTTACCAAACTCCAAATGATTGTGTACAAAAGACTTCTAATGTTCAGATCACGAAATGTGATGAATAGGTTTAGATCCGAAAATCATTTCTGAAGTCTCAGAATTTGAAAAAGAAGAAAAAGAAGAAGAGAAGGGTGAAAAAGGTTTGGATGCCAAAAGTACAAGTTTCTCATGCTTGTGAAAAAGTTCAGAAAGTACACGCCTAGCATGTTGAAAGAAAATTCAATTCTCACTTTTGTTCGGATGGAGGTGTTAGAAGTTGGAGAAAAGAGAAAAGGGTATTTGATTGGTTCAATGAGATATTTGGTAATTTTTTTTCCAACTAAGAAGTTGATATCATTTTCAAAAGATGAGTGTTTTTCTTCAAAGAAATGGGTTTGCAAGAAGTCTTCTTCAATTTTGAATCTTAAATGGATTCCAAAAGTTTCATAAAAGATACAAAAGCTTACAAAAGGGGGGGGGGATAAAATCTGACATTGAAAGATTAAAAAGTGAAAAAGGGGACAAAAGTTGTCATTTTTATGCAAAAAAAGAGGATACAAGCTGTCAGTTGTCACTACATGGGGGTCAAAATCGGAACTTTATTGTCTCTAGGGATCAAAATCGGAATTAGATGTCAGTTGAAGAATTATGAAATTGGATGTACTCAGTGATTTCGTATTTGATTCTCACTCAGTTTGCCATCTGTAATACCCGCAGATTCGGGCTAGTCAATTAGAGACAATAAGCGTCAAAAACAAATTTTTGATGGAATATTATTTAGAATAAATAATTTTTAGTATATGTCACAAGGGTTCCGTACATATAAAGAACACTTAAATCCGAGTTATAACGAAGAAGTTATGACCCGTCGAAGTTTTACGGCTAAACCGGCACGACGCCGCATAACGTAAAAAGTGAAATTTTTGATAAATTACTTTTTAGCCTTATCGATTTAAATGAAAGTCGTATTATACGTTAAACTTAGAACGTGCATAAAAAGAACGTCCAAATCTGACTTCATATGAGGAAGTTATGATTTTTCTAAGATTTGGCATAACAATATGAAGCCTAGAATTCGAATTTTAGATCGATCGATTTTTAGCTGACACAACCTAAATGAGAATTGAATATCTCATTAATAGGAGCTCAACGATAAAAAGACAGTCGAAAACGGAGTTTGTATGTAGAAGTTATGAATTTTACACGGTCGTTAAACAGTATAATCTTCTCATACTGTTAAACTTAAAATTGGTCGAGAATTAGCCGATGGAGTCAAAAGGAGAGTTGTAGATCTTGTTAATACCTACGCGTGGATTTAAAGAATGTCGAAAATGGAGCTCATATGCAAAAGTTACTGAATTTAGAAGTTGGGATGGGCTGATGCGAAATGGGTGACGTGGGGCGATCTGAGCTATTGCTTCCTCCCCACGCCTTGCCACCAGATGGTGACACCTGGCACACAACTTGACGAGTTGGAAGCTCATAACTCTCTAAGTTGAGCCATTTTCAACCTATAAATACCATGCGAGGCTCACTCATTTTCCTCACACCTTAACGCTTCTCTCTCTCCCCCTCTCTAACTTCTCTCTAAACCCCTCCCCACCTTTAGTACTTCCCAAGTGCTAAGAGGCGAGTACCAGAGCGCTAGAAGGATCCAAGAAGAAGAGCTTTCAGCTCTGAAGTTGTGCCCCCACAGAGCCCGGTTCCTAGCCAAACCTCCCGGTAAGTGAGTTATGCTTACCCTACTTTAAGTATAGCGTATGTTTAAGTTCGAACTTAAAAACAATAAATATATTATAAAATATAATATACAAAGTGTTATTATAATATCTTTTAACTACTTGCGGTATGGGGAATCTGGTTTGAAGGGCCGCATAGGGTTGTTGGATTTCAGAAGTGTTATAATGCCAAAATGGTTCTGCCATCCAATGTTTCATGTCTGGCCCCTGTTTGTACATAATGGTTGAAAAGTATTGTTTAACACTTATAAAACAATATCGTTCATAAATAGTTGTAATGATACTAGGTTTCGTCGAAGGAAAATAGAATTGTTAAAAGTGAGGCACTGCCCGAGTTTGGAATCACCACTTTAACAAGTGTGTGCATAGTTACTTTCATCTTACACATAGATATGTAGTATTTAATATAAATTACCTGCTATGTGTGCATATTATTTGTGTTCCTGATATCTATGCTAGATGAACGATTTATACATGTTTTAAATGATCTAACCTTTATATGTATTTTATATCTACGAATATGTTAGGTAAAACATGGGTAGATGAATGATGAGAGGTGAAAGATGATGTAGATGAATATTGGCAGCTGCGTCATAACCTGTAAATGTTTTTGAACTATGATGTACTCTAAACATCCTAGCAGCTGCACATAAAGGATAATATCGGCAGCTAATCCTAATAGAGAACATCATAATCCTGGCAGCTGCGCCTAATTGATAATATCTGCAGATGCGCCTAATAGAGAACGTCATAATCATGGCAGTTGTGCCTAATAGATAACATTGACAGCTATTTTATAGGCAACAATGGACTTCGTGCCTATTCCTTTGGAGAATTCTTAGGAATGAGTGAGTTAATGATAGATGATTCTTAGGGTAGATCCTTAAGAAATAAAAAAGATAATGGGGATGGGTAATTGGGTTAATTGTATAATGATGAAACATAATAACTTTATTATTGTGGGTTGAAAACCCTATGTATTCACCAAGTTTCCCAACCAGACCCACTCAATTTATTTTTATCACAGTTGTCGATACAAAGCTACATTACACTGAGAGGTTAAAGGAGATGTAGATCAGTAGTGTAAATGAATGTAAGGTCTGTTTATGCTTATGTTTCTGTATTGATGATGACATCCCAAAGTTTTAATATAAACAAAACACATTTATTTGAAAATGTTTTGATAATATGTTTATCATGTTTTTTGTGAACAAATTGTAACGCCCGTAGATCCGAGCTAGTCAAATTAGAGGCAATAAGGGCCGAAAATGACTTTTCGGAAAAATATTATTTAGAAAAAATAATCTTAACCAAGTTGTATTATATGCTACAAGGTTTCCGTACATATAAAGAACGCCGAAATCCGAGTTATAACGAAGAAGTTATGACCCGTCGAAGTTTCACGACGGAACCGGCACGGCACCAGGAAGCGTAAATAGTGAATTTACGATAGAGCGAGTTTTTGCCTTAGCGATATAAAAGAAAATAGTATAGTATGTTAAACTAAGAACACCGATAAAAAGAACGCCCAAATCTGACTTCGTATGAAGAAGTTATGATTTTTCGAAGTTTCGGATTAGCAGTGTACAGCCCGAAATTCGAATATTAGATCGAGTGATTTTTAGCCGACACGACCTAAATGAGAATCGAATATCTCGTTAAGAGTAGCATAACGAGAAAAATATGGGCGAAAACGGACGTCGGATGAAGAAGTTATGAGGATTTAACGAACCAATCCTGTCTCGGCCTGTTAATAATATAAAATTTAAAATCGAGTCAAAATTAGCCGACAGAGTCTAAACGAAAGTTGTAGTGTACGTTCCCACCTTTGCGTGGATATAAAGAACGTCGAAAACGGAGACCGTACGCAAAAGTTACGAATTTTTAAAGTTGAGTGTGCAATTTGCGAAGCCTGATAAGAACTTGGTGATGTGGCGCGTTGTGGGTCGTCCATCGCTGAGCAAAGGATGCTTCGGATTTGGAAACGCCTCCCTTCGATACGCCCCGCGTCCGAGGTTGGTACGCCCAGCGTACCTTCGCGTTTGGCATCCATATCCGATGACTACGCCCCGCGTAGCCGAGGTCTACGCCTAGCGTAACCGAGGCTGCTGAGGCTATAAATAGATGCGAGGGTCTCCGCATTTTTCACACCATTTCTCATTCTCTCTCTAAAATCTTTCTCTCTCTAGGGTTTTGAACCCTCCCTAAGGTTTAGGTGAACCCCTAGCACCCGAGGGAACCCCCGAGGCTCCCGGAGTCCTGAGAAAAAAAGGGTTTGTCGGTTTCGGAAACGCTGCCCCGAGCAAAGCCCGGTTTTCTTTAAAATCCGCTGTAAGTGAGCTACGCTTACACAATTTTTAATATAGCTTCCAAATGATTATAGTAATGTTATTAGGTCCTTAAAATAACTATTTGGGCTATTATTATGAGTTATATTTAGTGTTATTTAACGCTTATATAATAATAATAATAGTCAGACTATTAATTTGTCGCGATTATCGTTAGACTAAACCCTAGTGGTATTGATACTAGGTTTTATCGAAGGACATTGTTTTGGGAGTATCGAAGCACTGTCCGAGTGCTGAGTCACCACCTTTCAGGTGAGTGCATAGTTACTTTCATCTTACACATAGATATGAAGTATTTTATATAAATTACATGCTATGTGTGCATATTATCTGAATACTTGCTGTCTATGCTAGATGAACGATTTTATACACGTTTTAAACTGTATATGTATTTTATATCTACGAAAATGTTGGGATAAAACACGGGTAGATATAATAGATGGAATATGAGTTGGACGATGAGTTGAGAGGTGTTATAGACCACGAGGTGAAGGTGAGAGGTGAACGATGTGAGAAGCCTTTTCCCAAACGATGGCCCCGTCATTCAGCAGAGTATGGATGACAACCACGGACTATTCTAGACAGTCCAGTGGAACACTAGCAGGCTCGCAACCTGTAGGTGTTGTGAACGATGTGTTCACTCGGTGTACTCTAAACCTTGGTGATCATGCATACTTGGTGCCAAAACCCTGGCGACTATGCAGACTTAGTGCCTGTTGTATAAATTCTGGCGACTATGCAGACTTAGTGCCTAAACCCCGGTAACGATGGACTTCGTGCCGATTCCTTATGATGATCCTTAGGAATGTATGAACATGGAATGGTTGATTCTTAGGGTAGATCCTTAAGAATAAAGAAGATAATGGGGATGGGTAATTGGGTTAACTGTTTGATGATTAAACATAATAATTATATTATTGTGGGTTGAAAACCCTATGTACTCACCAGGTTTCCCAACCTGACCCACTCAGTTTATTTATATCACAGGTGTTGATACGAAGTCACATTACACTGAGAGATTAAAGAGATGTAGATCACTAGTGTAAATAAATGTAAGTTATGTTTATGCTTATGTTCCTGTATTGACGATGACATCCCAAACGTTTTAAAATGAATAAAATACGTTTCTTCGAAAATGTTTTGATAACGTATTTATTGTATTTTTCTGGGAACAAATTCCGCAACATTTTTATGAAAAGAAGTACTCTGATTTTTATAAAACATAAACAAAATCAGTCTTTTTCTAACTATGAAAATGGGGATGTCACACAAATTCCGCAACATATTTCTTTAAAATGGATACTCTGATTTTTAATTAAACATAAATAAAATTTTTAAAATGAACGTAAATTTTGAGATCTCACACCATCAGAAGTCTTTCATCATCAAAAACCGAAATGAAAACATTCCCCATCGGATAATCAAAAACAGAAATCGAATTCAGAATTAAACTAGATGTCACAATCTAAAAGGAAGATGTAATAGGAACAGAAATCTCAATCAGAAGGACATAACTGTACATTGGCAATCAGAATTAGATTTCGGAATTAATCCATAAAAAACGAAACCGAAATCGGAATCTATTGATTTCAGAATTTTGATTTCGAAAATCTCAAAGCTTCGGAATCGGTATTGGTAAATCGAAATCAAAACTAATTTTGAATCGGAACTGCAATTATTTCACGATCGATTTATTGGTTTTGTATTCAATATGGTATTCACATTTATCATTGAAATCGGTAATATCAAAGACTCATAAATCAGAACTTCTATATGAAGTTGATTGGAATTACGAAGGCAATCTGATTCTTGCTCACTGATTTTGAAATTGGAAGTATTTGCAATCGAAATTAGAATTTGATTTCGATATTAAGAAATCAGAAGTCTCGTATTCAGAAATCGCATCGGAACTGTTGTGGATCAGAATTTGATTATCAATTTTTTTAATTGTTTCTATTTTGACTTTGTCAAAGTCAAAGAAACGTTTTCATCAGATTAAATAGAAGATGACAATTTTACAATTCCCATCCCTATACTTTGAGCAACTTAGCAGATTCAACCCGGATTCCCTGTTCTTTACAATTCAGCGAGTTTTATCCATTTTTTACCCTTTCTACCCAAAATATTTTTATTTCTTATATTTTTCTTGGTCTAATTCTTTCCAAACCCTTCAAATATTTGTTTCTTATTCTTTTCTTTTTGTCTAAACCTCACAATCCCGAAAATCCAAAAAGAATTTATTTCATCATTTGTTCAAATCTGATGGGTTTTGAAGATACATATTAGCGAGCTTGCTCTTTATGATAGAGTAGAGATCCATATAAGAAAACTTGCTCTTTGTGATAGAGTAGGTTGCTAGAGATCCGTATTAGCGAACTTGGTCTTTGTGATAGATTAGGTTGTTGGTGATTCTTCTTAACTTTCAAGATTCGCTCCTTAGTATTTGTTGAAGATTCAAGAGGAATGATGATTGTTCAAGGGGGAGTTCGTATTTTCAGATCTTTGTGCCTTGAAGATGATATTTTTCAGATCTGATTTCTCTCTTTAAAGACCTCATGTTATGTTGAGTCTCACAATTTAGGGGAGAAATGCCAAGAAGATTGGAAATTGTGATCTTCATCAGTTTCAACATCCAGGGGATATTTTTTTGGATATTTGAGATATTGAAACTGATTTGGCATTTATGCTAATCATTGAAGACTTTTTATGGTTTTGTATTTTTGGTAAATGTTTTATTTTCCCTATATATAGTCATTAGCTGTGACAACCGTCAAATTCTGGTCAATTCAAAGTCAAATAAAGTCAACAAGTCAAACCGGTCAACCTAACTAACCCTTGTGTACTAGGGCTTACATTATGTATTTACTAAACAACTCGCTATTCTAATGAGAGATCATAAATCTAAAAGTACATACGTCTAGATCTCCTTAACCTAAAACGGTGGTAAGTGACGAGCCAAACCGATAAAACAATGTTGCATACTCATCGGGAGTGTGTAAGATCCTTAAACAAGGCTTAACAGGGTTTATGGACCTTGCATTGCGAAGCCAGACACTCAAAAAGGTCACAAATGAAACCTCTCTCAATCGTTTTCACTCTATCTCTCTCTATTTAGAAATCTCTCCAAGAATGTCAAATCTCTCCCAAATCTCTCCAAGAATGTGAGGTCTCTCCCAAATATCTCTTTGTATGAGAAATCTCTCCAAGAATGTCAAGTTTCTCCCAAATCTCTCCAAGAATGTGAAATCTCTCCCAAAAGTTTTCGTAACTTTTTGAAGTCATTCGGGTCATTCCGACCCTTAACCGAGTCAAAAACGGCTTAAAACGAGGCAAAAATGGACAAAAAGGGCTTAAGGACCCGAAACCCCTCTTAAGGACCCGAAACCCCTCTTAGGGCTGAAAGTCCTCTTAGGGACTGAACCCTTTTGAGCCAAAGGCTGCTGACCCGAACCCAAAGGGTCCTCTCGGGCCCGAACCTCGCATTCACACCCGAACCCGAAGGCTCCTGGAACCGAACCCGAAGGTACTGTTCACTCCGGTCCAGTTCGCTTCTGATGACTTCGGACCGAGCCCTTCGCTTCCTTGTTGCCTCGCCTCGCATCGAACCTAGCCTCAGGAGGACCGAACCTCCGACCCCTTTTCGAGAAGCCTCGCTGGAAGTGCTTTTCTTCCCGGTTTTCGACTACGACTTCATTTTAGCTTCGTTTTTAATTGTTTTAATGCGGGATTTTCACCCAAAACTTTATTTTAACATATAAGGACCCATAATTATTCAATTATCACGTTTTTAAGGATAAAACCTTATCCAAAAGAGTGGGTGAAGTACAAGAGGTGGAGTGTTGACTTTCCTCTATTTTATGACACAAGCAACCACCATACCTACTCCATGACTAACCCACACTCCTCCCCACCATACCTTGTCACTTACTTGTCCTTTTTACCTCACTCACAAGCCATCCCCACGTTTTTGAGAGCTGGACACTCAACCTCTCTCCTCATTTCTTTCACTTGCTTTCATTTCACCAAAAATACAACACAACTTTTCTCTCAAACTTTTTCTCTCTATTTCAAGACTCCAAGGCTGATTTTCAAGCATTATTCTTCTCTTGGTAAGTATAATTCATCCTCCTTGTGATTATTACACTTGATTCTACTCAAATCATTGATTGCTTACACAAATATCGTCATATTTGTTGTTAGCTCCTCAAATCTTCAAGCATCTCCCAAGTGTTCTTGAGTTGAAAACTTCTTTTCTCCATCATCCATCTTCTGAAATCACTCAAGGTGAGTTCATACCCCTACATTTTCATGTTTTCTCAAGTTTTTAGGGGGGGAATACAAGTTAAAACACCAAGAACATAACTAAACTTTTCTAACAGCCTTCATCAGAAAAGTTCAACTCCATTCACGGACTGTTTTGGACAACTTAAACATTTTGGTTTTCAAAACTGTTTTAGGTGCAAGTAGTTCCACTTCTTAGCTTTAAAATGACTACTTGCACATCTCCATAAGATTTTTCTACAATTTATGGTGATTTTTACAAAACTGCCTATCATTTCAAACATCAATCCGGACCAGTCTATGATTATGGACTTTTTAACACAAGTAAGAGTTCATTAAAATTTATAATAAAAATGATGAACAAACTAGACTCATTTTCCAAACTCTCAGAATTTACGGATTCTGATTTGCACCTTTAGTTATTTTTCTATGAATTTTCTAAAAACAGAATAGAAATGGAAATACTAGAAAAATGTTTTCAATTTCATATACACCTTGTAACTTGTTGAGCAAGGTGTGTACCTTCATGTGATGATATGTTATTACCGTATATGTCATCTTGTCTTATTATATAGACATACATCAAAAAACAAATGGATTCTTACCTCCATAAGTAAGGTAAATATATAAATGATATTACAAGGCTATATCCATTAAAATACCAACATTGGTAAACTATGACAAGTAAGGCTTATGCTCACTACCCAAACAAATATTTAATAAACTATAATAGGTATAGTTTAGGGTTCTTTTACATAACAAACACATTATTAAAGGTATTACACATACAAAAGAGTTATTACCACTATGAATAATTAAGATAAACTATAATAAGTATAGTTAAGCCATTATACTCTCACAAACGAACACACTAGTTATAATCGGTATAGTTATGGCATATATATATATATATATATATATATATATATATATATATATATATATATATATATATATTACAAACAAAGTGATAAACTATAATAGGTATAGTTTATGTTTCATCTACACTACGAACTTAATTACAAGAAAGGAATTCACCATCACCACCACTTTTGATAAGCTATAATATGCATAGTTCATGTTCACTACCACTATCACTATTTGATGAACTATGATATGTATAGGTTATATTCACCATCACCACCGCTTTTGATAAGCTATAATATGCATAGTTCATGTTCACTACCACTATCACTATTTGATGAACTATGATATGTATAGGTTATATTCACCATCACCACCACTTTTGATAAGCTATAATATGCATAGTTCATGTTCACTACCACTATCACTATTTGATGAACTATGATATGTATAGGTTATATTCACCATCACCACCACTTTTGGTAAACTATAATATGCATAGTACATGTTCACTAGTCACTATCACTATCCGATGAACTATGATATGTATAGTTTATGTTCACAGCCACTATTACTATTTCGTACACTATACTAGGGTTTGGTTCCGGTTTATGGATTTAAGTCCACATTCAATTTCGCATTGTTAGTTTTCAGCTATAATTTCTAAGTGTATATGCTAGAGTTATATAAAACTTAGTCGTGATTGGCTTAGAATTGGTGGTTCCGCCTTATTTCCTGTTCCTCGTTTGGTTGTGGGCCTAGGGCAGACCCATTACATTCGATGTTTTATCTAACTTTAATTTTATATAACTTATATACACAAGGAAATTATAGAAGGACTCTATAGGGAATTCTAGGATGCACTATTTCATAACATAGAAACTTACATTTCACATTTTGAGGAAAAGTACCGGGTTTTCATATAAATGGGGTACATTCCAAAGTACTGGGTTTTCATATAAATGGGGTACATTCCAAAGTACCGGGTTCACATAGAATAGATATTATGATTTTAAAACTATATTTCATCTAGAATTGTAAGACTTCAACCATAATCGCTTAGCGTATATGCTTGAGTCATATAAGAATTTAGTCTTGATTGGCTTAGAATTGGTGGGGCCCGCCTCATCTCCTGTTCCTCGTTGGGTTGTGGACCTAGGGCAGACCCACTATATTCAACGTTTTATCTAACTTAAATCTTGTATAACTTATATACGCTAGACGATTATATGGGAATGTACGAGTCATTTTAGGGTTCATTAACGCATCATATAGAAATATTCTGTTCATACTTAACTAAGAAAATATTGGATTTTCTGGAAATCAAACTCTATCGATTTTACAAGGAAAACGGTTTCTAATTCAAACAAAACTCTTATGAACTGACCAACTTAATTGTTGACACTTTTTCAAAACTACTTGTATTATCAGGAAATTAGTGAAAAAGGAAAAACTTCAGCGCTTCGAGGATGGGACGTTAAACCGTCAACAATTTACTTTTGTCATCATAATGTAATTGATTTCGAAACATGTAAACATATACTTTGGTGTAACTTTTTCAATTATATTTATGATGGTTGTATTTACTTTGAGCACTATTATACACGTTGTTGTGATACTGTACATGAAGTCCTCCACCCCCGGACGTTTCCGCCATCCTTGGTTTGGGGGTGTGACAGATTGGTATCAGAGCATTGTTTATAGTGAACTCAGTATATCAAACCACATAAGGTATACAAACTATAAATACATTGGGACTGAAAGTCTCTGATTTAAAGTTTTCAAGGCAACTATACTTTTAGAAACAAATAATTTCTCGGTAAAAGTAGGAGCATGTGCACACACACTAGGGTCAGTATCATGGTGGGATGGGACAAAAGTGGGGATTATTGAACAATACGAGTAGGCTTGGGGATGTATAGTCAGGTCTGGGAGTGACATATCCTGATCAACTATGTCTCACCCAGAAGTGATTAGCATATGCCCAGGAATGGTCGTAGGTGTTGCAACAAGTATAAAAACTTACCAACACTACCACAATGAAATACCATAGGGGTATTTGGTGTTATTATAATTACTTTTTTGAGAACTAAATAGATTTTTATCAATAGGTCAATAATTGCCTAGTGGATACATTAAAATTATATGTATCCAGGACGTCATAGACTTAGAATCTGTGGATCTTTGCTTTACTTCCTGTTCTCGTTGGATTGGGGATTTAGAGTTAGGATAGCTTATTCGAAGGTCTATCCTGTCCCAAATACATATGACTAGTATGCACTAAACAAGGTATTGAAGTACCTGATAAAGATCATCTTAAAATTATCTAATCAGTACGTCTACTTAGTTATTCCTTATATTTCCATTTCTCGCAAAGATATCATGGCTGGATTCCATCCCCACGACGACCCGTACTACCCCAACCACGACAAAGCTAGATGGTCCGGAGAGGAGCCAGAGAATGATTACCCAATCCATGTGGATGGTCACCAAGCTGAAGACTTTGCTGACGGTTCTGACTCCGAACCTGAAGTGGAGAATCTACCCCCGATGACCCTTGTTCCGAATCCTAACCCTCGTCCGGTTTTTCAAGGCCCGACGCCTCCTTGGGTAGAGTGCTTGGAAACCTGGAGCGAAGAGCAAGACCAACCTAGGCTGTTTAATGGAGACATTCGAATCCTTTAGAATCCGGAGACTACATTATTCAAGGGAGCCGTAGCATTGTCCAAAAAATTTTCTTACGTTAATGAGATGTAGACCTATTTTCCTCGAACCCTATACACTAAATTATAATAAATAAATTGGCTCGCATTAAAATTCATTGGGATCTTTCCACGTATTTTATAACCCTGTATTACAAACAATTTACATATGGTAACTCCAAGAAATTCTTAATGTATGCCAAGTGATTTTAGGAGGGGATCAGGCACAAAACAAATCACAAGTTGCATTTGAGTCACTACCATTAAATTCATTCATAGGGGCTTTGTTATGAATTACATACAAAATACTTTTAAGTCAGAACATAATACAGAAAAGTCTGGCTTGATAACATCCGACTTGTCACTACTATTAGAAACTTATCATCTGTTCGTCTCTACCAACTTATGATAGGACTATGCTGCCAAAGAAAAAGTCCAGACCTTCTAGCAGCAAAACACCAACACCACCTCCACCACTACGTCCGCAGTTTGATCCCATAATGTTTCAAGCTGCCATAACAGCAGCCGTAGCAGCTGCAATGTCACAAATTGGTACAAATGGTACTGGTGGTGCGGGATCTGGAGTCATATTAAAACTATATTTCATCTAGAATTGTTAGACTTCAACCATAATCGCTGTGCGTATATGCTTGAGTCATATAAGAATTTAGTCTTGATTGGCTTAGAATAGGTGGGGCCCGCCTCATCTCCTGTTCCTCGTTGGGTTGTGGACCTAGGGCAGACCCACTATATTCAACGTTTTATCTAACTTAAATCTTGTATAACTTATATACGCTAGACGATTATATGGGAATGTACGAGTCATTTTAGGGTTCATTAACGCATCATATAGAAATATTCTGTTCATACTTAACTAAGAAAATATTGGATTTTCTGGAAATCAAACTCTATTGATTTTACAAGGAAAACGGTTTCTACTTCAAACAAAACTCTTATGAACTCACCAACTTAATTGTTGACACTTTTTCAAAACTACTTGTATTCTCAGGAATTCAGTGAAAAAGGAAAAACTTCAGCGCTTCGAGGATGGGGCGTTAAACCGTCAACAATTTACTTTTGTCATCATAATGTAATTGATTTCGAAACATGTAAACATATACTTTGGTGTAACTTTTTCAATTATATTTATGATTGTTGTATTTACTTTGAGCACTATTATACACGTTTTTGTGATACTGTACATGAAGTCCTCCACCCCCGGACGTTTCCACCATCCTTGGTTTGGGGGTGTGACATTTGCTTAGCTTGTTAGGTAAGCTTTTTCCTCAAAAAGTTTTTTGTATGTCCGATTTACAAATCAATGATATACAAAAACTTTGACAGATTACTTGCAACTTTATGGTGATTGATTCATGATTGTTCTTCAGATTCCGCACTCGTCATCTCGTTTTTCGACCTAAAAGATTTCTGAAGGAAAAATATGTAAATTTATTAAAAGAAATCATTCTCAAAATTAAATATAAAACTTTATTTCAATCTAATTCTTCAAGGTCTATTTTTTTAAAAGTTTTGGTTACAAAACTATGATTTTCCATCTTTTCATGTCTTTCTTCTTAAATTCAGGTTTTATGGCATACTATGGTCCCTTTGATGTAATTTGTGTGGTGGAAGAGATAAAGTTTGCAACTTTATGATTTCTCTATGTCCCAAGATCATTATATCTCATAGATCTAGGAATTGGTGGTGATTTGGGAACTTTGCTTGAAGTTTAGGTTTTATTGCATCTTTTGACCTAAATATGGGAAAGGGCATGCATGGGTTATGCATGTCCATAAATTTTATATTGTCAGGGTTCATTAGGGTCCCTAAAGTGCTTCTGGAAGTTTTGGATTGAAGATTTCATGGATTAAGTGCTTAATGGTCTTGACACATGCATTAATTTTCCTTTTTGGACTTTAGAAATTAGATCTACACTTAAAGGGATGTCTTAAGGGATAAAGTTGGAAACTTTATCCATTAATACCTTGGAAGGGACCATATCTGAGCTTTGGAGCTCTTGAAATCTGAAGAAAATGGATTAAACTCGTTTGAGCTGTTCATACCAATCCCCACGACATGGACTTAAGCTGCCACGCCGTAGCGATTGGGGAATCATCGACTGTTTTGTGCCCACGACGTGGCTAAGGAAGGCCATGACGTGGAGGGTTGTTGTTGGAAATTTTGACCTTAGATTTGACTATTAACTTTAAGTGTTGACTTTTGACTCATTGAGTTTTAGTCAAAATTCTAGTTTTGAAAGATGGCCTAAGAGTTTATCTTGTGTGGTGATCTAGGTGGCGTTTAGCACCTATTTCCGGATTGTGTGTGCCATTGACATTTGAGTTCATTAGGGAGGTGAGTCTTCTCACTATACTCACGAGTCGAAAGTACCAATGATGGCCCAGTGGTGTAATATCCCAAAAATCATGATAAATTTTTTCATTTTTTAGAAACCATTTTCATAGACCATACGTCATACAAAACATTGTTTCCAAATTGTAGTCATAAAATTAGAGTATCAAAACATCTCTCAAATCATAAAATCCATATGATGATGTGTACAATCAAGAATTTGCCTCCCCCCGGATCATCTAAAGTACCTGAAATATTGAAATCCATAACTGTAATCCAAAGCTTGGTGAGGTCCCCTAAAATACTCCACACACAAGTACAATACGTGCATGTAGGGTTTGTTGTCCCATGGCCTTGATATTGCGATATTTATACACATTTTTAGGCATTATTTTAATACATTTAAGCTATATTTTAGTTAATTGCAAATATATTTGGTACTTATAATGTTTAAATTGTATTTTCCAGCCAAAAATGGACATTCTCGAAAAAAGGACTGAAACCGACAAAAGTTGGATACTTGGAGGACTGGAGATGGAAAAGATACAAAAAGGATGTTGCTAGACATCTTGACCCTTGTTAGTATTTTGGGCATATCTCATGACTCGTAACTTCAATCAACGGGAGTAAAGAAGTTTTAGAAACTAGACAAAATTACGGACAACTTTCATTTTTGTGCCAAATGCGAATTTCCAAGTCTTACGACGTGAGCCCTCATACCTCACGACGTGATGAATAAAAAAATCTTCGAATGTTCCCCATATTGGTCTACGATTTCGTGTCCGACAAGGAATCCCACCTCCATGACGTTGCACCTATTTCCCATGTCGTGGTGGCAGTATTTGGGAAAGTATATATATCCGGACATTAGGTCATTTTCAGAGGTTAGAGGCTAGAGGGTTGCGACTATTTACAATAAATAACCCTTCCAAGAACCCTTCGGGAGGCAGGAGAAGATTGGAGATCAAGAAATTATGAGTTTGGAGCAAGAATTCACATAGATATTTCGGTTTGCTTTAGTCTTAATCATGTTTAGCTTAGTTTTCCTTGTGTTTATGCATTTTTTGCTTTAATCATGGGCTAATAACCCTTACCTTCGTTTAGATTAGATGAAATCCTAATTACTATGTGTTGATTTCATAATTGATGGATCTGCGAAGTTAGTCTTTGCTTTAAATATTGTTTGATAAATCTAAACGTAGCTTTTTAAAGTTTCTATCTTTATCGCCTTGCCTCAAGTTTTGTGTAGTTAAACTGCAATTGATTGCATGAACTTGGTTTACCTGGTTGTTTTTTACCATTAAATTTCTATAGCTAGAGATTGACCAAATCCTAGTATTGGTGATAAGTTAGTTGCTTAACTGTGTTAGAGAGCAGTATTTGACCATAATATTTGCTTGATTACTAGACTTGACCATAAAATAGTAGTCCATATATTTTATCATTTGGAGTCCAAATTATATTTAAATTTAATTTAGTTTGCTTATCTTGCATGATCGTTGGGGTTAAACTTATTTAATTGACTTATGCTAGTTGTCAATCCCGCAAATTCAGGCTAGTCATTAAGATACAGTAAGCGTTAAAAATGACTTTTGATAGAAGGATTATTTAGGATAAATAATCTTAATCAAATTCATAGTATATGTGACAAGGATTTTGTGCATATAAGAATGTTGAAATCCGACTTCGTATGAAGAAATTATGTTTCTTCGAAGTTTCGCGATCAAACCAGCACGACTATGGATGCCGTAAATAGTAATTAGAGATAGATTGCTTATTAGCCTATGTGATCTAAACGAAAGTCATAGTAGTCATAAAACCAAGAGCGTGTATGTAGAGAATGCTCAAATCTGGCTTCATAAGAGGAAGTTATGATTTTTCTAATACTTCATTGTAATAATGTTAGCACAAAAACCGAAATTGAAATTGGTCGATTGTTAGGAAAAACAATTTAAATGAGAGTTGATGATCTCGCCCATACCTATTTGTTGATATAAATACAGTTGAGAACGGATATTATATGAGAGAGTTATGAATTTTTAATGACTTTAACAGTCTAATCATGTTAAAAATATAACTTTAAAAAATAAAGTCACTATTAGCCGACAAAGTCTAAATGAAAGTTGTAGATCTCGTTGATGACTACGTGTGGATATAAAGAATGGAAAAAACGGAACTCGTGTGAAAAAGATACACAATTTTGAAAATCTAAAAGTCCGCACGCATGCGCACATCACACATAGCTTGCACCCGAATTCAGACATGTAGCCCCACCCAGATCAGGACATGTGTCAGCCAACCAGTTGACCAACATCATCATAGTGTGTGGCGTGAAAGCCCTGTGCGCGGCGTGCATGTATATTTTCCTTTTATAAATAGCATTCCATATGCAGCCCCTTTCCCTCATCCTTTCAAGTCTCTCTCTCTCTCTCTTTCTCTCTCTCTCTCTCTCTCTCTCTATATATATATATATATATATATATATATATAT
Source organism: Lactuca serriola (assembly GCF_051521515.1). NCBI lineage: Eukaryota > Viridiplantae > Streptophyta > Magnoliopsida > Asterales > Asteraceae > Lactuca > Lactuca serriola. Next base: position 62,789,801 of record NC_136416.1, on the reverse strand, counting down.
ATATATATATATATATATATATATCGAATTCTCTCTTTCTTTTCTAGTTTTTAGTATTCTAGAGTAGCCATGCAACCCATGACAGCCCGACATCTAGTAGCTAGCAGGACAGAGTTCTGCCAGCGCGATTTCCAGACTTTTGTCAAGAAAATCTATTTAAGTTAAGCTACACTCTATCTCTTTTAGTGTAACTTATATTTATTGTCACAAGTTGTTATTATAAACCTATAAATAAGATTTATCAGTGATTCCAAGTCATTATATTGATTGATGTCTTACATGAGAGGTTTCTAGAATGGTCACGTTGGCTTAGTTGTTGGATTTCAGAAAGACAATACGCCGAAATGATCCTGCCTCCCAACTGTCATGTATGGCTAATCGTTACTAGATAGATCTTGATGTAGACATTGAGATTAGTGAGGAATCTAGACTATAATTATTATAGTCACCATGATTACGAAACTAGACTAAGGCTTAGTAATTTATGCATCTAGGTCTTTTCAAAGTATGAAGTGAAGCGCTGCCAAAATTGCCAGTCACCCATCTTTGTCAGATGAGTGGATAGTTACCTTAATCTTATATATATATATATATATATATATATATATATATATATATATATATATATATATATATATGAAGTATTTAGATAATTACATGCTTTATGTGCTTATTATCTTTGTCGAAAATGTTATGTGTTAAATAAAATATTATGAGATTATATTTAATTGATTTAATCATATAAGTATTATACAATTATAAATATGTATTAGGTAGTAATAGGTGATGGTAGATAGGAGATGATAGATATGTGATGATAGATGGGTAATGATAAATTGGAAATAATAAGATATGACTAGGAGATGCCCTGACCATGACTTGCGATGTTATGATGTAGTCATCTACCAAAGTATAGATGGTGACCATGGACTAATCTAAATAGTACATTGGAAACACCGACAGGCTCATAACCTGTAGGTAACGAATTACGAGTTTAGGAGATGTAGTAACTACGTATTCATGCGATGATACTGTAAACCCTTTACTGACACATATTGGAGGAAAATCCCCGAAATGATATTGTCTAAGCGATGATTCTTAGGAAATGTCCTTAGCAATAAACATATAAGGAAATGTTATGTATGCAATGAAAAATAAAGGCAATGTAGGTTTAAAATCTATGTATCTTACCAGGTTTCCCAACCTGACCTACTCAGTTTATTTGTATCACAGGTATCAATGCGACAATACATTACACTGGGAGATTAAAGGAGATGTAGATCATTAGTGTAAATTAATGTAAGGTCTGTTTATGCTTATGTTATGTATTAGTTATAACATCCTGAGATTTCATAATATTAATGAAAAACATTTCTTTGGAAATACTTTATGGGACCAAATTCTACAGTTCATAAATAAACTCTGTTTTTAAAGCATAAACAAAAAGATTTAAAATGGCCATCAATTTAGGGATGTCACAGTTGGTATCAAAGCATTAGTTTAAGCGAACTAGGAATATTTACGATTTCTAGATTTAAACTTAGAATGCTAAGCGATGATTATGAGATGTATGTCTATTATATTTTAAGTAGTACACCTGAATTGACACAAGCCCTAGCTTACTTTAGGATAAGATGCCTAAATTTCTTATATGCGTTAAATGATTTATGCTGAAACATTTTGTATCTATAAGATGCCTTAGGTTACCTAAATTGCTATTACTTGATTATATTTAAGGTCTTTTCTGACCTAGAATTAGGAAGTTTTATGTGTTTAGGTTTCTAAGCGTTTAGTTATGGTATTACATCTGGCATATAACTTTTCGAAGTATTAAGGAGGAATACACATCTAAGCCTTCTCTATCTATATTTTTGTCCCGATACACTGAACACATGCTTCAATGAACAAATCGTCATGATAAGGACTCGTAGCGGACTGAGCAAATGGAGAAAATAAGAAGGCTTACGATAGTGAATGATACTTATAGAAAGATATTGTAAGAGTGGTATCGTGACTTTAGAATACGTCTAATAAATAATACATTTGGTATGGGAGACGTACACTTTCGATTGGCAGAAAGATATAATTTTTGCTATAATCCCTGAAGTTGTACCATCGTCTGCGTTTCCATAATCAACAAAGTTGAAGAAAAATTGCTATTAAAGATATGCATGGAAGATATGCTAGTAGAGTCTAGGGAAACTCGTTATATATGCTTGTTTGGACACATTCGTATGTGTTAAATTGTTTTCTGAATTTAGGAATAGTAACTTGGGAACTGCGAGGCAATTCTCAGGACAAGTATGAGTAGGTGTGAAAGGTTGTAGAGGTCTATACTACCAGATGCACAGGACTCACACTTGGATCAGGAGGAGTCATAAGGTTACCAAGGCACTATAAAGGAACTCGTTTTGTTCATGTCCGTCGTTACCATCATTTCAGTAATGACTAAGAAGATGAATGTTATTCTGACCCTAGAGGTTATGATAAATCGAGTCCGACTAAGATAATCTACGAAGTAAGTTCGACATAGTGTCTAACTCTATATTAAAGGAAAAAAATAATCGAAGTGATCAATAGAAGAATTGCGGTCGCTGTTAAAGACTAAGAAGCTCATAGCCAAAAAAATGCTACCTGCTATAACGTGATTACGTCACATTAGAACACGAAGGAAGGTATACTCCATGTCAAAGTCTAACTCATGGAGACCTAAGTCTAGCCATTGCATCATGCGATGGAAGGTCATTAGAGCATGAACATTCAGTTTGTTACAAGAATCATAGTAAAGACCTTATTATAGGATGGGTCTAATCAAGAAGGAGCAACAGTCTCCGATGAAGATCTAATTTAGAACAAAGAGCAGATGCAAGATTGAGCACCGTTAGCAGTCAAGAAGTTTATGAGTTGGAAACTCATTAGAAAAGACATAAGAGTTATGTTTATTAACTAGGATGGAAAGATAGTATACAAAGTCATTATACAAGCCCTATTTTGTTGATGATTCTAAGACGTAATCATCCTAAGCAAATATCCCCTTCACTTGGGTGGATCTTCTGGACCCTTTGTAAGTCCTCAAGTTTCTATATTTTCATATATTTCTTCTTAGATTTAGGTTTTCTGCATACTACCGTCCCTTTTATGTGATTTGTGTGGTGGAAGAGATAAAGTTTTCAACTTTATTGTTTCTCTACGCCCCAAGAGAATTATATCTCATAGATCTCGGAAATGGTGGTGACTTGGGAACTTTGCTAGAAGTTTAGGTTTTATTGCATCTTTTGACCTAAATATGGGAAAGGACATGCATGGGTTATGCATGTCCATAAATTTTACATTTTTGGGTTTCCTTAGGGTCCCTAAAGTGCTTCTGGAAGTTTTGGATTGAAGATTTCATGGATTAAGTGCTTAATGGTCTTGACACATGCATTAATTTTCCTTTTTGGACTTTAGAAATTAGATCTACACTTAAAGGGATGTCTTAAGGGATAAAGTTGGAAACTTTATCCATTAATACCTTGGAAAGGACCAGATCTGAGCTTTGGAGCTCTTGAAATCGAAAGAAAATAGATAACGCTCATTTGAGCTTTTTAGACCAGTCCCCACAACGTGGCCTTAGACTGCCATAAGAGTTTATCTTGTTTGGTGATCTAGGTGGCTTTTAGCACCTATTTCCTGATTGTGTGAGTCGTTGACATTTGACTTCATTAGCGAGGTGAGTCTTTTCACTATACTTGTGGGTCGAAGGCACCAATTCCAGCCCACTGGATTATGCTATTTGTCTTTGTGACTCTTACATATTATATTGGGTTGGGCACATTATTTATGTTGGGTTGGGAGTATTTTTATGTTGGGCTGGGCCTATTATTTATGATGGGTTGGGCCCATTTGTATGTTGGGATAGGCCCGTTATTTATGATGGGCTGGGTCATTTGTATATTGGATTAGGCCCATTATTTATGTTGAGTTGGGCCCATTTGTATGTTGGGTTGGGCCCATTATGTATGTTGGGTTGGGCCCATTTATATGTTAAGTTAGGCCTATTATTTGGTATGTGGTAATTTGTGGAACTCACTAAGCTTTGTGCTTACGGCTTTGTGGTTTAACATTTTCTGGTACTTCCAGTTCGAGATGGAAGAATCCGACATGATCGCACAACATCCCCATGATTTCCGCATCGATGATCATTTTACTATGATGTTTTGATACATTTGTTTTATGTTGTTTTTTGGGACACATGATGTATGGTTTTGACAATTTTAAAAATTAAAAATTTTATCACTAGTTTTGGGATGTTACATTTTCTTCAAATATTTCAACACCCGCTTTACTGTTTGTCAATCATGAGTACTAGGATTGCTAGCAAACCTACTTCGCCTCCCTACTGCAAAAGCAATATCGGTCCTTGTATTGGTCATCACATACATCAAACAACCTATGACATTTTAGTATTGAAGCTGTGAAATCTCTTAAACAGTATTAGGCATAAGCATCATACTTTGATCAAAAAGAGTACTCATAGGAGAACAGTCAAAACAATTAAATTTTATTAGTACTTTCTCAACGTAGTGAGATTGAGAAATAGAAATTCCCTGATGTTCACGCTTGATTCTTATTATAAGAATCACATCAACCTTCCCCATATCCTTCTTGGAGAACTGAGTGATAAGAAATATTTGGTCATATCAACCTGACTCTGATCAGTACCAAAATTTAACATATCATCCTCAAATAAACATATGATCACTCCTTTACCATAAACATCAAAGTTACTATATACACACTTGCTTGATTGATTTAATTTAAAACCATTACTCAATTCAACATTATCAAACCTTTGATGCCATTGTTTAGGTGCTTGTTTCAACCCATACAATGACTTAACCAACTTGCATACTTTATGCTTATTTCCAAGCATAAAAACCCTCAGGTTGCTTCATGTACACCTCTTCATCTAAATCACCATTCAAGAATGTAGTTTTAACATCCATTTGGTGAATCACCAAATTGTGATTCGCTACAAAGGCAATCAACAATCTAACAGTAGAAATTTGAGCAACATTTGCATACGTATCAAAGTAATCAATGCTAGGTTTTTTTCTAAAACCTTGAATAACCAATCGAGCCTTAAACTTATCAATTAATCCATCAACTTTCACCTTCCTCTTGAAAATCCACTTGCAACCCAAAGGTTTGCACCAAGGAGGAAGATCAAATAAAACCAAAGTATTATTTCCCATGATGGAATCCATTTCATCATTTATATCTTCTTTCCAAAAGGCTACATCCTGAGATCTCATTTCTTCATCAAATGTTTTAGGATCTTCTTTAACACTAAAACAATATGAATATTGATTTGCAATTTCATCCCTAGATCCTTCAACTAGATAAAGCTGAAAATTAGATCCAAATGATTTAGTTTTTCTTTCCCTCTTGCTTCTTCAAAGCTCATGTGATTCCTCATAATTAGGCACAACTTCATCTTTCTTGTTAGTTCCACTAAAACTAGGGAGTATGTCCCTTGTTCTAGGTATAGATGAAAATCGATTTTCATCAAATATAACATCTCTTGATTCTATGACAGTATTTACTGAAAGATAATCATTGGGTTCTAAGAAGTCTATTCTTTCTTTTCGATATATCATTTTACTGAGGAGTATATGGAGCTGTAGTTTCATGAATGATTCCTATAGTTAGGAAATAACTAGGATCATAATACTCACCACGATCTATCAATAAGAAGTTTCTTGATTAAGTCATTTTGTTGCAACTCAACCTTAGTTTTATAAATTGTTAATTTATCATGGGCTTCATCCTTAGAATGTAATAAGTAAATTAAACATAGCAAAACTGAGAATAATCTTCAATAAAAGTAATTATGTATTTCTTATTACCTAAGGATAGAGTTGCATGAAAATAACATAAATCACTATGTATTAATTCAAACATAAGATAATTCCTTTTTATATTTGAAATTGTTGTCTAGCTATTTTAGTTAACATGCAACTTTTACACTTCTCTAAGTTAACATCAAAAGATGGAATTAAACCATTTTTATACATTTCAAGCATTCTTTTATGAGCATGCCAACGAGAAGATTCATCAATACTAGAACAAGCCATATATATATAGAATATGCAACATTATTATTTACATTGTAATTTAAACATACCACAAGTGAAATACCCAAATCCTACAAATGTACCATACTTTGATAAGATATACTTATTAGACTCATAAACTTCTTTATAACTACATTTATTTAATACACCACCGAACACTAAGTTCTTCCTAATCTTAGGAACATGAAATATATTACTAAAATGAAGACTTTTTCCAGAACTAAATAACAAAGACACAGAACCATGACCAACAACACATTGTTTATGATGGTCTCCCATATATAGCACAAAACCATCATTTACTACTTCTTACTCCTTAAACCAATTGTGATATTTACATACATGACTCGTCGCCCTCGAGTCAATCCACTAAGAATAAGCATCATCATGTACATAAAATGTTCTAGGAATTAGTGTTACATGATGTATAACACAAGTAGTATTTCTAGAAATAAAATTATGACCATGTCGTGGTTTTGGACCTTGATCCTTAGATCCTTGTCAAGAAGTGAAAATTCCAGATGTATTTGCACCATTCGTGTTCTTCCTCAACCGACAATCACATTTCTTGTGACCCGGTTTGTTGCAATTCCAACACATGAGTTTTTCCTTCTTGTTGGAACCTTTCTAGTTGTCATGTCTTTTTTTCCTTTTTCTAGACTTGTTGTTTTTCTGATTTTTTTTCATCTTCTACCATATTCACAGAAGATCCAGGAACTTATTTTTCCTTTCCTTTACCACTTTCTTGGACCTTAGTTCCTCCTCAATTTGTAAATGGATTCCAAGTTGAACTAGAGACAACTCTTCTTTTTGGTGTTTCAACTTGTGCTTGAAATCTTTCCAGGATGGGGTTAATTTTGTCAATAACACTAGAGACATAAATGGATTCATCCATTTTCGTCTTGTGTTGTTTAAATTGTCCTAGAATCCTTATGAGTTTGTTGTATTGTTCCATGATAGATCTCAAATCTACCATTTTGTTATTGATAAAATTACTAACAAGAAATTTCTTACTTGAGGAATCTTCTGCTATGTATTTGGATTAAAGGGCATCCCACAGATCTTTTGCAGATTCATAATTTTAATAGATGTCAAAGAGGGAGTCATACATACCATTCAAGATGTGACCACGATAGATGTAATCATTATTTTCCCACTTGGAACATTTTCTGGTGTGTTTTAGTGTTTCATTATCTTGGGCTTTTGGTGCTGGGGTACTCAAAACATGCACAACCTTTAAGGTTGTAAGAAGAAAGTTCATCTTCTTTGGCTAACGGCAAAAGTCGTTTCTTTTAAACTTATCAAATTTTCCAAACTTGGAACTCATGTCCCTGACTGATTCTGGCATTGTTATTCCTTCATAGAATTTATAGATTTCAATTATTAGAAAATTGTTAGAAATAAAGATTTTGGAATAACAATAAGGTGTTGTTTGTTTTTTTAGAAAAACCACTTATGACCACTTCTTGTCGTGCTACGCAACATTTGGCCTTTCACAGTTGTTTGCTTTTTGGAAAACTTCTAACTTAAAAACTATTGCGCGTGTGTTGCATGGTGCAACACTGGACCATCATATTCAAAACACTTCTCACTTACTTTAAGTTATATTATTCAACTTAGATTTGTTTTTTTTTTCAACAACATGTTTATTATTTTAATAATATTTGAAGAATATTATAAACAATTTGAGTATATTTTATATAATTTCAAAACCGTTTGGTAAAATTCATATAAATATTTTTTGTGTTATATTGTCTATAATTAAATATTAATAAATTATAAAGTTAATCATTAAAATTACCAAATTTTAACAAAAATGAACATGTTTTTAGCTAAACTAACAACTTTATTTGTTATTATTAGTTTGGCAACTTTATTTGTTATTATTTAGCAAATATTATGTTTAATTCTTTTATATAAACCTCTTTAAAAATCATATCGTCACAATGATATTTATATTAGATTTGCATAGATTAAACTAAATAAATTCTTTATTTAGATTTACTTTTAACCATTGTATAGTTTATTGCAACAGTCTGCAGAGGTTAAAAAATAAACAAACTTCTTATTACAGGCTGCAGCCGTTTGGTCCACGTATTCTACTGTAGAGGATTGCAGATGTGGTCCGCAGAATTCAACTGTTTTTACTTCGAAAAAACAAACAACACTTAATACTTAGATGTGACAACAGTCAATTTCGGGTCAAGTCAAAGTCAAACAAAGTCAGCGAGTCAAACCGGACGACTCAATTAACCCTTGTATATTAGGGTTCACACTATTCTAATGAGAAAACATCATTTGGAAAATTTGTATGTTTGAATTTCCTTAACCTTAATAGTGCTAAACGATGAACCAAGCGATAAAACACTATTGCACACTCATCGGGAGTGTGTAGGACACTAAAACAAGGCTTAACAGGGTCGACGGACCTTGCGTTGCGATGCCGAACACTCAAAAATGTCACAAATGAAACATCTCCCAAATCTCTCCAAGTATGTGAAATCTCTCCCAAATCTCTCTCCGTATGCGAAATCTCTCCAAGTATGTCAAATCTCTCCCAAATCTCTCCAAGAATATGGAATCTCTCCCAAATCTCTCTCCTTATGCGAAATCTCTCCAAGTATTTCAAATCTCTCTCAAAATTTCTCGTAACTTTTCGTAAACATTCAGATCATCTCGACCCTTAACCGAGTCAAAAATCGCTTAAAACGGGGTTAGAACAGGTAAAATACCCCCAAAAGACTCGAAACCCCCTTTATAGGGCCGAAGCCTCTTAGGGCCGAACCCTCTTGGACCGAAAGCACCTAAGAAGCGAAGCCCCTACTAAGAACCGAACACTGCTGAGCACCGAACCGAGAACATGACCCGAACCCAAAGGTCCCTTCGGACCGAACCTCCTCTCAGTCTATTTCGCTTCTCGCCTAGGTTCGCTTCAGACAAGCTCGCGTCTGACAGGTTCGCCTTTGGTTCCAGCCTTCTTAGGGCCGAACCCTCGCACCTTTGGTCCCATGCGAGAGGCTTAGCAGACTTCGCCTTTTCTTCCCGGTTTTCGACTAGTTTTACGTTTTAAGCTCGTTTTTCATCGTTTTAACGCGGGATTTTCACCCAAAACTTTATTTTAACAATTAAAACCCATAAAATCATTAATTCCCACGTTTTTAATACAAATATTATCCAAGAAATTAGTGGGTGAAGTACAAAAAGGTGGAGTGTTGACTTATCTTTGATTTATGACACAAGCAACCACCACACCCACTCCATGACTAACCCACACACCTCCCCACCATACCTTGTCATTTCCTTGTACTTTTTCCCTCTCTCACAAGTTATTCCCATGTTCTTAGAGCTGGACACTCATCCTCTCTCCTCATTCTCACTCACTTGCTCTCATTTCACCAAAGATCAAACTCAACTTTTCTCTCTAACTTTCTCCCTCAATTTCGGGATTCCAAGGCTGATCATCAAGCTTTCTTACACACTTGGTAAGTATAATTCATCCTCCTTGTGATAATTACACTTCATTCTACTCCAATCATAGATTGCTTACACAAATTTCATCACTTTGGTGTTAGATTCTCGAAAATCTTCTAGGCATCTTCAAGTGTTCTTGAGTTGAACACTTCCCATCTCCAACAATTATCTACTGAAACCATTTAAGATGAATTCATACCCCTATCTTTTCATGTTTTCTTAAGTTTTAAAGGGGGGGGGGGGAATACAAGTTAAATCAACAAGAACACAACTAAACTCTTCCAACAGCTTTCATCAGAAAAGTTGGACTCAATTCACGGACTATTTTGGGTAGCTTAAACATTTTGGTTTTCAAAACTGTACTAGGTGCAAGTAGTTCAAGTTCTAATGGAGAAACTAGACTCATTTTCCAAACTCTCAGAATTTACGGATTCTGATTTGGACCTTTGATGATTTTTCTACAAATTTTCTAAGAATAGTGATAGAAAATGTTATCTACAGAAAAATGCTATCAACTTCATTTCATCTTGTAACATGTTGAGCAAAGTGTATATCTTTATGCGATTATATGTTATTGTAGTATATGACCTTTTTGTCTTAGTATATAGACATACATCAGTTAACAAATGGATTTTGCTAGATAAAGCATAGAAATAACAATTTGTTATAATCAAAGTACATCCATTACATACAAACATTGGATAAATTATATTGAGTATAGTTTACATATATTACTACTACTACCCTTGTTTTGATAAACTATAATAGGTATAGTTTATGATACATTACATAATACATACATCTCAAAAGGGTACATTTATACAAAGAGGATTTTCATTACACCACACGTATTCCGTTAATGACTTTGTGAGACATTCACTTTACTTTACAAATAAGTCATGTATTGTAACCAGAGTCTCCTGGAGGGAGAGCGTGATAGTTGTGTATAGATCTACATTGGGTTTGACAAACCCACACCTGAGCTACATGCAACAGCTAGACCGGCAGGTCTGAGGTGACAAATGTCATAACATTTCTGACGCCTGAAGAACGTCGTTTCAGGCCAACTAGGTCATAGCATGGTTATAATAACTCACATTAAGTATTAACAAACATAGAATTTATGGGGATTTCATTGAAATAAAATGACTTTATGTCTATTTAAACTTGCATTGTTTTACTATAAATATGACAAATTATTTGTACATTCCAGTCCTTGGGTTTAAGACTACATTTACACATTAAGGAAAATATTGGATTTTCTGGAACGGACACTACTTTTACAAGAAAAGGTTTTCATAATTGCATACAAAAACTTATGAACTCACCAACCTTTGTGTTGACACCTTTTTCAAACAACTTGTATTCCCAGGAAATCACTAAACAGGTAACCAAGTGCTTTTGAGGATGGGACGTTAAGGCGTCAAACATTTTACATTTTTGTCAACATATTGTAATTGATTTGGAAACATGTAATTCATACAATGATGTAACTCTTTCAATTAAATATATGTTGGTTGTGTTTACTTTAATCACTATGGCAATTGTTGTTATGATACTACACATGAAGTCCTCCACCCCCAAATGTTTCCGTCATCCTTGGTTTGGGGGTGTGACATTAGATATTGCTTGGATCGTGATAAATTCACTTTCCAAAATCTGTAATTTGTCCCTTATAGCCTAGGGTACATGAATTCAGAAGTGGGATAATCGAAGAAATCTGATTTGAATTACAAGCATAATCAAAATCTTAAACACTGTGTAACGTCCTCAATTTTAAGGACAATTTTTTCATTTTTATTTATTCAAAATATGATTCTTACAAGACATTATTTCATTTTAATTATGAAGAGTGTCATAGCAAAAGTCTATAAAACTTTATTGATGGATGGATGCGGATACAATCATGCATGAGCCTTTCCACGGTCAGATGAACAACCTGCAAAGCCGTTATTCAATAACTGTAAGTTGAAGCTTAGAATTCCTTCAAAATATTCGATACACATAATGGCCTTCAGCTTATAGTTGGTCCTCCCCTTGGTCATCAGCTTATAGCTGGTCCGCTCTTCTATGACCTTTAGCTTAAAGCTAGTCTGCCCGAGTCTATTGGCCTTCAACCAAGGGTAGTCCGCCCTCACCTCCACACACATACACACACACACACATATATATATATATATCAACACACATAAGCAACATTGCATATAACAAGAAACTAACTATCCTAGTCTAATTGCCTAAGGGTATACTACAATCTAACTATATCCTAACATACAGTGGATACATACTTGAGTATACAATATAGTGAGAAGAACTCACCAAGACAGTCAATTCGGGGATGAACAGCTAACCGGACGATCCTACTAACGACACTGAGTCTATTAAGTATTAACCTATAATACTATAACTTATTAGATTATAATGGAAATCTAGTAAAGAATGTTAGATTTATAACTAATACCAATGAGTATTGATAGATCTATCAGATAGTATCATCCAGACAGGACAGTTGGGAGGCGGGATGTGACAACCGTCAATTTTCAGTCTAGTCAAAGTCAAATAAAGTCAACAAGTCAAACCGGTCAACCTAGCTAACCTTAGTATATTAGGGTTTACATTACATTACTATTATACAACTTGCTATTTTAATAAGAAGTTATCACTTGGAAAGTCCGTATGTTCCAAATTCTTAAACCCTAGTCAGGGTAAGTGATGAAACTACTTGGTAAAACATTATTCTATACCCCTCGGGGGCGTATAACATTCATAACAAGGAAAAAATGGGGTTTACAAACCTTGCGTAGCAAAGCTAAACATCCAAAAAGGTCACAAACAAGTCTCTCTCAAACCTCTCTCGCTCTATCTCTCTCTATCTCAAATCCCCCCCCCCCCCCCCCCAAATCTCTCCAAGTATGAGAAATGTCTCCAAAATCTCTCCAAGTATGTGAAATCTCTACCAAATCTCTCCAAGTATGAGAAATCTCTCCAAGTATGTGAAATCTCTACCAAATCTCTCCAAGTATGAGAAATCTCTCCAAGTATGTGAAATCTCTCCCAAATCTCCCCAAGTATGAGAAATCTCTCCCAAATCTCTCTAAGTATGTGAAATCTCTCTAAGAATATGAAATCTCTCCCAAATCTCTCTCAAAATCTCTCTCAACTTTTTATAATCACTCGGGGAAATCCCGGCCCTTAATTTAGTCAAAAACAACTCGAAAACGGAAGTTTATGCTAAAAACAGCTTTAAAAAGCCAAACCCTCTTAAGGAACCGAACTCATGAGGACCGAAACTGCCATGGACCGAGACCTCCACAAGAACCGAACCCGAAGGTCCCATCGGACCGAACTACCCTTCGCTTCTAGCCTACTTCGCCTTCGGTTCCTTCTGATGGCTTCGCCTGCGAGGCTCGGACCGAACCCTTCTCTCGGTTCTCATGCATCAACCGAACCATCCTCTCGGCTCTAAGCACCTAAGGACCGAACCTTTGGCCCTAAGCTCGGAATTTCGTAGATTTCGCCCTTTTTCCTGGTTTTCGACCCCGACTTCGTTTCAAGCTCATTTTTTGTGATTTTAACGTGAGATTTTCACCCTATATTATCATATGTTAATCACATTTTGAGGATGGGGTCCTAAACTAAGTACAATATCTTTTGGGTAAGATATGGTGTTGGAGTGTTGACTTTATCTAGAGTATAACACAAGTTAACACCCATACCCTCATAAGACAACCCTCAGTCACTATTCCTCCCTATCTAGTCAACTATTTGTCCTTTGACACCCCTCCTCCAGCTTCATAGCTTCATCAAAAGTTGGAAACTCTCATATCTCCTTCCACTTTACTCACTCTCTCACCAAAAAGCAAACACCTCTCTCTCTCTCTCACTTTCCCTCTCTAGAACTCAAGATTTCAAGGTTGTTCTTGAGCTTTTCACTTCAGTCTTGGTAAGTATATTCATCCTACATTTGAATACTCTACACTCCTTCACTCAAATCATGAATCTCTTATACAAATATCGTCATATTGTGCTTAGGATCTTCGAATCTTCAAGTATCTCCCAAGTGTTCTTGACTTGGTAACCTTTCTTCTTCCACCTTCATCTCTGAGAATAACTCAAAATGAGTTCATACCCCTACATTTTCACGCTTTCTTCAAGTTTTAGGGGGGGGGGGGGGAATAAAAGTTAATACACCAAAAACTTAACTAAATTCAAACAACAGCTTTCATCAGAAAAGTTGAGTCCTATTCACAAACTGTTTTGACCAACTTAAACTTAATATTTTAAAAACTGTTTAACAAGAAAATAGTTCAGGTTTATACCTTTAAAATGACTACTTGCACATTCTCACACGATTTTTCTACAATTTATGGTGATTTTTATAAAACTGTCTATCACTGTTGCTACGAATTCGGACCAGTCTGTGAATATGAACATTTTCACACCAGTTAGAGACATCTAAAAATCATAATAAAATTTAAGAACAATCTAGACACATTTTATAAACTCTCAGAGTTTACAGATCTAGTTTTAGATTTCGTATGAATTTTCTATGATTTTTCTAAATCAGTGCAAAAATGGTAAAAACGAATTTACAGTTTACAACTTTCATAACACTTTGTAACATGTTGAGCAAAGTGTTAAGCCTTGATGACTTCATATTTTGCATGTGTTTTCTGTTGTGATATAATTTTATAACATAAAAATGGACATTAAATATTAAGAATCCTTTATTATTACAAGTATTACAAGATGAGGCATAATAAACATAGTTATGTTTTTGCTATACAATCTACTTACATAGAAAAGGTTACTATACATTACAAACATTTTGATAAACTATAATAGGTATAGTTTATGTTTCATATACATTACAAACAATTAGGATAAACTATAACAAGTGATAGTTTATGTTTCAATTACATCACACCACGAGAGAGTACATCTCGACAAAAAGGGGTTTTCAGTTCAGTTTACGTAAATCTGTTAATGAATAAATTTGTGAGACATTCGCTTCACGTAACTTGTAAAGTAACGAAATCGAAAGTCTTGTAATTGTAACCAGAGTCTCTTGTAGGAAGAGAGTGATATTTGTATATAGATCTATATTGGGTCTGACAAACCCACACTTGAGCTGCATGCAACAGCTAGACCGGCAGGTCTGGGGTGACAAATGTCATTTAACTTTGCGACGCCTGAAGAACGTCGTATACAAGGCTGACTGGGTCATAGCATGGTTATAATAACTCACATGGGGTATTCACAAAACATAAGATTTACGGGATTTTCCTTCAATTAAACGAGTTTATGTCGATTTTAAGCTTGCATAATTGTCAACTCATATGGAAAATACTAGTACATTATTAGTCTTGGCATTTAAGACTACAATACAATTTAAAAGGAAAATATTGGATTTTTCTAGAACAAACATTACTTTTACAAAGAATAAGACTGTTCACTATTTGGATAAAACCGAATTGTCCAATTGGACAATTTGGATTGGACTATTTGGTTCGGATATTCGGATTTTTGGATTGGTTTTTAGCAAAGCCGAATTATTATTTTGGATTTCAGATTGGTTTTGGTTTATAAAATAAAAACCGGATAGTCCAAAAAAACCGAATTACAATTTATTATTTTGTTCTTTTTAATATATATCTTTAATAAATTATAAATTTACTAAATTATTCTTTTAATATATTAAAATTTTTCATCTATTATAATACTTTAATATTATTAAATACTTCTTATCAAAAAAAATTGTCTATAAAGTAATAAACTATAATATATTTTTCTTGATACTTATTTATAAGTTTTAGTTCACAACTAATTAAACAATATTTTTTAGTTTATATTATAGAGTAAGTTAATACTAAAGTTATATATTTTTTGAAATGTCTTGATTCTTGAAAACCGAATTGTAAAAAAAACGATCCAACCGAATTATAATTTGGTTGGATCGGATCGGATTTGAATTTAGTTTGGACTATTTGGATCTAAGTTATGAAAACCAAAATTAATTTGGATTCAGTTGATCGGATTGGATTAAACCGATCCATCCAAATGAATACTCCTAACAAAGAAAGGATTTCAACATTTCATTCAAAAGCTTAAGAACTCACAAACTTAATTGTTGACACTTTTTCAAAACTACTTGTATTCTCAGGAAATCAGTAAAACAGGTAAACAACTGCTTTTGAGGATAGGACGCTAAGGCGTTAAACATTTCATTTTTGTCAATATAATGTAATTGATTTAGAAACATGTAAACTTATACTATGGTGTAACCTTTTCAATTATATTTATGTTGGTTGTGTTTACTTTGAGCACTATTATACTCTTGTTGTGATACTATACATGAAGTCCTCCACCCCCAGACGTTTCGGCTATCCTTGGTTTGGGGGTGTGACACAGGACCATTTTGGCATATAGCTTTTCTAAAATCCAATAACCAAGCCAATGTGACTATTCTAGACACCTCTCCCTTAAGTAGATTGACCAAGATTTTGACTTAGAATTCCAGAGCCTCGCTAAACTTCCTAAAAGTAGGGGAATGTCGGATCTTAAAGGACTAGAGTGACTGTAGAGAGAATGGAGTGAAAATGAGTGAGGAATGAAGGAAATTTGGAGGTACTATTTATAGGATAAATGCGCTCCGTGCAGCATGGCTGCATGGGGGTGCATCGTGCACAGGTGACATAGCTCCACTGGCTTGCTGAAACGTGGCACAATCTGGTTGGGGCTGCATGGCTGGGTTCGCGCGCAAGCCATGCACGTTGCGCTGCGCATGATGATTTTCAGAACTTAGAACTTGCGTATGTACTTCACACGAGCTCCATTTTTCACGTTCTTTATATCCACGAAAATCTCTCGACAGGATCTAAAACTTTCATTTAGACTCTGTCGGCTAATTTTAACTTCATTTTATTTGCATAGGCTTAGCCTACTAAAGTCCGTATAAAATGCATATCTGTCACATCCGGCGTCCGTTTTTGATGGTTTTTATATTGTTGGAATCCTAATAACGAGACCTTCAATTATCGTTTAGATTTTTTTGGCCAACAATCAACCGATCTAAAATCCGATCTCTGTGAGAACACTGTTATGCTAAAATCTTAGAAAAATCATAACTTCCTCTATTGAAATCAGATTTGGACGTTCTAAACACGCACAAGTTCAATTTTACGAGTATTACGACTTTCGTTAAGACTACTATGGCTAATGCGTTTTCTAAATGAATTTCAAATTTCTATAAATCGTGAATATTTACAGGAACAATAAAACGGGGTGTTATAACTTTCCCTAGTTATATGGATTTCGTCCCCAAAATCTAACTAAATAACTCTGGGTAGTTGCTTCTCATCTCCTCTTCTGGTTCCCAAGTCCATTCCAATCCTTTTCTATGTTTCCACTGGACCTTCACTAAGTTGATCCTTTTTTTTACGGAGGGTCTTGGTTTTCCTATTCAAGATCACCATCGGCTTCTCCACGTAGTTCAACCGCTCATCTACGTCAATGTCTTCCAAAGCTACAATTGAGAATTCATCCGGAATGCACCTTTTTATTGGGATACATGGAAGGTGTTATGGATCTGATTGAGCTCTTTTGGCAGATCCAAACGATAGGCAATCTTTCCCACTCGAGCAATGACTCGAAAGGGTCCGATATACCTAAAGCCTAACTTTCCCCTCTTCCGGAACCTAATAACACCTTAATTTCCAAGGTGAAACCTTAAGTAACACTAGGTCTCCTGTTAGGAACTCAAGATCCGATCGTCGTTGATCTGCATAATCTTCTGCTGACTCTAGGCAATCTTAAACCGTTAGCGTACTTGTTGGATGAGTTCGGTGGTCTTGATCACAACGTAAGTGCTCCACATGACTCGTTAGCCGATTTATCCCCAGCATATGGGCATTCGACACTTCTGTAACATCCCAAAAATTCAACAATTTAAAACTTAAAAAAAAACCCTTTTGTTTAATGGAAGTATTACAAAACCATTATTTCAAAATATTATTTGAAATCAGAGTCTTCCAAGATCCAATTAATTTTAAAACCGATGATGTGTACGGTCACAAATTCGCCTTGCCACGATCCACTAAAGTACTTGAAACCAGAAACCAAAACTGTAAGCACAAAGCTTGGTGAGTTTCCCACAAAATACCACCACACAAATAGGTAACAAACAACACATGCTCAAATACTCATGCCTGGCCCAATCAGCCTTGGGCTGGAATACCAGCATGTCTACGATGGGCCCAGTCATCCATAGGATGGAATATCCTCGTATCATAAGCGGCTTGGTCCAATCAACCATCAGGTTGGAATACCAAACATGTCAGGTCTAATCAACCATCGGGTTGGAATAACCTAGGCATGTTGACTGACACGCAAAGCAGTCCAGTCTCACCACATACTATACTATCATATCAGGTCCAATCAACCATCGGGTTGGAATACCAATATACAACGGGTCTAGTCATCCTCAGGATGGAATACCCTCAGGCCCAATCAACCATCGGGTTGGAATACCATGGGTCCTCAACCATCGGGTTGGTATGCTCGGGCCTGTTGGCTTATACACAAAGCAATGAAGCCTCAACCACCGACCAAATATGTACACATATAACCAATAATTATATAACAGTCTACAATCAGTCAAGAAGATCTATAGTGTTGGATTAGTGTCTAAGTCCATAACTATTTTGGTATGTACTTGACCCGATGGTGCATGGTCCTTTTGGGTTGCCTTCACCAAAGCAACTTGATAGGATGAATTATGGAGAAAAAAGATTAAATATGATTTATTAATATATTATGGGAATAATATATTAAAGGAGAAATCATATTGTTTAATTAATATTAGTCATTAATTAGTAATCAGTTTTGTGACTAAAAGAGATTAATTAAACTAAAGGGACTGAAATTGTAATTATAAGATAATTGCAATTTGGGCCATGGATTGCCTTATATTATAAGGTGGACGAATTCTATGGGGGAAGCCCATATGAAATCGTCCAAGGCCTTAAGGAAAGGGCTCCATGGGTTGCTTAGGGATTAAGCATCCAAATTAGGGTTTCCTTGTTAGATAACCCTAATTGCCTCACAATATATAGATCCCTTAAGGACCAAAAACGTGGCTAAGCTTCTTGATAGGGTTTTCACACGGTTTTGGCAGCCTCCATCCTCTCTCCTCTTCATTCTCTTGCTTATGGTGTTTGTGAACCATTAGAGGAGTGACACTTGTGACACTAAGCCTTCCAAAGTCAATACATGGAGATTTGGGATTGTTATTGCTACATAACAATCAAGGTAACATTATAAACCTCTTCTCATGTTAATATGATTATTTGAATGCTAGAATTAGGGTTTATAGTCTTGGATAACTTGCATGTACAATAGAGAAACCTAGATCCAAGCATTAGGGTTTGTATGAGCACATAGGATGTCTTATGACCAAAACCCATCAGTGGTATCAGAGCCATGATTGGTTTCTATTGTATTGTTGCTTGATGTAACTGAAAAACGTGTTTTGGCCTCATTGTTCCACCTGACTCAGCGAGTCACTCTTGGACTCGGCGAGTCAGCCCTACTCGGCGAGTTCCAGAGGGTGACTCGGCGAGTCGGTGCGTCAGACAGAGGTATATCCAGGATTTCTTGCTGTTTTTGCTTATGGATAGTTACCTTATCACATTAGATCAATATAAATCCGATTGTTTGATACATATGACTATATTCTTGATCTAATTGAAGATATTTATCAATTAATAAAATATTTGTTTCCTTATGTGATAATTGATTAATTATTTTGATTAAATTGGTAAATTGTTTTGCAAGAAATCATTAAATAAATCAAATATGGATAATTATGTGATTAATTGTTAATTTAGATTATTTGTTATTTGACCCCTATGTTATGAAATGTTTCATATTTTTTCCCTTTAGGTTTTATAGTTTAAATTTGAACCCAAAAGTTTTGTTGTTTTAAAATTTAAATAGTTGAAACCCTAATGTTTTGAAAAAGGTTTCAAAACTTGCCCTCAAGTTTTGGAATTTAAATTTTGATTAAATGGTTTAATTTTGATGTATATTTAAATTCTAAACCCTAATGTGTTGAAATGTTTCAAAACTTGCCCTCAAGTTTTGGAATTTAAAAGTTGATTAAAAGTTTAATTAGGAATGTTAAATTCTAAAACTCTAGTATAGTTTTGAAAAAGTTCAAATCACACCCTTATGGTTTTGTTAATTAATTAAGGTGTATAATTAAAAGAAGTTTAAATCCATAAAAGTTTAGGTTTACAATTTAATTGAATTAAAAGTATAATTGTTAAATTAGACCACCTAGTATTTTGAAACTATAAAATACACCCTATACTATATATAACATTAAAAGTCTAACATTATATATATGTATGAGTAAAAGTCAGTCTTACCGTTAGTAGGCCTCATTCACGAAGCTAGTCTATAAGGGGTGTTTAAGGAAATTGCCTATAAATTGGCGATTGAATAGGTATCCACTCTTACCCACCGCACTCTTGACTAGTGGAGGGTCGTTAGCCGAACGGGTAGGATAGGACGAAACCTTCCATTATAAGTATAATAAAGTATAAAAGTAACTAAATGTTTTCATAAAATTCCCAATCTTAGTTACTTAGGAAAAAGTGAATTGATGCAATTCCATGAAATTACACTTTGTGCCCTTGCGAAGACGTTAGTGGAGCGTGTGTGGTTTACCGGCACACTAATTGGTTCTAAGAAAAGGTAGCAAAGGGTGACTCAATGTTTGTCATAGTTCGATGGAGCGTGTGTGGTTTACCGGCACATCAAATAGGTGACTGTAACATGTGAGGGCACCATGTAAGTTTGCATGGTTATTCACACCCGCTTTGTGATCCTCGGCATCCCAGTCACAAACAAGAGGGGCATATCGAGATTTAAACATGCCATTGAAAGTTCAATGAATCTCAAAGGATCTAGGAGTTTTCATAGATTTAAAACTTAAATTTCTTTTTCGTTTATCGTGGTGGAAATTAGTGAATCGTCATTCACTTACCTTCAAATATTCTTCAATTAGGGTTACGGCATCCCTCTCCCGAGTTGTAGAATATTGTGTTGGGTCCTAGCCTTAGTATTTCATTTGGGTGATTTACTAAGGACTCTATCTATCAACTAACTTGAATTTGTTTTTCTCCCGTTTTCTAGATGTCAAAGTTCGACAACTATGGTCTTCCCAAATCCCGTGGAACAAGCATTCCACATGAAGATGGTATTCCACGATTCAATCGAGGAACAAGAAATCATGCTTCACTTCCTCCTCCTCCTCCAATTGTTTTCCCTAACCCACAAGATCGAAGAATTGAAAGGTTCAATATCACTAAAGCCCTATTGGAAATGAAACATGAAGATGGTAAACCCGTGTGTGCCCACGTTCCAGGAATGAAATCACACATTGATAGGTTGATAATGTTAGGTGTGTCATTCCCGAATGAGTTGGCTGTGAATTGGGTTTTGCAGTCACTTCCTGAATCATATAATGAGTTCAAAAGAAAGTATTATATGATGGATCATGACGACAACCTCATTGACCTAACATACATGCTCATTGTTGCTGAATCAGAAATGATTTGGCGAAGCAATGGAGCATATCTGTTAGGAAAGTCAACCAACCATGCTTCCGAGGATGTTCTAGGAGAACCGACCTGCGTTTGCTGCCAAAAGAAAGGGCGTTGGATACAAGTCTGCCCAAAGAGCCTGAAGAGTCCACAAGATGGGAGAGTCAAAAAGTATGGCTACACTTCAGGTAAAATCCACTATCTAACTCCATTAAGTTCCTATTCATTAATTCTTAATACATAATGTGATAAGATTGCATTTGAATGTTTTACAGGATTGGTGAAAAGAAAGGAAGCTTGGTGAAAGAGCAAGATGAATCTAATCACAAGGAATGGATCTTGATCGCATGGACTTGAAGATTAGATTTTGAGCTTAGATAGTTATGATAGAGTTGTTAGAAATTTTCTTTTGAAATACATAGTTTTCAATGGATTTTGCATTGTAAGGACAAATGTTTTCCGCTGCTTTTATAAAATAAAATAAATTTTTTGTTTGACTTACTTATTTATTTGTTTATTTCCTTGCAATGAAATCATTATGAAAATTGATGTTTACATATTTCTACAACGAATGGATAAGATTCTTAATTATGTTAATAGTGTAAATGTCAAGAGTTTACCAAATAGGGAGAATTTCTCATCACCCAAGTTTCAATTGGATAGAAACTTGGAATCATGCAACTTGGTTGCACGACGAATGAGAAATTTCATATTTGGAAATTTGACTAATTCGTTGACAAAGTGTCAAGTGAAGGACTAACAGATCGAGTACACAAAGTTGTGTGTTGATCAAGTCCACCACTAGGATAACAAAGATATTCGTCATGATTTACTAAAGGATTAGTAAATATGATTATACTTATAAGATTAAGTGTAATTCTTAGTTGATTGAAAAAGTTTAAATCAATAGCAGAACGAATAAGAAGAATCAGGAAGGCAGAAAGATAAAAGTTTCTCCATTCTAAGAAGAAGGGAGAGTACCTTTTATGCTTTATGATAGGTCTTAATGATTAAAAACCATATCTCAATTGATCCTCTAAGTCAGTCTTAGTACAATTGTATGTCTAAGAAGAGGACTCAAGAATTGAAGAAATGGTTAAATCAAGAAGTCAATCATACTTCGTTCCAATAACAAGTCTTAAAGTTAAGATTGTGACAATGAGTGACAAGTATTAAGAAGGTTTTTTTTAACATTCATTAAATGTGGAAAGTTGTGATGTCTTGGATAAGACAAAGACCAACTAGGACCATTTTATGAAGTGTTACGTTTTGATAAAAATTACACTAACTCTTGAATATTTGGTTGTCAAGAAATGTTTATTGACAAGAGAATCTTACATGTCAAGGAGTCAGTGGGAGTCTTAATGGTCTTGAAAGGTTTCAAGAACAAATCAAATAAACCTTATCGATCATCACTAGCACACGAGTTGAGATTTACAACCTATCGTGTTGACACTATTTTGTTTTCTATGCCATTCCAATTGAGTTAATTGTGCATATGAGTCCTATGAGTTCTCATTTGAATGCATAAGAGGCAAGGAACTTGATCAATGGAAAGTACATTGATAGGAAAAGGTGAGTTGCTTAACTACTTGGAAGACATGGTGGGCAGCTGTGCTACCATAAGGCAAGAAATCAAGATTAAGAAAGTTCGATCCATATGAGTTTGAATTTGTCGTAAACCTTGGTTTTGACAAATTCACATGGATAGGAACACATACACCGTTTAAATCTAAGTGTCATAAGATTTCCTCCTTCATGAAAATGATTGTGAGGAAATGCTTTCACTAAGAAGGATTTTAAGAAGATAGTAGTTGTAAAATTGCATTCTTAAAATTTGATTATGGTTACGGTATCCCTCTCCATGATTCGAATTGTGAGATTTGGCAATTAGTCTTAATTGTTTAAGACACATATGAGCTATCTTGAATAAAGGTGTATGAGACTAAGAAGCCTTGATAAAAGGATTATCAAAGCACTAAGTATTAGAAACATGGACTTAAGAAATTCAATAGGTATTGTTTTTTTGAAAGTTAAGATGTTTATGAATACATGTCGAAGCTAGTAGGAGCATAAGTGTTATGTTTTATAATAATCATCATGATAGTGGGAGCATAAATGTTATGAATGTATGATTATTAAGGCACGTATTGCAAGTTGGCAATGTTAATTATAGAAAACAAGAGTTATACCTTGCAAAGTAGTAAGGGTTATAAAGTTGTTTTGCTATAATTAAGGGAGAGAATACTATGCTTCATTTCAAATCTAAAGGCTTAGGTTGTGGAATGTTAATAAAATTTAGTCAAAGGTACATAGTGTGTTCTTAAAATTTCGATTATGATTACGGCATTCCTCTTCACAATTCGAATTTTGAGAACATAGCAAATAAAACATTATGTGTCGTGTCCCATACGCTTCGGGTATAAGATCGATTGCAAATGCTTTAATATTTGATCATTCTAAAATTTTCCAAATTTCTAGTGCATTTAGAGGGAAAGGGACTAGAATCGGTTTTGACTAAAATAATTAAACAACTATCAAAGGACAATCCAAAGTTCGACGAGGATTGGTTGCTTGTGAGTAGTTGGAAGCATGGTATTGAATGGACCATATCGACATTATTATGAATAGAAAAGATTCTATTAAGAATGAGTTGTCATATGGAAAATATGGAAATGTTTCCATAATTGGATGGACCATATCGACATTATTATGAATAGATAAGATTCTATTAAGAATAAATTGTCATATGGAAAATATGGAAATGTATCCATAATAGAAATTGAATATTGAAAATCTATGACTAGATTAGAAACTTTTATGCAAAAAGGATGTTCAAAGGAATGTACTTTGAGTGAGAGACATCATATCTAAGGAATTGTCTTGTAACAATCTCCGATAGAAGACTTTGTAATATCATTGGCAATAGTCTTTGTGACTTTGGTGCAGTGACATTACGAAAGGATAGTTGCATAGAATGTTACAATCTAGCATATTCTATAAGTAGCAAGAATTTGATATTCTTTAACTTATGAAAAATGGATTTGGAGTTGTGAAATGAGAATGATTGGAAATGTGTTCAATTTGATCTATTTCACAAAGTGAGAACCATAGGTAAACATTGTGTGCATGCTAAGAGCATGGGACAAGTGTAATAATTCAAGTAAGAAGTTGATTACCCGAAACGACAAATAATGAGTAATCGATATGGTGATAAATAAAAGGGGTTTTATTTATACTCAAAGGTTTGAAGCCATATGGGATTAGTATTATTCTTGTGTTTCAAATTTGCATGTTTTGACTTCCAGAATAATTGAATTTATTAAGAATAATCGAATTATTCAAACGGGCCACAGTCGTTCATATGTTGGAAGTAGATATGAATAAAGATTGTCGTGAATTGGTGTGTGGATTGTCTAAAAGAGTATTAGACATAAGCAAATGTTTGATGCAACGTTCATGAGTGGTTATGAATATGATTTGAGCATTGGATTAAACCCACGCTCACTTGGATCACTCCATGAATTGTATTACGAGTGATTGGTGAGACGATAATATCTTATATTCTTGAAACCGAGATGTGTGAGTTGTATCTTGCAAATCGGTTGCACATTGATAATATGTAAACGCACCAGTAACTTGGTGTTATAAAACATATTGTTGCGTGTGATTTGGTGAGTGAGTGCAGGCAAGCATTGTATCAAAGTTTATCCGTTCCTTTTATCCAAAGTAGGATAAAAGCGATATCTTTAGGCCCCTCGATGATTTCGTGATGACAAACGTAAATGCTCGGCCGGGCTAGGGCTGATTTGATTAGTTCAATTAGTCAGTCGTCATAAATCGGGAATCGAGATATAGTACAAAGAGAATGATTAGAAATCATATCTCATACGATATCTAGAATGGAGGAATATATGATCCCTTATCTAAGGACACGCATATCTGATAGGATCAGAGTTGACAGCGGCTTTGGAAAGCTACGACTGCAGATCATGATCTGAAGTCATACGCAGAATAGTTATTAGACTTATCCAAGTGGGAGACTGTTGGATTAGTGTCTAAGTCCATAACTATTTTGGTATGTACTTGACCCGATGGTGCATGGTCCTTTTGGGTTGCCTTCACCAAAGCAACTTGATAGGATGAATTATGGAGAGAAAGGATTAAATATGATTTATTAATATATTATGAGAATAATATATTAAAGGAGAAATCATATTGTTTAATTAATATTAGTCAATAATTAATTGGTAATTAGTTTTGTGACTAAAAGAGATTAATTAAACTTAAGGGACTGGAATTGTAATTATAAGATAATTGCAATTTGGGCCATGGATTGCCTTATATTAAGGGGTGGACGAATTTTATGGGGGAAGCCCATATGAAATCGTCCAAGGCTTAAGGAAAGGGCTCCATGGGTTGCTTAGGGCTTAAGCATCCAAATTAGGGTTTCCTTGTTAGATAACCCTAATAGCCTTACTATAGATAAGAACCTTATGACCCAAAAACGGGGGTAATGATCTTTCTAGGGTTTCACACGTTTTTGGGTAGATTCCAACCTCTCTCATCTTCATCCTCTTGCTTATGGTGTTTGTGAACCATTAGAGGACTGACACTTGTGACTCTAAGCCTTCCAAAGTCAATACAAGGAGATTTGGGATTGTTATTGCTACATAACAATCAAAGGTATGATCTTAAACCCATTTATATGTTAATATCGATTTCCATATGCTAGAATTAGGGTTTATAGTCTTGGATTCAAAGCATGTACAATAGAGAAACCTAGATCCAAGCATTAGGGTTTGTATGAGCACATAGGATGTCTTATGACCAAAACCCATCAAACCCATCATATAGATCACTAAGCATAACAACATCCTATCTACCACGATACCAATCTAACATATCACTACAACATAACAACCTCCTATCTATCAGGATACCAATCTAACACATCACAACATCACAATAGCATACATAACAGGATATCAATCTAATGGGCCAAAATTGGTGCCTTCGACCCGCAAGTACGGTGAGGAAAACTCACCTCTCGATCTGATCCATAGCTGATGAGGACCGACTCCGAGTCTCAGCTCTTTAACCGATACCTATTCCATCAAGTGACAAATTCATCAAAATCCCAAAATACCCTCAAGGTCCAACTTGGTCAAAGTCAAAGTTAACACCCCAATGTTGACAAAACACGCCGTATTTCCCCTTGGACACACTGTGTTCTTCCATCATTCTGATAATCGGGAAAACCACAGCCAATACACTGTGTTTGCCCGAGATTCAACAGCTTAATACAATAAGTTGTTTTCTCCGATACCAAGAGCTCCAAAGCTCAGATCTAGTCTCTCATGTGGTCCAGAAGGATAAAGTTTCCAACTTTATCTATTGGGACTACCTAAAAAGGTTCAAAACTCAATCCATAAGCTTAATACTTCGAGGGCTTAACCAATAAACACTTAATCCATAAAGACATAACCCTATAACATAGATCCGACTTCCTTGAGTTGGAAAACCACATAAAGTTGCTAGCTTTACGTTCATGCACGTCTAAATGAAGCTCTTAAGCTTAAAAGGACTTAATAATTGACTTAATGCATGCATGACACCAAAAATCTCATAAAGTTTCCACCATTATGCTCAAGGATACGAAAACAAACTTAGATCTAAAAGAACAAGCCCTAAAACGACCTAACTTATCCATTAACACAAAAGGGACCAAAAGCACAACAATCTAACTATGAAGAGATCTAAACATATACAAGACCACATGAAAACTTGATACCTCAAAAATCTTCCCCACAAGATGATGATTCTGGATCCAAAGCCTTTTCCCCATGCAAAGCAACTTCAAGATCTCCTCTTCCTTCACCAAGACCATAAATGAGCACCAAGAACTTCTTACTAGATTAAGAACAACACCAAGAGACTTGAAGATTGATTTTAGGGTTTTAGTGGCAATGGAGGCTGGTAAGGAGACCGGAACTTAGGGCTTAAGGAGATTAAATAAGGTGCAACACCCTAAAAAATAGAGTTTTCTCCACCAGCCGCCAACACGTCGTGGTATGGCACAAACACGCCATGTTGACCTTAATGAAAGTCGTGTTTTTCTTATCTAGACACATCGTGTTGGTGCCTCCAACAAGCCGTGCCGAATCCTCATAAGGTGATTATACCCAAAGTTGCTCCTCAAATTTCTGGGTATTACAACTCTTGTCCACTTAAATTAGATTATGTCCTCGAAATCATTCCTTACAATCTCCTCTACCGAACTGACGATCCTGACTGAACACCCTGAATTTCAAAAAAATGACTAAGGAAATCACCCCTCTCTGATGACTGCTCGCCTTTACTGATGTCAAATCCAAAATATAAGATACCCAACCGCTATACCTGAAACTGGAAACCCTAAACAATGTCGGACTCCATGATACACAACACCAATCAAAACTGCCCCTACAAGGACTCAACTTCACTACCTGAACAGAACAACCTATCCATCCTGAACGAATTTACAGATACCCAAGAACACATAACCCCGACCACCTACCAAATCCCTGATAAAAAGACACCATTACTACCCATCTCAAAATAGGAATTCAATACTTTATCTGAAAAAACCAAAACACATAAATCACGGATTTCCCACTAATCCTAAGTCCATAAGATGCACAAAAATCCTTTAATTAACCCGTGACTCCCTAACACGCCACTCCAACCACTGCTCCTACGAGCAAAGATGAGAATTTCAGGAATCCCACATTTACCTCAAATCCTTAACAATTCAGATGTACCCCCATCAAGCAGAACACCCGATACAATAACGAAGAACTTTGATTTGAGACTTCATAGCCGATTCCCAACCTTGATAATCAACCCCTCATAACAGCTTGCTAGCAAACAGGATTATAATGAAAACATTCTGAGAAACTTTCTGATACATAATCGATACTCCCAACAACCCTTACTTGTTCCTTTTATCCAAAATAGTTGATTGTGAGCCTCCCAGATTCCATCAATGCACCAATACCAAAAGCACCGTAATCAGAAGAAATCCATCATTCAATCAATCAATAACTAAGCCCACAACCTATATCTGGAACTCACGACTCACACCATAGCCAAAAGGGCTCTCAACTCTTTCCATTGCCTTGTAGGGACCTAAAAATGTCCCTCTCAACACTAACCACACAACAAGGTCACGTCCAATCCCTTTCACAAAACTAGCTGCAACCAATGCAAAGCCCGAAGAAATCATGGTTGCCCATGACCCGAGAACAAGATAATGGTTACACCCTTGATCCAATTCAAAGGCTACCACCTAAATGAACCATGCGCATAATTCGAACCAAGTCCTAAATATGTCCTGTCCAGCCTACATACACACACACTGAATTACCACGATGCACACCCTTAGGGAACCTATGACCTCATCTAAAAGAGCAGAAATACCAAAGTTCTATCGAACGACGAGCCTCAAACATTAACAGAATACATCCTAATGATCGATCGAAACAAAATTCCATACTTGGTTGAGACTAAACAGGTTCCACCAATACGTAAACAACTCGAGAAGAGTTCTAAAGTGATCCTGAATGCCACCCAACCCAATCCTGCTATGAATCAAAATTCCACACTACCATTAAGGGTAAGCGTACCCAGAGACCAAAGAAGCATAGATTATACTAAATTTGATGATAGGTGGACACATCCATAGAACTTCAACTTCCACTACTCTAATCCTTCACAGAACCTCCGTTGAAAGACAAACAATGCAACCAATAATCGTGAACATACCAATTTCCGAAACTGATTCCTTAATCGATCTCCGCCCAAGCTAGATTATAATCGGAAATCCATACCACCATATGATGATTTCTGTGACATCCCCATTTTCACGGTCAGAAAAGACCGATTTTGTTTATGCTTTATAAAAATCAGAGTTCTTTTTTTTAATAAAAATGTTACGGAATTTGTTCCCAATAAAACATGATAAATACGTTATCAAAGCATTTCTGAAGAAATGTATTTTTATTCATTTTAAAACATCTAGGATGTCATCGTCAATACAGAAACATAAGCATAAACAGAACTTACATTCATTATCACTAGTGATTTATATCTCCTTAATTTCTCAGTGTAATGTAACTTCATATCGACACCTGTGGTATAAATAAACTGAGTGGTCAGGTTGGGAAACCTGGTGAGTACATAGGGTTTTCAACCCACAATAATATAATTATTATGTTTAATCGTCAAACAGTTAACCCAATTACCCATCCCCATTATCTTCTTTACTCTTAATGGTCTACCCTAAGAATCAGCTACTCCTCGTTCATTCATTCCTAAGGATCATCCTAAGGAATCGACACGAAATCCATCGTTGCCAGGGTTTACTCAACGGGCACTAAATCCATAGCTACCAGGGTTTGCTCAACGGGAACTAAATCCATAGCTGTTAGGGCTAATTCATTTATCGACAGTATCCACTCGCAATACATGTCAATGGGTTTTTAGAGTACACCGGTGAACACATCATTCACAACACCTACAGGTTGCGAGCCTGCTAGTGTTCCACTGGACTGTCTAGAATAGTCCGTGGTTGTCATCCATACTCTGCTGAATGACGGGGCCATCGTTTGGGAAAAAGGCTTCTCACATCGTTCACCTCTCACCCTTACCTCATGGTCTATACCACCTCTCAACTCATCGTCCAACTCATATTCCATCTATTATATCTACCCATATTTTATCCCAACATTTTCATAGATATAAAATACATATACAGTTTAAAACGTGTATAAAATCGTTCATCTAGCATAGATAGCAAGTATTTAGATAATATGCACACATAGCACGTAATTTATATAAAATACTTCATATCTATGTGTAAGATGAAAGTAACTATGCACTCACTTGATACGGTGGTGACTCGGTACTCGGACAACACTTTGTTACTCTTAAAACAATTTCCCTCGACAAAACCTAGTATCATTACCACTAGGGTTTAGTTCAGTATTTACCGAGACTAATTTAATAGTCTGACTATTATTACTATTATATAAGCGTTAAATAACACACAATATAACTCATAATAATAGCCCAAATAATTATTTTAAGGACCTAATAACATTACTATAATTATTTGCAAGCTATATTAAAAAATGCGTAAACGTAGCTCACTTACAACGGATTTTAAAGAAAATCGGGCTTTGCTTGGAGCAGTGTTTCGAAAACGAAAGACCCTTTTTCTCGGGACTCCGGGAGCCTCGGGGCTTCCTTCGGGTGCTAGGGGATCACCTAGGCTTAGGGGAGGGTTCAAAACCCTAGAGAGAGAAAGTTTAGAGAGAAGAAATGAAGAAAGGTGTGAGATTTTCTAAATGGCTCGCATGCTATTTATAGCCGGAGGACTTCGGATTACGTTGGGTGTACCGAGGGTATGTTGGGCGTACGCCTCGGATAAGGCCACCAGCTCGGATCCAGTTGTCTTCGTACATCGGATGGATAAGGGAGAGGGTACGCGGGGAGTACTGACTTCGGACGCGGGGCGTATGCGAGGGCGATGTGTCATCCATCTGAAGCGAGGCGTGATCAGCAAGCGATGGTCCAGATCATGCCACGTCATCAATCGAGCGACAAGTTTCGCAAATTCAAGTCTAAACTTTAAAAAATCGTAACTTTTGCGTACGAGCTCCGTTTTCGACGTTCCTTATATCCACGCGAAGGCGAGAATGTACTCTACAACTTTCGTTTAGACTATGTCGGCTAATTTTGACCTTATTTTAAAAGTAATATTATTAACAGGCCGGGACAAGATTGGTTCGTTAAAAATTCATAACTTCTTCATCCGACGTTTGTTTTCGTCTGTCTTTTTATCGTTGTGCTACTATTAACGAGATCTTCGATTCTCGTTTAGGCTGTGTCGGCTAAAAAACGCTCGATCAAATATTCGAACTTCGGGCTGTACACTACTAAGCCGAAACATAGAAAAATCATAACTTCTTCATACGAAGTCAGATTTGGGCGTTCTTTTTATGGACGCTCTCGGTTTAACGTATTCTATGACTTTCATTTAGATCGCTAAGGCTAAATCTTGCTCTATCATAAATTCACTATTCATGCTTCCCTGGTATCGTGTCGGTTCCATCGCAAAACTTCGACGGGTCATAACTTCTTCGTTATAACTCGGATTTCGGCGTTCTTTATATGTACGGAAACCTTGTGACATATTCTACAACTTGGTTAAGATTATTTATTCTAAATAATCTTTTTTCAAAAATTCTTTTTCGACCTCTATTATCTCTAAATTGACTAACCCAGATCTACGGGCGTTACAATTTCCTTCCGTCACCACTTTCACCCTAAGTAATCCCAGTGGCTCCTTATCTATTCATTAGCACCCCTAAAATGGACCATTAGCTGCAACAAGGGACCAAAAGCACAATAATCTAACTATAAAGAGATCTAAACATATACAAGACAAGATGCAAACTTGATACCTCAGAAAGCTTCCCCACAAGATGATGATTCTAGATCCATAGCCTTTTCCCCAAACAAAGCAACTTCAAGATCGCCTCTTCCTTCACCAAGACCATAAATGAGCACCAAGAACTTCTTACTAGCTCAAGAACAACACCAAGACCATTAAGATAGATTTTAGGGTTTTAGTGGCAATAGAGGCTGGTAAGGAGACAAGCCCTTGGCGCTTAAGGAGATTAAATAGGGTGCAACACCCTAAAATTAGGGTTTTCTCCACCAGCCACCAACATGTCGTGTTATGGCATAAACATGACGTGTTGACCTTAATGGAAGTCGCATTTTTCTTATCTAGACATGTTGTGTTGGTGCCTCCAACACGCCACATCAAATCATCAGAAGGTGATTATACCCAAAGTTGCTCCTCAAATTTTTGGGTGTTACAACTTCCTTCCGTAAAACAATTCAAAGGGAGGTCTACCAATACCGGAATGGTAGATGTTGTTGTACGAGAATTCTGCTAGCGACAGATACGTATCTCAACTCCCACCAAAATCAAGAACACATTCCCTCAACATGTCCTCAAGATTCTGAATAGTCCTTTCACTCTTCCCATCGATCTGAGGGTGATAAGATGTGCTGATATGCAATCGGGTGTTTAACTCATCATGAAACCTCTTCCAAAACTGAGAAGTGAAACAAACATCTCTATCAGAAACTATTAAGATTGGTACTCCGTGCCTAGAGACTACTTCCTTAACTTACACCTCTACAATCTTCTCTTCCGAGGAGCTTTCTTGGAAGAGCACGAAGTGGATACTCTTGGTTAATCTGTCCACTATCACCCAGATAGTGTCTAGTCCACGAGGATTCTTTGGCAACTTAGTGATGAAGTCCATCGTTATCTGGTCCCACTTCTACACAGGGATATCCAGAGGTTGCATCTTCCTATGAGGCATTTGGTGTTCATCCTTGACCTTCCGACAAGTTAAACACCTTTCGATGTACCAAGCTACATCTCTCTTCATACATGGCCACCAATAACTGTGCCTGAGGTCCCTGTACATCTTTGTAGCTCCCAGATGGATTGAGAACCTAGACTTGTGCGCCTCATCCATCAAGATCTGTTGAGTCCCTCCTGAGTATGGAACCCAAATTCTTCCATGTAGATTCATTAACCCACAACTATCTATGTCGAAATCTGAGATCTTCCCTACAATCCTCTCGCTCTTCCGATTCTCTTCCTTGACGGGTTTGCTATGAGATTTATTGATCATATCAAGCACTGGACTGATCACTTTCATCATTAAATATACACCCTTCGTTGGTGTACTGCTTGCCTTTCGACTTAATGCATCAGCTACTACGTTGGCCTTACCTGGGTGGTAAAGGATTTCGTAGTCGTGGTCCTTCACTAGATCCAACCATCTACGTTGTATCATGTTTAGGTTGGGCTGATCCATTAGATATCTCAGGCTCTTATGGTCAGTGTAGATGGTACACTGAACTCCTTACAGGTAATTCCTCCAAATCTTATGGGAGAAAACCACGACTCCTAATTCTAAATCATGTGTCGGGTAATTAGCCTCGTGAGGCTTTAATTGTCTCGAGGCATATGCGATTACTCGACCCCATTGCATGAGGACCGCTCCAAAACCCATGATTAAAGCATCGTAGTAAACTACCATGTCGTCAACATCTTCTGGAAGGGCTAGCAATGAAGCTTCACATAACTTTTTCCTTAGCGTTTCAAACGTTATCTGCTGCTCAAGACCTCAACGAAAGCAACTCCTTTCTTGGAGAAGTCTTGAATGAATCTTCTGTAATACCCAGCTAATCCCAGAAAACTTAGAATTTCTAAAGGAGTAGTCGGGACTCGCCATTGTATTACTGCCTCTATCTTGGTTGGGTCTACTAAAAGACCATCCTGGTTGACAAGATGCCCAAGGAACTGGACCTATCGTAACCAAAACTGGCATTTGGAGATTTTTTCATACAGCTTCTCCTTCCTTCGAACCTCAAGTACCACTCTTAGATGCTCTTTATACTATTCTTGAGTCTTTGAATAGACCAAGATATCGTCGATAAACACGATTATCGATCGAGCCAACATAAGTCTAGATACTCGGTTCATTAAGTCCATGAATGTGGCGGGTACATTCGTGAGCCCGAAAGGCATCACTATGAACTCATAATGATCAAACCGAGTTCTGACAATAGTTTTCGGTATATCTTCCTCCCTTACACGCATTTAGTGGTATCCTGACCGTAGGTCAATCTTAGAAAACCACGATGCTCCTTGGAGTTGATCGAGAAAGTCGTCTATCCTAGGTAAGGGATAACAGTTCTTCAACATGATTTTTTTAAAATCTATATAGTCTTTGCACATCCTGTACGATCCATCCTTCTTCTTAACAAACAGAATCACTGCTCCCCATGGAGAACTACTTGGCCAAATGAACTCATTGTCCATCATCTCTTGTAGCTGATTAGACAACTCTTGCATATCTGGGGGTGCAAGACAATAAGGTGCCTTGGCTACAGGTGTCGCACCTGGAACTAAGTAGATCCTAAATTCTACTTGACTGTCCGGTGGCACTCCAGGTAAGTCTTCTGGAAATATGTCTGGGAAATCGCAAACTATGGGTACCTTTGAAATAGCTTCCTTCTTCTCCTCCTGAGTGTATATCACATAGGCCAAGTAGCCTTCAAAACCATGTTGTAGGCATCTCTTGGACCTTGCGGCAGAACAAAATGTCGAACTGCTCCTCAATCCCTTGCCGCGGATGGTTAGTTCTACCTCATTTGGGGTCCGAACCCTTACCATTTTCCTCCTATAGTCGATCAAGACTTCGAATTGTTCCAACTAGACTATTCCTACTATTACGCTCATCTCTCGTATATGGATGGCAATAAGACTTATTAGGAAACTAATGTTTTAGATTTCTAAAGTACAACTACGATATACTTTTGATGCACTAATTGCTTGATCGTCAACTATTTCTACTTTTAAAGGATTATCTAAATTTCCTATGGTAATTCTAAAGCCTTTTCTAAACTTAAGTTATACAAAGGAATGACTTTCTCCCAGATCAAATAATACTAAGGCCGAATAGAGTTTACTAAAAATGTACCAACTACTAAGTTGGGTGCCTCCTTTGCTTCTTCGGCCGCGAGCTGAAAGGCTCGTCCTTTAACTCTTGGGGCTTCAGCTTTACCCTAGCGTCCATCAGTAATCCTTAGAGTTGCAGGTGTTGGAGCCTGCATTGCTCTCATATGCTTTAGGAGAGTACATTCAGCCTTGAATTTTCCGAGTTGATTACAGTTGAAACAGACACACATGTTCTGTTTGCAATCCTTAGCATAGTGCCCCTCTTTCCCAAACTTGTGGCATCATGGTCCTGCTATACAAGGACCGTCATGAAACTTCCCATACTTATTGCAAGTGCGTCCCCTGGAACTAGTAGATTTGAACTTCTTGGTTGTCGGTTGTGATGGAGTTGGAGTCTGTGTAACATCCATAAAATTCATGCAAATTTTAAACTTTTTCAAACATTCAAAAACCATTAGTTATTACAAAATTTTTTCAAAATAGTTTCATATCAGAGAATCCCAGAAATCAAAGTCATAAACTGAGAGGAGGTGCACGATCAAGCGTGCGCCTTCCCGCGATCATCCAAAGTACCTGAAACAAAATCAACAACTATAAGCCTGAAGCTTAGTGAGTTCCCCCAAAATACCAACGCCATATAAACCCGAACAATAACATAACAAACATCATGCATATAGAGTCTTCAGTATGACTTGACCTCCCTCGCCGAGCCTTCAATCTATCTGGCCCACTCTTAGAACCTTCAGCATGTCTGGCCCGCCCTACCGGGCCTTCAACCTGTCTGGACCGTTCTCCGGGCCTTTGACCTGACTGGTACGCCCTGATGGGCCTTCAATCTATCTGGACCGCCATGGGTCTGTTGGCCTAGAGCACAAAGCAGTACCGCCTCAGCTCACCCGCAATCCCACAATCAATACATAAATAGCATACGCTAGCTAGCATGTACAGACAATCATACATTTCTACAGATCCCTAATCATAGCATCATCCTATATACCAAGATACCAATCTAAGAAATCACTAAACATAGCATCATCCTATAACCAGGATACAGATCTAAAAGATCACTAACATAGCATCATTCTATAACCAGGATACAATCCAAAAAGGGCCGGCCTTGGTGCCTTCGACCCTGTTAGTATAATGAGAAGAACTTACCTCACAATGTCGAACTGAAATGAAAAGATCAAGCTTTCGAATCATAGCTCTAAACTCAAAAACCTACAACCACCAAAGGGCTCATTCCATCAAGACCCAAATTACCAAAATACCCTCAGAAGTCAAACTTTTTCAACCCTGGTCAAAGTCAAAGTCAAAAGTCAAGGTCAATAGTCCATGTTGACCCAACTCGTCGAGTGCAACTAGTATCTCGTCAAGTTCCTTCAGAACTCAGAAAACCGGGAAAAACCCCAACTGACTCGTCGAGTCATCTCATCAACTCGCCGAGTTTATTCAAAATCCAGAAAGAGAGAAAACTCGACTCAACTCGTCGAGTTGGCTAAGCAACTCGTCGATTTCCTTCATCCTTTTCATATTAAGTCCTTTCCAGTTGA
Source organism: Lactuca serriola (assembly GCF_051521515.1). Taxonomy (NCBI): domain Eukaryota; kingdom Viridiplantae; phylum Streptophyta; class Magnoliopsida; order Asterales; family Asteraceae; genus Lactuca; species Lactuca serriola. Next base: position 62,753,455 of record NC_136416.1, on the reverse strand, counting down.
ATCCAAGGTCCCAAACTATAGATCTAGTCCCCTAGGGTTAAGATACCACATAAAGTTGCTAACTTTATGTCCATGCATGGCTTCAGAGGGGTTAAAACACTCATATGAAGCTTAATAAGGGGTTAAGGGCACGGAGGATGTCACACCCCCGGACCAGAATGACGGAAACGTCCGGAGGCGGGTGACTTCATTGTGTAGTATCATAACAATTGCATATAAATGAAACATAGCAAATCCAAACAGCATACATGAATATAACAAGCTTACATTGTTTTACATCATGTTTAATGTTCTCAAAATTTACACAAAAGAGACATCAGTAAGCAAATTTCCAAAACACAGCAAAATAATCCTGAGTCTGCAATCCATAACCTGCTTATTGATTTCCTAAGAATACAAGTCATTTGAAAAAGCATCAACATAAAATATGTTGGTGAGTTCATAAGAATTTTTGTATAAAACTTCGATGATCATTTAGAAATCCATAAAATCCAATATTTTCTTATCAAAATAGTTGTGAGTCTTGTTTCAAATCGAGTATAGTTGCATGTGTGTCTTAATTCGTTGTTTTTGAAATTGTAATGAATCGTTTCTCCCAGAAAATCCTATATTTTCTGAAGCATAAAAATAGTGGCTTTTATGAAAACATAACACTCGTCTGGAAAGGGTTTCGTTGAGGTAATCAAAACGTAGTTGACTGTAAGCCGAAAGTGAATTATGTATAAACACATTTCTGATATATTCTAGTGAGTCGTTATAACCATACTGATGTGACAGAGTTCTTGTTATGACGTTCTTCAGGTGTCGGTTTTGTTCAAATCATTTGTCACCCTAGACTGGCCAGTCTAACTGTAGCAAACAACGAAGGTGCGGGGTGTCAACCCCGTATAGATCTATACACAAGTTCCCACTCTCCCTCCAGGAGACTCTAGTTATAACTCTTACAGGACTTAAGGCGTACAATATTGTATTAATATATGTATTGTGAAGATTTGTCTGACTAGAATACTAACCGATCTTTTGAGCAAATCGTGAAAATCATTATTTACTAAATAAATAATAATAATTGTAGTCATAACTAGATATTTCGTTTCGTTCGTTTCGTTTGTTGGAATAAATCCACTTTGAATATTTATCAAGATGACCGAATATTATCGAAGCCGGCAAACATCCCTTTTTCTTTATAAAATACTAAGTGCGGCTCAATTTGTCGGAAAAATGCCAAGTTATGATTTGTATAAAACTATGACTTGGGTGAAGTTATGACATCAACTTTATGACATGCAAATTTTTCTGTCATAAAGGCTCTAATTGTACATTTTCCTTTACGAAATTACTTGTATCAAATAGTTATAAAATAATCCCTAATAGTTTGTAAACAGTCCTAAAGTTCCCATTTTCGAAAATTACTAGAAATAGTGTCAACTAATTCAAGGTTCCTTTTTATAACTTTTATCTCTAGACATGAAAGCATAGATAAAGGGGTTAAGTTGGACACACCCAATAGTTGGGAGGCTCTCTTGTACATAAAGTATCCTCTGATCTTTATGAAATTGTGAAATCTTACGTTCATGAGAATATTACTAAAGTAATAATTTAATAATATTTCACACACACATCCAAACATACGTATATATGCAACTATTCAAGTATTTAGACAATATTTGACTTGTACTCTCCCCCAAAACACTAAAACATTGAAAAAAAAGTAGGGTGCGAAGCTCACCTTGGTTAGCCTGCTAGGTGATTTTGAAGAGATGATAAGAAGTTTCCAAGCTCCAACACTTGAAGGGTTCTTTGAACTTTAGGATATTCTAAGAATAATTTTATGTATAAATATAATGGAATCTTAGAAATAATGAGGAGAATTATTATTCAAAGAAGAGAAAATACTTACAAAAAGAAATCTGGAAACTTTCTTTGAAGAGATGAAACTTGGAGCTTGAAGGAGTTGAGAGTATTCTTGGGAGTTTTCTGAATGTAAATGTGAGGAGTTTAATAAGGGAGGAAAAGGAGTTCACGTCTCTAAAAGGGAGAATAAGGGAAGTGACTTGACAGTTGCATGGAGGGCTGGTGGGTAAAGCTTATTACCCATGGATAATGTGTGTTTTACTGAGATTTGCATGGGAAATGAGAAATTTACATCACATCATAAAGTCAAACCCCTTTATTTGCCTTAGAATCTCCTTAAAAATCTTGGGTATTATTTTATATAGATATGTTTAAAATAATTAATTTTGGCATAAAATGGGGGTTTAAGGGGTCTAAGACATGAAAAATATGAGTTTGGAGGTATTCCTGATGTCAAAATGCCTTAAAATGATGGAAAAGTCCGAAAATGACAAAATTTTGGAGTGTATCCTTGCTCCTGCGCGGGTCCGAGGTGTTTAGGAAGGATTCCGGAGTCATTGTCCAAGTTCCGGAGCAATGAGGTAATTTTCGAAGCCATACAACAATTTCTCGAGTTAGTAAGGCGAGTTCCGAAGTGCTTCTTCTGATTCGGAGTGCATCCTCGGATCCGGAGGCATATGCGAGATCCAGAGTGCAGCCATCAGTCCGGACCGGAGGCGCGAGGATGACCAGGAGGTTCCGAAGCAAACTAAGTGTCTGGATGAGAGGCTTATTCCTTAGTCCATCAGAGGGTCCAAAGTAGGAATGGGTTTCGACCCAAGAGGGTTCCGGACCAAGAGGGTCCTTTTGGGTTTTCTCCTTCGGTTTTGAGCTGTTTTCGACTGAGGAAGGTACATAGAGAGATTTGGGAGAGATTTCACATACTTAGAGAGATTTGGGAGAGATTTCACATACTTAGAGACATTTGGGAGAGATTTCAAATACTTAGAGAGATTTAGGAGAGATTTCACATACTTGGAGAGATTTGGGAGAGATTTCACATACTTGGAGAGATTTGGGAGAGAGAGATACAGTGGGAGAGATTGAGAGAGACTTTATCGGGAGCCCTTATTAATGTTTTTCTTCATAGAGCAAGGACTTTAGACTTAGTTACATCTCATTTTGAGTGTTATACACCTCCGAAGGGTACTTATTAGTACTTTTATAGAGCTATTACTTCCATAAATCATATTAGGGTTTTATAATTTTTAAGATTTGGAACTTTCAAGTGTTACTTTGCATTAAGATTTATAGTTGTTTATTAGTAACATAAGGAAATCCTTAACATATAAACACTAGTTGAGTTGACCAGGTTGACTTGTTGACCTTGACTTGACTTTGACTTGCCTAGAAGCTTGTCGGTTGTCACAGAGGATGGCCAAAGCTTGATAAAGCTTGAATCTTTAGGCCCAAGGAGGCCTAAGGGTGTCCAAATCTAAAGTCATAACTTCAAATCATGCTCAACTCCGTAAATGGTTCCAAAATGGGTTTAAAATGCCCTAAACTTCCATGGGAGAAGATCTAAGAAAAAAGAGGTCAAGGTGAATACTTTTAACCTCCTAATGGTTGCTACTACTATGTAGATGTTGGATCTATAGCCTCCTCCTTTGGCTATGTACTAATCTCTTCAAGCTTCTTCAAGAAATGCGCCAACAAACACTTTTTAGGCTTGCACACTCTCAAAATCGAAGGTTAGCACGATTTTAGGTTTCTATGGACAATAATGTGGTGAGGGAGGATGGTGAGGGGACTTAAGGTCCTTTAAATAGGGTGCAAACCCTAAAAATTAGGGTTTTCATGTACAGCCTCAACTCGTCAAGTTGGGGTCCTCCAACTCGTCGAGTAGGTTCCATAATCCATGCAGCTTTACTAGTTTCTACACAACGATTTGAGGCCTCGAACTCGTCAAGTGGGCCTTATGTGATGTGAAAAAATCCTTAAAATTTCATACCTGGGAGTCGGGATGTTATAGTCTACCTTTTCTCTCTCGACCGAGTTTCTAAATCAATATCTCTCCTCCTAGCATGATCTTGCATCTCTGCTAAGGTCTTGTAGCGATTCCTTGCTATAAATTATCTAATAACAGCCCTGAGCATACTTAGGTACCTAGACATATTTACTTGCTCTGAGGATGCATACTCGGGGCAGAACAAAGCTCTCTCCATGAACATCTTGGTGATTTCCATCACCATCTCTGTTATCTGCTTAAGCGACAAAAACTCCTGAGCTAGTCGCACCTTATCCACTAGTGGAACGTATTCCTCTCTGAACTTTTCCAGAAACTACTACCAGGTCACTGCATGCTTCTCTGCCGGTGTGAAGTCCTTTGTGACAAAATTCCACCAGTCCTTTGCCCCATGACGGAAGAGATTTTGCGCATACCTGAACCTCAGGTTAGTCGGGATAGCGCAAGTGTAAAAGCATCCTTCTACATCAGATATCCACCTCATCGCTGCAATTGGATCTCTTAATCCGTCAAAATCTAGGGGCTTGATCTTGTTAAATTCTTGATAAGGCATGTCCTTATCTCCAGATGAGGCTGTAGCAGCAACAAGAGCAGTGGCGGAGGCAACGGGCATACTGGCAACGGCAGTATACCGCTCATCAAACAAAGAGATAAGTTCGGTTTTGATAGTCTCAAACAATTATGGGATCATCTCTCTCACAGCTGCTTCTACCGCAATCATGATCCAATCACGTATATCTGCCTCACTTGGTCTCGACCATTCAGATCTAGAACCCGAGCCGCTTGGCCTTGTCATCATCACCATGTTGAGGATGGAAATAGAATTGGCTTAATACTAATTCGAGTTATCTAAGGATACCACTCAACCCTTTCCAATTCCTTAGTAAATTTATGACCCTTCTTGACTCCGGTATGGATCCTGTGCTTCCAGTAATACGGGCCCATACTACCTTCCACACTTATCCATACTAGTTCTAAGTATTGTCTCAAGGTTCCTAAGTCGCTACTCTCTTTTATCGGTGGGTCTTTTCACATGTACTGTTACCAAGACCAGACTACTAACTTTTCCTAGATTTACTCCTAGGGTTCCTCCTATCCGAATTCTTGTACTATTAGGAAGACATTCCTAATATGAATAAATGCCTCGTGTATTCAAGTCGTACGTAATCCGGGATTAGATAGTCAGTCGAATAGTTAATTCTACCCTAAGCCCACAACCAAACAAGGAACAAGAACTAAGGTTGAACTAATCATTCTAAGGCTATGAAATCCTAATTAGGTACAACTCTAAAGCATACACTAAGTAGCTATAGGATATCAGTACTTTATTCAAAGTAGCATAAAAAGGCAATTCCTAAGGCTACAAGGCATCCTAATTATTAATAAATTCTAACTAATAATTCCTGAAAGATCCTTAGCCTTCCTCTTTATATCATTTCTTTTATAAAAATTTTTGTTTAAAATATTTAGATCCTTATTTTGAGTCTGGAATCACATGAGTGTTCATACAATTCGATCAAACAAAGGCTCTGATACCAACTTGTAACGTCCCCAATTTCAAGGCAAATTTTTTTCATTTTTATTTATTCAAAATATGAGTCTTACGAAACATTATTTCATTTTAATTATGAAGACTATCATAGCAGAAGTCTATAAAACTTTATTGATGCCTGGATGCGGATACAGTCATGCATGAGCCTTTCCACAGTCAGATGAACAACCTGCAAAGCAGTTTTTCAACAACTGTAAGCCGAAGCTTAGTGAATTCCCTCAAAATATTCCACACCACAACACATATACAATGCATACACATAATAGCCTTCAACTTACAGATAGTATGCCCCTTGGCCTTCAACGTAAAGTCGGTCTACCTTATATAGCCTTCAGCACGTGGTTGGTCCGCTCTCGTTTGGCCTTTAGCATAAAGCTAGTATACCCGAGTCTATTGGGCTTCAGCCAAGGGATGGTCCACCCTCAACTCCACATATATATCAATATACATATTGGAATATTCCATATAACATGCAACTAACTATCCTGGTCTAATTGCCTATAGGTATACTACAAACTAACTATATCCGAACATACAGTGTATACATACTGGAGTATACAATATAGTGAGAAGAACTCGCCTGGACACTCACTTTGGGGATTAACAGTTAACCGGATGATCCTACTAACGACACTGAGTCTGTTAAGTATTAACCTATAATAATATACCTTATTAGATTCTAACGGAAATCTGGTAAAGAATGTTAGATTTATTATAATCCCAATGAGTACTGATAGATCTATCAGATACGATCATCCAGGTAAGAGAGTTGGAGGCAGGACCATTTCAACATATAGATTTTCTGAAATCCAACAACCAAGCCAACATGAACACTCTAGACACCTTGCCCATAAGTAGTTTAACCAGTATTTTGACTTGGACTTACTGATAAATCTTATTTTGTAACATCCTATTCCGAATAGTTTCCTAATGTGCAGTGGTGACCCGAGAAACGGGTATTATCAGGCTTAAGGCCTTTGAGGAAAAGAGATTTAGACCCATTTGGGTGTGGGTAATGTAATTTAGATGATCTGGGAGCTCGGTTTGTGCTTCGAAGCCCAGGGGTATATCGGTAAAGTGGCAGTTCGGTCCTTTTATGAATTTTGGATTTTAGTTGGGAACGTTTTATGGCAAGAGGGAGTTAATAGAAGTGTAGAGCTTCTCTTTACCTTTTCGTGGACATAAAGATCATCGAAATCGGATTTGAAACGAAGAAGTTATGGTTGTTCGAAGTTGGAAAGGATTTAGGGTATATCGGTAAAGTGGTAGTTTGAGCCTCCTCTCTCCTATTTCATCCATTTATTAAGATTTTGGTGCTATAAAGAAGAAGAAGATGTTCTTGGTGCTTAGATCCAGCAAGCAAGTTCCTTCACTACCTTAAAGATCATACCTTGAACCATTTTAAGTATCCAAGATTCAACCTTTATGTGTTTAAGTTGCTAGATCTAAGTTCTTGTCCATTTTCCTTCATGATTGTGGAAGTTAGCATGGAGGAAATCCATAAATTTGGCAACTTTATCTCCTTTAAGATTCCCTTGAGCATCATATCTTATAGATCTGAAGTTTGGTGATGATTTATGAATCTTGCATGCGTTTGGGGTCATTTCTTGTCATTTTGACCTAGGATGGGTTTAGGACATGCACGGGGCATGCATGTCCATCAAGTAATCATTTTATTGACCTTTAGATTCCTTTTTAGCTTCTGATAGAGTTGGGGTCGATGGCTTAATGGATTAAGGACTTAGAAGTTGGATTTTTAGCCTCAGACTATTCTCACAACATGAGACACAAGGTCTCACGACGTGAGGAGCATTTGGTCCCGTTTCTGGTTATTTCTTAGATCTCACAACATGAGAGAAGGCTTCTCACGACATGAGGGCAACCCCATTGACTTTCCATTGACTGAGTTGGCTAGGGTGAGTCGTGAAGAGTTGGTATCTAATCGAGTGAGTTCTCACGACATGACCAAGGTCTGGCCATGACGTGAGATGAGATTTTGGGCCTAGTTTTCTGTCTTTGGGCCTTCTTGTTCTTGGGTCCATTTGGACCTTTGGGTCTCATTTAGAAATTTGGGCTTTATCGGTTTAGACCCATGAGGGGTTGTGGGCCCAATGAGAAAGTTGGGCAATAATGGGCTTTTTGGTGCTATCAATTTGGGCCTCGGTTTTAGGCCAAATGAGGAAAGGGTAAAATGGACTTTTACCCTGAGCATTGGAAAATCGGACTAGGATTCCAGTTATGGGTTGTGGACCAATTATTAACTTGGTATTATTGATGATGTTAGCGCGTGGATTTTTCTGGATCGACAGTCCTTGCTTTTATCGGTGATAATCAACAACTTGAGGTGAGTTTCCTTACTATGTTTAGCGGGTCGAAGGAACCAATTTCGTCCCATGATTTATTATGTTTAGGGTGCTAGATGTTTGCATGACTCTTGCATGTGTTATGTACTGGTACGCTACCGGGTAAGGCCCGATACCGGGTGGGTCCCAATGACTGTTCTGTATGTTATTATCTTGTGACTTTCGCATGTGTAGTATGTGATATGTATATCGGACGGGGTCCGATGCCAAGCGAGGCCTGATGAGTATGTTATGGTATGATAGCTTTAACTGTACTTGCAGATTGAAGACACCAATGTCGGCCCAATAGATTATGTTATAGTATGATAATTGTCTTTGTGACTTTTGCACGTATTGTTTGTGTTTGTATGTATACTGGGAAAGGCCCGATTCTAGGCGGGGACTGATAAGTGTGTTCGGTGTGGCCCATCGCATGTAACTGACATATTTATATACCTAGCGGGGCTCGATGCCGGGCGGGCCCTAATGACGGGCAGTATGTGGTATTTTGGGGGAACTCACTAAGATTTGTGCTTACGTTTTTATGGTTATGGTTTCGAGTACTTCCAGTTCAAAAGGGGAGGGCCCGACTTGATTGCAACGCATCCGCCTATGTTTTTCCACAAGCTTGTGATCTTAGGATTGTACTCTGATAACTGTTATCACATTAATACTCTTTTGAATGTTTTTTAATACTAAATGATGTTTATGATTGAATTAAAAATGAAATTTTTACCTCATAATTGTTAGGACATTACATATTTATAGGTCCATAACAAGAACGTATGACTATAAATATAAGTTACACTTAAAACGGGAGAGTGTAGCTTAACTTACATAGATTTTAAGTGAAAATCGGAAGATTAAGTGGACAGAATCCCGACCCGTAAACTCCTTCTGGTCAGCCTTTCAAATATTCTAGAGCCTCGCTAAACTTCCTAAAACCAGGGGAATGTCAGACCTTAAAGGACTAGAGTGATTGTAGAGAGAATGGAGTGAAAATGAGTGAGGAATGAAGGAAATTTGGAGGGACTATTTATAGGATAAGTGTGCTCTGTGCATCATGGGGGCACATCGTGCACAGGTGGCGTGGCTCGACCGACTTGCTGAAACGTGGCACAATCTGGTTGGGGCTATGTGGCTAGCTTCACGTGCAAGCCATGTGCACCGTGGTGCGCGTGGCGATTTTTAGAACTTAGAAATTGTGTATCTCCTTCATACAAGCTCTGTTTTTTATGTTCTTTATATCCACGGAAAGCTCTCGAAGAGATCCACAACTTTCATTTAGACTCCATCGGCTAATTTTGAATGCATTCTATTTACACAGGCTTAAACTACTAAAGTCCATATAAAATTCATATCTCTCACATCCTACGTCCGTTTTTGATGGTTTTTATATTGTTGGAATCCTAATAACGAGACCTTTAATTATCGTTTATATTGTTTTGGCTAACAATTAACCGATCTAAAATTCGATCTCTGTGCGCAGACTTCTACGCTGAAATCTTAGAAAAATCATAACTTTCTCTATTGAAGTTAGATTTGGACGTTCTAAATACGCACGAGTTCGATTTTGTGTACTATGAATTTTGTTAAGACTACTATGGCTAATGCGTTATCTAACTGAATTTCGAATTTCTATAAATCATGAATATTTACAAGAACAATAAAATAGGGTGTTACACACAGAATACCTTGTGATGTTATGTGTTCTTTAGAGACATAAATTTGATAATGATCAATTTCGTATGTATCAAAGTTCAACCCTTTTCCTGGATCATTCACATCTTATTTATACATAAAAGAAAAGTGGTTAAAATCAGTTGCCTTCATAATGGCGCCAAAACGATTAGTTAGTGCACATAACCAAAGCCTACATCATTACGATGTCATGAGTAGGTTTTTTGGTTGGAAAATGCATAAGTGGACTCTTTACTTTTAGGCGGGAAAATGTATAGGTGGAACCACCACCAGGGGCTCCGCCCCTTGGACCCTTCTAGGGGTGCTGCCCCTTGGAACCCCGCACCTAGGGGTGCTGCCCCCAGACCCCTGTATACTCGAGTTTACATTTAACACTCCAAGTGTGCACGTCGTACCTCCAATCTCGGTTGGCTAACTGAACTTGACCTGTCTCGACGACAATAATAATTACAGTAAAATATGTTGACATTACTAAAATTACCAACACTTAGGATTGGAATTAGAGTTGGGGTTGGGATTGAGATTGAGAATGGAATTGGGGTTGTGTATGTGTAGGATATGGAGTGGACAATGCATCAGGATAACGATAACTAGGAGGTGAATAAATTGGATGATCACTTAGATTTTGGAAGAAGGTAGATGACGATGGGTTTAAAGTGGTTATTTTTTGGGTATTAATCTTGATTCTTCTCGGAGTTTTTGTGTTGGATGGGGAAACCATTTTTTCACAAAATATGGAGTGTTTGAATGAAAATTTTTTGCTTTAAAAGGGTAGTTGTTGGTAATTATAAAGGTTGTAAAAATGTTAAAATTTTGAATTAATTTTTTTTAACATTTTGTAAAAAAAAACAGGCATATATTTCAAATTTTGAAAAATTCTCTTTTTCTCTCATCGGTATACATTTGCTGAGTTAGGCCACCAAACTCGGCATGCCAAGTTGGTGGCGCGATGTTTTTCGTGTACGGATTGGATGTGTCGAGGTGCTGTCGAGTCCATTCCCTCTAGCCATCATCAGTTGTAATGTAAATAACCAATCTCTCTTTAAGTTAACTGATTTACTTGATGTCGTATAAATAGTCATCGTCAGTTGCGATGTAAATAACTAGTCTTTTGTCAAGCGTTTCTATTCTTTCTCAATCATGGACATGAAAGTTTAAATATGTACTACATATTATTAATAATTCATCTAAAATTTGGCAATGTGTCATTGATATTTTGATTTTATCGATATGTAGTAAGGGTTTTTATTTGAATCAAGCTTTCCTAGGGTTTATTATTTAGGTCAAGCTTTCTACATAACTAAAAAATGTCTAATAAATTAATAAATAAATAAATGTATATATTAAGCTGTTCAGCCTCAGCAACCTAAAAAAGAAATCCACTCCTAGGTCCTTGCAGTTTCACTACCATCAATTAGGAAAATTAGGTTAGAATTGAAAAAAAAAACCCAAATTTTTCTTGAGAATGGAGTACCATATTCGGGAAAGCATAATATTCCCTACCGGGATTCTTTTTAGTGGATGAAGTCCGTATGATAGCAATACTTTCATAATCTCATCCCACCATCGTTTCTTGTTTGGATGTAGCAGAGCAAAAGAAGAAGAAGAAGAAGAAGAAGAAGAAGAAGAAGAATGAAGGAAATGAAGAAATTGAAGAAGAAGAAGAAACTAAGAAAAAGAAGGAATTTGTTGCAAAGAATAAGACATGGACTGTTCAAGTGGTCAGCGTTTTAGATGAAGAAGTCATCGACTGACCCCTTTAGTTCTTACAAAAGGACATTGTAGTGCCCGATTCGCCAGGTATGAAATTAATCTGTTATTAAATTTAAAAGTGGTGAAGGGTTCGTGAGTACGTTGGGTATATACTAGGTACGCACAACGTACTCCTTGCTTGCGCGTTATCGGGGTGATCCCAACGTACGCTGAGCGTACTCAAGCCAGGGGCATACCCTAATTTTTAGGGTTTGCACCTTATTTAAGATCCTTAAGTCCTTCAACTACATCACCCTTTTAGCCCCCATTGCCTTTTAGTGCTAATCTCGAAACCCTATCCATATTGAGTGTATCTTTAAGCTTACATAGAGTTTTTGGGAGTTCTTTTGTGGTTTTGAAAAAGAAGGAAGCTTGAGGAGAAGCAAAGGAGAGGAATAAGATTGTAGATCCAGATTTTGTGCATCATTTCTAGCCCATTGGAGGTTTAAAGTATGGAACTTGTTCATTCTAAGTTTGGATCTAGGTTTAGGGAAGATTTTAGCATCTTGTGGTCCCATAACTTGGTCTTTTGGAGTATGGGCTACTTCAGACCGTTTGGATTGTCCTTTTGGACTCTTGGGAGTGCATGAAGTCATAAAAATCGTATCTTTAAGGCTAAGACTCAACCATGCATGAGTTGGTGACCACCTAAGAGATTTAGAGGGCTTAATTCATGGTTTGAGTCTCAATAAGGCATGCAAAAGCATAAAGTTTGCAACTTTATGGCTTAAGACACTTTTATTAGCTTGGATCTAAGTTTTGGACATTAAACCTTAATGGATTAAGACATTAGAGCAATTTTGGCCAACTAACCAGTACGCCAGGCGCACTCTTTATTACATTGTGCATATTGGGCTAGTGCCTCGATTCCGGATCATCAGCGTACGCAAGGCGTACAAGCCATGTACGCCGCACGTACGCAGTTTGTGGGCTTATGAGATTCTTGGGCTCGAGTTTTGTTGGGCTTTTTGACTTGTTTTGGTTTGGGCCTCAGGCCTACCCGTAGTAGCAGGACAATTTGGGCTTTAGTCCACTTTGGGTGCTCTTGGGCTATATTGGGCCTTACGAGCCTTGTAGTTGGGCTTGAAATGCCTTTTTGGACTAGTTGAATTTAGGCCTTAGTGGGGAAGGCCCAATGAGGCAAGTGTTAAGTAACCCTTTCTTTTTTAAGACAAGAATTAGGGTTTGGACCCTCGGGTTAGAATATTGATCTAATTTCTAATTAGGGTTTTATACTTGTGACTTAGGGAGAGGAGTCTGCAAGTCATCCGCTAAGTGTGATTTGATACCTTTAGTTTGAGGTGAGTTTCCTTCACTGTATCTATGGAAGAAGGCACCAATGTCGACCCACTAGTTTATATATATATATAGTAGTATGATGGTTGACTTCGTGACAACTGTCAGTTATGCATGTGTTTGCTTGATGACTCTGTGATTCTTTTTTATGACATTATATGGTAGTGGTAGGGGTGAAATAGACCCGATATCCTATTGAAATAGACCGAAGGGGATGGCAAGCACCCAAATATGCTTGACAGTACCCGGTTGAAATTGAACGAATGGGATTGCAAGCACCCATATATGCTTGATGGTATCCGGTTGAAATAGACCGAAAGGGATTGTAAGCACCCAAATATGTTTAGTTGTATGTTTGTATTGTGTGCGGTATTTTGGGTAACTCGCTAAGCTTTGTGCTTACAGTTTTCAGTTTATGTTTCAAGTACTTCCAGTTCGAAGGGGAAGGGCCCGGCTGGATCGCACCACATCACCCTTTGATTTCCGCATTTTGAGATTTTTGGAATTTGTACTCTGATGACATTTTGCTAGGATACACTTTTGACTGATTTGATATGAGTGTCGTATGTTTTGAATGAATTTGAAAACAAAATTTTTATCTATACTTTTGGAATGTTACAAGTTGGTATCAAGATGACAAGCACCCATATATGCTTGACAATATCCGGTTGAAATAGACCGAAAGGGATTGCAAGCACCCATATATGCTAGACAGTATCCGATTGAAATAAACCGAAGAGGATTACAAGCACCCATATATGGTTGGTTGTATGTTTGTATGGTGTGTGGTATTTTGGAGGAACTCACTAAACTTTATGTTTATAGTTTTCAGTTTATGTTTCAGGTACTTCCAGTTCGAAGGTGAAGGGCCCGACCTGATCACACCTCATCACCCTATGATTTCCGCATTTTGAGACTTTGGGAATTTGTACTCTAGTGACATGTTGTTATGATACACTTTTGACTGATTTGATATGAGTATCATATGTTTTAAATGAATCTAAAAATAAAATTTTTATTTGTACTTTTGAGATGTTACAAACATATTTGACCTAACAACCAACTTTGTTCCCTTAAAAAAACACTAAAATAACTTAAAGAACTGAATGAGCAAAACATTGTAGGGATACTGTGTCGTTTTTTTCATATTAAAAATTAAGTATAATTAGATAAATGATATGTTTGGGTTTTTGTTCCATTTAATAATAAAAATCAATTCAAATATCCAAAATAATAATTCAATTTTTATCCAAATCAACTCAGATCCAAATATCCAGCCATACAGTTAAACTTGACATTTCGATTTTATCATAATAGTGAACAAACATTGTCGGTTTTAAGCACATGCAGGGTGTGCGACTGCACAAGGCCTGTGTGAAATTTTACGTTGTGGCTCCGCCACTAATATGTCGCTAATTTGGTACTATATGTTGGTATATGTCCATATTCATTGCTAATCCAAAACTATAAGGGCTTATTTTTATTTTTCGTATAGGGCATTCAAAATCAATGAAAACTTGTGAACAACCATACTCTAATTTTCAATACACGTATCAAACTAAAAGTTTTCTGGGTTGGTGAGGTTAACAACTCAATTCATTTCTACTTTGAAATATTCTTATTCCCAACACCTTACTTTGATAAAAAAAAAAAGATTAATGTTTCAATATATATATATATATATATATATATATATATATATATATATAGAGAGAGAGAGAGAGAGAGAGAAGAAAGATCATTTGAGTACCTAAAGTTTCCCGAGAACCCTACAACTAAAAGTGGAACGTTAGATCAAAACTTTTAATGACCTAGATCAAACATGGCATATTTGTAATTATTAACAATTTCAATGGTAACATTGACTTTTTACAATAAATTACAAGGATAGTTAAGGGATAAAAATTTACAAACATAATAATTAATCAAAATTAATTTTGAAAATACAACTCTCTCTCATCGTCTTTCTCTCTCTCTCTCTCATGTCCATCTTCATCCCAAATTTTGAGATTCTCACTTCTTCATCACGAATTTTGAGATGAAATCGCTGAATCTCATAGCATTCTTATTGTCATCTTCAGTCGTTGGAGTGCATCACCTCCACCTTTGCTCCTCTACACTCCTGTGAATCACCAATTGTCTTATTGCCGTTGATTTTCCCTAAAAAAATTTATTCATTTCTCCTCCACACCCTGTGAATCACCAATTTTTGATCTTTGACTCATATCCGTTCACCGATTTACATCTCCACCTCATTTAATCTCATCAATGGAAACGAGCGGCGTATTTCAGAGGATTGTATGGATGAATTTTAGGGAGAAGACCATCATATCTGTAAAAGGAAGAAGAGGTTTAGATATCAAATCTAGAAAAACCACAGGTGCTTGAAAGGATACCGAGGTTGAAGTCGACAAGCCTTTTGGCCTCACTTTAGGTCCTAAACCTAGTACATGTGGTGGCGTTGTTATCACTGTGCATTTGAGGCATCCAAACCTAACGAATCCTTTTCAATGACTTTGTGGAAGATTCATCGGCTCGCAAAGCGGAGTCATCTTCCTCTCCAGCTCCACCGCTATCAACTCTCTCAAATTTTAGAGAATCGGAAATGTCTGGAGTCAGATCGACGATCTCATCGCCTTCCACAACCATTTCTTCCTCTCTATCATCACTAAACGAATTAAAATCAGTAAGTTTATTCACTTGATTTTGTTGCAATTGCCCTTGGAGACTTGAAATAAACTATAGCAGCTTCAAGTCTCGTTGTCGTTCTGTAGCAGGTGACTATGAAAGAACTTTCTTACAATCTCAATTAATCGCATCATAATATGTTCTTTGTTCATTAATAGGTGATTGAAATTTTAGCTATTTCAGTTGTTCATGTTCAGTTTTATATTTCAATTAGGCTAGTACATAGTCCCACACGTTCTTGTATCATATCCAGAATGATGAAGAAAACTTTATGCACATTGGGAAATTCTTGAATCCTCAAAGATTACTTCCTTAGTTCCTCTATGTTATCCAAATTATAAACGTAATTTTTATTTCATGATGCTATCTGCTCCTGATTCCTAAAGGATAAGCTATGAACAAACTTGAATCTTCAATTGTGACAATTTTAAATTGTGTGGTGATGATCCCCTTGTGCATAATTTGCTGACTTGTTGACGCTAGTTTGTAAGACATCTCTGTTCTTGCAGAGTTGTTTTAGGTGTTATATTCCTTGAAACAAAGTTTTGATCTTGCTAGTGCAGAGTTTCGATCACAAATCACTTAATATCATGGAAGAACCACAATCTGTTAAGAGCTAGGAATATGAACACCAGGGGTAAAACCGTCCATCTTCCTGCTATAATTACTCCTGAGGTTAAAACTAGTCATATAACACCTGTAACAACCATTAGTCACCTTATAATCGCTAATACCAACACTACACATATTCCAATAAGAAATTATTTTTAGTTTGTGCTGTACAATACAAACTAAAATTTGAGGGAAATGGTTCTCTTTGATCTAGAATCATACAAGAATGATGGATTTAGAGAGAAGTTGAAAAATATCACATATAGAAAAGCATACTGGTTACATTATTTTAACTAGCTACACGTTTAAAACCAAAGCAACCAAAGTTTTGGTGGTATTATAAAGATATGATGATATCCTAATGTACAGTTACTACATTTCATACCAATTAATTTTCATTTTCCATTGTAGTAAGGTGACTTTGGCCTCTTTGATTCTTGATACTTTTTAGCCTATTACTAAGCTCGTAAAACTTTTCAGGGACATATAAAAGCCTTTCCAATCCAATAAGAAAATGTATATGTTTTTCAACGTTCAATGTTCTAAGAAGAAAAAAATTGACTTCACAATAATTTAAGTTTTTATTAAAGTGGGTCTTAATAGAAAAAATGAAATTACAATTCTAGAATAAATAACTAAATGGAAGTACATTGCTACTTCATGCATTTAACCTTTTTTTGAAATGTTAAAGTACATGCTTACATGTAGTCTGACTTTGTCTCCTTTTAATCGTTGATTTTGTTTTTTTTCTTATAAAGGTTGGGAAAGGAAACACAAATCTTAATTCTTCTCTTCAAGTGATCATTGAGTACTCACTTTTTACCCTTTGTTTTATTTTTATGATAACACAATACTGATCTTTATAATTTTTTTTTTCTTGCAGAACATTTTTGCAGATAATCTTGTTGAGACAAAAGATGACTTACTCAAAATATTTTCCACTGGGAGTAATTATATCAAGTATAACCCAAAACATTTTCCTCAAAAAATTGCATCTTGTTACATTTTTTTCTCTATTGATTCTTGATGGTTTTTCATTTACAGATCGATCTCAGAGGGAAAAACAATTCAGCAAATTGTCCCATCTTCATATAACAATGAATCAAATGGGACTTTGAAAGCAAATTGTTCTGAGCTTGAGGTGAATTTTACTCTTTATCTTTTTTTTTCATTTTGGAAGTTTTGTTGGTTTAAATGGTTTATTCTTTTTTATCAGGTTGTTCGTGTTGAGGGCACATCTATGGGCCTTCTGTATTGTAGATTGGTGTCACTTGTTATTCTTCTTGTTGATGGTAATATTTTTACCATTAAGCAATAATTCACAATCTACATATGCATTTTCTTAACAACAACTTGAATATAGCTATAAGTGTGTAGTGATTCACATGTAAATCACATATGAATTACATGTGATTCACATGTAAATCACATATGAATCACATGTGATTCACATGTAAATCACAATTACACGTGATTCACATGTAATTCACATATGTATCACATGTGATTCACATGTAATTCACACTAAAATCACATGTGATTCACATGTAAATCGCAATTATACGCGATTCGCATGTAAATCACATGTAATTCACATATGAATAAAGATGTAATTCACATGAAAATCACAAGTTGATCACATATGAATTACATATGATTCACATGTCAATCACAATTACACATGCTTCACATGTAAATCACATGTAATTCACATATGAAGCACATATTATTCACATTTGAATCACATATGATTCACATGTGATTCATATGTGATTTATATATGATGTCATATGTAAATGTGATTCATATGTGTATCGTATGTGATTCATATGTTAATCACATGAAAATCACATATGTATTTTTGTGAGTGTTTTTGCATCAATCATTTTTTTTAATTTTCTTGTAGATTTGGAAGAAATTTTGGTGAATATTGAAGATGTGAAAAATGATAAATTGAAGAAAATAAGAAAATATTGACTCGAATACATGAAAACACTTTGAAATTTGTAGCATTTTTTATTTTTTATATTTTATTTTGTATCAAATGAAATAATTATACTATTATGTTTATAGATTAATTAATAAAAGTAAGATTTTTTTTAATTTACTTACGAATATTATAGTATAAGAAATATACATATATGCATTTGAAAAAATATGTATATATGCACCTAAAACATTGATTTTTACTGTTTAAAAAAAAGAGTGTTTTTTTTAAATATTCTAGTTCTTTTTTTTAATATATTGATTTTTAAAATTTTACTTTTAAAAAAATGCAGTTTTTTTTTAAATTACAGTTTTTTTTTTAAATTGCAGTTTTTTTTTTAAAAAAAATGCAGCTTTCTTTAAAAAACTTGCAGTTTTTTTTTTTTTTGAAAAAAATTGTTGTTTTTTTATTCAAAAACGCAGTTTTTTTTTTTTTGAAAAAAATTGCAGTTTTTTTTTTTGAAAAAATTGCAATTTTCTTTTAAAAAATTATAGTTTTTTTGGAAAAAATTGTAGTCTTTTTGAAAAAAATGCAGTTTTTTTGAAAAATAATACAGTTTTTTTTAAGAAAATTGCAGTTTTTTTTTATTTAAAAAAAAATAATCCAGTTTTTTTTTTTTTTTTTTGAAAAAAATGTAGTTTTCTTTAATAAAAAATTGTAGTTTTTTTTAAAATGCAGTTTTTTTTTAAATTACAGTTTTTTTTTTAAATTTGCAGTTTAAAACTTTTTTTCAAAATTCATGTTTTTTATAAAAAATTAAAAAATCGGCACTTTTTAAAAAAAAAAATACTACTTTTAAAAAAATCTGAAAATTTGATTTATTATGTAAATTTTTAGACATATATATTACTATATTCAATAACACAAAAGATTAAACATTAAATGAGATTGGTAAGATGGCGATCATGTCCTTAATGAATTAATTTTGATCCAAAGCTCCACTTTTAGTTCTCGGGTTCTCGGAAAACTTTGAGTTCTCAATCGATCTCACCTATATATATATATATATATATATATATATATATATATATATATATATATATATATATATATATATATATATATATATATATATATATATATATATATATATATATATATATATATATATATATATATATATATATATAAAAGACAAACAATGTTCCCAACAATGTTCCTTTCTGTCTAAAAAGAACAAACAATGTTCGTTGTGCATGCCAATGCCAATGTGAGGTCTAGTTCTTACAGAGTTTCATATGAAAATTGTTTTGCATGTTTATTTGTTTGTAAACACAACTAACTTTTAAAACTATGCTTTTACCTGAGTAGTATGAATAAAATATTTACAACGTGTCAAAGATATTTATAATAACAAATAAGTTTTCCAAATTTTTTACTTTAAAGAAAACATAAGTTATATATATGATCGACATCGTTTTGTTAGTTCATAACTTCATATTTGACAAAACATCTCTTATGAATTAAAATTTAGAAATACTTACATTTATTGGGTCGCATCTTAATCACATGAACATGATACAACTTATATAGTTACCAAAAACAATTGATATATAAAGAGTCTCTTGAAGTTTTCCAAAAGTCTTAAACATGTGACATTTCACCGGATCTTCAGATGTTTGTAATTTTCTCCAAAATGTTCAATAGAACAAATATAATTATGGCTAAAAATTTATTTCCTGGATACATCGTAAAAAATATATAAGCTTAGATGGTCAAAAGGCATTTCAAAGCCTCATAAACACAAAAATGAAAGGGGAAATGGCATCACGTAGACAGGATGTGGTGGGGACTGGGGTGATGTTTGTTAGGGAGTGATTTTGTTTTTAACTAGGGCGGTTACGCTTTGCATCGTGATGTATCTGGAATTCTAAAAATATTTAAGGAAAAATACTATTGTGCTTTTGGATTTCTGCATAAACATTATAAGTTTATATTTTAGCAGTAGGATAGATAGACGGAATAAAACAATTAAAAAAATACTTTATAACAATATACAGAAAAAAGATGAAACCACAATATGTTGTCTTGAGATAAATTTATATTATGTTTTATATAAAAATAAGACAATTTCAATAATATATTTGGATTTATACAGAGTTTTATGTGATAGAAGTTATGAAATGAAATCAAAATAAACAATTTTAATTATTTATAAAGAAAAAAGATAAAAAGGGAAATTAAAGTTTTTTCATACAAGGCAAATTGTTAGTATTTATAATATAATTATTGTGACTACTTTCGTATTAAATTTAAATGTTTGATAATAATACATAGAAGAAGGTCAAATTTGGGATGGTTTTTTAAACTAGAAAAGTGTTTTTAGATAAAAGTGTTTATTTGCTTATAATGATGGTAAAAGAAGTTTTCTAAAAAATGTTTGGATAAGCTTTTATAGTGAAAAAATCAATAAGTCAATAAGTTAAAAAGTGTTTGGCTTAAAAAGTACTTTTTGTAGTTATAATGGTTGAAAAACCATAAGCAGTTTCAAAAAGTCATGTTTTACATGCTTATTAAAAAGTATTTATTGAAGCTTATGAAAAAGCTATTATTAAAAGTGCTTTTGAGTTTGCCAAACACTTTTTTTGTTTATTACCTTTTCAAGAAGTCAATAAGCAAATAAGCATTTTTCAATCACAATCCCAAACACCCCCTAAATAATAAAAATTTCTTAAAAATGAGAAATAGAAAAGGTAAGTAAAACAGTTGCATAACCATATAACTTTATATTTTAGCAATAGGATAGACCGAATAAAACAATTTAAAAAAAATAATTTATAACAATATAAAGGAAAAAGATGAAACCACAATATGTTCTGTTAGATTGATAAAAATATATAAAACATCACTTTACATTCATCAAACATATTTAATAAAAATAGACCTACCAAGTTATAAAATTTTGATAATCTTGAAAATTATGAAGATTTAAAATAATGTTGGATCCAAATTTGAATCCGTGCTAACAAATATGAAATGAAAAAGGTTTGGTAATGAAGAGTTAAGGAATATGATGTATGTCAATATTATATTTTATTTAAAAGGAAAGAAATACAAAATTTAATCTCTTTTTATTGTGATAATGTTCGACGATAAAATTACGAATCAAATTAAATATGTTATGTTAATCTGGTATATAAAAAATAGAAACAAAAATTGTGTGAGTTTAGTTGTGATCGTGGCCAAGTTCATAATTAATCTTCTAGTTTTGTTTGTTTTTTTTAATGAACAGGCGGTTCGCGCAAATCCCTTGGTTGGGGTAGTTTTAGAGTGCGTTTGGTTGACAGGAAAAGATTGGAATTCGAGGGAAAATGATTCAGATTCCCTCGAATTCCTGTGTTTGGTTCAACTTAAAGAAGGAAAGGGAATCGTAAATGAGGAAAACATTCATTCATACATTGGAAACTACATTCCTTCAACAAACTAAGAGTGCGTTTGGTTGGCAGGAAAGGATTGGAACTCGAGGGAAAAGGATTCCAATTCCCTCAAATTCCTACGTTTGGTTCAACTTAAAGAAGGAAAGGGAATCGTAAATGAGCAAAACATTCATTCATACATTGGAAACTACATTCCTTCAACAAACTAATGGAAATAAATTCATACCATCTAGGAAAGTGAAAATTTACCATTATACCCCTTTTATTTTAACAAAACCCTTCTAAAAACAAAAACCCTATCACAACGTCTTCCTCAAAATCGGACTCAGCCTCATCACAGTGTGCTCGTCTTCTCCATTTTTTCATCAAAATCGAATTACAGGCTTCATCAAACGTAACTCGTTCTCCATCTCTTCATCAGGTATGTGTATCGATACAACTCCTAATCATGATTTCTCTCGCTGTCACTCTCTAGCGCGCTCTCTCTCTCCCTCGTAATCTTGATTCTACCCACCGTTTCTTGTATTAAAAAGTCGATTATAGGAAAATCGATTATCTATTTTTATTCAGTGAAGAGGGATTTTTTGAAACATGTATCCAGTTGTTTCTTGTTTTTTGTTTATTCACACTGAACTTCTCTTTTCGATTTCCAAAAAATCGATTCCAGTGAAAATCAAGTTTGTTCCTTTTTAGTTTTTATCACTAATATCGTAGACAACAGAACATGATCTGTCTTTCTGTTGATTCAAATGTTTTTTGTTGATTCAAATGTAAAAATCAAATTAAATGTGAGAATCAAATTGTTCATTTTTTTTTTCTTTTAACTTCAGCAACTGTTAAAATTAAATGGTGTTGTGTACACTCTGAATATGATCTGAATTTGTATGCATAGGAAAATGTCCCGCCCTAGTTTAACAGCATATAATCGTAGACAAAGACAAAATTCATTGATCTTGAAATGGTGGAACGTGGTTTTGCACATTGTTGTACTCCTCTTGTTAATGATGTTCAAAACCCATATAGATAAACGACGTATTAAGCGGATTTCTTCAAATATAGATCGATACCCAATACTACATGAAATAGTTTATGAGAGTGACACAATGTCTATATCACAAATTAGGATGTCTCGAATGTGCTTTAAAAAGTTATGTCATATGCTTGAAACATTCGGAGAACTAAGACGAAGTAGGAATATGGATATTGATGAACAAGTTGCCATGTTTCTACATATTCTTGCTCATAATGTTAAGAATCAGGTCATCATAAGTCGCTTTCATCGTTCGGGAGAAACGATTAGTAGGCACTTTAGTCGAGTTTGTAATGTTGTCATACGATTGCATACTCGTTTGCTTAAGAGACCCGAACCTGTTCCCAATAACTCCACCTATCAAAGATGGAAATGGTTTAAGAATTGTTTAGGAGCTTTAGATGGAACATATATAAAGTGCCTAGTTCCAACCGAAGAAAAGCCTAGATATAGAACAAGAAAGAATGACATTGCAACAAACGTTCTAGGGGTTTGTTCCCAAGATATGCAGTTTATCTACGTGTTACCGGGATGGGAGGGGTCGGCTGCGAATGGTAGAGTTCTTCAGGATGCTCTTCTTAGACCACATGGATTGAAAGTTTCAAGATCGGGTATGTAAATCTTATATATATATATATATATATATATATATATATACACACACACACACACACACATATAAACCTTATTTATAAAACGTTATTAACTATAAATCTTATTTGCAGGTAATTATTTAGTTGATGCTGGATATACAAATGGAGAGGGTTTTCTAGCCCCGTATAGAGGGCAAAGGTATCACTTAAATGAATGGCGTCATGGGCACCAACCAACTACACAAATGAATTCTTTAACATGAAACATTCATCAGCAAGAAATGCCATTGAACGATGTTTTGGCATTTTGAAGGGAAGATGGGAAATATTAAAGGACAATTCGTATTATCCAATTGAAATGAAAAATAAGATCATAATGGCATGTTGTCTACTACATAACTTCATAAGACAAGAAATGGAAGTAGATCCTTTTGACAATGAATGTGATCGGGACGAGGGAACCGGAGATGTTGGACCAGAAGATGTTGATAATATTACTTCTGTAAGGACTTCAAATGAATGGACCAAATTTAGAGATAATTTAGCGGAGTCCATGTTTGCATCTAGGGGCGCGGCAAATCAAATTGGCATTTTGCTTATCTATTTATGATGTATCTCTATGTTAGACAAATTGCTGTATTGTTTTCTTATCGTTACATTGAACAATTGTTGCTTTTTTAACGTTATGTTGGACAAATTGTTGCTTGCTTAATGTTATGTTGGACAATTGGCATTTTGCTTATCTATTTATAATGTATCTAAAATTAGTTGTGATACTTATCTATTGGTTTTTGTTATGTTTATATAGGTATGACAAGTCAAATTAAAAATTATAAGACATGGACAAACAATGAAGAAGCAAAGCTAGTTGAGGCATTAGTGAATATGACAAATGTTGGAGGATTTAAAGCCGATAATGGTTTTAAGTCGGGTTATTTGCAACATCTTGAGCAAGCATTAAAACAATCACTTCCGGACTCGGGTATTTTAAGTAAGCCACATATTGAGTCAAAGATAAAACCATGAAGAGAGATTGGCAATGTGTCTACGATATGGTAAACGGTTCAAACACAAGCGGGTTTGGTTATGATTATGAAAAACATTGTGTTACTGCTGAGGATTCGGTTTGGGAGGCGTACCTACAAGTACATGATGTTATAATATTTTTATTTTTATAGTTTATAATGAAGTGACTATATGGAAATATTTTGTTTTTTTTATATAAATTATCATGTTGGTAAATAGGTTCATAAAGAAGCGACTAGACGGAAACACAAATCATTTCCTTACTATGAAGATCTTTGCATTGTTTTTGGAAAAGACCGAGCTCAAGGAAATAGAGCTAGAGATTTCATTGAGATGGAGCAAGATGTGAACTTAGAAGAAGAACTGCAAGAGTCGGATGATGACATACTTGAATCCGAGGAAATTAGCCATAATACAACAGTGCAAAATGAGGAAACTTCACCAAGTGTTCGCTCTAATAAGAGGAAACGGCATGCCGATGATGTGTTCAATAATGCGGTTGGCTTGATTACTGAAAGTCTTAAAGAAATATCAAAAGATTTGAGTCAAGGTATTAAATTTGACATGAAGATTAACGAATTGAGTGAGAAGATCCCTCTGGAGATTTTAAAGATGAGTTCATTAAGTCAAGTCGAGAAGTTCAAAACTTTGACCAAGATAAAAAGTGATGCAATAAACGTACAAATTTTTTGGCAAATTGAAGAAGGCGATAGAGAAGTTTAGGTCAAATACATTTTGGAAGGGTAGTATTATTAATTAGGATGTTAATTCGTATTTTGGGTTTTTAAACTCTTTTGGGAAGTTTATTAGGATGTTGCTTGGTATTTTGGATTTGTAAGTTTTGGTATCTTCGATAGGGATGTATCGAAATATTGATATGCTTTTTGGTAACGTTATTATGATGCAAAGTGGAATGACTTTAACTTATGATGTCTATTAACATGATTTTCATAATATGTTTGCATGAATGTTTAATCAATAAATTAAAATTTTACTATTTCAATAATTTATATAATACATGTTTAAATATAGCTTAAAAAACAAAGTAAAATTAAGCAAAATAGACAAAAAGGCAATTCTGTCATTTTACATGAATTCCAATTTCATTTCCTACGAACCAAACAGAATCTAAAATTAATTCCAATTTCATTTCCTGCCAACCAAACAGCATATGGAATTGGATTCAAATTTCTGATAGATTCATTTTCCAATTCCAATTCAAATTCCTTTAGCAACATTTTGCGAACCAAACAGCACCTTAAGAAAATAACATGAGGTGAGGAGATTGATAATAAACAAATGTGATATGTGATGTTACTATTCATCCATCTACACTTGTTTGTAGTATAACAAGATTAGATCACACTTTGAGGCGAACCACGACGTGACGCCTGTACCACACTAGTTATAAAATAAGTATGAGTGGAATATAAGGCCTATTTAGGAAAAAGTACCAAATCGAAAGAACTATAAAAAGTAACTCTAGCTCCTTAACTTGTGATCAAATCTGCAAGAAAAATCTTCCATAAACTTATCAAATATCATTTTGATATTAAATCAGTAAGGACTATGATCAAAGTTAAGAAATACCCATAATCAATTTGAAGCATATTATATCAATTCTACCAATTTAGTAAGAACATTAAGATGTAAGAAGAAAAATAATAATTACTCGTCTGAAAGAATCCACTAACTTAGTGTAATGATAAGGGATAAAAAAAGTTGTAAATAGATTAAACTCATAGGTCATTGAATATTAATTTGATAAACAAATTACAATATGTTGAACTTAGAACTCGTTGGTATTAGAGAAAACTTACAACCTACACATTTACATAACTGAAATCAAGACAAACTTCAAAGCACCAAAAAAAAACTCTATGATTTAAAATTCATAAAATTGAATGCTTATATTAATCCATAGATTTGGATACTCCAAAAAGTAAAGGAAATATAATCAATTAAACATTCAAACTTTTAAACCTTGTCAAATAATAAAACCATAGATAATATTTTTATTCAAAATAAAATTGTAAACAAAAAAATATCAAAAAAATGTAATGCATTGTTTTAAAAACCGATTTTTTAATTGAACCGGTATGGTGACCGGTTTCCGGTTCGTCCGTCGGGTCAACCGGTTTTTATATTTTTCATGCTTTTTCCTATTTTCCAAAACATACATGCATATATAAATCAATAATTTGATGTTTACAAGTTCAAAAATTAAAAATACACATAAATATAAGTTGTAGATGAATCCAAATACATTAAAATAACACATAACCATAAGTTTTAGCGTTTTACATCAATCCATATACGTTAAAAAGAAAATAAAGTATAATATCGAAACAAAATATAGTTTTAGATGAATACACACACATCAAAAAACTTTATAATATTTATCATATGTTTTTATTGTAACATCCATAAAATTCATGAGAAATTTAAACTTTTCAAACATTCCAAAACCACCCGTTGTTTACAAATTGTTTTCAAAATAATTCAATATCAGAGTTTTCCCAGAAATCACAACATGAAAAATGAGGAGGTACATGATCAAGCCTTCGTCTTTCCGCGATCATCTGATGTACCTGAAACAAAATCCACAATTGTAAGTCAGAAGCTTAGTGAGTTCCTCCAAAATACCGATACATAACAAATAGTACACATAATAACAATAACAACATGTAATGGGTCCACATCTCTACAGAATGGATTACCCCTGAGCCCACAATACGAGTCTGGCATGCCCTCCCTGGCCCTCAGGCCATATTTGGCTTGCTCTCGAGCCCACAACATAAGTCTGGTTTTCTATCAGCTTACAACTTTTTTCTGGCTTGCTCCTTCAATCGTCAGACTGGAATACAATGATTAGCCCTCAGTACGAGTTTGGTATGCTCGGTCCGGCCCTCAGCTCGTATCTAGAATGCTTAGGAGTCCTCAGTATGATTCTAGCATGCCCTCCCTGGCCCTCGGCTCATATTTGGTATACTCCAAGGTTTGTTGGCTACAACATGGAGCAGTACAACCTCAACCCAACCCACACAACATGTCGACATGTAACAGATAATTACACATATAGATAATCAGACAGTATCACAGGTAGTCCTACAGATCTACCAGACTAGCATATCAAACTAGCAAGCATATCTAACTCATACTCAGCATATTAATAACTACTAGGATATTAATCTAATGGGCCGACCTTGGTGCCTTTGACCCCTAAGTATAGTGAGGAAAACTCAACCTCACAAGTAGTTTTTGTTGGATTAGTGTCTAAGTCCATAACTATTTTGGTATGTACTT
Source organism: Lactuca serriola (assembly GCF_051521515.1). NCBI lineage: Eukaryota > Viridiplantae > Streptophyta > Magnoliopsida > Asterales > Asteraceae > Lactuca > Lactuca serriola. Next base: position 62,726,337 of record NC_136416.1, on the reverse strand, counting down.
GACCCGATTATGAGCATGGTCCTTTTGGGTTGCCTTCACCATAGCAATATGTAGGATGATTTAAGAAGAGAAAGGTTTAAATATGATTTATTAATATATTATGAGAATAATATATTAAAGGACAAATCATATTGTTTAATTAATATTAGTCAATAATTAATTAAGAATTAATTTTGTGGCTAAAAGAGATTAATTAAATTTAGGGGACTGGACTGCAATTATTGGATAATTGAGTTATTGGGCTAAGGAATGCTAAAGGAATAAGGGGTGAACGAAATTATGATGGAAGCCCATCATATTTTCGTCCATAGTCTTATCCAAAAGGTTCCATGGGCTGCTTAGAGTTTAAGCTGTCCATTAGGGTTTTGACTGAAACCCTAGCAGCCTACACAAGTATATAAAGGACCCCTTAGGCCCCAAAAACGTGGACAACTGATTCTCTAGGGTTTCTAGCCGTTTTTGGGCAGCCTCCTTTCTTCTCCTCTTCATCCAAGTTGCATAAGGTGTTTGTGACTCCATTAGAGGTGCAGCACTTGAGGCACTAAGCTTTTGAAGCCAATCCAAGCAAGGAATTGATTGCTATTGCTATATAACAATCAAAGGTAAATCTATAAACCCTAATTCAGTTTATAATATGTTAGATCTAAGTTTATTAGTCTTGGATTCAAAGCATGTACAATAGAGAAACCTAGATCCAAGCATTAGGGTTTGTATGAGCACATAGGATTGTTCTTATGCATAAAACCCATCAGTGGTATCAAAGCCTTGATTGGTTTCAGTTGTATGTGATGCTTAACTGCTTTGTTTGCTAAAAATCGAGTTTTTGGCCTCTGCCCGACTCAACTCGGCGAGTCAGTATCTGGACTCGGCGAGTTGGCCCTACTCGGCGAGTCCAGGTCTGACTCGGCGAGTCAGTGCGTCAGGCAGAGGGTATTTCGGGATTTAGCTGTTGTTTTGACTTATACTTGATGCTTAAATTGTTTTATGAAGTTAAAATCCAAATTTTATCTTAATTATATGTTTATCCTTGCCAAAATAATAGATAATTTCAAATCTTTTAAATATTGGTTGTTTATGTGATAAATATGGATTATTTAAAGTTATTTGGTAATTATCTAATGACTAAAATAAGATTAGGTCAAATATAGATAATTATGAAATTAATTGTTTAATTTGAATTATTTGTTATTTGATCCCTAATGTTTTGAAATGTTTCAAAACTTGCCCTCAAGTTTTGGAATTTAAAAGTTGATTAAAAGTTTAATTTTGAAATGTTAACTTCTAAAACCCTAGTAATTTGAAAAAGTTCAAATCACACCCTTATTGTTTTGTTAATTAATTAAAGTGTATAATTAAAAGTGATTTAATAAACCCATAAAGTTTTGGTTTATATTTAATTAAATTAAAAGTATAATTTACTAAATTAAACCACCTAGTATTTTAAAAGTGTAAAATACACCCTATACTATATATAACATTAAAAGTCTAATATTATATATGTATGAGTAAAAAGTCAGTCTTACTGTTAGTAGGTCTCATTCACGAAGCTGGTCTATAAGGGGTGTTTAAGGAAATTGCCTATAAAATGGCGATTGAATGGGTATCCACTCTTACCCACCGCACTCTTGACTAGTGGAGGGTCGTTAGCCGAACGAGTAGGATAGGACAGAAACCTTCCATTATAAGTATAATGAAGTACAAAGTAACTAAATGCTTATACAAATTTCCAAATCATAGTTACTTTAGGCAAAATGTGAAATTGTATGCTAACCCATGGAATTACATTTCGTACCCTTGTCAAACGTTAGTGGAGCGTGTGTGGTTAACCAGCACACTAATTTGGGGATGACATTGGTGGCGAAGTGTGGCTCGATGCTTATCATAGATCAATGGAGCGCGTGTGGCTAACCGGCACATTGATTAGGTGATAGTAGCATTGGGTGCACCACGTGATTCGTATGGTTATTCACACCTTGTTTGTGATCCTCGGCATCCCAGTCACAAATAGTAGGGCATAATCGAGATTAAACATGCCATTGAAAATTTCAATGAATCTCAAAAGATCTAGGAGTTTCAATTCATTTAAAACTTAATCTTCCTTTTCGTTTTTCATGGTGGAAATTGGTAAATCGTCATTTACCTACCTTCAAATATTTCGCAACTAGATTACGGCATCCCTTTTCTAGCTTGTAGAATACTGTGTTGGATCCTAGCCTTAATAACTCATTTGGGTGTTTTATTAAGGACTCGATCAACTTAACTTGAATTTTCTCCTGTTTTGTAGATGTCTGACTCTAACTGTGGTATTCCCGAATCCCAAGGAAAGGTGTTCCTAATGAAAGTGGAAGCTTGATTCAAAGTGAAGGATCACTGTGGACTAGCTTGATTTCACTTCCTCCTCTTCCTCCCGTTGTTCTCCCTAACCCTCAAGATCGAAGATTTGAAAGGTTCAAGATCACCGAATCCCTATTGGCAATGGAACATGAAGATGGTAAACCCGTGTGTGCTCACATCCTAGGGATGAAATCACAAATTGATAGGTTGAGTATGTTGGGTGCGTCTATCTCCAATAAGTTGGTTGTGGACTGGGTTCTTCAGTCACTCCCTGAATCATATGATGAGTTCATAAGAGAGTATTATATGATGAAACTTGACGCAACCCTCATTGACTTGACTTACATGCTTATTGCTGCTGAATCAGAAATGATTTGGCGAGGTAATGGAGCATATTTGTCTGATAATTCAACCAACCATGCTTTCGTGGACACTCTAGGAGAACCCACCTGTTCCTGCTGCCAAGAGAAGGGGCAATGGATACGAAGCTACCCGAAGGACCTGAAGAGTCTAAGAGATGGGAGAGTCAATAAGTATGGCTCTACTTCAGGTATAAAATCCACTATCTAACTCCATTTGAATTCCTATTCTTTATTCATAGTGTGATAAGATTACATTTGCATGTTTTTTTGCAGGATTAGAGAAAAGAGAGGAAGTTTGATGGAAGAGCAAGATGAGTCTAATCACGAAGAAATGGATTTCGATCGCATGAATTCGAAGATCAGATTTTGAGCTTAGGAAGTTAATAGTTTTTCATTTGAATTTTGCATTGTAAGGAAATGTTTTCCGCTGTTTTTATGAATAAAATAAATTTTGGTTTTATCTTATTTGTTTATCCTTGCAATGAAATATATGAAAAATTGATGTTTGTGTACTTCTATTATTAGCAAAATGGATTTGATTCTTAATTATGTTATTTGTGGAAATGTCAAAAGTTTACCAAATAGGGAGAGTTTCTCATCGCCCAAGTTTCAATTGGACAGAAACTTGGAATCATGCAATGTGTATTGTATGATGAATGAAAAACTTTCACATTTGGGAAACTTAGGCTAATTCTTTGACAAAGTGTCAATTGAAGGACAAGGAGATTAAGTACACTAGGTTGTGCGTTGATCAAGTCACCCACAAGAGTGACAAAGATATTCGTCATGATTTACTAAAGTTTAGTAAATATGATTATACTTATAAGATTAAGTGTAATTTTGAGTTGATTGAAAGAGTTTCAATGAATAGTAGAACGAATAAAGAAGAATCAAGTAGGCAGAAAGATAAAAGTTTCTCCTTTCTAGGAAGAAGGAAGAGTACCTTTTATTGTGTTTTATGATAAGTCTTAAAGATTAAGAACTATGTCTCAATAGATCCTCTAAGTGAGTCTTAGTGCAATTGCATGTCTAAGAAGAGGAATCAAGTATTGTAGAAATGGTTAAATCAATAAGTCAATCATACTTCGTTCCAATATCAAGTCTTAGAGTCAAGATTATGACATTGAGTGAAAGGTCTTAAGTAGGCTTATAACACTCATCAAATGTGGAACTTGGAAAATTTTTCTTATTCTTACACATTTGAAATTGGTAAGTTGTGCTGTCTTGGGTAAGACAAAGACCAACTAGGACCAATTATGTGAAGTGTTTTGTCTTGATAAGAACTACACTAACTCTTGAGTATTTGCTTTGTCAAGAAATGTTTCTTGACAAGAGAATCTTATATGTCAAGGAGTCAGTGGGAGTCTAAATGGCCTTGAAAGGTTTCAAGAACAAATCAAGAATAAACCTTATCGATCATCACTAGCACACGACTTGAGGTTTACAACCTATCGTGCTGACATTATTTTGTTTTTGTGCCATTCCAATTGAATTAATTGTGTATGTGAGTTCTATGAGTTCTCATTTGAATGCATACTAAAGCCTTAGTCGATGGAAAGTACATTGATATATAAGGACAAGTTACTAAACTACTTGGAAGACATGGTGGGCACTCGTGTTACCATAGGGCAAGAAATCAAGATTAAGAAAGTTCAGTCCATATGAGTTTGGATTTGTCGCAAACCTTGGTTTTGGCAAATTCACATGGATAGGAACTCATACACCATAAAATCTAAGTGTCATAAGATTCCCTCCTTCATGAAAATGACTGTGAGGAAATGCTTTCACTAAGAGAGATCTTAAGAAGATAGCAATTGTGAAAATTGTATTCTCAAATTCGATTATGGTTACGGCATCCCATTCCATAGTTCGAATTGTGAGATTTGGCAATTAGTTTGAACATTTGGAACTTAGTAACATAAGTTCTAAATTATTTAAGCACACATATGAGCTATCTAAGCCAAAGGTGTATAAGTTTAAGAAGCTTAGATAAAGGCTTATCGAAGCATCTGGTATTAAAAAAATGAATTTCAGAAATTCAATAGGCATTGTTTTTCTGGAAGCTCATTTGTTTTTTGAATACATGTCAAAGCTAGTGGGAGCATAAGTGTTATGCTTATACGATAATAATCATCATGATAGTGGGAGCATAAGTGTTATGATTGTATGATTATTATGGCGAGCATTGCAAGTTAGCAATATTAATTATAGAAAAACAAAGATTCAATTTGCAAAGTTGCATGGGTTAAAAAAAATTGTTTTTGCTATAATTAAGGGAGAGAATATTATACTTCGTTTCAAAATCTAAAGCTTAGATTGAGAAATTTTAATATTTTCAGTCAAAGGATACATTGTGTGTTCTTAAAATTCGATTATGATTACGGCATCCCTCTTCATAGTTCGAATTGTGAGAACATGACACATAAAATATTATGGCAAAAGATTGGTAAAGTATCATATCTTTATGTATGACATTATGCATCGTGTCCCATACGCTTCGGGTATAGGATCGATTGCAAATGCTATAATATTTACCATTCTAAAATTTTTCCAAATGTCTAGCGCATTAAGAGGGAAAAAGGACTAGAATTGGTTTTGACTAAAATAATTAAACAACTATCAAAGGACGATCCAAAGTTCACTGAGGATTGGTTGCTTGTGAGTAGTTGGGAGTATGGTATTGGATGGACCATATCGACATTATTATGAATAGATAAGATTCTATTAAGAATGAGTTGTTATATGGCAAATGTGGAAATGTTTCCATATTGGGAGTTGGATATTGAGAATCTATGTCTAGATTAGAAACTTTTATGCAAGAAGGATGTTCAAAGGAATGCACTTTGAATGTGAGACTTCACGTCTATAGAATTGTCTTGTAACAATTTCCTATAGAGTACTTTGTAATTTCATTGGCTAAGTCTTGGTGACTTTTGTGCTATGATTTTGCAAAGGGATCGTTGCATAAAATGTTAGAATCTAGCATATTCAAGTAGTGGCAAGAACCTTGTGTTCTTACACTAATAATTAGGATTAAGGAATTGTGAAATGAGCATCATTGGAAAAGTTTTCACGTGATCTATTTCACAAAGCATGTACCATAGGAAACAAAGTGTGCATGTTTAGAGCATGGGACAATTGTTGTTGTAATTCAAGTAATAAGTTGATTATCTGAAACATTAAATGATAAATAATGAGTAATCAATATGGTGGATAAATAGAAGTGTTTTATTTACTCTCACAAGTTTGGGGCCATATAGGATTAAGTATTATTGTTGTGTTTCAGTTTGCATGTTTTGACTTCCAGAATAACTAAGTTATTCAAACATCCACAGTCGGTCATACGTTAGGAGTAGGTATGAATAAAGACTGACATGAATCTGTGTGTAGATTGTCTGAAGTGTTTAGACATGGCACAAGTTTGTTGCAGAATTCATGAAAGCTTTGATAAGATTAGAGTATTGGATTAAACCCACGCTCACTTGGATCACTTCATGGTTTTATCACGAGTGATTAGTGAGACGATAATATTGTATATTCTTGAAACCGAGACATGTGAGTTGTTATTTTTTGGTCGGTTGCACATTGATAATAGGTAAACGCACCAGTAACTTGGTGTTATAAAACTTATTGTTGTGTATGATTCGATCAGTAAATGCAAGCGAGCATTTGAGTCGAAGTTTATCCATTCCTCTTACCTAAAGTGGGATAAAAGTGATATCTATGGGCCTCTCAATGATTTAGTGATGACACCTAAGCGCTTGGCCAAGCCAGGACTAAGTTGATGTATTCAATTGTAGTCTGTTGGCTGTCGTCATAAATCGGAAGTCGGGAAACAGTATAGAGAGAATGATTGAAATTCATGTTTTTTTGTCTATACGATATCTTGAGAATGGAGGAATATATAATCCCTTATCTAGAGGACACGCTATCTGATAAGATCATAGTTGACAGCGGCTTTTGAAAGCTACGATTGTTGATCAGGTTCTGAAGTCATACGGAAAATAGTTATTAGATTTATCCAAGTGGGAGACTTTTGGATTAGTGTCTAAGTCCATAACTATTTTGGTATGTACTTGACCCGATTATGAGCATGGTCCTTTTGGGTTGCCTTCACCATAGCAATATGTAGGATGATTTAAGAAGAGAAAGGTTTAAATATGATTTATTAATATATTATGAGAATAATATATTAAAGGACAAATCATATTGTTTAATTAATATTAGTCAAGAATTAATTAAGAATTAATTTTGTGGCTAAAAGAGATTAATTAAATTTAGGGGACTGGACTGCAATTATTGGATAATTGAGTTATTGGGCTAAGGAATGCTAAAGGAATAAGGGGTGAACGAAATTATGATGGAAGCCCATCATATTTTCGTCCATAGCCTTATCCAGAAGGTTCCATGGGCTGCTTAGAGTTTAAGCTGTCCATTAGGGTTTTGACTGAAACCCTAGCAGCCTACACAAGTATATAAAGGACCCCTTAGGCCCCAAAAACATGGACAACTGAGTCTCTAGGGTTTCCAGCCGTTTTTGGTGCCTCTCCTCTCTTCCCTCTTCATCCAAGTTGCTTAGTGGTGTTTGTGACTCCATTAGAGGTGCAACACTTGAGGCACTAAGCTTTTGAAGCCAATCTAAGCAAGGAATTGATTGTTATTGCTATATAACAATCAAAGGTAAATCTATAAACCCTAATTCAGTTTATAATATGTTAGATCTAAGTTTATTAGTCTTGGATTTAAAGCATGTACAATAGAGAAACCTAGATCCAAGCATTAGGGTTTGTATAAGCACATAGGATTGTTCTTATGCATAAAACCCATCAGTTTTGAACCGGTAATATCAATCCAAACTCACAGCTCCAACTCAACTGCCTACAATCACCAAGTGACTAACCTCATCAAAATCCTGAAATACCCTCAAGGTCAAACTTGGTCGACCATGGTCAAAGTCTAAATCAATAGTCAAGGTCAACAGTCCATGTTGACTCAACTCGTCGAGTGCATCTACTGACTCGCCGAGTTCCTTCACATCTCAGAAAATCATGAAAAAACTCAAGACAACTCGTCGAGTTCTTCAACATCCAGAAAGCGGGAAAACCCGACTCAACTCACCAAGTTGGCTAGGCAACTCGTCGAGTTTTCCTAGTCTTAAGGCATTCAGACACTTCTAAGTGAAACCAAAGTCCCAAACTATAGATCTGGTCCCTTAGGACTGAAATACCACGTAAAGTTGCTAGCTTTACGTCCATGCATGGCATCAAGAGGGCTAAATCACTCAAACAAGGCTTATCAAGGGACTTAGAGCATGAAGGAGGGCCAAGACTTGATAAAGTTGGCAACTTTAAGTCCATGGAGGCCATGAGATGTCCAGATCTGAAACCATGGCTTCATAACATGCTCAAATCCAAGAATGGTCCCAAAATAAGCTAATAATGGTCATAAACTTTCAAAATAAGAGATATACCAAAGGGATGATCAAGATAATGACTTTATACCTTCAAATGGTTGCAACAACACCGAAAATCCCGGATCTAAAGCTTCTTCCTTCAACTTTGCACCACCAACTTCACACTCCTTCAAGAAAAGCACCAAAGAACACTCTTTAAGCTCACACACACTCAAAATGGGGAAAGATGCATGATTAGGGTTTTCTCTGGACTGAGGGGATGGTGAGGGAGGCTAAAAATGGTTCATAAGGTCTTTTAATAGGGTGAAAAACCATGAAAATTAGGATTTCATGTTCAACCCTCAACTCCTCAAGTTGGGGCCTTCCAACTCGTTGATTAGACCTTAAAGATATGTGTCCATTTAAAACTCTACACGACGAGCTGGAGCCTTCCAACTTGTCGAGTTGCCCTGAAAATGAATATATATTAAGCTTTAAATTCATACCTGGGAATCGGAGTGTTATAACTCTCCCCCACTAGAACTAGGCTTCGTCCTCGAAGCCAGCTGCATTGTACAAATCTGGATAATGCTCCCGCATCTCAGCCTCTGGCTCCCAAGTCTACTCGGATCCCTTCTAATGCTGCCATTATACCTTTACCAAAGGTATCTCCTTGTTGTGTAGGACCTTTACCTTTCTTTCCAAAACAACCACCGACCTCTCAACGTAGTTCAGGCACTCGTCAATCTGAATATTATCCAATGACACAACCGCGTCCTCATCCAATATGCACTTTCACAACTGCGAAATGTGAAATGTATTGTGTATCTTACTGAGCTCCTCCGGGAGATCCAGTCTATACGCCACCTTGCCAACCCTGGCTATAATCCGAAATGGCTAATGTATCGGGGACCCAATTTTCCCCTCTTCCTAAATCGGATCACACCCTTCCAGGGTGAGACCTTCAGCAACACCATGTCACCGACCTGAAACTCCAACTCAGATCGGTGCCGGTTAGCGTAACTCTAAGCAGTCTGCAACCGCTGCCTGATCTGCTGAATCATCTCGGTAGTCTGCAAAACCACCTCCGTCCGACCCATCGCCCTATAACCAACCTTGCCTCAACAGACTAGGGTACGACATCTCCGCCCATACAACAACTCAAAAGGTGGAGCACCAATGCTAGAGTGAAAGTCGTTGTTGTAGGAGAACTCTGTAAGGGGTAGGTAGGAGTCCCAACTCCCACCAAAATCAATAACGCGGGCCCTCAACATATCCTCGAGGGTCTGAATGTTCTGCTCTCTCTAGCCGTCTGTCTGCGGATGATAAGTTGTGTTGAAATGCAGCCTCGTGTCCAATTCCTCATGGAACTTCTGCCAAAACGGGAGGTGAATTGAACGTCACAGTCTAACACAATAGAGACCGGTACCCCATGACGAACAATGATCTCGCGGATATACATATCGGCCAACTTCTCGGCCGTTGAACTCTCCCGAATGGCCATAAAATGGGCGCTCTTGGTAAATCGATCCACGATGACCCATATAGCATCAAAACCCTTTTCCGTCCTCGGCAACTTGGTGATGAAATCCATCGTGATCTGCTCCCATTTCCACATGGGAACCTCCAGAGGATGCAACTTTCCATGCGGCCTCTGATGCTCGACCTTGACCATCCTGCAGGTCAAGCACCTCTCGACGTACCAAGAGATATCTCTCTTCATGCATGGCCACTAGTAGCTCAGTCTCAGATCCCGTTACATCATGGTGGCCCCCAGGTGAATAGAAAAACGAGACTTATGAGCCTCCTCCAATACAATCTGTCTGACCCCATCAAACACAAGAACCCAAACCCGACCACAACGGGTCAACAAACCACTACTTTCCATAACAAATCTGGTAATCTCGCCCTTGATCCTCTCAACCTTCCAATTTTCCTCCTGTACTCCCACAAGTGGAGAATCCACAGATATCCTCATATACAATGCCAGAACAGCAGATCCAGGCAACTTGCGGCTCAGGGCGTCCGCCACAACAATCGCTTTACTCGGATGGTAAAGGATCTCGCAGTCATAATCCTTGACTACGTCTAGCCACATGTGTTATCTCATGTTCAGGTTTGGCTGATCCATGATATGACTCAAGCTCTTGTGGTCTGTATAGATGGTATAACGAACCCCATATAGATAATGTCTCCAAATCTTGAGGGTGAATACTGAAGGGTTTTGAGCACTATAACATTCCTATGGTGCACATACAACCCTAGATGCTTTGGATCTAAGTTTTCTCTAGTTATACATGCAATTTCATTTTTCCAAAGCATGAAGCCTAACTAGCATACAACTTTGATGATTGAAACATAAAAACAAGTAAGATGATTACCTCTTTGTTGTATCTTGTAGAACTTGGCCTTACAGGAGCTTAGAACCTCAAATACGATGCCTAAAATGTGTCACAAACACCAAGAACAATGGAGGACAATGAGAGAGAACTTGGAGGCCCCAAAATCGGCTAGCTTCTTCTTAGAATACTCTTGTATCCGATTTTAGGGCTTAGGGGTTACATTTTTAGTGTAGAATTACAAGGGTCACTTGTAAACCCTAATTCATTCACTTAGGCTTTTAATCCAATAACTCATTTGGACTAACACTTCATGAACTCTCATATAAGCTTAGTCCATTGCTAATCAATAATGGATCATTAACCCAAACTATTGTTGGGTTTTGAGCATTCTAACACTCCTAAGTGTACATGCAACCCTAAATACCTTGGATCTATGTTTTCTCTATTATACATGCAAATATGAACATCCAAGGTATTATCCTAATCTAGCATACAAAACAATGAATATAACAAGATAGAATACATACCTCTTTGGTGTAGAATGTTCTCAAGAAGCTTGAGTGCCTAGTGCCCCAAGTGTGACACCTCAAATGGCTCACACAACATCAATTGCTTTTGGAATAACCTTGAGAGAAATGTAGAACACTTGAAAATCGGCTAGCCCTTCTCTTACTTCCATAGTGGCCGATTTTTCCAAGAGTATGATCTTTATATAGTGTTACAATTAGGGTAAACCCTAGATTAATTCTTGATCAATACTAATTAAATAGACCATGCTACTATCAGGTCAAGTACATACTAATTATAGTTATGGGCTTAGACACCTAATCCAACAGTCTCCCACTTGGATAAGTCTAATAACTATAACAGCCAATGCAACTTCAAAATCTGATTAGCAATCGCAGATCTCAAAATCCGCCATTGAAATCTGACGCGTCCTTTAGATAAAGGATCATACAATCCTCTATTCTTCAAGATATCATGTGGACAAATATATGGAACATAGTCATACTTATTTTCCAGCAGTTTGTTTCCCGATTTCTGATTTGTTTGACATAGAACTTAATTGAACACATCAATTTTGTCTTGACCGGGCCCGACACATAAGTCAAAACAAAATCATCGAGGGGCCCAAGATATCTCTTTTAATCCTCCTAGGATAAAGGGAACAAATAAACTTTGACTTATATGCTTGTACTAATTACTTGTTAAATTATACACAACAACACGTTTTATAACATCAAGTTACTGATGCATTTTCGTACAATCAATGCACAACCAACTCATAACCAACAACTCATATATCTTGTTTTGAAGATCATATGATATTATCGTCTTACAATCACTCGTGATAAATTCCATGAAGGGATTCATGTGAGCATGGGTTTAATCTAGTAATCAAATCTTATTTCAGGAGCATGCATGAATGTTTCAGCAAACTTTTGCTATGTCTAAACACTTTAGACGATCTACAAACCTATTCATGATAGTCTAACTTCATAACCTACTTCCAAAATATGACCGAATGTGGAAATTTTGAATAATCTTATTATTCTGGAAGTCAAAACATGCAAAATGAAACAATAGTAAACGATTGACACAAGATAGTAACTTTACTCATAACCTATGCCCGACATACCTATCATGTACGCCCTGCATAGGGACCAAGTTTGAAAACAAATTTTATAATATGAATCTTTATGAGAAATACCTGGAACACGAGCGTTACAATTCTCCCCCCACTTGAATCAGACTTTGTCCTCAAAGTCTGCCTCTGCAAACAACTTTGGATAGTGCTCTCTCATCTCCTCCTTAGGCTCTCATGTCCACTTTGAGCCTTTCTGGTGCTGCCGTTGCACCTTTAATAAACCCACTTCCTTGTTTTGCAAAGTCTTCGTCTTCCTATCGAGGATCGCAATCGGTATTTCTATGTAGTTCATGCACTCATCCACATGAATTTCCTCTAACGAAACCATTATGGAATCATCGACCAAGCACTTCCACAGCTGAGAGACATGAAAAGTGATGTGAATCTGATTGAGCTCCTCGGGTAACTTCAAACGATAAGCAACCCTGTCCACCCAGGCGATAACCTTGAAAGGGCCAATATATATGGGCCCCTGCTTTCCTCGCTTCCTTAACCAGATGACAACTTTCCAAGGAGATACCTTCAGGAGTACCATGTCCCCGACTTGAACCTCCAAATACGATCGGTGCCTATCAGCATAACTCTTCCGTCGGCTCTGCACAATCTGCAACCTCCCACACACCTGTTGGATCAATTCGGTAGTCTGGAACACCACCTCTGTGCTGCCCATGACTTGTTGGCCAACCTCGCCCTAGAAAATTTGTGTCCAACACTTTCTTCCGTAGATCATCTCAAAAGGAGGTCGATCAATATTTCCATGGTAGTAGTTGTTGTTGTAAGAAAACTCAACCAATGGGAGGTATGTATCCCAACTACTACAAAAATCCAACATGCATGCCCGAAGCATATCCTCCGATGTCTGAATATTCTGCTCACTTTTCCCAATAATCCATTGTAATATCTTCCCATTTCCAAATGGGAACATCCAACGACTCCATATTTCCGTGAGAATGATGATGTTCGGCCTTGAATTTCCTACAAGTCAAGCACCTCTCCACATACCAGGCCACGTCCTACTTCACACAGGGCCACCAATAATCAAGATGGAGGTCTCTCTACATCTTTGTTGCACCCGGATGAATAGAAAACTTCGACTTATGTGCCTCCTCCATCAAAATCTGTCGCGTACCCCTGAAATATGGAACCCAAACTCTCCTATGAAGGGTCAATAATCTTCGTCTATCATAATCAAAAGAGGAAACATGGTACACTATACGCTCACTCTTTCGGTGCTCCTCTTTGATAGCCTCAACATGAGCCTCACGAATCTGCTCCAAAAGTGGGGTAATCACCATCATCCTCAGACATACACCCATGATCGGAGTACCAGCCACCTTGTGGCTAAGAGCATTGGCACCACGTTGGCCTTTCTAGGGTGATAAAAGATCTCACAATAATAATCCTTCACCACATCGATCCACTTGCACTGCCTCATATTCAAATTGTGTTGATCCATTAAATACCTCAAAGTCTTGTGGTCTGTGTAGATGACACAATGAACCCCATACAAGTAATGAAGCCAAATCTTCAAGGCAAAAACCACCACCCCTAACTCCAAATCATGGGTGGGATAGTTCGCCTCATGAGGCTTCAGCTCCCTTGAATCATAAGCAATCACATGACCTCTTTGCATCAACATTGCACCCAATCCCATAATCAACGCATCGCAGAACACCACAAAATTATCCACACCCTTTGGCACGGTCAATATCGGAGTCTCACATAACTTCTGTCCCAAAGTCTCAAATGCCACCTGCTACTCAGGCCCCCAACAGAAAGTAACATACTTCTTCGTTAACCTGGTCAACAGAACTGTGATCCTAGAGAACTTATCAATAAATATCCGATAATACCCAACAAAACCAAGAAAACTGTGAATCTCAGATGGAGTCCTCAAAACCTTCCACTGCATCATGGCCTCGATCTTGACATGATAAACCATTATACCCTTCTGATTGACAAGATGCCCTAGAAACTGCACCTCGTGTAACCAGAACTTACACTTTGAGAATTTGGCATATAGCCTCTCCCTCCTTAGAGTCTCCAAAACCTCCTGCAGATGATCCTTATGCTGCTCCTGGGTCATAGACTAGTCCAAGATATCATCAATAAACATAATGATAGACCGATCTAGCATCGGTTTGTAAACTCTATTCATGAGATCCATGAACGTCGTTGGGGGATTAGTGATCCCAAAAGGCATCACCACGAACTTGTAATGACCATAACAAGTCCTAAAAACCATCTTCCATACATCCTCATCCCTAACCCTCATATGATGTTAGCCCGAATGTAGATCAATCTTGGAGAACCAAGACGCACCATGCAACTGGTCAAACAAATCATCAATCCTCAGAAGTGGATAATGGTTCTTCACCGTTAGCTTGTTCAGCTCCCGATAATCAATGCACATCCTGTGGGAGCGATCTTTTTTTCACAAATAGAGTTGAAGCTCCCTAGGGTGAGCTACTCAGTCTGATAAACCCCATGTCTAACAGCTCCTACAGGTGTGTAGACAATTCTTGCATCTACGACGATGCTAACCGATAAGGTACCTTGGCTATCGGAGTCACACCTGGAATCAGATCAATACATAACTCCACCTGCCTCTCAGGAGGCACTCCGGGCAAGTCCTTAGGGAACACATCTGTATACTCTCGAACAACTGGCACATCCTTAATCGTCATCTTTCTCTCATCCCTGGTGTCTAATACATTAGCCACAAAACCAGAACAACATCTGTATACTCTCGAACAACTGGCACATCCTTAATCGTCATCTTTCTCTCCTCCCTGGTGTCTAATACATTAGCCACAAAACCATGTTGTAGATATCTCCTAGCTCTCACAACTGAACAGAGAATTGGTCCATGCTGAGCACCCTAGCCATGAATAACTAGTTCTCCCCCACTTAGGTTTCAAACCCAAACTAAATGGTGCCCAAAATCAATCATCGCCCGATTAGGGCTCAACCAATCCATTCCCACTATCACCTTGCTCTCGTAGAAAGGAATAGGAACCAAATCAATCAAATATTGCTCGCTAAATAGCTATAGAACATAACCCCAATGAACCCTCGATACCCGCACTGGACGATCTTCGACAATATCTACCTCTAATGGATAATCAAGCTCCCCTGGAGTGTCACCGAACCTCTTGTTGAGCACAAGATATATAAACGATCGGGTGATGACTGAATCAAATAGATCCAAAGCTGGAACACCTTTCACTAAGAACGTCCCTAAATATCATCATAACTATAATAAGCTTAAGCATCAAAGAAATAAATGAAATAGGGAGAAAATACATATCATTAACCACATCAGGTGTTGCACGAGCCTTTTCAGCTGACGGTTGGAAAGCTCGGCTCCTCATAACTGGCACATCTGCCTTGCCATGGCGACTATCAGTGATCTCAATGTAGATAGAGCGGGTGCAACAATTGCTCCTCCCAACTAAACTTGGACAATAGGACTTCTTGTAGCCCCTCTGATTGAAATGAAAGAAAATCAGATTCGACGTTTGGGTGGTGGGGCAATCCTTACTAAAGTGACTGGTCTTTCTGCACTTGTAGAAGTCGGACCCACCCGTTCTACAAACTCCATCGTGCGCCTTGCCGCACTTGCAACAGTGGCCCGACCCTGTTGGCCTCTCCATCATGAATTAATAACCTTAGGCTTCTTACCCGAGCCCTATAATACCTGTGTCTAAACTGGTTTCCTCTTCCTTATAGTCTCCAGATCAATCTCCCACTCGTGAGGCCGAGCTATCATGTCCTCCAATGTCTTGCAGCTAGAAATGTTCACAAAATCCCGTATCTCATCCTTCAACATATCATGATACTTGACCTTCTTCGTCTCATTGTCCGCCACATACTGCGGAACCAACAAAACACTCTCTCGAAACATGATGGTAATCTCTGCCACTGACTTAGTAATCTGACAAAGGTTCAGGAACTCCTTCGCTAGCTGATGGGCCTCGATCACCGGTGCAAAATCAGCTCTGAACCTCGTAAAAATCATCTCAAGTCATCGCCTCAACAGCCTCGCCTCCTAAGGCATGGCCTACCTCCTCCTACGACTCAAACAAAAGTTGTGCAATAGAGTTAAATGTAACCTTCTAAAATTATCTAATTTTTTGTAACATGTAACTTAGCATATTTGCTTGATAGTTAGCTAGTATTAATAGTGGTTCCTAAAAGCACAAAGCAAACAGCATTCGAGCTTCAACATAATGGAGTGGTACCCAAGGTCAAAAAAATAGCTTAAATGGACTTTAGGTGAGTAAGCCATGCGTACCACCCCATTATGCCCTGCGTACTGAGCTTCAATAGAAAAAGAAATTGGGATAAACCTGTTACACCGTGCGTACCTAGAGAGTATGCCCAGCGTAATCCACTGCTGACCAAAACTTAGCATTAAGCTCTTAATGCTTAAAGTCCAAACATCCATTTGACATATCTAAGTCTTGGGAAGGTCTTAACTGATAAATTTGGTAACTTTAAGCTTTGGTATGGATTAATAGGACCCAAAACTAAACCTAGGTCCATAAATTCATAAAAAGGCCAACAACTCATGCATGGATGGACTACAACCCTCAAGATCCAATTATTATGACTTATCAAACGCAGAAATGGCTAGAAATGATGCTCATGTTAGGTTATAAGCAAAACATCAATCTTATGGTGCACATGCAAACCCTAAAGCTTTGGATCTAGGTTTTTCTATTTGTACATGCAAAAATCTTCCAAAGCTTATAAACCCTAGATCTAGCATATCAAAATCGAAATCCACATAAATAAACTAATAAGAATGTTACCTTTGATTGTAGCTTGATGATCTTGAGCTTATGATAATCTAGCACCTCAAACGTGATGCCTCTAATGGATCACAAATAGCAAAACAATTGGAGAATCTTAGAGAGAGAGGGGACAGGTAATTTTCAGCTCAATGAATCCTTCTAGGGTTGTGGTAGCCGAAATTGTGAAGCTAGGGGGTTCCTTATATAGGTGCTCTGTTAGGGTTTCAGTCAAAACCCTAATCAGATTGCTTAGGCCTTAAACAGTCCACACGATCCTTCCAGAAGGCCTCCTATGGAAGATTTCTATGTGGGATTCCCCATAGAATTCGTCTATCCCTTCTTTAGGGTTCCTCAGCCCATATTGCAATTATCACATAATTACAATATCAGTCCCCTTATATTTATTTAATCTCTTTTGACCACAAAATTAATTCTAAATTAATTCTTGACCAATATTAATTAAATAATATGATTTCTCTTTTAATATATTATTCATATAATATATTAATAAACCATAATAACCTCTTTCTCAATTATTCATCTAGTCAAGTTGCTTTGGTGAAGGCAACCCAAAAGGACCATACTACAACCGGGTCAAGTACATACCACATATAGTTATGGCTTAGACACCTAATTCAATAGTCTCCCACTTGGATAAGTCTAATAACTATAAATGCAAGTACGGCTTCAAAATCTGATTAGCAATCGTGGCTCTCAAAAGGCGTTGTCGAACTCTGACATGTCGTTTAGATAAGGGATTGTATAGTCCTTCGTTCTCAAGATATCGTGCGGAAAATTACATGGAACATAGTCATACTTATTGTCCAGCAGTTTGTTTCTCGATCTTTGATTCGTCTGACATAGAACTTAATTGAACACATCAATTTAGTCCTGACAAAATCGATAATGAATACAAATTGGACTATAAATGATAGTAGTTATTTTCCTATGTTGATGTTAAGCAACCAAGCACTAATTAATATTAATTATGCTCTCTAACACAGTTAAAGTTACTAGATTTAATTACTTTATCTAACATGTGATTAATCCTAACTCTAATTATTTAATAATGATAAACAATTAGGTGACAAATTCATGCAATTAGAATGATCAACTATCACACTGAACCCTGATTAATATGCAATATAAACTAGAACTAAAACATGCTAGGGTTAAAATATCAAACACAAGTAAAATCAATATAAAGCATCCAATAATCAACACAATAGGATCATATTCATCATCACCAAATAGAAGTATAAGGTTTTTAGCCTCTCATGATAGCAGGAAAACACACAAAATCCAAGCAATTAAAACTACACATGAGTTTATTTAGCAAACCGGATGGATCTATGTAGAAATCTTCTAAATCTTCTTCGACTCTTGAGCTCTACTTGATTTTCAATCTTAAGTTTCCAGATGTTTTTTAATCGTAATTCTCCTCATAAAACTGGTTGGAAGTCTTTCCATTCGAACTAATAATCAAATATTTATAATTTCCATTAAACTGGTCACCGCGATGTGGTCAACCGCCACCACGTCATGGTCTTTTCGAAAAACCGTATTCTCCAAGTCGACTCATTGGTCGAGAATCTTTCGTTCACCACGCCTTGTTGGAGGATCACCACAATGTGGTCTTCTGACTTCAAGTCTTATTTTACTTCTTTTTGTCCTAGCTCCCGTTTTTCCTGCTTCCAGCTCCTTGTTTCTTTCTTTTTTGTCCCAAGCATGTCTTTGCTACTACAAAACAAATTTCAAACAAAATAAGCACCTTTTGTCCAAAATTAAGCAAAATTATAGCTAAAAGTATTAAGAGATATGCATGAAGTATATGACTAAATATGTCCATATCAACCAGGTGTCGTGCAAGTACGCGTGAACTATAGGGAGCTACCACGCGTCCCCCTCTCCTCGTGTCATGTCATCCGTATCCTGACAAATACGTTCGTCGGATGTGCGTTGCGCATTGCGCGTAGGTGCACGAGTGGGTAAAAATTAAACTTTAAAAGTTTGTATATCTCGCATACGAGCTCCGTTTCCAACCACTCTTATATATCTATGTAGGCCTCGAAGTACACTACAACTTTCCTTTTGATCGTTTTGGCTAATTCTAACTTTCGTTTCTAGCCTATATTTTATAACTGTTATGATATTATAAAAATCATAACTCTCTCATATGGGTATCTTTTAGGCGCTCTTTATCTAGAAATTCCTATTTTAAGTAGTATTATGTTTATCCTTTTGGCGACATTTACCAAAAGTCAATCGTTCTTCTCGTAGTTTTTGGCGTTGTAACTTTTAGTATGTGGTAGATTTTTATTTACCATAAAAATCATATCTCTTCCATACTAAGTCGGATTTTTACGAAGTTTATATTTTTGTAATCGTGGCAACAGGTATTTTCGAAAAATGATAACCTGCTCTTAAGGTGACACGATTTTTCACGCGCTTATTTCTGAGCCTAATTTTTGACGTAATTAAGGACAAAAATCAGATATATTTATTTATATGTCGAATGAATACAAGGTTGTCTTATTTCAAATTGTTGACAACGTTAGATTCTAACGGGGGTTGGTGACGTATTTTCGTTGTCACAACAGGTAATGATGGAAATAATGCAAAATGAATTTATGTAGTATTAGCCACACTATCTACCCAACTACTAGCAGCTTAGTAACTTTGTCGCTCTTCTTGATCCAGGTGCGAGTTATGTGCTTCGGGTAATAGTGGTCTCTACTACCTTTCACACCTACTCATACTTGTCCCAAGAAATGCATTGTAGTTGGCAAGTCACTTCCAATACGACACACGTTGATCGTTAAACACACACACACACACACACACACATATATATATATATATATATATATATATATATATATATATATATATATATATATATATATGTGTGTGTGTGTGTGTGTATGTGTGTGTGTCCCAACGAGTACATACAACAGATTTTACTAGACTTCACTAGGACTTTGCATCTTTACCGACGCCCTACCTTATAAATATATGCCTTATCAATATTAACTAATTATCCGAGCCGAGGACTTTGCATCTATATCCTAGACTCTCCTTCTAGGATTCCATCTACTTTACCTTGCTATGAGCTGAGGAAGAACTTCTGCCAATATTAACTAATTATCTGACGAATAAGATTACATGCCATTAAAATTAAAATAGTTTGTTGACTGAAAGATCTGACATTACAACGGTTGGACTCCCACAAGAGTTGCACAATAGTGTCAAATCAAGCAATCTAAAACTATTTGATTTTGGGAGCATGCAACCTAATGTATTTTTCAAATAACTAATTAATATCAATATAGGGTCTAAGAAGCAAATAACAAACAAATATCTTGGCTATAAGGCATCTTAAGTATCAGGCAATTCTATCTTGCAATTCCTGAAAAGATCCATAGCCTACATACTAGCATGCATTTCTAACAGTTCATATATAAGCACACATAACAATATGGGCATTTTAGGAATCACTTTCCTTTCTGACCTTCGACTGACCGTACGCATCACATTCTTTTCTTTTATTGTTATTCTTTTTTCTAAAAATATTTTTTATTTATTCAGATCCTTAGTTTGAGTCTGTAATCACATGAGTATTCATCCAATTCTCTCAAACCAGGGCTCTGATACCAACTTGTAACGTCCTGATTTTTACAATAAAATTTTTCATTTATTTATTCAAATACATCATAGTATAATTACATCATGCAGAAAACATGATGTGAATGTGTGTGAGTACACCCAATCCATTCCCTTCTCACAATCCAGAGAAATACCTAAAAATGTTTATAATCAACTAGGTAAGCATGAAGATTATTAAGTTCTCCAAAATATCATACACCACAATACACATATAATGCATACATATAATGACCTTCAGCATAAAGTTGTCCACCCCTTGGCCTTCAGCACAAAGTTGGTCCATCCCTTTTGCCTTGGCATAAAGTTGGTCCACCCCTTGGCCTTTAGCATAATGCTGGTCCGCCCGAGTCTATTGGCCTTTAGCATGAGGCCGGTTCGCCCTCAACTCCTACATAATATATCAGCACATATATAGAAGATAGACAGTCCAACATAATAGGCAATTAACTATGACATCCCCAAATTCACGGTCATTTTAAAAATTTTATTTATGCTTATTTGAAAATCAGAATATTCATTTTAAAGAATAATATTGTGGAATTTGTTCCCATAAAACATGATAAATATATTATCAAAGCATTTTCGAAGAAATGTATTTTTTATATAAAACTTTGGGATGTTATCGTCAATACAGAAACATAAGCATAAACAGACCTTACATTCATTTACACTAGTGATTTATCTCTCCTTTAATCTCTCAGTGTAATGTAGCTTCATATCGACACCTGTGATACAAATAATTGAGTGGGTCGTGTTGGGAGACCTGGTGAGTATATAGGGTTTTCAACCTACAGTAATAAAGTTATTATGTTTTATCAACAAACAATTAACACAATTACCCATCCCCATTATCTTCTTTAGTTCTTAAGGATCTACCCTAAGAATCATATATCATCCACTCATTCATTCCTAAGGATTGTCCTAAGGAATAGGCACGAAGTCCATCGCTTCCAGGGTTTATTTAACAGACACTAAGTTCATAGCTTCCAAGGTTCATCTGTAGGGTACTAAATCCATAGCTACCAATGTTCATCTGTAGGGTACTAAATCCATAGCTACCAATGTTTATTTGTAGGGTACTAAATCCATAACCACCAACGGTTCATTTATAAGGCACTAAGTCCATAGCTGCCAAGTGTTCGTGTATGAGGCACTAAGTCCATAGCTGCTAGGGTTTTTAGAGTACACCGGGTGAACACATCATTCACAATACCTGCAGGTTATGAGCTTGCTAGTGTTCCATCGGACTGTCTAGAATAGTCAGTGGTTGTCATTTATACTCTGCTAGATGACTGGGTTAACGCTAGGGTCAAGGATTCTCATCGTCTCTCACTTCTCATTATCATTCTTCATTTCTCCTCATTTATAACATCTTTCATCTTTCATCATTCATCTCATTTATCATCTACCCATCTTTACCCATTATAGTTATAGGTATAAAATACATGTACAGGTTAAATTGAATAAAACATGTATATTTTGTTCATTCATCATAGATATCAAGAACACAGATAATATGCACACATAGCACTTAATTTATATTAAATACTTCATATCTATGTGTAAGATGAAAGTAACTATGCATTCACTTGTTAAAGTGATGATTCCAACTTGGACAACGCTTCGCTTCTTCACAATATGATTTCCTTCGACGAAACCTAGTACTATTACCACTAGATTTTAGTCTAATATTTATTGCCACTAATTACGAGCGTTATTAGTTTATAAGTGTTAAACAATACTTTTCAACCACTATGTATAAACAGGAGCCAGACATAACATATCGGAGGGCATGACCATTTTGGCATATAGCACTTCTAAAATCCAACAACTTATGCGGCCCTTTAAACCAAATTCCCCGTACCGCGAGTAGTTAAAAAAAATATTATAATAACACCATTTTATATCATATTTTATAATATATAAGTTTATAATAACGATAATAAATTTAAACCTAAGCTATACTTAAAGCAGGGTAAGCATAACTCACTTACCGGGAGGTTTGCTAGAAATCGGGCTCTGCGGGGGTGGAACTTTCCGAGCCGAAAAGCTCTTCTTCTTGGAGCCTTCAGGCGCTCCGAGGCTTTCTTCTAGCACTAGGGAAGTTTCCTAGGGCTTGGGGGTGTTTGGGAGGCCTATATATATATATATATATATATATATATATATATATATATATATATATATATATATATATATATATATATATATATATATATATATATATATATATATAGAGAGAGAGAGAGAGAGAGAAGAGAGAGAAAGAAAAGGGTTTGAGGTGTGAAGAATGAGGATGCCTCGCATGATATTTATAGGGGAGCTGGCCTCGGTTGCGCATGGCGCTCCTCGGATGGATGCAGCGCGTTCATGCAAACGTAGGGCGTAGGAGCGGGGCAGGTGTCCGAAGCTGTCTGGGGCGACGTGGCTTCTTCGAGACCAAGCATGCGAACACAGGGCGTTCCTTCTCTCTGCGTGGTTCGTTCCTTGGGCAGTCTCACAATTTCCACTCCCGACTTCTAAAATTCATAATTTTCGCATATGAGCTCTATTTTCAACGTTATTTATATCTACACGTAGGTAGAGACGTACTTTACAGGTTTCGTTTAGACTCTGTCGACTAATTTTGACTTTATTTTTAAAGTTATATTTTTAACAGGCCAAGTAAAGTCCATTAAAAATTCATAACTTTGTCATCCGACGTCCGTTTTCGTCTGTCTTTTTATTTTTGAGCTTCTATTAACGAGATCTTCGATTCTTGTTTAGGTTGTGTCGGCTAAAAATCGGTCGATCTAATATTCGAACTCCGGGCTGCATACTGCTATTCAAAATCTTAGAAAATTCATAACTTCCTTATATGAAGTCAGATTTGGACGTTATTTTTATGCACACTCTCGGTTTAACGTATACTACGACTTTTTTTTAGATCTCTAAGGCTAAAAATTATTTTATCGTAAACTCACTTTTTATGTCACACAGCGTCGTGTCGGTTTTGTCGCGAAACTTTAACATGTCATAACTTGGATTTCGGCGTTCTTTATATGTACGGAACCCTTGTGATATATACTATAACTTGGTTAAGATTATTTACTATAAATAAACTTCTATCAAAAATTCATTTTTAATGTTCATTGTCTCTAAATTGATTAGCCCAAATCTACGGGCGTTACACTAACTAAGCTAGTCTAATTGCCTATTTGCATACTACATTGCAACTATATCCTAACATACAGAGGATACATACTAGAGTATACAATATAGTGAGATAAACTCAGCTGGTGTAACGTCCCACAATTATCATAAAAATTTACATTTTTCATAAACTATAAGTCATACGAAACATTGTTTCCAAGACATAGTCAGAAAATAAGAGTATCAAATGATCTCTCAAGTATAAATCAACTGTATGATGTGTACGATCATGCCTTCACCTTCTCTCAATCACCATTGGTAACCGAAAACAATTACATACAACTAGGTAAGCACGAAGCGTAGTGAGTTCCCCCAAAATACCCCACACAACAAAATATATACAAACATGCATGTTGGGTCCACATTCATTAGACTGGATTACCCCTGAGCCCACATCATAAGTCTAGATTGCCCTCTGAGCCCTCATCTTATGTCTAGATTGTTGTCGAGCCTACAACATAAGTCTAGATTTCCCTCCCAGCCCTCAGCTTATGTCTGGATTGCTCTCGAGTTTGTTGGCTTCTGCAAAAAGCAATGTCACCTCAACACAACCACAATATGTCAACATATGCAATAGATAAACATATATAACCAACAATACAAGTAATCATATAGATCTACCCATCTAACAGAGCACTACAGCATAATATCATCCTATATACCAATATTCATAAAAAAACCTAGTGGGCCGACATTGGTGCCCTCGACCCACGAGTACAGTGAGGAAAATTTACCTTAAATTCTAAAAGATAAATGAACTGACCACTGCTCTAAATACCGGCTCTACAGGTCACTTATACATTAAACAAGGACCAATCCTCAATATACGACTCAAATTACTTCATTTGACCAAAAGTCAAACTTGGTCAAAGCCAACAGTCAACGGTCAAAAAGTCAAAAGTCAACATCCTGCCATATTACGCCATGTGTAACAGCTCTACACCCTTAGGGTTAGGGTTTTGGTCAGCAGTGGCTACGCCCTACATAGCAAAACCTACGCCATGCGTAGATCAATAAAAACATGTTCCTTATTCAACATCTACGCCCTGAGTAGGGCAAAACCCCCAACATCCAATTCAACTTCAGACAGCCATAACTTCTTCGTTTCAACTCTATTTTCGACATTCTTTATATGCACAGAAAGGTATTGAAGAGCCCCACAATTCTATCGAGATACTTTTAGCTTAACACATGTCAAACTAAAACCATAATCCATGCAAGAAGCCCGACATCTAACTTTTCTCAATTTACCCTTTGGTTCCAGCACATGAATCAAGAGCTTAGATCTCATAACCAATATTATCATCCTTCAATAAGGCCTCAACTTAAACTCCACAAAGCCCACATCCTTTTCTTGATCGATTTACAACCTACAAACCCTAGATTAAGAAACATCCCAAAACAGGGTGTTCCTGCTTAACTTACAGAGATTTCTAGCAAAAAAAACTGAAAAGTTGCAGATGGAACCTTGATACCGAGCACTTCTTTCTGCCCGACTCCCTGCTTCCTCGGAGCCTTGCTAAAATGAGATCCCTCAGAACCCCAAAAAACTCCAGAAGTCTGAATTAGAAAGGGAGCGATAAGTGAGTTTTGGTGTGAAGAATGAATAAGGGATGACTGCTAATTATAGACAGGATTTGGGCAAGGCGTGTCACGCCTACCTACCAAGCTTGCCGCGACTTTTGGTAGGTGCGAGGGTTGGCTACCACTAGTTCCACGTGTTCGATCCTACGCCTCCCATGCCAGGTAAAATCATGAATCTTTAAAAATCCATATCTTTCGCATACGAGCTTCGTTTTCGACGTTATTTATATCTATGCATAGCTATCAACGAGTACTACAACTTTCATTTAGACTTTGTTGGCTAATTCTCATCTCATTTTAAGTTTAACAGTCTAAGAAGATTATACTGCAAAAGACAATGTAAAATTCATAACTCTTTCATACGAACTATGTTCTCTATGTTCATTATAACGACGGATTGGTATTTACGAGATCTTTAATTTTTGTTTATATTGTTTTGGCTAATACTCAACCGATCATAATTTCGATTTATGTATCGCACACTGCTGCGCCGAAATTTCAAAAAATCATAACTTCCTCATATGAAGTCAGATTTAGACGTTCTTTACATGCACACCTAGTTCTAATAGAATCTTCTAAGGTCATCTCCTCTTCAGCTTCTGAAGTTACCACGGTCTGTCATCAAACCTCATAGGCTAAAGAGAAAGCTAAACAGGGGTTCAAGATTGAGTTCACTGGCCCTCGGAAGTTCGAGCGAGTTAAGCTTTCTTTCCTTCGTTTATTCCCTAATCCTCTTAACCGAGCGTTGGATGTGATTCCAAGAGCCGAACGAGAATGAATACCACACAGAAAAGTCAAGACCAGGCTCCCTAATGGAATGTTTAACTGATCCATTCCGGATCGTCGTCCAGTTCTTCCGGGAGGAAAGGGGCATTCTTCACTCCTTCGCGACGCCTCTATGTACTACATAAGGGGCGGACTAAGGGCGACCTAGTGGATAAATCAGGAATACAGAAACAAAAACGGCAATTGGACCAGAGAATGCGATTGCATTATAAGGTCACAATTGAACAGATCGCGCAAGTTCGAATTGACGCAACATGAAACCTATTAGTCCGAAAGCGCCGTGGAGAGCAACAAAAGTCCACAGACCGCCTAATTGACACCAACGAGTAAAATCTCCTTGTGCTTCAGGACCCCATAGTAATAACAAAGAATGTGCTAAACTATTCGCAGGAGTAGAAACTGCGGCAGTTAAGAAATTGCAGCCTGGAGAGTCTCTCTAGATTCCTGACACCGAAGGAGTGCTTTCAGATTGCAAAACTGTGCTTTGAGTTCTGGAAAGATAGGTTTCATAACATGGAATGTTTTATCCGTTTGATCCGTAGTATAGGCTGGGTTGCCTCAGCTAGTGAACGGCCAGTATTGTATGAGGTAGAGAACATTCTAACAATCCAGGACTATATGAAGATGGAACCAGTCTCCCAATGGTGTAAGGCCGTCGACTTATTGGGAAAAAGGAGGAAGATCACTTTGATCTCTTGTTTCGGAGAAATCAGTGGCTCACGAGGAATGGAAAGGAACATCTTCTATTTGATCTCGAAGTCCTCATATAGCACTTCTTCCAATCCTGGATGGGGGATCACTTGTAGGAATGACATAATGCTAATCCATGTTCCACACGGCCAAGGAAGCATCAGTTTTTAATCTCATTATGACTTGGTCGTTCAGAAGAGATTCTTTCTCGATCAGAATAGTGGAATGGAAGGCACTACAAGAAAGCTTTCGCTTTTACGATTACTACGACTTTCTTTTAGATTACTTAGGCTAATAAGCAACATAGCAACATATCTCATATTTACTTTTTACTATACACTTTGCCTTATAGGGCAGAACATGAAACTTCGAAGAATCATAACTTCTTCATATGAATTCAGATTTAAGCGTTGTTTTATATCTACGGTAATCCGTATTAATGTCTTCTACTTGTTTATGATGATTATTTTGGCTAAAATTCAAAAAATCATAACTTCATCATATGAAGTCAAATTTTGACGTTTTTTACATGTACACTTTCATTTTTACGATTACTACGACTTTATTTTAGATTACTTAGGCTAATAAGCAACATATCTCATATTCACTTTTTACTATACACTTTGTCGTATATGATAGAACATGAAACTTCAAAGAATTATAACTATTTCATACAAAGTCATATTTAAGCGTTCTTTATATCTACAAAATTCGTATTGACGTCTTCTACATGTTTATGATGATTACTTTGGCTAAAAAGTAATATATCTCTACTTTGAATTTTATAAAAACGTTTATATTAATTTCTAATGTAAAGGGAAAACAATGTATTACATATTTATTATATGGAATCCACATGTTGATTTAGAGAACATTCTTAACTTTCAAAATTCATCTGAATCATTGTTTGATGAAGAAACGAGGGTTAGGAAACCCCCAAAACCATATGCAAAAGTCCGTTCAAACATCTGTAAGGGAAATGTTATTTAGGGATTGAATCAAATAGAAGGATAAAGTTTAGAAACTTCATTCGAGCATATAATTAAAATTGGAATTCGGATTCCACATCATAACACAAACCCTATATAATGGAATAGAGAAATTAGAAAAGAAAAGTAGCTCTTATAGAAAGAAATTGATGAGGAAATGTATGAATCTTCACTAGGTCATCATCTATGCTTCAGAACAGCATGGAGAAAAGAAATTTTCCATGGAAGGAGAAGGAGCTTCCATTTTGCTGAATTCGTTTGAATGACTGAAGATTCAATCCTAAAATTATGATCCTTTGGCTAATATGATCCCTCAATTCAACTACTTGAAGCATTGTGATTTGTGAATAATTTCAATAAACATCTTGTTTCCGACGTTGAATCTTTAAGTATGCATGTTTAAGTAGGCAAAAAAGACCGAAAAACTTTTAGACCCGACTCAAAAAAGAACCGATCTCAACAAAGACAGACCGGCCTTGGACCCATTTTGCCCACCTCTAGACGAAATCGTGGTGGCAATACCTGCGGCCCTCCTGTCTTTTTAGTAGATAACTCTTTAAAAATATGGTTTACAGAGTAAACGAACGCAACCGGAAACAAACTGTCAGAAAGAATGAAAAAGTAAACGAACCAATGAATCTTTGTCTGTTGGTTTTTCCAAACTTCTAAAAATTCTTTTCTTCTTCACCTACACAAACAAATCCCAAGTTCTCCAAGATCTCCAGCAAAATACAAAAACCCAAACCCCAATTCTGTCCATACGTAATCGCTAAACCCAGAACCAAATCTTGCAAAAATGCAGTGCCCAAGCACTAACTCCTTCCGTTTCAATTCTTCTTTATGCGCTTGCAATCCAGGGTTCTTGTACAACGCCACCGCCAACATATGCTCCCCTTTCACCGTCTCCGGCGCCGACGAGTTCTTAGTCGGTACCGGAGTTGATTATTCGATCAATTTCCCAGAGACCATCTTGTCATTTGATTCAATCAAGAAGTACACGCAGTCGCAGGGCGTGTTTCTTGGTGCTACCCTTGTGATGATCGTGACTTGGCTCTTGTTCTGTTTTTTTGTGAGGTTTGGAGATCTTGGTGATGGAAGAACACCGTGGTATAAGATCAGATGGGCGATTAGCAGATTGGATATCTGTTTTGCTACTCGCCACTGGCTGGTAATCTTTCCAGCTCGTTTTTGTTCTTGAAATTTTGATTTGAGCTGCTGTTGAGCTTTTCAAATTCAAAATCGATGTGATTTTAGGTTATGCCCCTTTCGTATAAGGTCTAAAATCTAGGGTTCGTATTTAGTTTGAAACCTGACTACTAAATTTAGCTAATTTGAATGAATTATTGAATTGAATTGATGTTCTTGAGAGACATTCGAGCTTTGAAATTTTGAAATTTAACCATCTTTATTTATACTTTATTGTTTATGTAGGATGATCAGAAGGTTCTCAAGAAACGGAAAACAGAACTTGGGGGAGCTTTCTCAATTGCAAGTTGCATTCTTTTTATTGGTTTGTTTGCTGCGTGAGTGATTGAAATTATTTATATCTACATTCTGCAGTTTCATCAATTCTTGATCCTATGAAAATATATAGTTTGAAGCAAAATATAGGGATATTTTTCAGTTATTTAAAAATACTACTTAATAAAGACAAACATATAAGAATCTTGTGAATCCAAATCATTTAATTCAAAATCAATTTATCTGAAACAACGACAATTGACAATTTGGCGACTTTAATTGAAAACTTTTCAAAAAATGTGAAAACCAAATTAATGCAAAATTTCATGGGATGAATGGAATACTTTGTTTTTATGGTTCATGTCTTCCTCCTATGACAATTTCAATCCACATATGTAAAAAAATGGCCCATTTTGGATTATAACTACTAACAACTTAATTTGGCTACAATTACAGGTTACTTTACCAAATTATATCAAAAAGAACAATAGAAGTGCATAGTGTTGTAGCAGCAAATGCACCCGATTTAACTTCATTCCACAACGATATGGAATTCAACATCACAACAATTTCCACCATGAGTTGTTCAAATATTCGAGGTCTTGGCACTTTATACACAGGAAATCCCGGTTTTTTGGATTTTAGAACAAACCCATTATCCACTTTTGCAAATTTTTCATGTCAAAACACTACAAAGGGCCCAAAAGTCACCCTCAAATGCAACAATTGTCAACTTCTTCGTGACAATTTTTACACTTCGTGGCATTTCCTTGATCTTCCAAATACGCCCGCGAGTGCTGTTGGATTTGAGTTCAATTTAACTGCAAAAGACCATGAACGCGAACATCATATGAGTTTTGTGAGTGGGATTTTGAAGAATGGAAGCGGAAATAATGGGAAATTTGTTACGTTTAGAGGTAGGGATCCGAATATTTTGCAATTTAATTTATTTCCACGGATTTACCGGAATAAACGTGATCTTAAACTTATACAACCGCTTCTTCATGAGTTTCTTCCTGGATCTTCGTTTGATGAGATTAATCAGTTGAGGGGTTCTTTACAAAGTTCTAATGATGGATTTGTTAACATCACTTTTCATTTGAATTTCCTTTCATCGTATATTGTTGAAGTTGACAATCAGAATGTTTCGGGTCCAGGTTAGTATCTTATCAAGATTCAAGACTATGCTATTTCGTTTTTGACTTAATGTGCTTAATCGGTTAAGCACTTATTCAGTTACTCTTGAAAACTTTATATGGTTGTTTCTTTTTGACTTAATTAGGACACCAACTTGTTACCTATTTGTCCTTTTTCCTCTCACGTTAAAATTGATGAATATTGTGAAAAATTGTTTGCTGGAATACAAGGGTACAATGGTCATTTGATTCTTTTTCTTTTTTCCGAGGATGCAGTGGGCTTCCTTGCTGATTTGGGTGGCTTGTATTGTATTAGTATCGGCCTTTTTTTCTACCTTTTGGTGCAAGTATGTTTTTCTTATTTTCCCAAGATTACGTTACATAAATTTTTATCTATTTTAAGTTTTTAACCATGTTTTAGTTTTTCTAAGTTAATTCCTGTGTAGTTTGAATACAGATTCAAGAAGTTTCGCCATGAAGATAGCATAATGAGAAGGATTAGAAGTCAAAGGAAAGCACAAGAACGATGGGACAAGGTAAAGTTCTATTTTTTTATAAAGAATTCAACTCATGTCTACTTTAAGTTCGTTGATTTTTTTATGCCAAATGTGTTTTTGGTTGCTTAATGTTTGAAAATAGTTGAGGAAATATGTAATATTTACATGGGGTCGTGGTTCATTGCCTCCTGAAAATGAAGGATCATCAAAGAAACGAAAGCATCATATAAGAAAAGATACAATCAGTTTTAACACCAAAGTTAGCATACCCGATGAAAAGGTAATGACTTTTTTATATATTTTTTCTTGTGGTTAATTGTTTGTTTTTGTAACTTTTTTGTTTTCTTGAATTTATGTTGTTTTTTTTCACAGAAGTTTAGTCAAGAGAAAGGTGAAGCCCGAGGAGTGGCATGCTGTTTTGGTAATTCTGGATCAATCCCTGTGGAAAGAATCTCATCCCAAGTAAGTTGCATTATTTATTTATTTTTTTGTTATATTCCAATCACCTTTTGTCACATTAGTAAAAAAACTTGCATTTTTGGAAGATTTTGTGTACTTATATTAATTTATTCAACAGGTGGCACAAAATGAGGGGTCAGGTGATGTGAAATATGAGAAAGAAAAGGTTACCAATAATGACATACCTTTGCCACCTTCTTTAGGTAAAATTACCATAATGCTCTCCAATCAAAATGATGTCGGAAATGATAAAATTACCATTATGCCCATCAATCCGTTCGTTGCATTGATTTTATTTGTCTTCTTGTTGGCAGAAATCAAACCTGGTTCAGAATTAAGTGCTTCAGAAATCCAGAAAAACCTTCAAAACTTATACGAATACAATGTGATGCTTCGAGAGGAGTTGATTGTTGCTCAATCGATGCTCCATACTTTAACATCGAAAGCTTCTGCATCATAGCATCAATAACATACAAATGAGCTTACGTATGAGAAGTGAAAAGCCCATTTTACCCTTGGAACCTGTAGGGGTTGTGCAAGGAGCATAGCACCTCGGTCACAAGGAAAGAAGAAATTTCACATGAAATTGTTTTGTTAGTTGATATGGGCATAAAAGAATAGTGTATGATGGTGTTTTAGTTGTATATGGCTTGTGCTTTATACTTTTTTATTGTTTGCCTTTGAAATGTAAGTTTGGTTTAGTGTTGTTGTAGATAAGGCTGTGGAAATAGTCTCATCCCAAGTAAGCTGCATTAGTTGTAGGATATGAGCAATTCTTTCTCATAGTTTGAAGTTTGAACAAAGATTAAGGGATAAATGCTACAACATACTTTCATTTATTTGTGTATTATAGCATCCTGCTTTTATTTCTTATTATTACAACATTATACTTTGAAAAATGTAGCATGTATATGCCATGTTTGGGATCATTCTATAAGAATTAGTTATCTTATAGGCATAAAGCACAAAGTTTATAACTTTATCAGACAAGAAATGAATGTATGTCATACTAGGGGCCATTCTATAATAGCTTTTTTATTTTTTGTCATCAAGCATGTATAAAAAAAAACGAACCATGTGTTCATCAAGGAACACTGTACATACTTCAATCAAAAGAATCATACTTTTTTTTTCATATTTCTTACAACAAAAGAAATGCTAAAAAATGTATGAACCATTATTGGGGATGGTTTCATAGTTTCACAGCCCATGTGTTTGCTGAAACTTGTTTTTCATGTTCTTGTTATCAAATTTGATGCCCAAAAGAGATAAATCCTGCTTCAACAAATCTGCATTCTTGAACTGTAATCCAATGATGCCAGCTTCTTTTGCAGCCTCTACATTCTTCATCCTGTTGCATATTTGTAAAAAAGTTGGGACTGTTATTTCTCAACGTAAATGATATTTCAATTTGATAAACATATAACTTTAATATAACATAGATTTAATTGCACTCAGACCCTTTATAACTAGAATACCTGTCATCAATAAAGACACAATTATGTGGCTCAGTGTCAAGGTACTTTATAACTTCTGAATAGAAAAGGGGATCAGGCTTTCTTTTTCCTGAAATTAGGGAAGTATATACTAAAATAATGCATTATCTCAAAAGGATTATATTCTCAAAGGGGAAATAATGTTTATATGTACCCATTATACATGAACAAAATGTCCAAGATAAGTAGGAGGAAATCTTCAATTTGTCCTCTATCATTTTGTACCTATAAAACAATAAAGAAAAGTGAAACATCATGAAAAGTGAGAGATGGAAAAGGGGACAATGTCACTAAATAGTAATCAAGTGTCGCATTTTTTTCCATGGGTTTTCTTCAAAAGGCTTAATCACTCAACTTTTTTTTTTGTTCCATTGTTGCATGTTCAGTTAACCATGTTTTAGTTTTTCTCCAATGTTGAAACATAAAATGTCACTATCGTTGTGAAATTTAGGATCATTGAGCAAATTGTCTTTTTTTATATGTAAGAATAAATATGGATTTATTCATTTGACAAATAAGTATGTGACAAACCTTGCAGTTCAGTCATACCATATTGGGTAATTTGTAAAAGCATGCATCTCATAGCCATTATCTTTCAGTGTACTAAGAAGTTCTTCAACACCTTCAATATATGAGTATCCTTGTCTTACACAGCTTTTGAGACCTAAAAAAGGAAATCAAATTAAGTCATGCTGATTGAAAGCTGATTTCTGTTGATTACTAAATCTTTTGTAACCTACCTTCCAAGTCAAATTGTCTTCCATCTTTGAAAAATATTCTTTCTAGTTCCATCTGAAGAAGATATTCTTTAATAATGTAAGCCAAAGAAGCCAAATTTCAAGTGAACCACAAGATTCTTATATGTTATGAATAAATCATAAACACCACTTTTAAATAGGAAAGATCAATCAAATGTTACATGGGACATTCTGCAAAAACTAGTAATATGAATGATGAATGTCCAACAATACCTCATCAATGAGACCTTTTTCAAACTCAATCCACGCTGTAGGATGTTTGCAGTCTAATAGTTCCTTCATGGACATTCTGTAGAGCATAAAATATCTCAGAAGAAATGCATAATAAGTAACCCCTAATTAACAAAATCAACCATATGAATTAGTTTTCACAGTCAATTGATATAATCTTACTAACCAAATCAGAATTCCTAATAAGTAATCCCTAACAGACTGTAACGAGAACCCATAAAGAATTTGTGGATTTAAACACACTATATTTGACCTAAGAGGTGAAAATTTCCTCCAGATTAGTATTCAATATAAATATCTATGTAATTGCATGTGATACTTAGTCCAAACTATAACAAAGGGGGATACTCCGTTGGATCAGGTCCAGCAATAGAGACAGTAAGATTACTTGACTAAATCGATCTTCATTAGAAATATGATGGGAATTCTGAAAGTGAAACAAAAAAAAAGTACCCGAAGAATGCAGGGATGTCGTGGTAAAAAGGGTCGCGAACAATCGTGTCCATTATGTCGAATAGCAAAACGGGAAGCTTTCTTGTAGTGATGGTGGAAGCAGAGGCGGCAGCGGCCGTGACATGGAAAGCCATTTTTGTTGCAAATGATTTGGGGGAGGATCTGTAGATGAGAGGAAAGCTCAGGGTGATTGTTTGAGTGGGTCTGAATGACAGTGGTGGTATCAAAGCTGCCATTGAAAATATCGCAACTTCTGAACATAGCAAAATCGTGTGGTATTACTGTTACATTTATAAAAGTAAAATGGAGAAAATATTATAAATTAATTTACAGAAAGGCCCTCTTCGCACCATCAGATTTGACAAATGTTGTGGATTGGACTGATTTATATTTTATGAATAAATCTAAATTTTTTTATTTTAAAAAAATAAAATCTTTAAAAAAATCTTATTATTTTAAGAAAGTTAACAATAAGTAAAAAAATTGAATAAAAAAGCTCAAGAAATCTGTAAATTTCTTCACTTTAATCTCTTTTGACCTGTTTAATAGATTATTGGAACAAACCATTAATTTTCCTAATATAAGAAGATTTTTCTACAGATTTTTTCAAAATTATAATGTATAAACATATTTTTATGTATTTTTTAAATATTTTTAAGTATTCTTATATATATTTTTACTATGTATATTTTTTTAATTTTTCATATGGTTTTTTACATTGTTTATATATTTTAAATGTATAAACATATATTTTTTTACGTATTTGTATAATTTTTAACGTATTTTTATGTATTTTGGTATATTTTTTCATGTATTTATGTACTTTCTAAATATTTTTATATTTTTTTACGTATTTATATGTATTTTTAAGTATATTGGCAAATTTTTTTACGTATTGATGTATTTTTATAATTCAAGTTTAATTATAAGCTAACTATAAGACCTTGTAAAAAAAAGAATACACTAGAGTATTTCAAAACAAACATTTTTCAGAAGCCATCATTATTAATCAACGTCATTTTGCAAGTAAAGTCTTCAATTTTTCTTGAATTCAGTTTGTAAATGAACAAAGTTTACGAATAACTTTATTAACGACAAAGATATACGTAAACTTTATTCATCTACAAAAAAGAATTCAAGAAAAATGAAAGAATTTATCTGTAGAAATGGCATTGATTGCTAAGGACCGTCTTTGAAAAATGTTTGTTTTTAAGTACTTTAGTACTTTTTATCTTCATTTATAAGGTATGATAGTTAGCTTACAATAAAATTTGAAGTAAAAAAAAAATACAAATATGTAAAAAAAATATCAAAATACATAAAAATACGCAAAAAAAATACGTTTACACATTTAAAATACATAAAATATGTAAAAAAAAACTATATAAAAACTTAAAAAATATATAAATACATGAAAAATATACCAAATTCGTAAAAGTACATAAAAATACTTAAAAATTCATATAAATACGTAAAATATATGTTTATACACTTAAAATGCATAAAAACATTAAAAAACTTTAAAAAAATACATAAATACGTAATATATATATATATATATATATACGTTTATACATAATACATTACATAAAAATTTTGAGGAAATCTGCAGAAAAGTCTCATTATTTTGGAAAAATTAACGATTTTGTCTCATAACCTATAGATCAAAATAAGTTAAAGTGAAGAAAATTGTCGGTTTCTAAGGTCTTTCTATTCAACTTTTTTTGGTATTTAATAGTTAATTTTCTTAAAATAATGAAACTTTTCTGGAGATTTCTATTTATTTTACGTAATATTTTAAGGAAAAACCCACTTCACCACCCATGAATTATTTTAGCTGGTTTACCACCACCACCACCATTGCGGCAAAAAGTGAACACTCCGCCCAATTTTCATTGATTGTCATTCAACACCAACTATATAATCTTTGCATTCCCCAGCTCTATCCACGACACCATCATCCTCTCTTCCGCTGTTTGATTCTCCTCCCCACCACCACCAACTCATTTGCTTCCAGATTACAACAAACATGAAAAACCAAAATAAATCCATAGAAACTTGAATTATGAAATTTATTCTGGAAAATCATCAACACAGTGTGATCGGAGAAAGACTTACATTGGAAAACTAAACTCCGACAAGGAGAATAAAAATGGAGCATAGAACCGTAAGACCTTAAAATAAGATTTGGAAGACATAAAAAAGCTAGTTAAACTTTATTGTTCATATTGAATAGCAAAAGAGACAAAAGTTAAGGTTTGTAATTTTGCCGAATTAAATTAAAGAAGGGTGATGTTTGGCTTTACGAAATTTAGCCCAAAAGACTAATGTTATTTAAAAGCCCTACAAATTAGTTGGGAAGAAGTTTTATGGTTTTATTGTAAATAACACATAAGATGGTGAGAAGAATAATAATAATAATAATAATAATAATAATAATAATAATAATAATAATAATAAAGAGAAGAAAAGAAATATTTCTTGTATTTTGTCACTTGATGCAAGGTAAATAACAAAATGAACTGTATTTTTTTATCTTTCTGTTTGATATTGTATTTTTTTGTTCTAAATCGAACATTGCATTTTCTAATTTTATTCAATATTGACAATTTCAACTCTTGCTATGTTGAGTTGGAAAATGATAATTTTGTTCAATATTGACAATTTCGACTCTAGTTACTCAGTTGCCATGTTGAGTTGGAAAATGGTGTTGATATGGTATGCTAATTTGACATGAAAGTCGCCACATTATTATTTTTTTCAATTTTGACATTCCGTTATTTTATCTTCAAAAGTCACTAAATTATCATTTTTCCAATTTCAAACATCATCAAAAATATCATTTTCTAATATTCAGCTTGTTGTTTCATGATGTTTCAAGTCGAACATCTTCATCCCAAATATCCATTTCTCCATACACTTTGTGTAGCTCATTAACAACTTTTTGTTTGATTTGAGGTCTTGAATTGCAAAACGGATTCATACTAAAGTTAAACCGTGTCTGCCTTATTGCAAGTCAATTAGTGGGACTGATCCAATGCAAGGATAAGTTACAAGATTTTTGTTATGAACATATGTATGCTGAGACCCGTGCCAACAATATATAATGCACACAACACAAGTGTATTGTTTTGACTATTGAATATTGAATATTGATGGGTCAAAATATCAATCAACATAACGTTTTACATAAACTAATATTAATACAAAAAGAATAAAACAAAGTGAATTACACGAGGTTATAGAGGAGGGTAGAAGTAAGATGAGAGAGAAAACCCAAGAAATAACAAACCCCCAACTGTCGCAACCGTGCCTTGTGAAATTTTTGATGCCAACATGCTTCCCCCAATTACTGCTATTGATGTACAGATCGTGTGACCTATTGTTGCCCCTAATGCAACACCAACTGCATTTTTATGTGTCGCTAACTGCAAATTCCAACCACAAAACTCATGTTCTCACATACTTTTTAAACATCATTTATCCAGACAACACTTAATGGTAAAAACAAAAATCTTACAGCAATAGTTGCTATCTGGCTTCGGTCCCCCCACTCTGCTAAAAATGTCAGTATAAATGACTGCAACCACAGAAGAGAGTCAAAATAATATCATCAGTTAAAAGAAGAAAGATAAATAGGTAAAAAGGTTAGTGTCTTAATACACTAAGTCATTTTATCCAGATTAAGTCAAAAAGAAACAGCTCCTATATTAAATGAAAAGATGAAATAAAAAACAATATTATACCTCCAAAAAAATAGGAGTACAGAATCTAGAAAAGAATCTGCGGGCAGCTGTTTTGCCTTGTCCAGACTCTAATTTCTCTTCCACCTGCATATATTTTGTAATAGAATCAGATTTCTGGAATGTTTTTTGGGTATTTAATAATGAGGTAAAGCCTAAATTTATATAAAAACTATAACCCTTAATGGGGAAAAAGAAAACATACTTCCTCCATCTCCTTTTTTTGAGATGCTTTTGAATCTGATCTCCAAGCAATATAGAGCAAACGCAGCCCAAAGAAGGCATAAAGAACTGCATTGTAGAAAAAAACAATTTAGATGTCTTACAATCTTTATATTTTATATGAAATTTTAACTTTATATATAAAAAAGGTCAATACTCAATAGTCAATACATGCCTGTAGCAGCACTGTTTGTGTGTTTTCTTGATATCAGATTTGGAACAATCCTACCAAGCCCTGTAGAAAGTATCTACATACCAAGTAAAACCAAACTAATATGATTTTTCATTGTTGCAATTAGTGTTGTGGATAAAATATGTTATCTTCTGAAAAGGGTATCAAGAAAAGTAGCAAACTTACAGTCATTACAAACAGAGCACTGAGTGCACCTGATAGAACAATTGACTTTGGATGACGCATTGCCATAAGAGCTGCTATAATAAAAGTTTCATCTCCAATCTACATGGAAGCAATAAATTGAATATTGGGTTATGTAATTTTGAGAAATAAACATTTGTGGAAACTTATTTGTGCCTATAAAAAAGGATAGGGAAAGAACATACCTCACTGACAAGAATCATTGACAAACTGGCAAAAAATGCATCCAAAACACCAAGACCAGGATCCAAATTTAGTACAGCTTTTGGATCAATCTTGTCACCTATAACATTGTTTTTAATTCTTTCCACAACAACCTGTTTAAAGTAAATACACGCATTAAGATGTATGATGAATAATAATTAGAATCTTATTCAAACCTCAACGTAGGAAAGAGGAAACTTATAAATTAGTATTGAAAGAGTTCATATGTGTCTAAATGCTCATCCGCAACAGAAGGGTTTCCAGTGTATAGGGGTTTTAACAGTTTAAAGTCAGTTCACAAATCACAATATTATAGCTATATGACCTTGAATTTACTGTTATACCTCTAGATCCCAAATTCCCTGTATGTTGAAGTGACTTAATTTTTTCAACTTTAATCATGTCTTTTGATAGACGCATGTGATATGAGTAGAATGTAATTACAACCATATTAAAAAAAATAGGGTTTTGTATACTCACTTTGCTACGCCGACCTAGATCTATAATGGATCCGGTTGAGTCGTCCTTCTCATTATCACCGGCAACATCCTGAAAACAACAAAAATAAACAGAATTCAAATCAATTCTCCGCAATGGATAGCTTTGGCTCATATCCTATTCAATTGCGAATCAAGAAAACACATAAAGAATATACCTGAGCGAAAACGCGAGATGCGACGAGGAAAACGAAGAGGAATAGAATGACAAAACCATGATTTGCACGCGGATTCATGATTTGTCTACTACAGGATGACCGGAGGGGGATCTAGGAAGAAATAGAGATGAGATCGGAGTAGAAAGAAATGCAACTAGTGCTGCATTTCTGTGAATGAGGAGGAGATTTGTTAAGTTGTTGGCGAGGTATATAAGCTGGGTCGGTGTGCGCGTATGGTTGATTACCACATAACGGAAATGCGAAGGAAAGTTGACCCCTTTGATGAATTTTGATCCTTTGAGGATTTTACTCTCCGTATTGTCGATAAAGAATTAAAGATTGCTGAAAAGTGAAAAGACTTGCTTTGTTTTGTACTTCTACCAAAATATTAGACTTGGTTGCCCCTATCAACTTCTTATGTTACTCGTATTTATGTTATTCTTTAGGGGTTGTTGGGTATGTTTTTCAAAATAAATTATTAACTTATTAAGTTATTAACTTTTTAACCAACCCCATTTTTTAACCAAAAAACCAAAAATTATTGGCTTTTTCAAAAGTGAAATATGTTTTTCAAAAGCACTCTCAAACACCCCCTTAATAGTTGGTAGTTGGATGATGTTACTCTTTATATTTAAAAGCTTTTTATTTACACATAAGTGATCATCGAAATTTTCAAATATGAAGAAATAACCCAACTGTTTTCGGTTTTACCAAGATGATTATTTTGTCAGAAAATATAGAGCATTTCAGGCTTATTTTGTACTAACTATATGTCAAACTAAAAGTATATAATTCTGACATGAAAAGGACATTTTAGATTAAAATTTCGAATTTCGGATTCCATGTGAAAAACTATTCTAAATTTTCAAGAAAATGTCTAAAATCTAATTAACAAATCCAAAATTTCAAGAAAATATTTCGTTTGTATTTAAATCTAACAAAAAAAGGAAACATAAAGAATTGGAAATAGATACAGTACAAGGCATAAAATGTGACTTTTTGTTGAAAAAAAAAATGATTTTAAACATTTTCGAAATAGATAAATAATGT
Source organism: Lactuca serriola (assembly GCF_051521515.1). Taxonomy (NCBI): domain Eukaryota; kingdom Viridiplantae; phylum Streptophyta; class Magnoliopsida; order Asterales; family Asteraceae; genus Lactuca; species Lactuca serriola. Next base: position 62,685,812 of record NC_136416.1, on the reverse strand, counting down.
TTTTAAAAAGTATTGATGCATACGAGGAAAAAAATCAAATTATATATCATTGAAGTCCGAGATTGCCATTTCGGAAATGGTGGGCATTTTTTGAAAATGCTAAAAGTTGAGACATTTAGGTTGAGTTTAGCGACGTGGGGCAATGGTGGTGTCAATGATGGCAACGGTGGTGGTGGTAGTGTTGGCAATGGTGGCGGCAGTGGTGGTGTTGATGATGACGACAGTGGTTGTGGTGGTGGTGGTGATGGTGATGGTGATGGTAGGTCGGTGATTGTGGTATTGGTGTTGGGTGGGTGGGTGTGGGTGTGGGTAAGGGGTGAGTTTGTGGGTGTATGAGTGTGTGTGTTTGTGGGGGTGTGGGTGGGGGTGGGTGTGGGTGTGTTTGTAGGGGTTGGTGTGTGTGTGTGTGTGTGTGTGTGTGTTTGTAGGGGTATGGGTGGGTGTTGGTGTTTGTGTTTATGGGGGTGGGCTTGGGAGTGAGTGTAGGTAGGTAGGGGTGTGGTGGGTTAGGGGTGTTAAGGTGAGGGTAGTAGAGGTAGATGGGATGGGAGTGGGTGTTTATATTTTAAAAAAATGGAATTAGAAAAATATGGAAAATAATGATTATCCGTTTTCCAAAAAAATTCAACTTCTTTGTAATTTTAGAAAAACGGTAAATTTTTATTTTCCATGAAAAATTTAGAAAAATAAACGAACTAAACGTGTTTTCAAAATTCTCATTTTTCTTGGAAATTTTTTTCAGAAAACTATCCATTTTTCTGCAACTAAACGCATAGTCAAAATTCACATGGACACTAACTCAACATCTTGTGAACCAATTTTAAATGACATTGTAGGCAACCTTACTGTACTGACTATGCAAATATTTACCGGATGACCTTTCTAATATAATGAAATTCATTACTTTAGAAGACCAAAAAATAACATATGTATTTTTTAAACCAAAACTAAAAGTTCATATAAGTCATGGTGACATTATCCCTTAATCAAACATAACAATTGATTACTAAGATTTCAAAATGCAATAATTAGATTATCAATCTAAGCACAAACTCACGATATGATATGCAACCCTTATCTAACATCATGCTAACAAAACACTAGTAAATTTACAGTTTATCAAAATCAGAACTTTACAACAAAACCCAAAAGATGATTTTATCTCAAATTTAAAGAAATATTCTAAACCAGCTTGATCTTTCTTAATCAAGTCTGCTTAATACTTCTAATCAACTTCTACTCAACCCAAATCCACATTTGCAGTAATGATTATTTTTCCTCAAGTTTTACCTTCAATTTCACATCTATCCTTCTACTCTTCTTTCCCTTTTAGCACTAATAGAAATACCCTCTTACAATTGAGCCTCTTACTTTTCGAAAATAGTTCAAAATCCTTTTGCTCCTCTTACTTGTTTCGTTGATCTCCCAAGCTTACATAAATGAGTCGGTTTTGATTATAGTTTATTTCTAACAAGTCAAATAAGTAAAAAGATTAATGAAGAAGATTGTTTAAGATGTATTTTCAAATCAACATCTAAAAACTTATGTCATAAGTGTATTATCATATAACTGCCATAGTTAACAAAAGTAGATGTATTTTCAAATCACCACATTTTATTCATAAAACTTCAATGTAGGTCATAAATTATCGGTCACCCAAAGTACATAACATAACATAACATAACATCCTCACTTCTTGACCAACCGCTCCTTCATTCTCTCAACCGCACTCCTAAGCGTCCCCTCATCCTTACAAAACGTAAACCTCACAAGATTCTTCCCTTCCTCTTTATCCAAATAAAAAACACTCGTAGGAATCGCCACAACACCAACTTCCTTAATCAAATACTCACAAAACGCCACGTCATCCGGAAGCCCAAAAGGAGTATGATCCACCACCACAAAATAAGTCCCACTTGACGGAAACACCTTAAACCCAACCGCCTTCAACCCATCCACCAAAATCTCCTTTTTACCCTTGTAATCCTTTCGCAACTCCTCATAGTACGAATCCGGGGCATTTAACGCTACCGCTGCGGCATACTGCATCGGGGTGGACGTCGCAAACGTAAGATACGAATGTGCTTGTTTGACTCCCCATAGTAAGTGCGGTGGGGCGATCGCCCACCCGATTTTCCACCCCGTCAACGAAAAAGTCTTCCCCAAGGAATTCATAGTCACGGTCCTTTCATACATCCCGGGTAAGCTCGCGATCGAAATGTGGTCCATTTCAAACGCAAGCTTATCATAAACCTCATCACTAAAAACCAAAACATCGTTTTCGATGCATAACAACGAGATTTGTTCGAGTTCTTCTTTTGTAAACATTTTTCCGGTTGGGTTATGCGGGGTGTTGAGAAGAATCGCACGTGTGTTTTTCGAGATTTTGGATTTGAGTTTCTCGAGAGGGAGGGCGAAATCAGGAGGTTGGAGCGTGATGCAGGTGATTTTAGCTCCAGCCATTGAGAGTGTAGCTTCGTATGAGTCGTAGAAAGGGGCGAAGAGTATGACTTCGTCTCCGGGGTTTATTAGGCCGAGGATGGTTGCGGCGATTGCTTCGGTGCACCCCGAAGTGACTGTGATTTCGGTTTCCGGGTCGATTGTGATTCCGGTGTCTTTTTGGAATCGAGAAGCGATGGCGGAATTGAGATCGGGGATTCCGTAGCCGCGTGCGTATTGGTTTTTACCGTCTTTGATGGCTTGGATTGCCGCGTCTTTCACGAAATCTGGACCGTCGAAATTCGGGAAGCCTTGGCCGAGGTTGATCGCGTTGTGTTTGATGGCGAGTGAACTCATTTGTGTGAAGATTGTGGTTTTGAACTTTTCCAACCGCTTTGCCACCTGTAAAAATAAAACAATAAATGATTACTTCTTCTTGTGGAAGGTCTTATGTGGTATAGTTGTTGTAGGTGGTGTTTGTTGACCATTTTCAGTTCCATTCCAATCCCTCTAGAACGAATTTCCACCATTCCCATTCCTTCGAACCAAACGCTATCTAGGTTAGAATGTGTGGTTAATTGGAATCAATGGCATAGCATGGGTCATGGGATTAGCTTTGGATTTGTGTGTGGGAGAGAGAAAAGAAAATATGGTGAGATGAAGGGTGATTTCTACACCTAGTGAGGAAGAAGCCTAGGTTAAAACTTAAAAGAGAAAAACAGTATACATATTTACTTTCATGACAATAATCCTAGAACACCATACCTAATATTATGTCCTAAAGCTATATTTATAAGCTTCTGTTTTCAATTTTCAGGGTGTCAACAATGGTTACCTCCTTACAAAAGTATTAAAACACAAAATCTAGGATAGCTCATAACAGAGGAAACTGCATGAAATACCAGTTATCTATGAGCATAGTTAAATTATCATTAGCGAAAAAAGAATATTTTATGGTCATTGCATAAAATTTGTGCAGCAAGTATCTAAATGATTCTTCAAGAAATATATTTAAGATTCAAGATAGATGTCTTAAAGCATCGTCTAGATAACTAGCTAACTCTGATTATTAAAAAATATATAAGTAGAAACATCTATTTACGACCAAGAATGCTCCTAAATTCATTAATCCCCCAAATCAACTTTCATGAGTTATTTCACACCTCAATTTCATTTCCAAGATTAGTAGCTTTTCCAATATGGGAACAACACAATCGCAAAACCTTATTATTTGATATTTTAAACAGAATTGTTCTTTTCCAGGTTCATCTTTTCTGCAAAACCTTAAACCAGGCACATGCAGAACAAGCGATGAGCAAATACAAATTGACATCAAAAACATCGAAAAACCTTATTATTTCCAAGATTATTAGCTTTTCCAATTTGGGAACAACACAATCGAAAAACCTTATTATTTGATATTTTAAACAGAATTGTTCGTTTCCAAGTTCATATTTTCTGCAAAACCTTAAACCAAGCACATGCAGAACAAGCGATGAGCAAATACAAATTGACATCAAAAACATCGAAAAGCTGGATCGAAGACGCAGAATCAGTGGGTATTTTGAACGAACCTGCAAGGGATGCTGATTGATCGGTCCATCTTGCGCCATAACAGTGGCCTCGCTTGCAGTGGAAAAGGTTGAAACGGAAGATGCCCTAACAATTGGGAAAGAGAGGCTGCTGCTACTCTTATTCTTCGCAGCAATGTTGGTCCACAGAAAGGGTTTGAAAAGGGTTATTCGAAGTGAAGGTCTGAAGCACGCTGGAAGAAGAAGCATTTCAGTGGAAAGATCCAACCGTCCAGGTGCGTTGAATGTGCGCATCTGTGAAGCGAAGAGAAAGGGAAATGACATGATCCATTTCTAGCCTGTTGGGTAGCGTTGACGATCCACGGGTCGGGTAAACATTTATTTATGGAGTATTTTAAACGTATTTAGAGTGGACAAAACTGTAAAATTAGTCCTTGTGGTTTGCAAAAAACTTTGGATGAGGTCCAAAAAGTTTTCGACTTGCATTGAAGGTCCAAAATCAAGAATTTTCTTTGGTTTTGGTCCTTGAAAATTTGAAAAGACTATTTTGCCCTTATTATTTCTTTTTTACATTTTCTTTATTTGTATTAATTGTTTTATAATTAAAAAAAAAAAAAAAGCAAAAGCAAAAAAATGGGCCTACAAACCCCACCCCACCCCACCCTATATTTCTTTCTCGTGTTCTTTCCCTCTTCATCAAAAAGACATTGACTTTCAGATCATCTCCATGTCTCTCACCCCGTCGAGAAGCCCTAATGGTCGCCACCCCTTCTGGTCGGTGAGTATTTTACCTCTCATCTCCTCCATTCCTCATCCTTCCTGAGCCAGTGGATTTACATCTTGGAGCTTGAAACCTGCCTTAACCTTAATGAAGTCGACAACGTTGAATCTAGTAACAAATCCGAAATCTTGAAACGTTCTAACTTGTGGCGACATACTCATCTCTTTCCCTTAGCCGCCAGAATATTTTAGGGTTTCAATCCAGATTTTGATTTTGTGTCTTCTGCAAATTTCTAGGTTGGTTTAGAATTTGTATTTTGATTTTCTGCAATTCTTGTTCATCATTGTGTTGATCATTTTCTACGATTCGTGTTCACACTGATTTTGTGTTTTCTGCCTACTCATGGAAGAAACCACTAAGTCAATTTTTTTTGGACATCACAGGTTTTTTTCAATGGTTTTTAAACATGGATTTAGCTAAATTTTATCATTTGGCTACTGTTGCTCAATTTGTGGTTATCAAGAGCTTGAAGAGTTTGTGTTGGGATGCACTTTGACTTGAGGTCCATCCGGGAACTGCCTCAATTTGTGATTGTAACACCTTCATTTTATTCTTCCTGTTTTGATTACAAAAATACTTTATGTGGCTGTTCTGAAAAATCCAATATTGTATCAAGAAATCGACCCTTAATGACTTTGGTGTCTCCACTGTAATTTTTCGGATTACAATACACTTAATTAGGATGAATTTTGGTGTTCTAATTTTAAGTGTTTTAGGCATAATTGCAAATAAATTTGATTTTTTGTTGGCCTTTGCTTCTACAATAATTTTATACGTTTTGATGAATGGTAAACTCATTGAAGAAGAAGGTTGTTGCAGATTCTGGGTTTTTTGTTCATATTTTGTGTGAGTTTTGATTTGCAGGTGATGTGTGATGAAGAAGAAGATGGGAAAGAGAGTCAAAAGAAAGAGAGAGAGAAATTGGGGTACGGTGGAGAGGAGGTGGTTGAGATTTAGTTTTTTTTTTAATTATTTAAATACCAAAACAAATAAAGAAAATAGAAAAAAGAAATGAAAAGGGTAAAATCGACTTTTCAAGTGTATTATGGACCAAAAACACAGAAAAACCTTGATTTTGGATCGTCCATGCAAGTTGAAAACTTTTTGGACCCTATCCAAAGTTTTCTGAAAACCACAGGGACCAATTTTGCAGTTTTGTCTTTAGAGTGAGTTATATTAGATCGTTTACGTGATTATAAAAAAATGATGGATTTAATTTTCATTTTTAGTTCTTATTTTTATAGTTCTTGGATGATAATATTGCAAAGGGTCATCATTAATGTCTTATTCTCGACTTTTTTTAAGCAAAGAAATGAAAGAAAATTAGAAGAAGGTTGTGTTATTAAGATTTTTTTAGGATGAGAAGGAAAGAAAGACATTTCTCTAAAGTTTTATTTAATGAGAGAAAGTTAAGGAAACGGTAAAATCTTTACTCTTGAGTTTATTTATTGAAAAGAAGAGGGGATAAAATAGTCAATTCTTTTAGAGACTGTAACATCCCAAAAATTAAAACTAAAAATTTTGATTTTTAAATTAATAAAATCATTATCCAAAACAACATCATAGAAATCATGATAAATCACAGTGTATCAATAATCATCAAAGTACATCAGTGTAATATAAAATACGGAACAATGTGGTGTGAGCACTACGATCATCTCGGGCTCTTCCCCTTCGAACCAGAAGTACCTGAAACATAAATTGAAAATCGTTAGCACAAAGCTTAGTAAGTTCCCCAAAATACCACATATCATACATATCAAACACATAATGGGCCCCGCCCGGCATCGAGCCCTGCTCGAAACAAATCTGTCAATCATCAAACCCTGTCTGGCATCAAGCCCCGCCCGATATCAGGTCCTGCCCGGTATACAGATAAACACATAGCACATAGCACATGCAAGAATCACGCAGGCAACTAGCATCCTAAACATAATTGTAACATCCCAAGTTCAGAAGCAAGAAGTTGGAGGGTGCTAAGTGTAAACTAAGAAAGCTACTCGACGAGTAGGTATGCTACTCATCGAGTCGGAGCGGGATTGATCGCGGGTTTAAGTGGTCAACTCGCCGAGTCAGCAGTTTGGACTCGACGAGTTAGTGCTGAAGAGAGAAAACCCTAATCTCGAGAGTTGCACCCTATTTAAAGGACTTTATGTCCTTCCCCCAACCTCCTACTCCCCCTAAGAGTTTCAGAAAACCCTATTTTTGTGTGAGGCTTCATTGTTTAGGAGATTGGGACTTGGAAGGGGAAATTGTTGGAAGGAGCTTGAGAAATTGGAAGCTAGCATCAAGGGGTTTGTATAGATCTGGGATCTACATCAAATTTGGGCACATCTCTGAGGTAAGGAGCCCTTATCTTAAGTTATTTCCTTTGTGGTTCATCCTTGGTGGTTGTTTTGGGAGTTCTTTAACTTGTTTTGAGACCTATCTCGGATTTGGAGTTAGATCTGGGGTTGCTACTCCAGATCTAGACTCATGATGGCCTAAAATGTCATAAAGCTTCAGTCTTTGAGTTGTTGGTGAAGCCCCTTTGTCTAACACCTAAGCCCTAGTATGTTTTTGGCCTATATCTCCTTGGTTTCACGTAAAGTTTGCAACTTTATGTGAGGGTTAGATTGTAGAAGGGTGGATCTATGGATTGGAGCCCCTGCATGGCTAGAAAAGCTTCTGAATGGATTGAGAACTGGAGAGACTCGGCGAGTCACATGGGTGTACTCGACGAGTTGTATGAACATAAGCATGGACTCGGCGAGTGGAAGAACAACTCGGTGAGTCTGTTGAAGATTGCCTTGGACTCGGCGAGTCTGTTCTTGGACTCGGCGAGTCTGGTCGCAGAGCCCAATCTCTTTTGGTTAAAGCCTTGGATTAAGTGAGTCGGTCGGCGACTCAGTGAGCCGAACAGGATGGGACTCAAAGATCGTTGGACTCGATGAGTCTTGGGGCGAATCGGCGAGTTGAGTCGTATTATGGGAGTTTCTGAGTATAGGAACTCGACGAGTCGTCGGGGTGACTCGACGAGTAGAATCAGTCAGGAAGGTTGACTTTGACTGAGGACTTTGACTTTGACCAAGAGTTTACCAGTTTGACTTCCAAGGGTATTTTGGTAATTTTGGGTATTTATGGAATTGGTTGTTTGGTAGTGTTGTGTGGTGAAGATCGTGTCGGTGGTCGGAGCAGCTTGGTCTTATCTTTCCAGTTGGCAATTGCAGGTGAGTTCTCCTCACTATATCGACAGGGTCTACGGCACCAAGGCCAGCCCTTTATCGGATGGAAATCCGGGTATTGTTTGTTATGTTATTGCTTTGCTAGATATGCATCCTGGTATTTAGGATGGTGTTATGTTAGTGACCTGGTTAAGTTCGGTACCCGGTATATAAGGTAATGTTATGCTAGTGATTGGTTGGGTCGGAATCCTGGTTAGGATGTTGCAATGTTATTGATATGCTAGATACATCCTGGTTTAGGATGGTTGCTATGTTATTGATATGCTAGATTTCATCCTGGTTTAGGATGGTTGCAATGTTATTGATATGCTAGATACATCCTGGTTTAGGATGGTTTCTATGTTATTGATATGCTAGATTTCATCCTGGTTTAGGATGGTTGCTATGTTATTGATATGTTAGATACATCCTGGTTTAGGGTGGTTGATATGTTACTGATATGCTAGATACATCCTGGTTTAGGATGGTTGTTATGTTACTGATATGTTATGTGATCTGTTAGACTATTTGTCTGGTTAAGGATTATTATGCGATTAATTGTTTATTGTGCATATGGTTGTTTGACGGGGGTTGGGTTGAGGCGGGTCCTGCTTTGTGCTGTAGGCCAATATACCCAGGGCGGACCGGATATTCCAAAGGCCCAGCGAGCGGTTCGGATAGGCTGAAGGCCCCAAGAGGGCGGACCAGATGTGCCAAGGCTCGGAGAGTGGACCAGGCCAACTGAAGGCTCGGTGTGGGCGGACCAGTCATATTGTAGACTCAGAGAGTGGACCAGGTGGATTGAAGGCCCAGTGCGGGCGGACCAATCACACTATAGACCCGATGTGCATGGTTGTTCTATTTGCGATATGTTATGAGTATGTTTGTGTGTGGTTGGTATTTTGGGGGTAACTCACTAAGCTTTCGGGCTTACAGTTCAGTGTTTTGTTTCAAGTACTTTAGGAGAACGTGGCAAGGCGAAGGCGTGATCATACCGCTCCTCATGTTTTATGATTCATGTGATATGGTTCTGGGGGATACTCTGATGTTTAAACTATTTTGAAAAATAAGATGTATGAACATAATGGTTTTTGAATGAATTAAAATGTTTTAATTTGGCTCAAATCTTTGGTCGTTACAAGTTGGTATCAGAGCCTTGGTTTGAGTGAATTGGAGGAACATTCGTGTGAATCCAGTCTCATATCAAGGAGAGATTTACAAAATGGTTTTCAAAAGGTTTTCGAAATAATTAAAGGAGGTTGTAGAGGGTACGATCAGCCAGAGCCAGTAAGTAGACCCCAAAATACCACACAAGTTATTTGATTATGTGATATGTTAGAACAACATGCTAGTACTAAGGCTAGGGATCTTCAGGAATTGCATGATAGAATTGCCTGATTTCATGATGCCTATTAGCCCATGGTTTTCCTTATATGAAATTGACATCCTTACTGTAGTTGTTTAGTGTATGCATCACGACTGTGCATAATCAAGATCTTATAGCCTGAGAATGTTTGATTCGACCTTAGGGTAGAATTGAATATTCGAAAGTCTATCGAGTCCAACGTTATGTGTGGCTAGTATACACTAATATTGCAGGTCGGTGGAAGTTTCATGGATTGGGTGGGTAGTGAGAGGCCGGGAGGCCAGATATGAGATGTTTATCATTCCTCTAGGAGTGAGGATTCGATCGCTCGTTACATTTATGTATATTATTAGGGCGTTGTGATGATACTTGAGACAAATATGGATAGGTGTGGAAGGTAGTATGGGCCCGTACTACTGAAAGCACAGGACCCATACGCATGGCAAGGAAGTCACAACCCCTAGGGTTGGGTTTTGGAGTTGTTTCCCTGTCATTATATAGGTTATTAATTTTGTTGGCCTCAATAACCACCAAATTTTGGCGCCGCTGCCGGGGATTGGTTTTGATTTAATCGGTTTGTTTCTCTATGCCTACATCTCATTGTTCAGGTACTCTAATTTAAAACCCCGAAATTAAAGAAAAAAGTATGCTTTGGAAATGAACACTCCTTGCACCGAAGACCAACTTTCTGAGCTAGCTCAGTTAGTTATGATGATTGAAAGTGACCAAAGTGTGCAGCCCACACCTCTTCTTTGCGATTTTTGTGCCCAAAATGGACATCATTCCGACACGTGTCCATTTTTACAAGGAGAATGGGAAGAAGTGCAAGATAAGGGAAGCTACTACCAGTCAAACCAATGGAGTTATGATCAGCCTCAACATGATCAATGGTGGTACAACAACCAAGTTTGGGGAAATAACCATTACCAAAACCCATACCAAGCATGGGGAAATAACCAATACCAACTAACTCCAATGTTCCAAGAACCCTATCCTTACCCTCCTCAAAAAACTGAAACGCCAAGCATGTCCTTAGATGACATTGTGAAAAGCATTGCCACTTCTACCCAAATTTTCCAGAAAACAACTCAAGCTTGCCTCAAAAGCTTAGAGCAAAAATAACACAAATTGCTCAATCATCGAGTATAATGGAAGCTCAACACAAATTACCATCTGAAGAGAGCCCATGTCATAACGCATGTTGCATTCCTTTGAAAGAAGAGAAAACTTTTGATAACCCAAGAGTGTTATATGAAGAAGAGGAAGAAAAAGTAGTTGTGGAAGAAGTTGTCAAAGAGGAAGAAGAAACTGAGAATGTTGTCAATGAAACTGTAAAGGAAGTAATAGGGGTTAACGAAAGAGAGATTTTGTAACGCCCGTAGATCCGGGCTAGTCAATTTAGAGGCAATAAGTGTCGAAAATGACTTTTCGACAACAGATTATTTAGAATGAATAATCTTAACCAAGTTGTAGAATATTTCACAAGGTTTACGTACATATAAATAACGCCGAAATCCGAGTTATAACGAAGAAGCTATGACCCGTCGAAGTTTCGCGAAGGAACCGGCACGGCACCGGGAAGCGTAAATAGTGAATTTACGATAGAGCAGGATTTAGCCTTAGCAATCTAAACAAAAGTCGCAGAATATGTTAAACTAAGAGCGTCCATAAAAAGAACACCCAAATCTGACTTCGTATGAAGAAGTTATGATTTTTCGAAGTTTCGGATTAGCAGTGTACAGCCCGAAATTCGAATATTAGATCGAGCGGTTTTTAGCCGACACGACCTAAACAAGAATCGAAGATGTAACACCCCGAGATTCAGGTGCATATCTTTCATCCTTGTTCTTTATTGGATTGTCATGTTTAGTCCTTGAGTGAAGGATGTGTAGCAAGTGAGTACGATGGGCGTACCAGAGGGGTACGTTGCGCGTACTCACGCACTTAATTTGGACGCGGAGTCGCCAAGGTACGTCGGGCGTACCTGGAGTTACGCCGGGCATACCCGGCCCAGGTGCAAAAACCCTAATCCTCTTTGTGCACTATTTATAGGGTGTTATGGCTCATTCCTTAGCCTCCATATCAGTAAGTGAAACCCTAAAAGAGAGCCCCATCGTTCTTAGTGTGTGAGAGTGTTGATTTGAGCTCGTTGGTGCTTTAGTGGCTTGGTGAAGAAGAAGGAAATGAGATCTTGGAGGCTAAAGCTTGAGGTGCCATTTTGGATCTGAGATCTACAGAGGAAAGAGCTACTCTTGGAGGTATAAAGTTCAAAACTTTCCTCTTCTTTTGGTTGTTGTTGTATGTGTCCTTTTTAGGGCTAAAAACCCCAAAGGTGGAGACTTTATGAGTGTAAGGTACTCCATGGTCTGAGATCTGCCCCTTTTCAGTGTTATTAGTGATGTAGAGCCATAAAGTTCCCATCTTGGATGTTACTTTGGAGTCATGCATGTGTTTTAAGCCTTCTAGAGTTGAAGGTTGGATCATTTTGGGAGTTAGTGACTTGTTTAACCATGCAAAGGCTTAAAGTCATCAACTTTATGGATTAAGGGTCTTAGAAGGGGTCAGATCTAAAATATAGACGTAAGTCTTAACTGTTTACGACCTCAAGAGCAAAAGGGCTGAAGCATGGGAGTACGCCGGGCGTAATCCCTAGTACGCGCCGCGTACTAGGTGGCGCTCCCCGATTCTGTGGTGCAACCGGGTACGCCCAGCGTACACATCTGGTACTCGCAGCGTAACCCGGAGAGTTGACTTTTGGTTGACTTTTAGGTATGGTCTAATGTGGGGCCTTTGAGCTATGAGAGGGGTAAAATGGTCTTTTACCCTTCTGAGAGTGTCATAAGAGAACATAGTCTAGCCTTTGAGAGTTATACTAAATGGAGTATTATTTTATATGATTAGACGGAGGCTAGGCCAGCATTTAACGAGTCAAAGATTTACCAAGATACCCGAGGTGAGTCTTCTCACTATACTTTACCTAGAGTGGTAACAGAGTTATGTGACAAAGTTATTGTATGTGACGTGTGGCACCGAATTATTTCTATGTGATTTATGTTGTGTGTATATCAGAGATATGACCAGAAGGTCCACAGAGCTAGGACCAGAGGGTCCGCAGAGTTAGGGCCCAAGGGCCCATAGAGTTATAGCCTCGAGTGGCTAATATGTGCTATATGTGGTATTTTTCGTATTATGTGCCAGTATATTTGTATGCCATTTATATGTTGAGATTTATTGTGATATGTGATATGCATGATTCAGAGTTAGGACCCTTGGGTCCATAGAGTTAGGGCCAAAGGGCCCACAGAGAGGTGGGACTGGAGGGTCCCACTGAGACACACTGACCGGAGGGTCAACAGAGTTATAGTCTCGAGTGGCTAATATGTGTTAGACTGGTATTTTGGGGAACTCACTAAGCTTCGTGCTTACAGTGTTTTGTGTTATGTGTTTCAGGTTATCACAGTATCACGGGACGGCACCGGCTCGATTTTATACACCAGAGGAAGCGTTTATTTTGAGGATCCTGGTTTATTATTTGATTGGACAAAAGAGTCATGTATTGTAAATTAAACAAAATGGAGATTTTTGTGAAAAGTGTTTAAGAGATAAACGATTTTAAATGAAAATTTTGTTTTGAAAATTTCGGTGTTACAAGTTGGTATCAGAGCCTTGGTTTGAGGGATTCGGATGCGCCTTCGGGTAAATCTGGACTCAAACTGAGGAAGTAAGAAAAGTTTTCAGAGAAATAATTTTCTAAAGCGAATAAGAGTTCAAAGAGAAAGCAAGAAAGAGCAGTGTGTATAATCAGCCAGAGCTCGAATGGTGATTTCCCAAAATACCCTTACTTTTGTGTTATGAGATATTTATGATGCACTTTATGAGATATTATTGCATGCTAGAGACAGGCTAGGTATTCCATATCTTAGGACTAGAGTGGCCTGATTTGTGATGCCTTAGCCTAGGAGTTGCTGTTATATGTGATGTGCTTTTGAGTATGTGATGAGTGAGAATATTCAGTTGGAATCCTTTTAGGGGATTTGAGTAGGGGAGTAATCTAAGGGAGATGCCTAGATGAGTACCGTGGTGCTTATCGAAAGAATAGTCTGAACCCGCGAGGGGTAGAGTTGCAGAGTTTGGTGGTACTTTCGAGGATGAGCAGAGCAAGCGGAGTTATCACCCAGAGTGAGTCATATTTATTCTTCGATGCCTGAATGTTGCTTGCTTCGTGCTTTGTGGAACTCTCGATGATGGGAGTCAGCTACCAAGCGAATATGATGATATTCAGGAGGTAGATGGCTGGCATCATTAAGAGCTCTTCAGCAGTTGATGGCAGAGAAGTGTGGGAATCTAGGAAGAGCCTAGGGAGTAACCTTAGCCAGATGAGTGCGTTGGCAGAGTAGAGAATTTCGCTGGGGAGCGATCGTGCGACGGAATGAGTGAACTAGAAGGTCGAGCAGCTACTTAGGAGCTCAGGGATAGTCTGTGTGGAAAGTATGGGTAGATGTGGCAGGTAGTATGGGCCCGTACTACTGAAAGCAGAGGACCCATACTTGATACAGGGAGTATTCTGAAGGTTCTAATGAGCGGATTGAGGAGTGATGTTATGGTTCGAGTACCATACATCGGAGCAGATTGAGGAGTGATGTTATGGTTCGAGTGCCATACATCAGAGTGGATTGAAGAGCGATGTTATGGTTCGGGTACCATACATCGGAACAGATGAAGGAGTGACGTTGTGGTTCGGGTACCATACACCGGAGCATATTGAGAAGAGATGTCATGGGATGAGTACCATGGTTCGTAGTGAATGATACTTGTGGTTCTCCGGTTGTCCGGTCGCGATTGATGAGGTAGAGATTGTACGTTATGGGTTTTAGGCCTATGGGCCATGATTGAGTTCGAAGAGGCGTCCCTTGAGAGGGAGGTCGAGAGCCTTTCAGAGAATTTTGGTAAGGAGTCAGAAGGAGGGGAGAATTTTGGTCTGAGTTGAGCAATCAGTCGATAGAGGAGATGACACCTTCTATGACCTGTGTGGTATAATTTATGTTCGTGTGCGGAACATTAGGGGTATGGTGTTTAAGTTATGGGTTGGGGGTAAACCCTGCAGGTTGTCATTGGTGATGGTTGTCCATCAGAGTATCAGGTAGCATGTGTGCCGCGAGACAGTGATTTACCATGAGCAGATAGTCCGTTGGGATTGAGATAGTCGAGGACCACGTTGCACCTATTTGAGTATAGTAGGGCGTATTGTAGAGGTATCAATGGGGAGTCCAGTCGAGTTAATCAGTGCAGTGGTTTTTCTATCTATGTTGGGTATTGAAGATAGGAGTGGGTCCTTGTTCTTGGGATGATCCATGTGTTGGAACGTCAGTTGATGAGTCGAGGTGGGGGAGTACGATGATTTCGTGTTCCAGAGTCAGTGATGTTATTGGACAGTTGAGTTGTTTGGAATTGGATTGGTACGAGACTTGGAATGACTAGAGGCAGTTGTGACGAGAAGTTCTTGAGGAATTCGTCTGAGGTTCAGAGTTATGAGATCGATTGATTTCCTTAACGGGGATTATCGAGCGTTGTGTAGCACTTTCCAGGGGCAGGTGCGTTATTGCTGGTGAAAATAGTTTGTGAGGTTGTTGATGTGTCAGATAGTGATGGTTCGAACCCTAAGTGGGGGAGAACCGGGTGGTTTATTGAGAGAACCATAGATTTGTGCAAGAGCGGTTAGGGGTTGGATACAGAAACCTGCGGCTTGAATTCATGAGATCAGGGTCATTGATGATCAAAGAAAGGTGCAGGGCGAGATAATGCATGTGGTATATGTCTGAGAGAAGAATGGGTGTTTCCACGGCGAGTGGTCAATGGTCAGGAATCTGGTGGTGGTCAGAATCGTTTCAAGTGGAAGACTCGTAATGATGGTATGGGAAGTTGAGAACTTTTGGGTTGAAATATGGGTAGAAGATTGTTAAGTAGCCAACTCCCGGGCTGGGATGTGTATTTTTGCTTGGATTTTGAACAGTAGTGGAAAGGGTTTCGGAGGATCATCAGTGTGTTCTGAAGAGTTAGCGCCTTCCTTGTATTCCAATTGAGTGTTTGGATGCACTGAAGTTGCGCATTGAGTGAAAGAGGAAATGTATTGTTGTATGTGTATGGTGCTGGGAGTAAGGGAATCAGTGGTAGAGGCAGGACATTGTGATGCTCTGTTAGGGTGTTCCGTGGTTTCCGCGTATAGCGTCCCGATTTCGGAAGTTATTTAGAGTCTTGGGTTTAAGATGACTAGTGATGTATCATGTATCCACGATTCCAGTGGGAGCCCTTCGTATATTGTCATCAAGAGGGATTATTTAAGGAAGTGGATCTCCACAGAGGTAGGTTCTGTGTTATGGCGGTTGCCGCCAGAGTCTGTAATGCATATCGGGACAAGTGTGTGTGTAACTATCTATGATAGTCTTCGGTGCATGAGTTAGTGAACATAGTGTGGTGTTGTAATGAGAATGAGAGTATAGGGTGATGCTACGGGGAGCCGTAGTATTCGCCAGTCAGAGGGTGTTGTGATGCTACGGGGAGCCGTAGTACACACCAGTCAGAGAGAGAGAGAGTCGTGATGCTACGGGGAGCCGTAGTATTCGCCAGTCAGAGGGTGTTGTGATGCTACGGGGAGCCGTAGTACTCACTAGTTAGTTAGCGTTGTGATACTACGAGGAGCCGTAGTACTCACTAGTCAGAGGTTGTCGTAATGATGCGGGAGAATAGGTGCAGCAGACGCCAGAGGTTAGAGCTGAGTCGATATTCGATTGGATTGTATTTTTATGAGGAAAAGGGAATTTTGTGACTTGCGTGTCACTGGGTCGTGATAGTGGTCATGGGGAGGAAGTTAGTGAGATATTTTGGATCAGGTTATGTGTGACCATTGGGGGTTCAGCTGCGGGGCCAAAAGCTGACCTGGTGCTCGGTATCGAAGATGAATATGAGTAATGAGCTAGAGTTTTCCATGGTGATGTCTGTGGACACTTCAGAGCAAGCGAACGATTCAGACACTCGAGGGTATGTTTCGGGCATGTGTATTAGATTTTGGGGGGAAATTGTGGCCCGTATTTCCCCTTGGCAGAGTTTCCTACAGCAACAACCATCATTAGTGCATCAGTATGCCACCCTTTGAGCTGTTGTAGGGAAGGGGGTATCGGACCCCATTTGCTTGGGATAGGTAGAGCAACGTGTGATGGGAAGTACAAAGATCGTGCTTCAGACGTCAGAGCAGATATAACAGGTCAGACAGAGGTTGTTGACCGCTCAGAGTCGCCAGGAGAGTTATGCGGACAGGCGTCGGTCCAAGCTTGAATTTCAGGTCGGTGATTTGGTGCTCCTGAAGGTATCTCTTTGGAAAGGAGTGATCCGATTCAGGAAGAGGGGCAAGCTGGGACCCCGGTTTATTGGACCGTTTAGAGTGATCGCAAGGGTGGGCAGGGTAGCGTATTGCTTGGAGCTACCTGCAGAGTTGGGTCAGATTCATGACACCTTTCACGTGTCGCAGTTGCGGAAGTGTATAGCCGATGAGTCGGCAGTGGTGCCATTGGGGGATATTCAGGTGGATGCGAGCCTGAATTATGCTGAGAGACCGGTGGTGATCAGAGATCGGAAGATCAAGGTTTTGAGGAACAAGGAGGTGCCTTTGGTTTTGGTTCAGTGGCAACATCGGAAGGGATCCGAGATGACTTGGGAGTCAGAGTCGGAGATGCGAGGGCAACATCCAGAGTTGTTCGAGGAATGAGACTTCGAGGGCGAAGTCTAGTTCTAGTGGGGGAGAATTGTAACACCCCGAGATTCAGGTGCATATCTTTCATCCTTGTTTTTCATTGGATTGTCATGTTTAGTCCTTGAGTGGAGGATGTGTAGCAAGTGAGTACGCTGGGCGTACCAGAGGGGTACGCTGCACGTACTCACGCGCTTAATTTGGACGCGGAGTCGCCAAGGTACGCTGGGCGTACCTGGAGTTACGCCGGGCGTACCCGACCCAGGTTCAAAAACCCTAATCCTCTTTGTGCACTATTTAAAGGGTTTTATGGCTCCTTAGCCTCCATATCAGTGAGTGAAACCCTAAAAGAGAGCCCCATCGTTCTTAGTGTGTGAGAGTTTTGATTTGAGCTCGTTGGTGCTTTAGTGGCTTGGTGAAGAAGAAGGAAAGGAGATCTTGGAGGCTAAAGCTAGAGGTGCCATTTTGGATCTGAGATCTACATAGGAAAGAGCTACTCTTGGAGGTATAAAGTTCAAAACTCTCCTCTTCTTTTGGTTGTTGTTGTATGTGTCCTTTTTAGGTCTAAAAACCCCAAAGGTGGAGACTTTATGATTGTAAAGTACTCCATGGTCCGAGATCTGTCCCTTTTCAGTGTTATTAGTGATGTAGAGCCATAAAGTTCCCATCTTGGATGTTACTTTGGAGTCATGCATGTGTTTTAAGCCTTCTAGAGTTGAAGGTTGGATCATTTCTATGTGATTTATGTTGTGTGTATATCAGAGATAGGACCAGAAGGTCCACAGAGCTAGGACTAGAGGGTCTGCAGAGTTAGGGTCCAAGGGCCCATAGAGTTATAGCCTTGAGTGGCTAATATGTGCTATATGTGGTGTTTTTCGTATTATGTGCCAGTATATTTGTATGTCATTTATATGTTGAGATTTATTGTGATATGTGATATGCATGATTCAGAGTTAGGACCCTTGGGTCCATAGAGTTAGGGCCAGAGGGCCCACAGAGAGGTGGGACTGGAGGGTCCCACTGAGACACACTGACCGGAGGGTCAACAGAGTTATAGCCTCGAGTGGCTAATATGTGTTAGACTGGTATTTTGGGGAACTCACTAAGCTTCGTGCTTACAGTGTTTTGTGTTATGTGTTTCAGGTTATCACAGTATCACGGGACGGCACCGGCTCGATTGTACACACCAGAGGAAGCGTTTATTTTGAGGATCCTGGTTTATTATTTGATTGGACAAAAGAGTCATGTATTGTAAATTAAACAAAATGGAGATTTTTGTGAAAAGTGTTTAAGAGATAAACGATTTTAAATGAAAATTTTGTTTTGAAAATTTCGGTGTTACAGAAGATCTCGTTAAGAGTAGCGTAACGAGAAAAAGATGGGCGAAAACGGACGTCGAATGAAGGAGTTAGGAGGGTTTAACGGACCAATCCTGTCCCGGCCTGTTAATAATATAAAATTTAAAATCGAGTCAAAATTAGCCGACGGAGTCTAAACGAAAGTTGTAGAGTACATTCTCACCTCCGCGTGGATATAAAGAACGTCAAAAACGGAGCTCGTACGCTAAATTTACGAATTTTTAAAGGTGGAAAGTGAATTTGCGAAGCTGATGCATGGATCGATGACGTGGCGCTTTCTGAACCGTCCATCGCTGAAGAAAGCCTCGCTTCGGATCTTGACACGTCGCCTCGTATCTACGCCTCGCGTCTGAGGCCGGGTACGCCCAACGTACTTCGGTTCTTATCCCTTCCGAATGCGAGACAGTATCCGAGCATTACGCCCAACGTAGCTGAGTCCGAACGCCCAGTGTAACCGAAGCTGAGCGCCTATAAAAGGCTGCGAAGGCAGCCACTCTCTCACCCATTTTCACTTCTCTCTCTACAATCTTTCTCTCTTTAAGTGCCCTAAGCCTCCCAAAACCCTTGGTAAACCCCCTTAGCTCCCGAGAGAAGCCCCGAGGCTCCCGGAGTCCCGAGAAAAAGGGTCTTTCGGTTTCGAAACGCAGCTCCAAATATAGTTCCGGTTTTCGATAAAATTCGCTGTAAGTGAGCTACGCTTACGCAATTTTTAATATAGCTTTCAAATAATTATAGGAAAGTTATTAGGTCCTTAAAATAATTATTTGGGCTATTATTATGAGTTATATTGAGTGTTATTAACGCTTATATAATAATAATAATAGTTAGACTATTAATTTGTCGCGGTTATCGTTAGACTAAACCCTAGTGGTATTGTTACTAGGTTTTATCGAAGGAAAATTGTTTTAAGAGTATCGAAGTGCTATCCGAGTGCTGAATCACCACCTTTCAGGTGAGTGCATGGTCCCTTTCATCTTACACATAGATATGAAGTATTTTATTATAAATTACGTGCTATGTGTGCATATTGTCTGAATACTTGCTGTCTATGCTGGTGAAAGATTTTTATATCATGTTTTAAATGATGTAAACTGTATAAAGTATTTTATATCTACAAAAAATGTTGGGTAAAACATGGGTAGATGAATGATGAGGGATAAAAGCTGAAATAGAGGAACATTAGTAGCATGGACCTAGTGCCCTATAGGTATACAATGGCAGCAGTGGACCTAGTACCCTATAGATGAGCACTGGCAGCTACGCCACAACCCGTAGATGTTTTAGATCTACGGTAAACATCCTAGCAGCTGCGCTCTAAGGACAGTATCGGCAGTTGCGCCTAATAGGGAGCCTTATGACCATGACAGTAGCGTTTAAAGGTCAATACCGGCAGAAGCGCCTCATAGAAAATGTCCCAATTCTGGCAGCTGTGCCTAAGTGACAAGATTAGCAGCTGCGCTTGACCAATGTGTCATTGGCAACAATGCACTTCATGTTGTTTCCTTAGGATGATCCTTAGAAATGAATGAATGAGAAATAGCTGATTCTTAGGGTAGATCCCTAAGAATAAAGAAGATAATGGGGATGGGTAATTGGGTTGATTGTTTGATTGTTTAAACATAATAATTATATTATTGTGTGTTGAAAACCGTATGTACTCACCAGGTTTCCCAACCTGACCCACTCCGTTTATTTATATCATAGGTGTTGATATGAAGTCACAGTACACTGAGAGATTTAAAGAGATGTAGATCACTAGTGTAAATAAATGTAAGTTCTGTTTATGCTTATGTTTCTGTATTAACGATGACATCCCAAACGTTTTAAAATGAATAAAATACGTTTCTTCAAAAATGTTTTAATAACGTATTTATCATGTTTTTCTGGGAACAAATTCCGCAACATTTTTTATTAAAAGAAGTACTCTGATTTTTATAAAGCATAAACAAAATCGGTCTTTTCTGGCCGTGAAAATGGGGATGTCACAGATTGAGCCACCCACTAACAATGAGAAACTAAATCTAGTGGTAGAACAACCACAAGATCCGGAAACGATAAATCTGTCAGACCCTTCAAAGGATACATATCCCGAGAAAGAAGATGCCCAACCGGTCACATACTCAACCACCATGTCAAAGAGGGAAGAGTTGGTCACCTTATTTAACAAGTACAAGAAAGAATACGGTTGGATGATTGCTATTATTAAAGGTTTAAGTCCGGTATGGTTCTCCCGTAAAAAGAAAGTCAAATACAAGAAAAGAGTCCCAATGGAGGTGTGGAAATTAAAAAAGGTAGACACGGGGCAAATTTGCAAGGTTAATGGACATCGATTGAAGCCATTCAATGAAGGTTTTGATTCAAATGTCCGAGATGTCATCCATTTGGATGCCCCAAAGTGTTAAAGTGAAGTTCGGAGGCGTCTCGCCAAAGACGTTAAAGAAGGACATTTTTGGAAAGCAATGTGTTTTTGTGTTTTTAATTTAAATAAATGAGTTTTGAAGATGTTTTTTGTAACATCTATAAATTTTACGCCAAATTTAAACTTTTTCAATCATAAATAAAATCAAAGAGCGTTTGTTTACAAAAATGTTTTCAAATCAATATCCATCAGAGTGTCCCAAAATCATAACATAAGGATGAGGAGCGGTACGGTCACGCCTTCGCCTTGTCATGATCTCCTGAAGTACCTGAAACAATAAACTGAAAACTGTAAGTTAGTGAGCTACCCCCAAAATACCAATACCACACTGACAATACCATATCAATCATGATCATTCAATCAACAAGCATATTGGGCCATCGGCCTGACTGGACCGCGCTACAGGGCCTACAGTCTATCTGGATCTATCCCGAGCCTTCGGCATGACTGGTCCGCCATGTGGGCCTACAGTCTCCCCGGACCGCTCATAGGGTATGTTGGCCTTCAGCATAAAGCAGGACCGCCTCAACCCAACCAACAAGCAAATAACCATGTGCGCATAACTATCATATACTGGCATATACAAACATCAAACATATCTAACTCACTGATCATCAATCATAGAATTCTCTCGTAACTAGAGTACCGACCTAGCAGGTCACTAACATACCAATCCCTATAGATCATAAGAGCATAGCATACTGTCTACCTTGATTTCGATCTAACAGATCATAACCACATGTAGCATACCATAACAATAACAACTAAAGGGCTGGCCTTGGTGCCGTAGACCCTATCGATATAGTGAGGATAACTCACCTCGTAGATGTCGACTCAGAAGGTAAACTCCAACTCTCGGATCACTTGACATAGGCTCCACCACCTATTGTCATAGTACAATATACTCGTAAGTCCTTAACCTTATAAGGTACTTCATAACCCACTAGTCAACCCCTGATCAAAGTTAAAGTCCTCAGTCAAGGTCAACAGTCCATGTTAACCTCGACTCGTCGAGTACCCTCGGCTACTCGTTGAGTTCCTTGAAGCACATTCCAACTCGCCGAGTCATCGGGGTGACTCGTCGAGTTCCTTCGATTCTCGATCAAACTTTAAGGCCACACGTCGAGTTTCCTCCCTGCAACTCGTCGGATACACACACATACATATCTTGGAGAAAACTCATCCGACTCGCCGAGTTGTTCTTCAACTCGTCGAGTCTATGGCAATCATCATCGGACTCGCTGAGTTGTTCCTCCAACTCGTCGAGTTCACGGCCATCTTCATGTGACTCGCTGAGTCAACCTTGCGACTCGCCGAGTCCATTCAGTCCTTTTTCCATACAGACCTATTTTGAGCCATGAAGAGATGCTGCTTGATCCAAGTATGCTACTTGATATTTTGATTTGCTACCCCGCCGTGATTGAATGAGAATGGATAAGAGGCTCGTGGGATTGACGTGAGGGGGCAGGGATGGCTATATTTCTGGGAGCGAACTCAGGGCGAATATGAAACGCATGGATACAAGTTAGGCCTTGGAATGAAAGACAATTCCGAATCCAGCGGCTCCAAATCACAGATCCAAGCTTTTAGGGCATGCTTTTCACGTAAAGTTCCAAACTTTACATGCATGCATAGCTACAAAGGTTCTAAATTCCAAATCTAAGCTCTTAATGGGGTCTCATGCCCAAGGAGGGCCTCATTCACGACCAATACAACAACTTTATGATTCTAAAACTTGAGGAGGGTCCAGATCTGAAGTTACAACTTTAGATCTAGCCTATAGCCCACCTTATCAACCTCAAAATCCATAAACACCCCTCCCCAAAAAACTCAACAAAAGGAAAAAGGGAAGTAAGGATGGCAACTTGATACCTCCAAGGGATGATAGCTGAGGTAAATTCTGCTTCCCACACCTTCCTTGCTTCAATTCCTTGCACTTCTAGCTTTTCTCTTCTAGCCAACCTTCCTTCCAAGATTAAGACACACCAAAATGGAATACCACACGAATTAGGGTCTTAAGGAGCTCTCAAAGACTGTAAAGAGGCCAAAGGAGGCTGAGGCTCCTTTAAATAGGGGTGCAAACCCCAGGATTTAGGGTTTCATCTGCCAGCTCCTACTCGCCGAGTCCTAATATGGACTCGTCGAGTAGGTCACTTAACACGCGATCCCACCCCACTACTACTCGACAAGTAGGGCAACCAACTCGTTGAGTAGAGCTTAACCCAATAAATCTTATTTAAACAATACCTGAGAATCGGGGTGTTACATTTTTGGGATTCAAAAGAGTTGTTTTTGAAGAAATCAAGAGTTTCTATGTGTTCGGGGCCTTCCAAAGCAAGAACGGGTGAAAGACGAAGAAAAATGAAGATCAGGATCAGGAGGTTGCGCGACCCGCGTGCTGTTGCGCGGTTGGTCTGCGCGGCCGGACTCAAGCATGCAACATTGGCCCAAGACTTAACTGCATGGTCTGCGCGACCCGCGTGGGGACCTGCGCGACCCGCGCACTGTGTTGGGCAATTTGGGCTATTTTTGGCTATTATTTGACCAGGTGTTGACCAAAGGTTTTAATGAGTTGACGTTTTGACTTTTCTTGACCAAAATTGACCGAAATTGACCCTTGTTGACCCATAGATTAAAATGTTTAGCTTCCCTTCTTCTTCAGTTGACCATCTTGACCTCCCACTCGATTCCTCTCAAGAACATAACCTTCCAATACCCACCTCGCCAAAAAAAATCAAGAATGTCGGAGTTCTACCGGTCGGAATTTCACGAAACCACCGCCACGGACACGTTTCGCCACCCGATCCTCCGATTTAGGTCATTTCTTCCCTTACCTTAAGCATTGAGGTCAATGCTTGTTCTTAAGCTTGTGGTGGGGTATTTCCTTTTACCTTTTTCATGCATTTTTTTAATTAGGTTGCACAACATTTTAGTTTTAAGCTATTTTGCATTCAATTTTTTTTTTATAAAATTCAAAAAATATTTTATTTTCTTCTTTTCCACTTTTTATTTTTGCATAACATTTAGCTTAAGGCATTAGCATTCACACATTTTTGTTGTCTGTTTATTCTCACATCCTTGGATGCCATGGAATAGGTTCATAGTTATTGTATCATTATTGGTCCAGGATCTTGTTGCTATCTCACCCATCAAACCGAGACCACTAGCTGCAGTTGGGATTTCATACTTGGGATTAGATGCTGGAAGCTTAAAGGGCTAAGTGATCATGGCCAGGTAGTTTCATGAAGAATTATGCATGCGATACTAACAACTGTAGGATATACTATAGCAATGGATGTTTTTAGCCTTGCGGTCAATACCGCCGAGAGGATCATACTTGATCATGTTTGAACCGTTTGGATGAAGCACTGGTGCTTGTCCCCGAGTAGAATCCATATCCGGTCTCTTTACATCACCATATCTTTTTCGCGATTTTTTTTAGATTTTAGAGTCTTTTATCCCACATTAGGGCATTCTCTTTATTTATGGAAAATCAAAGTTTGAAAAGGAGCTTGCATATTTACGCTCCACACATGGTCATTTTCACACTTAGACCATTCAGATTATTATTGCTACCCATTCGGTTCCACTTACATACTTTTGGGAACCAAAATTTTGAGTCAAAAAGTTCTCTTGATAAAAAAAAATAAAAAATTCCGATTGTTAGTATATTACCTTCAAGTATGTGTTATCATATTGATACCTTCAAAAAAAAATTCCAATCGGCGATTATCTTAGATGGGCGACCGGTTCAATTATTGAACAAACTTTCCTACATTTTGGTCACCTGACGTTTGATATTCATTTATTTAGGTATACTTTATTGTATATAGATCGAGTTGTTTTTCACAAATTAGTGATGTTATGGAGACTGTCGAGTCGGATACTACGGGAGGTTTGGGCCAACACTAAGTGAACTGATTCCTACAACGGTGCCCGAGCGATGAAACCTAATCACATTTGAGAGTGGCCAACAGACGTGAGATCACACAACTTTCGTGATAAGAGTGTGTACTTAAAGAAGAGCTCAACGCGAGCCCATCCAACTGCTTTCTCCCTACTACAAATGTTCTTCATTATATGTATGTTCTATTAGGGCTGCAACTGACCATCCCTCCTTACTCACCTAGAGGAGTTGTCCTCGCTGCGATTTATGGTTCCATTGTCATCAGATGAAAAATTCATGAGATAATAACAAGATTAGTTCTGACCATGTTGACTAACGGTGATTAGGTTATATGGTTCTATCCGTTCTTTTTATTTCCCTTAGGATAGTTCATCCCAAGTTCATTTTAGTCTTGTCTTATTTGAGGACAAGTAAGGTTTAAGTTTGGGGTGATTTGATAGTTTATTTTATTTACTTCTTTTTATAGTTTATTTTAGCATATTTCATTCATAATTTAGATAATTTCCATGCATATTTTCCTTTTTGTTATTTTGTGGCCTATTCCGGGTACTTTCTAGTTTTGTGAGCTTTATTGCAGTTTTCATGGAGATTAATAGAGCGGGAAGGTTCGGGACGTATGGAAAGCGATTGGGCTTAGAGGACGTCGAAAATTATAGGCTTGGTGATAATGGAGTTGATGCATTGAGCGGGCTTGGTGATTATTTGAAGGCTTGGAGAAAAAGAAATTTGAATTTGCAATAACCGGAAGAATATTCGAGCGTGTGGAGATTATTAACCGGGCGAGTTTACGAGTTATGGGTGATTTGGAAAGGTCATCTTGGGCTTAAATTGAAGAAAACATGAAGAATATTGGGTTACAAGCTTAGTGGATTCGTTCTGGGCAAGTGGGCTAAGTCATTGGAGGCCCAAATCACAAACGAGCCCAAATTACACAAGAACCCAGCTCAGCACGCGGGCTACCCTGCAACAGCACGCGGGTCGCGCAACCCCCTGCAAGGGCAATTCCGAAAATTCTTCTTTTGAGCTATATGGGGAAGGTTGGTGTGCCACTTTTGCAAACTCTTAGACATCCGACTTTTGAGCATTCTCTCTGGAGTTTTGAAGATTTTTGAAGGCCAAGAACACCTCAAGAACATCATCTTTTCACCTCTTGATTCTTGTTTAATGTTTGGTACAATCTTCTCTAACTTTGTTTCTTTGAGTTTAGCCATGCTTGGCTAAACTAATCTTGGTTGACTTTTGTTGAATCCTTTGAAATTTTGTTGAATGTTGAAGAATCCATGAACATGTTCTTAAATCTTTATGGGAATGTTTTGTGTTTTAACATCTTATCACTACTTGTATGTTTTTATTCATGAGTTTAAATGTGTTTGTGGTGATTAGTTGGCTAATTTCTTGATTAAGTAAAGGATCCTCAAATTAGCAAGCAACAAATGATTTTTGTGTTGTTTTTGCTTCACACGATCTTAGAAACATTTCCTCCAACATGGTGGTGAAAGCATTTGACCCCTCTTGGATTTGGTGACTTTTTGGTTCTTAATGCTAGTTGACTTTCACTAATTACATGCTTAATGGAAATTGTGACTTTGACTAAGGAAATTGTTATGAACTTCTCTAACTATTTTAACAACTAAGAAAAGTCTAGGTAATCTCAAGCTTCTTGGATTACTATAGCCAAATTAAGGATTTAAGTCAAGTATTGCACCATTGGATTCTAATGATATGTTCATCAAAAAGTTAAAGTGAGGAAACCTTAAGTCAACCATCCTTCCCTTATTGATTTTACATCAAACTCTTATTTTTGTTGAAATTGTTTATTTAAATCTTAGTTTAATTCTAGTTTATTTCAAGTATTTCAAAAGACCAAACCCCCATTTTTAATTTATTGTCATTTTACAAGTATTTTTACAAAAAGATTTTTCATAGAGTTATAAAATTGAACCAATCCCCGTGGATTCGATCCCTTTACCACTATACACTATTTTAGTGTGTAATATTTAGGGTTATTAGTTTTGTTGGCCTCGACAACCACCAATATATTCCAATGGAACCACCACAGAATCATCCACTAAACATTTCCACAACTGAGAGACGTGGAATGTGTTATGGATCTAACTAAGCTCCTTGGGAAGATCCAAGCGATAAGCAACCCGGCACACCCGGGCCAGAACCCTGAAAGGATCGGTGTACCTAGGGCCCAACTTGCCCCTCTTCTTGAATCGGATGACACCTTTCCAAGGTGACACTTCAGGAGAGCCATATCTCCAACCTGAAACTCTAGATCTGATCGGTGCTTATTGGCGTAGCTCTTCTTTAGACTCTATGTTGTCTGGAGTCTACCCCGAACCTGTTGGATCAACTTGGTAGTCATGAGTACCACATTAGTACTCCTCATGACTCGCTGACCGAGCTCACCCCAACATATCAAGGTCCTGCATTTCCTCATATAGATCATCTCAAAAGGAGATTGATCAATATGGCATGATAACTATTGTTTTTATGAAAAATCCGCCAAAAGGAGATACGTGTCCCAATTCCCACCGAAATCCAATACACATACTCGAAGCATATCCTCCAAGGTCTGGATAGTCCGCTCGCTCTGTCCATCAGTCTATGGGTGGAAGGTCATACTGAAATGTAGATGAGTACCCAACTCATCATGGAACCACTTCCAAAATCTGGAAGTAAACTGGACGTCCCTGTCAGAAACCACAGAAACCGGCACCCATGCCATGCCACAAACTCCCTGATGTATATTTCGACCAACTTCTATGCAGAGATACTTTCCTGAGTCTAAATAAAGTGAGTGCGTAATTACTTTCATCTTACACATAGATATGAAATATTTAATATAAATTACATGTTATGTGCGCATATTATCTGTGTTCTTGATATCTATGTTGGATGAACAACATATAGATGTTTTATTTGATTTAAACTGTATATGTATTTTGTACATATAGTTATGATGGCTAAATATGGGTATATGGTATAGATGATGAAATAAATGATGAGAGGCCTCGATATTTAAGATGATCCAGTCATCTAGCAGAGTATAGATAACGACCACAAACTATTCTAGACAGTCTAGTGGAACGCTGGTAGGTTCGCAACCTGTAGGTGTTTTTGAACTAAGTGTTCACCAGGTGTACTCTATGCCCCTCATGGTTTCCTTATTTAACATATCTTACTGAGGAATCCCCTAAGTAGTGTTGTCATCCCGATGAAAATCCTTAGACTAGGTCTCTTGAATTAGATGCGTTAAGGACATAAAGTGAGGATAACGGGAATGGGTAATCAGGTTGATTGATTGATGAAATTAATAAACTTAATTATCGTGGGTTGAAAATCCTATGTGCTCACCAGGCCCCCAAGCCTAATGCACTCAGTTTCTTGTATTACAGGTAGTGGTACAAGAGCATAGATATGATGTCACACCCCCAAAACAGAACAGTGGAAATGTTCGGGGGCGGAGGGCGTTATGTACAGTATCACAAAAATTGTATAATAGTAATCAAAGCAAAAACAACCATTGTATTAATAATATAAAGTTTACATTGTGTTCAAAACATTGCCTGATTTACTTTAAAACTATAGCAAAAGATAAGACGTAGTACTACTATGGTCCGTCTTTGCAACACCTGAGAGGGTACTTGTCTACTAGCTTTCCTGAGAATACAAGTAGTTTGAAAAAGTGTCAACATTAAAGTTGGTGAGTTCATAATCATTTTTGTTATAGAAAGTATATCCTTTGTTCTTTGGAAAAGTTTGTGTGTTCATTCAGAAAATCCTATATTTTCTTAGTAAGAATGTGACCATACTAGTTCCTTCTATGATTACTTAGTTTATACTAGTTGTATATAAACTAATATAGAATGGAAAGTTGAATGTGTGGATCTGCCCTAAGCCCACAACCAAATAAGGAGCAGGAAGTAAGGCGGAAATCACACCCCAAAACTGGAACGACGGAAACGTTCGGGGGTGGAGGACGTCATATTTAGTATCACAAGACATGCATCATAGTAATCAAATTAATGAACAACCATTTCATTAGAAAGAAAGTGTTTACAATGTGTATGTTCACAAAACATAGAATACATAAGCAAATAACAAAACAAGACTTGAAGCTATTATGCTCCATCTTCTGAATTCCCAGCGTGAGTACCTGTCTACTAGTCTCCTGAGAAAACAAGTTATTTTGAAAGAGTTGATCAACAATTAAGCTGGTGAGTTAATACGATTTTAGTGATGTAAGTATTTTGTAGAAAGTTGTAGTAAGATGTAGTAAGTTGTGCGTTTTGTTTAGAAAAGTTTGTCTGTTCCTCCAGAAAATCCTATATTTCCTACTTTGATAAAAGATAAGTAAAAATGACTCTACAATCCTTTTTATGAGTACTAAATGGATACAAGTTATATATAACTTAGAGTAAAAAAATAATCAATTACGTGTATCTTCCCTAAGCGCACAACCGAACAAGGACAGGAAATGAGGCGGAAGGCACACATCCCATTGTTTGTTAGATCATCGTTATATATAACCTTGGCGTATTCACTTGGTACTCACGGAGTTAATTGTAATAGTTCCTTTATATCTGATAAAAAGATTCTTTAAGAAAACCCTTATTTCTTATAATAAAAATGGTAACCACAGTGGTTACTTCTATAATCACTTAGTTTATACTCGTTATATATAATCTAATATCGAATAGATAGTTAATTGTGTGAATCTGCCCTAAGCCCACAACCAAACAAGGAACAGGAAGTAAGGTGGAAAGCACACATCCAACTACCTATTGGGTATTAATTATATATAACCTTGATGTATAAACTAAGGTATTATAGAGTTAGTCACCTAAGGTCCTTTAAGTTATACTAGTTTAATAAAATGGATTAAACCCTTTACTGGTAAGTTTCTAGTTTTGTCTACCAAATGTTCTATTTGAAAAGTATGTTTTGTACTAGAAAACCGTGCATTGAATTTGTGTCCTATGACCTGACCCAGACCTGGTACCCCTTGTGATGAATTAATGTATAATAAACATATATATTACTAAGATCAAATGGATAATAGGCTGGGTGAATCTGCTCTAAGCCCACAACCAAACAAGAAACATGAAATGAAGCGGGAAGCACATATCCTATTACCTGTCGGATCCTATTAGTATATATACCTTGATGTATACATTAAGGAATCATAAGGTTAGCATTATGGTCCCGTTCTAGTGAATGTACTAGACTCGACTGTTCTATTTGTTGTTTGTAAAATGAAAGTTTTCCCTAGTTTATAACTATCTTAACTCGAAAATAGTTTGCATTAACTTTCAAGTGGAACTGTCACAATATGAAAGTAATGGGAAAATGTAAGTACCCAGTTGTCTTTTGAATTGACATCCTGACGTACTGATTACCTTAAAACATGTCTGTTTTATTAAGTTCATAATGTGAATGCTAGTACCCATACTATACGCTCTCCATGTCAAGAGATTTTGGGAACCAAACGCGACTTTTAGCAAACCGGTTGCTAGGCCGTGTAATCCACATTAAAGTTATATAATCATGTATACCCAATATAACTATCACCTTTTGTTTAGAACAATGAGTTAGTGATTCATTGGTATAGTTAGATCATGTAATTGTTCTCATGCTATAGCATCTTAGTAAGTTTGTTATGTTATAGTATCTTAGTATGTTCCTTCTGTTATCATGTATAGTGTATAGTATGTCTCTCTGATGTATTGTATTTACCTCCCTGTTTCTCTTTATAGTATGCTCTAGTATCTAGTATGAACTGAACCTCTAAACTATACCCCTTATAGTTTACTAGTATTGTACTTGAACTGTTATTGAAAAGACTCATTTTACTACTAAGTTATGCTTGTACTTTAAAAACGGAGTTTTGTTAAACTATAAAGTAACATAACTTAAAAAGAGTTTTTGAAATGTTTTGATCACTTATAAAATACATAAACAATCTTTTGAAATATGTTTATAACAAACATTTACACAATAATCATTGTGTTCAACTTGTATTCCCCCCTAAAAGCACTTAAAACAGTTAAAAGATTCATTACGGGGTATGAACTCACCTGATGTGGGTGATTCAAACGACTATGCGCGTAAGGATGAGAAGTTCCACGAATGAAGTCCCGAGACTTAACGAGTCCTAAATGACATATAATGGCATATATTGGCATAAATATAGTGTTTAGAAGCAACCAAATGCAAAGAAACACCTCACAGGACTAGGAAACACTTTGTCCAAGTGTTAGAATCACATGTGATTCATCAAAGGTAAGTGGAATGGCACTATCATGAGTTTACGGCCATGGGTTTACGAACAAGGGAATTTACAGTCGTAAACTCATGGTCAAACATGCATAAGAGGGTGTTTGAAGGCTAGGGAAACTTGAAGGACCATTGCTCTACACACGGATGATAAAGACCATCATAATGGTGGCTTTTGATGAGTTTATGGCCAGGCAAGGAGTTTACGGCCGTAAACTCATGGACATTATGCAATTGAGAGTGGTTTAAGGTCCTATTTTCATCAAGGAAGGGTTCTAGGTCACAAGCTTTGCATCTAGGAGTGTTTATGGCCAAAATGGCACCTTTATAGGGGTTTACGGCCAAGGGAGATTGCCTGGCCGTAAACTCCTTTTTGTTCTTATATTCTTGATGGTTTCAAGGCTCTAACCAGGTGTTTCAACTAGATAACAAGTTAGGGAAAAGAGTACTTACGATATAGAGGCTTGAAATGGTTGATTTTGGTCCAAGAACACTAGTGTGTGTTCTTGGTGTTTCTTGAAGATCTAAGAAAATTTGATTTCCATGGATGAAATCAAAGAGTGTAACTAGGATATGAAGTGCAACAACAAATCAAGGAAAGAACACTTACAACTTTGAAGATAAAGGATGAAAATCGGGAAGATAGTTGAGAGAAAACTTAAGTGTTCTTGAGGTGAAAGTGAACTAATGAATGAAAGTTGAAGGATATGAGACTGTAAGGAGGGAGTATACGGCCCACCTTGAGTTTACGGCCGTAAACTCAAGTGTTGTGAAACGACCCAAAATACGACCCAAAAGTTTTTGTTTTAATATTACTAAAAATCAAATCCTCGAATCTCATATATAAAAAAACCATGGAATAAGTAACTCAAATGTCATAGTACTGTGTCAAAACAAACTATATTAGTCATAACAATATCCGATATAGACTCCCAGGATAAACTGAAGTTGTGGTGTGTGCGATGCCATCATCCCGAGCTCTTCCCTTTACTAGCGGAAGTACCTGAAACCAAAACTGAAACTGTAAGCACGAAGCTTAGTGAGCTCCTCCAAACTACCACATACCATACAATAACACATAAACAACTATTGGGCCTTGCCCACTGCATCAGACCAAAGTCCAGAACTACCCAGGGCCTTGCCCTCTGCATCGGACCGAAGTCCGGAAACTACATCGGACCGAAGTCCGAAACTGACTGGGACCTTGTCCCCTGCACCGGACCGAAGTCCGAAACTAACTGCATCATACCGAAATCTGGAACTGACTGGGACCTTGTCCCCTGCATCAGACCGAATTCCGGAAACTGACTGAGCATACATAGCATAGCAAAACATATCAACTGGCATAAACACATATAATGCATACTGCATCGGACCGAAGTCCGGAACACATAACACAAGGACCTGCTTGAATCACAAAGACATCAAGCACACTGAACTACTGCATCGGACTGAAGTCCGAAACTACCGCTAGCTAGACGGGTCGACATTGTGGTCGTAGACCCGTTCCTATTGGAAGGAAACTCACCTCGAAACGTTGGCTGTTGAGATGCTAACTCTAACGCTAGCTGACTGCTGCTCCGGAACTGTACGGCTACAAATCCTAAAAACACTAGGTCAAGTACTGATAAATTCCCTCAGGGTAAAATGACTATTTTACCCATGGTCAAAGTCAACTTTCAGTTGACTGGACTCGCCGAGTTGGCCGTCAACTCGCCGAGTCCCTATCATCCATTCTAGTCCTCTACCCGCTTCTACTCGTCGAGTTTGGCAACAACTCGACGAGTTCTTCTTCTATGCTAACATCAAGTCTAACTTCATCCGACTCGCCGAGTTGTATGAACTACTCGTCAAGTCCTCCTTCAACATATGAACACGTCCAGACTGAGACTCGCCGATTCGGATGAACTTGTCGAGTCTGAAGAACAATTTGCCGAGTTGAAGAACAACTCGTCGAGTCCCAAGCATGCTATTACTACACGACCGATTCTAATTGATTTCAGTGCTTCCAAAACATAGATCTGAGCTTCTAGGACTGGTTTTACACGTAAAGTTTCCAACTTTACGTGCATGCACAAGAGTATGAAGCTAAAATACCCAAAATCAACAAATACTAAGCACTTAGGGTTTGGAACAAGGCCAAGATTGCATAAAGGTGGCTATAATGAGCTCCTGGGGTTCAATAACGTCTAGATCTAAGGTTTCCATCCAAAGGAAAGTCCATATCTCAAGTTTTGAATCATAAAAGGTTCCAAAGAAGACATAACAAGCATAAAAGGGGTTTTAATGGAGGAATACACAAGGTCATAACTTCATTACCTGAATGAGAAACAGATGGAAGCTAACTCCTGGATCTCCTTTCTCTTTTATGGACCTTCTCTCCTTCCTTCTCTTCCAAAGCTTCCAAGCTAACACAAACACACTCAAACTCAACAATGGGGGCTAAGGTTTACAGGGGAAACGCTCTAAATGTGCTGGAGGCTGGGGTGGGAGGCTATAATGACGTTTAAATAGGGTTCAAAACCTTGAAATTAGGGCTTCATCCAGACAGTCGGACTCGCCGAGTCCCAGTGTATGGACTCGTTGAGTAGCCAACTCCATTTGCATGATCATCCCGTCTCTACTCGACGAGTCGGGCTATGGACTCGTCAAGTACCCCTTAAGAAATGAAAATTACTTTATTTAAATTACATACCGGAAATGGGGCGTTACATGTTGTGGCCGTGAACTCCTTTTGATGAGGATTAAGGCTCGAATGTTGCTCAGTGGCTTTAGCATGTACTTCCTATCACTTATTCCTTAAGTGTACTAGGATAAAACTCGTTAAAATGACCTTTAACAAGGCTAGAACTCATTACCAACGAGTCTGACACTCAGTTGAGTTGACTGAATGAGCTTTCAAAGCAAAACTTTTTGCGGGTTGTCACATACATGCCTTGTTGTTGCAAGCAGATCAGGTGCGGGATTTGTCAGTCTCGTATAGATCTATACACAAATATCTCGCTCTCCCTACCAGAGACTCTGGTTATAATTCATGACTTTAATGGGTACTTAGATAAGTACATGAAGGCGTCTCACAAATTGCTTCAACGAATTTACTAGTAATAAAGCGAAAAAAAAAACTTTTTGTAAATAACATGTAATTTCGTAAAATAATCCCTTTGTTCCATAAACTATACATATTATAGTTTATAAGTTTATTTCCATGTTTTAAACTGGACTTTGTAAAATAGTTCATATGTTCCATAAACTATACCTATTATAGTTTATAAGTTTATTTCCATGTTTTAATAAATTTCACGTTTAAATACATATTAACGGTAAGAAAACATAATAAGTAAATTATATTTTTAAACACAAGATTTCTTGTGTTTTACTTGTATTCCCCCCTCCCTCCCCCATAAAACATTGAAAAAGCTTGGAAAAATATGGGGGTATGAACTCACCTCGTGTGTGATTGCGGTTTAGATAATGTGATAGAAACAGTGACTTCGGGCTAGAGTACGGGAATGATGTCATAATCCTAATGGTTTTAAACACACAATAGTGTGTGAATAATACATCTTAATAACACAAGTATTCCATAAACACTAAATAATATAAAAGGACTTACCAAATTATAACTAGTTTGAAGATCTCCTGGAGCTTAATTTGCACTTAAGATGAAAGGAATGGGTTTGCTTATTTGAGAGAGGACTGTTGAAAATTGTTTATTGGTAGTGTATCAAATGGATCCTAAATCGTGTATTAAATAGGGTGAATGTGATAAGGTTTGCATTGGTAAGTGTATCTTATCTTCCTAGGAAAGTAATCTTCAAGCCAAGTGGCTAAAATATCTAGATATTATAAAGGGCATTCGGATGAATTATATATAGTTAAAGAGGGTTTTTCGGACTAGGCATGTTCTTGTAATGAGGTTTCGTTTCTAAGGTCAAAAGGAAAAGAGTTTTCGGGTCTATAGTCAAAGGGAAAAGAGATTTCGGTCATGGTCTTCTAGAAAGGAGGTGTTTTCGGATCTAACCTCTTCAAAGTATGTGTTTCGGATCTTTTAATGGGCCTCAAAATGTTTTTTTTAGTCCTTAGGCTTTTCTCATGAAGGGATTTCGGATCTATCATTCTAAAAGTAAGGGATAGTGTTCCAACATTCAAAAATCAGAATCCTTAAGTAATATACACTAACTTACTTTTAAACTTATTACTTGGACTTGTGTTGACTCCTTAAAGCTTTTTGACTTCATTTGTCTTTCAAAGGTTCATTATAACTTGGCTTTCAAAGTGTATATACATATAAACTTGTATACGTATGCTCTTTCTTGGTTTTTAATGTTCCATTACATCAAGTGCGTTGTGAATCTACTGATATCTTGGTAAAGTTTTGACTTAGTTTGCTCTAGGATTTTTTAGGTTGTCACATATGATGATCTGATGAGAGATTATGGATTATAGGCCAGTAGAAATAAATAAAATGTTGTAAGGCATGTATTATTTCTGTTTATGCTTATGTACTATATTGACAATGACATCCCAGTGTTTTTAATATAATGAAAACCTATTCCTTCGGGAATGGTTTGATAATTTACTTATCATATTTTTGGGAACAAATTCCACAACATATTTCTTGAAAAGTTATACTCTGTTTTTTAAATAAAGCATAAACAAATCGATCTTTTCTGACCCTGAATTTGAGGATGTTACAGTCGACCCATTGGATTGCTATCATGGTTTATCGCATGTTGGTATGCTGTAGTGATCTGTTAGATCTGTATCCTGGTATATAGGATGATGCTATGTTTAGTGCTCTGTAAGATCTGTCTGTTTGTCTGTTTGCTGGTTATATGCTTACCAGTGTATATGTCGTCGTAATGTGGGTGGGTTGAGACTGTACTGCTTTGTGTTGTTTGTCAACAAACCGGATAATGTTTATATTGATATGTTGTTATGATTTACTGGCCTTATATGTGTTTGGATATGTATATGTTGACATGTTGTGTGTGGTTGGGTTGAGGTGGTCCTACTTTGTGCTGAAGATCAACAGACCTAGGGTGTCCCAGATGGATTGAAGGCCAGTAGGGCATACCAGTTTGGCCGAAGGCCCTGAGAACGTTCCAGATAGGCTGAAGGCCCGGTGTGGCGTACCAGTCATGCTATAGGTTGTGTGTGTGGACTAGGTAGACGGTAGGTCGACGAGGCGTTCCAGTTAGACTGAAGGTTTCGTATGCATGTTGTTGTTTGTTAGTATATGTTATATGTTCGTGTGGTGGTATTTTGGGGGAACTCACTAAGCTTCATGCTTACAGTTTTGGTTTATGGTTTCAGGTACTTCAGTGGACCGTGACAAGGCGAAAGCGTGACCGTATACATCTTTGGTTTTACAATTAAATAGATCTTGGGAGACTTTGATTTTAAATAATGTTTTGAAACAATGATTTTGTAACACTTCTATTAGACAAAAGGGTTATTTTGAAAAATTTTAAATTTATTGAATTTTTGGGACGTTATAAACCCCAAAATATTAGTGAGAAAAGTTAGATTGTTTTACACACCACGTATGATGCCTAATCTGAGATTTAATTTAGAATGATATTTCGGAAACTCATGAAATTTTAAAATTTAGATAATTTCTTTTTATTATTTATTTATTTTATTACTGTTTTAATTGTTATTAAGTTTTAAATGGATACGATCCAAATTAAAATTTAAGTTTGGATATAAAGGAGAAATTTATAGTTTTAGAATGATATGAATGTAATTTTAAAGTTTATAAGTACATTGAAGTAATATTTAAAGTTTTTAAAGATATAAATGGGAGTTTTTTAAAAGAAATGTACGGTAACAACATACACATTCATTTAACTTTTTTACCGAATCAAATGTTTTGGAATTCTTAATTCTTTGTCTTTCTTTAAGGCAAGATTGATGTTGACGCGAAACATACTATATGGTTGTCTTCACCATTTTCTTCATAGTAATGCACGATGACTTTAATAAGTAAAACAAATAAATATTAATTAGGGAAGTAAAAATCGATTTAATTTTTACATCATTATGAATGAAAGTTAGAGTGCTAATCTCTATTCATAGAAGGATTGTATTATTATTATTATTATTATTATTATTATTATTATTATTATACCTTAAAATAGCATTATAAAACGTGAAATTTACATTACATAACATGCATTTAATTCACATTATTTGGATAAAATATACTTTAGTGAGGGATGTTTATTGGATGGACACGGAACTAAAACAAAAAAAAAGATAAATAAAAATAAAAAAAGTTAAAAAGAAAATACAAATTATAATAAAATATAACAAAAAAATAAGCTAATCTATATTTATTCATTCTCAAATAGAATCACGGACCACATATAAGCTTGAGGTTTTCTAATTTGAAAAATATAAATATAAAATGTTAAATGTCTTTGTATCAAGTTTGAAATTAAATTAGCTAGGCTTCAACTATATTTTTATATAATCTATAAATTGAAACACAGACTCATCCTTTAATATTTGATTTATACAAACACGTAAATGTCTTCATCATTTTATTGAAACTATCTTATAGCAAACATATTTAAAAAAAAAATCCATTCAGTTTTAGTTATGGCACAAAAAACAGAAGATCCTTATTTAAACAAAAATTAAAAACCAAAAACTGATCTTTTAAAAACTTAAAAATAAAAAAAATCCAAATCAAAACAAACCAAACCAAATATATAGTTGGTTACGAACTTATGTCTGCTCGGTTTTTTTAAGATCGTAGTTATAAACCGATTTTTGCAGTTGGTTTTGTAAAACTAAAAAAACCCCAAACTCCATAAAACGTGGGTTTTCCTTTCGTTAATGCTGAAAGCGACACGTAACTCGCGTGAGCGTTTGTTGGTGCGCGCGTGTGAAAAAAGCAAAATACATTTTTGATTTTCACACAATAATCTTTTTGGTTTTTGGTTGGTTGTTACTTACTTCTGGTTTGTGGAGAGAAGAGAACCAGCGACCAAATTCTCCTCTCTTTATCTCTCTCTTTCTCTCTCTCACACACACAAACACACACATTTGATCGGAGACGACGAGCGACTGAAATCTGAAACAATCGAAAACCAAAGGTGAATTGTACATATGAAATTACCGGAGAAGCAGTTCCGTTGCTGATGGATGAGATGACGTCGTTTCAGTGGTGGTGGTATGGAGTTCGATAGTGGAATTCCGATGTCACGACCGCCTGTCACCGCCGAAGTATCGTCGTCTTTGTCTCCGCCGTTAAACGAAGGTCCTTTTTTCCTTTCTCTGTTTGTTTTTGTAGATTAACGATGTAGAATTGATGGTTTACGGAGTTTGATTTTGACTTTATTGCTCAAATTGGCGTAATCGGAGTCATCAGTACTCAATGTGATGTTAATTTTGTACATGGATGGTTTTTATGGTTTGTTTAGTTTATGATGGTATTTCAGATGCATTGTGGCAATTGAACTTGAGATCAAGGGAATCAATGGAGTCCGGACCTTATCCTGTTCGTGAAGGAGAACCAGATTGTTCGTACTATATCAGAACAGGCCTTTGTAGGTTTGGGGCAACTTGTCGTTTCAATCATCCTCCTAACAGAAAACTGGTAAAACCGTGCTATAAATTCAAGCTTTGTTGATGATTTAATTACTGATACTTGTTCATGTTACCATTTGTTTCAGGCTATTGCAACTGCAAAAATGAGAGGAGAATATCCAGAAAGACCAGGCCAACCTGAATGCCAGGTACAAGCTTTTCTCCATTGATGAGATTAGTCTATGTGATTGTCATACTAATATAAGCATCTGGTTTTTCTTATTATTATGTTAGCAATTTTTGAGACCATTTTCCTAATGATATAATTGATGAACATCTATTCTAATGAAAATCTTGTTTCACTTCAGTACTACTTAAAGACAGGCACCTGCAAATTTGGAGCAACATGCAAGTTTCATCATCCCCGAGAGAAAGCTGGAATAGCAGGGCAAGTTTCACTGAATGTTTTGGGTTATCCCCTTCGCCCGGTTTGCATTTTCTAAACTTATTTCTATAAATAAATC
Source organism: Lactuca serriola (assembly GCF_051521515.1). Taxonomy (NCBI): domain Eukaryota; kingdom Viridiplantae; phylum Streptophyta; class Magnoliopsida; order Asterales; family Asteraceae; genus Lactuca; species Lactuca serriola. The sequence goes on along the minus strand of NC_136416.1, from coordinate 62,646,718 downwards.
TTTTCTTTTTTAAGAAGTCATGAGTCATTTTGGTTGTTAATGCTCTAATGCAGAATGAGGCTGAATGTGCTTACTATTTAAGAACTGGACAATGCAAATTTGGAAACACTTGTAAATTCCACCACCCTCAACCATCTAACATGATGGTTGCATTTAGTGGTTCACCTGTTTATCCTGCAGTACAATCTCCAACAAGTCCTGGTCAACAATGGTCGTTGACCAGAGCTTCCTTTGTTCCTAGTCCACGCTGGCAACCCCCTTCAAATTATGCACAGATGATTTTACCACAGGGTGTGGTTTCAGTTCCAGGATGGAATGCCTACAGAGTAAGCTGAGGTTTTACATATGTTGATTTACAATTTCACAAAAATTGAAAATTAATTAATATTTCATTCATATCAATTACATGGTAATGGTTGTGTTTAGGGTTCTATGGGTTCTCTTTCATCTATAGACAGTCAACATCAACATCAACATCAAGCAGCAACTGGAGGCAATCAAGGCTATTATGCACTGGAAAGGGAGAATGTATTCCCTGAGAGACCTGGTCAACCTGATTGCCAATTTTACATCAAGACTGGAGACTGTAAGTTTGGTGCGGTTTGCAGATTCCATCACCCAAGGGAAAGGGTGATTCCGATGCCGGACTGTGTACTCAGTCCAATCGGCCTTCCTTTACGTCGGGTTAGTTGATGATAGATATTAAGAGTATTATTGGTAATGATGGAATGGAATCGGTCATTACATTGAAGTATTGAAACTTTTAAAAACTATTATTGTTATTGGGTATTAATATAATTTTAATATTTCATTCCATTAAAAAAAAAAAAAAAAAACCAGGAGAAGGAATCACATAATCCCCGATTCCATTCCCTCTGTTGATAAAGTTAATGTGAAGGATTGGATTGATTGTAATAGAAAGTTGTTTTTGAATATTGAACAGGGAGAGCCTCTGTGCATTTTCTATTCTCGTTATGGGATATGCAAATTTGGTCCAAGTTGCAAGTTTGACCACCCGATGGGAGTGTTCACATACAATTTATCTCCAAATTCATCTGATCGGCAGCACAACATGTTAGCATCAGCATCTGGTGGAAGCGGGGTACTCAATATTACATCACAAGGGAATATGGAGGGTGTCTCCGTTACACTATCAGAGAGAATACAAATGCCTTCAAATGATAATTCCATTGACCATCAAGAATAAGAACAAGGACAAGGACACCTCCTATTCAAAAAGCTGTCTTTGACTTCATTTATATGTTGTTCATGTACAGAATGCATGTTAAAAATCAACCTATTCTTCTGGAATTCAATTCCATCGATAGGCTTTAATTATCTTCACATCCATATAATGCTCTGTTTTTTGACACATTTGGGTGAGATTAAAAACTTTTTTAAGTTTTTGTCTAATTTACATCTCTCCTCTCACTTATCTAATACATACATAAGGCATATTAACATATGGTAGGTCAAGTCAAGATTTGTTCAACACACTTGTTGTGCAAGTAAGCGAGTTGGATGTTGTGTTGCAATATGATTATAAAAATTATTTCTTATATAATATGATTAAGTTGTTTTGAATAAAGTATTTTAATAGTTATAAATATTACAATATAATTTGAATGAATTTCAAACGGTTTGTCCTGTATTGTAGCTAATTTCTTCACTCTTTTCTGTTTGGACATCATTAAGTTACAACTCAAATCCAACTATTTATAAATTTTTTTAGAAAAACAAATATATCTCATTTCTTTCACTTTCTCTCCAAAAAAAACTTGACAACAAATTGTAACAATGCAAAGCAGCTTTGTTGTTTTAACCATTAACTATTCTTTCACTTTTTTTTTTTAAATATAAATGAAAATTCAAAAACATTTAACAAAATCCATGAAAATCACAACACTTATGAAAATGCTTTACATGGCCTTCAAATACTACACGTCAGCAGGCTTTTCTTCCCTTCATTTTCTAAGACAACCACCAATCTGGTCCTCCAGGCTTCTTCACAAGGATCTGATTATATTCTGGTCTTGATGTCTGCAATCCAATCATTCATTCTTAAAGTTTCAAACAAATGTTTGTGCACTTTCCATGATACAAGATAAGAAGGGCATTTATGTCTTTTGCACAGACACAAGTTTTTCTCCAAACTTTTTGGGTGGGACAAAAAGTTGCAAACTTTGTCCACTTTCCAACGCAAGTCAAACATAGTACAACCTGTTATGTTATGTCATGTTACACAGTAAAATGTAGTACAACCTGTTATGACACATGGGGCAAAAAGGACTCCTAAAGTCCAAATAACTACAACATAAATGTTAATGGAGGTCAATTTCCTCATTCTCGTCCAAGCCTAGTGGTTCTAAAGTGCAACTGTGCAAGTACTTTAATGTGAAAAGCCAACCTCAAATAGTGGAGTTTGGTCTCAACTTTATTAAATGAAATCATAGGCTCATGAGTCATCACATGGATTTCTCACATATTTTGTAGAGCTGAAAATTTATACCTATTTATCTAAACATGGGTTAAGTTAGGCTATATATTATCTTCAACAAGTGAGGTGAAATGCATAAAATTAAAAAAAAAATGGCTAAAAATGAAACGGGTAGAACAGGTTGAAACTTGAAAGTCTAGTGTATACAAAAACATCATTTTGGGTTTTGCTTTAAGCCAAACAAGTTCTCTTCATCATGTTGAAAGCATGCAAGGAGAAGATATTTAGAAAGTGCAATCTTAGAATGTCAAAAAGAATGGATGAATAGTAAACTCTTCAAAGGGCTGGAAGCTCAAATCTTTCAACCTTGTTGCATTTATATACCAAATGGAGAAGCACCCAAGGGACTGTTGGACTAAATTCAGGAAGAACTGTCATCTATGAACTTGAAACAGTTCCATAACATGCAATGATGCACATAAAAAAAAAGCATTTTGGCCTTCATTTGCAAGGTTGAAAACTCTCTTCACATGATCACTAAGAGCAGATAGTCCATTACTCCACTACGATTTTGTTTCATCATTCAAACGGTTCATCTAGTGTTTTAGGTTTAGATTTTGATCATGTTTCTTAATATTCCTTCGTATATTTGCCATATTTTGTTGTAATTTCTGTCCACGGAAGATCAAATGAACTTGATTTTGATTATTCCTAATCCTACTACACCTAAACAAAGTCCAATTTGCAGAGCAAACTGTTCACAATAGACCCAATAAAGAGTTTTAACTTTAGGTTTCATTAATATAACTCGATCAGGTAGGTTTCATTGATATTTCATATTATTTCAATAAAACCCTAAAATAACCATCGAGCGTATAAAATTGAGGTGTGAAAGAAGAAATCAACGCAGAGGACTAACCAAATCTTTGAAGATGATGAAAGCGACGACAAAGAAGAGAACGAATAGGATCTCAAACTCCGCAAATCGAATGAACGTAAACACTGAGTCAACAGCCCGAGTTAGTAACGATTCGTCGTCTCTTCTTCTAGCGGGACCTGATCGCTTCGCCATATTTGTTGTTTTACTTCGGATCTTCTGAGTAATCGATTGTTTACCAAATAGGGCCGATCTTCGGAGAATCAAACTCAATTTTCAAGGAAAAGGAAACACAATAATTCACAAAATATCGGACGACGGGTGGAAAAGCTTGACCATGACAATCAAAGCGAAGACGATAAATAAGAGAGACAAAGACAGGGTGATTCTTAAGCATTCATAGTAAATAAATAAAGTTTTTGTCAAAATTAAATACACGTGGGTTAAAATTTTTGTAGGGTATATATTTAGTTCAAGTTCGAGACTCGACGTATAATTATTAAGATTTGTTGGTTAAATATTATAATAATGTATTAGAATGAATAAAAATAATTTTAATACTTGTCACTTTTCTCATAACATTTTCTAATAATTTTATATTAAATTATATTAACATGTCATTTCTCATCATGTATTATATTATGTATTATGTTACATGACATTTTGTAATAATTTTATATTAAATTATATTAACATGTCATGTGGTTTATTTATATTGAGATTCATATAATACTTGAATGTAATAAATGTAATAATAAATAATATCAAATTAACATGTCATTTATCATAATGTATTATGTTACATAAATCTTACAACTAGTTGGGAAACAAAAACAAATGTAAAAGTTAAAAGTCTATAGAGTCAATGTGCCATTATGTCAAAGATTATAATATAAAACCCCAATTCCATCGTATCTTCCTCATTCAAACATTCGAGAGCGAGGACATATAGAGATTAAATTTTGGATTTAAATGATGAAATAGATAGCAAAAGTGAAGATCTAATAGTGTTTTCTAAACTAAATATATAAAGAGAAGCTCATAGCGTACTTATTTCATTCATTTTATAGTCATTTAATTATGTAGCAAGTTGGATATTCTTAAAATCTGAAAATGATGATGACATAGCGATTAGATCAAGTTTATCGTTAAATTCTAAATTTATAACGCTAATATAAAGATGCAAGTTCATGTCCTCGACTAAAAATGAAGTTATGAATATCTAATGATAGATTTGAGACTTGAGTTTCGTGAACTCATCCACGATCTAGTGGAATTTGATTTCCGAGTATTAAATAAGTTTGGAGCTGTGTTTTAGAATTAATTTATGCGTGATTATAAGACCAAATCATGTGTTGAATTATCTAATTTGGTTAAATTTGATGTTATGGGGCTTTGATGAAGTTTATGAGCTATAACAATGGTGGATCATCCTTGATCTATCCAGATTTGATAATAGTTTTTGTATTATCTTACTAGTTGGAAAAAAACTATGTTCTCTAAATTCAAATCATTTGAGAGATTTTAACTTAGTAGTCATAAAGTTTCTAAGTTTTTTTTAGAAGACGAAGATCATTCTTTAAATGATGAATAGTGGTGTTAATGAAATTAATTATATTTTAATCAAATGTTTAAACAAAAGTTGAAAACTCTATTTTGTAATGACCCAAAAATCAAGGGTAAAAATTTCATTTTTAATATAACCCAAACATACATATCATTTATTCCAAACATTGTTAATTAAAATATTTATCAGAGTTCATCCCAAAATCATTCATTGCGGAAAACATGGGCGTGTGCGCTGCGATCAAGCTGAACCATTCCTTTCCAAAACAATGATACCTGAAACCATAAATAAAACTGTAAGCACGAAGCTTAGTGAGTTCCCCAGAGCATACCCCACATAATCCACATAACCGCATAAACCATATCAATCACATAGGCCACATTAATTATATAAGGGAGCCATGGAAACCCTCCAAGATCTTATACACGTAATCACATAAATCAAATCAACTACACAAGCCATGCATATAAACATATAAGGAAGCCATGGAAACCCTCCAAGGTCTTATACACGTAATCACATGAAATTAAGGATGTGTCCATCTTAATTTCAGCCATAAGGGCCCTATTCTAGAAGGTTCCTTAGACTGCTTAAGGCCTAAGCTGTCCATTGGGGTTTTGACTGAAACCCTAGCAGCACAAATATAAATAGACCCCTAGGGCATCAGATTTCGGCCACTTGAAACCCTAGAAGAGTTCATAGCCGAAATTATGATTCCTACCCTCTCTCCAATATCATCCTCTTGCTTGTGTGGTATTTGTAAGCTATTATAGGAGTGACATTTGTGACTCTAAGCTCCAAGACAAGAAGATTCAAGCCATTGTTGAAGAGGTAATCATCTAGATCTGTTTTCATATAATAATTTCGAAATATGTATGCTAGATCTAGGGTTCATAAGTCTTGGATGAATTGCATGTACAATAGAGAAACCTAGATCCACGCTTTAAGGTTTGCATGAGCACATAGGATGTTCTTTTGGCTCAAACCCATCACTTCCATGCAAGTATCACAAAGAAAACTAACATACCAAATACCACACAATCAACTAGCATACCACATATAACTAATTGCCATGGGAACCCCCGCATGGTCTTCACATAAATACATAATGTATTGATAGTACATTCACAATAATCATCTCAACTAAATAAATGGGCCGACCTTGGTGCCTTAGACCCATTGGTATGGTGAAGAGACTCACTTGGCACTATTGAAGTCACACAGATAAAACTCCCATTGTTGGTTGACAGATTCCTGAACTGTCAACATCAAAATGACACCCAATTAATAATTGGGTTCCAATACATAACCATAAATCTACACTTGGGGTAAATGGACCATTATACCCCTAACCTAGCTTGGTTCAAAACCAAGGCCCAAACTCACACTCTGAAGGCCCAAAAGCCTAATAATCAACCAAGGCCCAACTTATGGCCTAATTTTCCAAATTTGGCCCAAACCTCTACATGGGCTTATCTTAAGGCCCAACCATTTATTCTAGTCCAAATACTTGGCATTCTGATTGCCCAATGGCTAATAATCCTCAAGGCCCAATTATGGCCCACTTATGGCCCAATTTTCCAAATTGGGCCCAAACCCATCTAATGGGTCTTATCCTAAAGCCCAATAATTTCCTTAGTCTATAAATATGTTCCCAATTGGCCCACGAAGGCCCACATCAGCTTAGCCCAATTAATGGTCCAATAAGAACCCAAACCCAATTAGGATTTTTCACATCAAATGACGATTAGGGTTAAGTGTTCCTACTTAACCTATTAAGGACTTAGTCCATTAAGTCCATTACTCCACTAAACCAACTTAGTCGTGTTGGGTTTTGAGCACTATAACACTCCTATGGTGCATATGCAACCCTAAATGCTTTGGATCTATATTTTCTCTATTATACATGCATATTTTCAATTTTTCCAAAGCATTGTCCTAACTAGCATACAAATTGCCAATTAAATAAAACATCTAGTTAGATGACATACCTTTTGAAGGACTTGTAGTTCTTGACCCTTGACAGCTTGAGCACCTCAAGTGTGATGCCTCTAATGGTTCACAAACACCAATATGCAAGAGGATGATTTAAGAGAATAATCTATTTATCTCAAAGAGAAGAGGCAACCAATTTTGGTCTATGGAGGGTTCTATTTATAGTGTTGGACATGCTTGGTTTACACTTGGTAAACCCTAATAACCCATGACTTTTCACATTCTCATGCTCCATGGGTTTAACCTCAATGGACTATCCATGGATTAGTTTATCCCATTATCATGGATCATTAGCCTACACTACAAGAATGATTGATTTACATAATCAATCCCCATATATTTAATTAGTCTCTTTTGATCACAAAATTAATAAATTAATTCTTGATCAATACTAATTAAATAATTATGTATTAATATATTATAATTGTAATATATTAATAAACCATAAATAACCTTATTCTCAAAATTCATCCTATCAAATTGCACTGGTGAAGGCAACCCAAAAGGACCATGCTACAATCGGGTCAAGTACATAGCAGTTATAGTTATGGGATTGGACACCAAATCCAACAGTCTCCCACTTGGATAAGTCTAATAACTATTAGTGCATATGCACTTCAGGATCTGACTTAGCAATCATAAGCTTTCAAAAGCCGTTGTCGAACTCTGATCTAGTCAGTGACTTGTCCTTCAGATAAGTGATCATATAATCCTATGTTCTCAAGATATCAGCTGGAAAAATACATGGAACAAAGTCATACTTATTGTCCAGCAGTTTGTTTCCCGATTCTGATTCGTCTGACATAGAACATAACTGAACACATCAATTTAGTTCTAACCGATCCTGACACATATTTAAAACAGAATCATCGAGGGGCCCAAGATATCGCTTTCAATCCTCTTAGAATAAAAGGGAACATATAAACTTCGACATTATATGCTTGTACTAACTACTTATCAAATCATGCACAACGACACGTTATATTACATCAAGTTACTGATGCGTTTTCGTGCCATCAATACATAACCAACTTGTAGTCAACAACTCATATATCTTGGTTTGAAGACTTATATGATATTATCGTCTCACGATCACTCGATATAAATTCCATGAAGTGATTCAAGTGAGCGCGGGTTGATCCAATACTCAAATCTTATTTCAGAAGTACTCATGAATGGTGTAGCTGATGGGTTTTATACAAACAATCCTATGTGTGCATGCAACCCCAGATTTGGACCTATGTTTTCTCTATTAGATACACAACTTTTTGAACACAAGAAGAACCCTAGAATACACCTAGGTATTTTGAAATCTATGTAGTAGAAGTGATTACATACCTCTTGTTATTATATTGCAATAACAACAAAAATCTTCAATCTCTTAGCTTGAAAGCAAGTACCACAAGTGTAGTACCTCTAATGGCTCACAAACACCACAAAGCAAATGGAGAGGCAAGAGAGAGAGAGACAGAGAGAGGGGAGAGGCAGGAAATCGGCTCTAAGCCTTCTGGGGATCAAGTGGCCGATTTCCTAAGGCCTAAGGGGTCTTTATATAGGGTAGAGATTAGGGTTTCAATCCTTATCCTTATCTAGTTGCTTGCCCACCAAGCAACCCATAAGATAAGCCTTGAATCCTTATCATGGACGAATTCTAAGGCCTTATCACCTTGAATTCGTCCACCCCTTCCTTGGGGCATCCAATGCCCTAATTTGCAACTATCACATAATTACAATTCAACCCCTCTAGTTTAATTAATTACATTTGATCACAAAATTAATTCTTAATTAATTATTGACCAATATTAATTAAACAAATATGATTTATACTCTAATAGATTATTCTTATAATATATTAATAAATCATAATAACCTCTTTCTCTATTATTTCTCCAGTTAAGTTGTTTTGGTGAAGGCAACCCAAAAGGACCATGCACAACCGGGTCAAGTACTTACCAAATATGGTTACGGGCTTAGAAACTAATCCAACAGTCTCCCACTTGGATAAGTCTAGTAACCAAAAATGCAAGTATAACTCGATTAGAAATCGTAGCTCTCAAAGACGTTGTCGAACTCTGATGTTATTAGTAACCTGTCCTTTAGATAAGGGATCGTACAGTCCTCTGTTTTAGATATCATGCGGACAATCTCATGGAATATAGTCATACTTATTGTCCAACAGTTTGTTTCTCGATCTCGGATTCATTTGACATAGAACTTAATTGAACACATTAATTCAATCTTGACCGGGCCCGATACATAAGTCAAATCAAATCATCGAGGGGCCCTGATATCACTTTTACCCTCTTAGGATAAAAGAAACAGATAAACTTTGACTTATATGCATTTACTACTCACTAATCAAATTATACACAACAATGTGTTTTATGACATCAATTTACTGATGCGGTTTCGCATTATCAATGTACGATCAATTAGCAAACAATAAACCATATATTTTGGTTTTAAGACCATATGATATTATCGTCTTGCGATCACTCGTGATAAATTCCATAAAGTGATTCTAGCAAGCGCGAGTTTATTCCAATGCTCAAAACTCATTTATAAGCACTCATGAATGTTGTAACAAACCTTTGTTATGTCTAATACCTTTCATACAATCTACACACCAATTCATGACAGTCTTCATTCATACCTACTTCCAACATATGAATGACTGTGGATCGTTTGAATAATTCGATTATTCTTAATTAACTCAATTATTCAGGAAGTCAAAACATGCAAATCAAAATAATTGTTAAACAATCAACAAAAGACAGTGACTGTACTAATAAATAATACTCCTTTATTTAATCATCAAATGTCAATTACATTTATCTATTACACGTTTCTAAACTATCTAATCCAAACTAACATCGTCCTTCAGCCCAATGCTCCTGGCGTGCTGCAAGTGCTTAACCCTACTCAGTCCCTTCGTAAGCGGATCTGCTGGGTTATCCTCCGACGATATCCGCTTAACTAAGATGAGTCCTTCTTTTACCCAATGTCTAATAAAGTGATATTTTTTGTCGATATGTCGAGATCTACCATGATCCCTCGGTTCCTTGGTCAATGCAACCGCTCCTTCATCATCACATAAAATTTCCATAGTCTCCTTTATGGCAGGTACAACTCCAAGGTCTCCAATGAAGTTCTTCAACCATATCACCTCCTTTGACGCTTCGCTCGCTGCAATGTACTCTGATTCGCACGTTGAATTAGCTATGGTTTCTTGCTTGGAACTTTTCCAAGTCACTGCTCCTCCATTAAGGGTAAAGACCCAGCCTGACTATGAACGGTAGTTGTCCCTGTCGGTCTGGAAGCTGGCGTCACTATACCCTCGCACATTTAAGTCATCACTCCCTCCCAAGACTAGAAACCATTCCTTGGTCCTCCGAAGGCACTTAAGGATATTCTTGACTGCGGTCCAATGTGCTCTGCCAGGGTTCCCTTGATATCTACTGACCATGCTCAAAGCAAAGGCCACATCAGGGCGAGTACAAGTCATAACATACATGATTGAGCCAATTGCGGAAGTGTAAGGTACTTCGCTTATCTCTGCTATCTCGGCTTCGGTACTCGGACTTCGAGTCTTACTCAACTCGGCATTACTTTGTATCAGTAATTCTCCCTTCTTTGAGTTTTCCATACTAAAACGTTTTAGCACCTTGTTCAAGTAAGTATTTTGACTAAGTCCTATTAGTCTCTTACTTCGCTCTCTCACTATCCTTATTCCCAAAATATAGGAAGCCTCTCCGAGGTCCTTCATAGCGAAGCACTTCCCGAGCCAGGACTTAACCTCTTGCAAAGTCGTGATGTCGTTTCCTATGAGTAGTATGTCATCGACATACAAAACAAGGAAGCTAATTATACTCCCACTGGCTTTGACATACACACATGATTCATCTTCGCTTTGTACAAATCCAAACTCTTTGACTTTCTTATCGAAGCAAAGATTCCATCTGTGAGATGCTTGCTTAAGTCCATAAATGGACTTCTCAAGCTTGCACACTCTATTGGGATGCTTCGTATCGACAAAACCCTCTGGCTGAACCATGTAAACATCCTCAACCAACTTCCCATTAAGGAAAGAGGTTTTGACATCCATTTTCCATATTTCATAATCATGAAATGCAACAATGGCTAGCATCACCCTAATAGACTTTATTTTAGCAACTGGTGAGAAGGTCTCATCATAGTTAACTCCGGGAGTTTGAGTAAAGCCCTTCGCAACCAATCGCGCCTTATACGTGTGCACATTCCCATCCATGTCGGTCTTTTTCTTGAAGATCCACTTGCACCCAACCGTCTTACGTACGGGCACATGGTCAACCAAATTCCAAACTTGGTTGTCATACATGGATTGAATCTTACTGTCCATCACCTGTTTCCATTTTGTAGACTCTGGGCCTGCCATGGCTTCCTTATAGCTGTTAGGTTCATCTAATTTACTAGTGTACTATCACTAACATACATGTCCCCTTTGGTAGTAATATGAAAACCATACAACTGGGTTAAACTCTGTAACATCCCGGAATAGCAAAGAGTATAGTTGAAGGGCTAAAAGAGTAAAATTAGAAGGGGAACTCGGCGAGTCCATGGGTGGACTCGGCGAGTAGAGTCGCGACTTGGTCGCGTATTAAGTGGCCGACTCGACGAGTCAGTAAGGTGGACTCGACGAGTAGGCGCTGAGTGGAGAAAACCCTGATTCTTGGGGTTGAGCCCTATATAAAGAACATAACATCCATTCCCCCAGCCTCTTTACTCATCCTCAAGTCCAGAAACCCTAACCTTCGTATGTGAGTGGATCAAGTTGCATTTGGGAGCTTGGAGAAGCAATTGTTGAGGAAATCTTGAAGGGTAGGAGGCTTGGAGCAAGGGGCTTTGCTTGGATTCGAGTTCCATTGCAGTTGGGGCGTTCTTTTGAGGTAATATCTCGTCCTTGGGCTGTTATTCTTATGGATTCATCATTATGGGGTTTGTGGGGAGCTTATCTTTTGGTGTTTTGGAGTTTAGAGGTTAGATCTGAGGTTGCTACCTCAGGTCTGGAATGGAGAAGGGTTGGAATGCCTAAAAGTCCCTGTGTTTGAGTGTGTAGTGAAGCTATCATGTCCCAAACCCTAGCCCTAAAGTGTTAAAGGCCTAGATCTCTTTGGATTCACGTAAAGTTTGCCACTTTACGTGATGGATGGGTTGTAGGAGGCTAGATCTATGTTTTGGATCAATTGCATGGCCTGGAATGCTTCTGTATGGATTCAGACCGGTGGTACTCGGCGAGTCACATGGGTGAACTCAACGAGTTGCTTGAAGATGAGCTGGAACTCGATGAGTTGGAAGAACAACTCGGCAAGTTGGATGAAGATGGCCTGGAACTCGGCGAGTTGTATGAACAACTCGGCGAGTAGGTTGAAGATAGCCTTAGACTCGGCGAGTCTGTTCTTGGACGCGGCGAGTCTTGTCGAAGAGTCCCAATATTTTCTGGTTGAGTCGAGAATCGGCGAGTCAAGGGATGAATCGGTGAGTTGTGGGCGAGTGGACTCAGAGTTGTTGGACTCGACGAGTCTCGGGGTGACTCGACGAGTTAGGTCGCGGATTGAGGGAAGTTCTGAGTATGGGGACTCAGCGAGTCATCGGGTTGACTCGGCGAGTAGAGTCAGTCAGGGGTTGACTTTGACCTTGTCTTTGACCAAAGGTTGACCAGTGGTTTCCAGGGGTATTTTGGTAATTAAGGGTATTTATTGAGTTGAGTGTTTTGGTGTTCAGTGGAGGAGTTCGTGTCGGAGTTTTGAGCAGCGGGATCTTATCCTTTCAGCCGGCAGTTTCGAGGTGAGTTATCCTCACTATATCAACAGGGTCTAAGGCACCAAGGCCGGCCCTTATCGGATTGAGATCCGGGTAGTTGTTGTTATGTTATTGCTTTGATATGTTTGCATCCTGGGAGCTAGGATGGTATATGTTAGAGACCTGATTGAGATCGGTATCTTGAGAGATAGGGAGATGCTATGCTAGTGACCTGATAGGTCGGTATCCTGGTTAGGATGATGATATGTTATGTGATCTGTTTGATCTGCTTGTTGACTGTGAATTGCTATATGATTGTATGTATATGTGCACATGGTTGTTTGGACTGGAGTTGGGTTGAGGCGGGTCCTGCTTTGTGCTGTAGGCTAAGATACCCAGGGCGGACCGGTTGTTTTGAAGGCCCAACGAGCGGTCCGGATAGGCTGTAGGCCCCAAGAGGGCGGACCAGACGTGCCGAGGCTCGAAGAGTGGACCAGGCCGACTGAAGGCCCGGTGCGGGCGGACCAGTCATACTGTAGACTCAGAGAGTGGACCAGGTGGATTGAAGGCCCGGTGCGGGCGGACCAATCACACTGTAGACTCGAGGTTTATGGCTAGACTCAAAGGGTGGACCAGGTGGACTGTAGGTCGGTGCGGCGGACCAGTCACACAGTAGACCCGAAGTGCATGGCTGTTCTGTGATCAGATATGTTGTGGCATGTTATGCGTGTATGGTATAAGTGGTTGGTATTTTGGGGATATCTCACTAGCTTTCAGGCTTACAGTTGTGGTTTTATGTTTTTCAGGTTCTTCAGGAGACCGTGGCAAGGCGAAGGCGTGATCGTACCGCTCCTCATGATTTTGTAGTAATGTGATTTTGGGAATACGTTAAATGTTTTTTATTGAAAACCTTTTTGTAAAGATTTAATGGAATCGAGTTGTTTTTGAAAAATTTAAAATTGGTTGTATTTTTCGGTCGTTACAAGTTGGTATCAGAGCCTTGGTTTGAGTGAATTGGAGAAACACTCGTGTGACTCCAGTCTCAAATCGAGGAGAGTTTTCAAAAGAGAGTTTAAAATGGTTTTCAAATGAGTAAAGGAGGACGCGGAGGTACGATCAGCCGGAGCCAGTAAGTAACCCCAAAATACCATGCATGTTATTTGTTTTGAGCTTTGATAGAACAACATGCTAGTGTTAGGCTAGGGATCTTCAGGATTTCATGATAATGTTTCCTGATTTGTGATGCTTGTAGCCTAGGGTTTCCTTGTGGGAGATTTTCAGAGTTCCTCTAGTGGTGAGGGTTAAGAGTTATTATGCATGTTTTCACTAGGGTGTTGTGGTAGTACTTCATACAAATATGGGTAGGTGTGGAAGGTAGTATGGGCCCGTACTACTGAAAGCACAGGACCCATACGCGTATCAGGGAAACCATGACCTCTAGGGTTGGGTTGAGAGAGTTGGATCCCAGGATAATGGGAAGAGTCTGAGATTTTGTGTGGTGTTTTTCAGTATGGAGATTCCGAGGCATGATGAGAGTGGATCCGGATCAGGATCGGGAGCAGGAGAGGGAGTTCCGGACGGGTCGGTACCGCCCGAGGTTATCGGTCAAATGAGCACGTGTGAGTTGGATGCGAGGATTCGTGAGATCCTGCGTGATGAGATTGCTGAGTTGTTCCGGGCTGAGTTGCCGGAGCTGTTTGGGTCGATCAAGACCGCCATGGTTGAGTATTTTGATGAGCGCTATGCAGCTCTAACAGAGACGGCTGCCGCGGCGGCTACAGCAGCTGTAGCAGCGGCAGGGGGAGGAGCTGGTCAGGGCTTTCAGTATCGGGACTTCGATAATACGAAGCCTCCCACCTTTGATGGGGTTCAGGACCCGATTGTTGCTATGAGATGGTTATCGGATGTGGAGGGGTGTTTCTTCACGTGTTCATGCCCTGCTGATCAGAGGGTGAGGTGTGCTCTGAACCTGTTGAGGCTCGGGGCGAAGGATTAGTGGAGATTGACCATGGGGTCATATTCGGATGCGCAGAGGGCTGCGGTTTCATGGGATCAGTTTAGGGAGATGTTCAGCACTCGCTATGTTCCGCGAGTTGAGAAGGAGAGATTGGCTCAGGAGTTCCTTGAGCTGAAGCAGGATTCAGAGTCGGTGACTGAGATCACCAGGATGTTCACTGAGAGGGCGATGTTCTGCCCTGAGTTCGCTTTGGAGCAGGCTCAGATGTCTCGATATCTGAGCATGCTTAAGAGGGACATCAGACAGTTTGTGTCTGCGCAGAGGTGCGAGACCTTGTTGGAGTTGCAGGAGGCCGCTAGGCGGCGTGAGTTAGAGATTGAGTTGCAGTTGCGTGAGCTGAGACAGGCTCCGGTGCAGTCGCAGCCAACGCCAAAACGGTCCAAGACCGTTGATGTTAGAGTGGGGGATCTGAGCAGCCACACTTGTGGGAAGTGTGGGAGGGGTCACACCGGATTTTGTAGGTCCGGTGGTGTATGCCGCAAGTGCGGAAAGGAGGGGCACTATGCGAGGGATTGTCGACAGTCAGCGCCGATTCGGGATTTGAGGATTTGTTATCATTGTCATCAGGTGGGACATTTGAGGGTCAACTGTCCACAAGTTGCTGCGGGACCGGTGCAGGCTCCAGCACCGGCCACTTTGAGGATTACAGGTGGAGGTCAGGGTGGAGCAGAGCCCCCAAGGGCTCAGGGTCGTGCTTATCAGCTTGCGGCAGAGGAGGTTAGAGCAGTGCCGGATGCAGCTGCGGGTATGTTTCTTTCTTGATATCTTGTTATCTTGTGATTATTGTGGAGTATTGTTTATGTGCTAGTATCTTTGAGCGGTTCTTGGTGTGATATTTGTTGTTTATGAGAGTTATGGTATGATTATGGGTTAGTGTTGGGAATTTCGTCAGTTATCATTCATGGGGTTGTTGGTGGGAATCTGGCGTTGGTCTAAATGTCGGGCAACATCTGCTTTCTGAGGAGTGGTTAGATGCAGGTTGAATTTCTTTCGAGCGGGTTATCAGTGTTGATGTGGGATCTTGTTAAGGTTGTTTATGCTTGTGGGAATCTGTCCGCATGTAAGTGTTGGTTTTGTGCAGAGTTGTTCTGGGTGGTCGGTGTTGGCGACCGGTGATTGTTAATCAATGCTACAAGTGGGGGAGAATTGGAAAATTCTCCGGGAGATCGATGAGTATTTGAGGGTGCTTAGCTGTTGGGATTCAGCAGTGGTTCTGTCAGTCAAGAGTATAGGCTGGTATGAGTAAGTGGCAGGCATGCAGGGTGGGGTACAGACCTAGGGCATTCGATTGTGGAGGGCCTGGGAGCAGGCCGGGATCGAGCATGTGCGATTGAGACAGAGTTCGGAACCCTTAAAGGGTTAGAACAGTATGCATGGGAGGATTTCCAGGAGAGACAGCTCAGAATGATGAATGCTAGTGGAGCGGTCCGGATAGAATGAAGGCCGGTAGGCGTACCAGTCAGGCCAAAGGCTCGGATAACGGTCCAGCCAAACTGAAGGCACTGAGAGCGGTCCAGATTGGCTGAAGGTTTTGAGAGTGGTCCAGATTGGCTGAAGGCCTGGTGAGGCGGTCCAGTCATGCTGAAGACTCTGCAGGTATTGCTAGTCCGGTTGAGGAGATGGATTGAGTATGTTGCGATGTGTTAGCATCAGGAGGTCTGGCCCCGGGTATTGATCTTGATTAATGGAGATGGTGCATGGACTCGAGAGTCCTTGCGAGCAGATTCAGAGCATGTGTGTTGCATGGATAGCGGTTATGCTATAAAGGGGTGGTGCAGCGTTGGGTGAGCACCGTGGCACTTGTTGTGGTGACAAGGCAGCCAAGTGGATTTCCTTGGTAAGGAATGAGAGAGGAGTGTAACTCCGAGAGGGAGTGCAAGTTCACAAAAGTGAAAACGGCAGACCAGAGTTATGATTAGAGTAATTCGAGTATGGTTATTGAGCAACGTGTTTGCGGCAGTGGAATAGAAGCACATCCGGTTTGGGATGTCTGCTGAGGTCGCAGAGGGAATTCCGCAGGTGTAGAGCCAAGAGGCTCGGAAGGGATGCAGGGAGAGAGTCTTGGGCTCTCAGTGTGATTCTGATCAGGAAATTGGGTATGTAGTAGTGGTTCATCCTGAGGGATGTTTGGAGATATCATTAGTGTATCGGAAGAATGTGTCTTTCTGTCAGCAGAATGATTAGAGTTGGACTCAGATCGAGAATCCGGTGGTGCATGGTTATCTTCTAACTCATATGGGTCGAGTGATGGTTGTGATTTGGAGCAGTGATGCATCTTGGGTAATTCTCGATTGTTGAGTGTGATTATGATAGGGTACAGCCGGTGCCCAGTTTGAGATGGTGATCAGGACACCGCAAGGAAAGAGGAAATGAGTTCGAGTTTCAATGGTTATGCCTTGAGGAACCTGGTCCGATTAGGGCCAGGTGGCGCGTCGTGGGAGTATTTTGGAGTTGAGTTGCCGTAAGCTTCGAGGACGAAGCCTAATTTAAGTGGGGAGAATTGTAACATCCCGGAATAGCAAAGAGTATAGTTGAAGGGCTAAAAGAGAAAAATTGGAAGGGGAACTCGGCGAGTCCATGGGTGGACTCGGCGAGTAGAGTCGCGACTTGGTCGCGTATTAAGTGGCCGACTCGGCGAGTCAGTAAGGTGGACTCGACGAGTAGGCGCTGAGTGGAGAAAACCCTAATTCTCGGGGTTGAGCCCTATATAAAGAACATAACATCCATTCCCCCAGCCTCTTTACTCATCCTCAAGTCCAGAAACCCTAACCTTCGTATGTGAGTGGATCAAGTTGCATTTGGGAGCTTGGAGAAGCAATTACTAAGGAAATATTGAAGGGTAAGAGGCTTGGAGCAAGGGGCTTTGCTTGGATTCGAGTTCCATTGCAGTTGGGGCATTCTTTTGAGGTAATATCTCGTCCTTGGGTTGTTATTCTTATGGATTCATCATTATGGGGTTTGTGGGGAGCTTATCTTTTGGTGTTTTGGAGTTTAGAGGTTAGATCTGAGGTTGCTACCTCAGGTCTGGAATGGAGAAGGGTTGGAATGCCTGAAAGTCCCTGTGTTTGAGTGTGTAGTGAAGCTATCATGTCCCAAACCCTATCCCTAAAGTGTTAAAGGCCTAGATCTCTTTGGATTCATGTAAAGTTTGCCACTTTACGTGATGGATGGGTTGTAAGAGGCTAGATCTATGTTTTGGATCAATTGCATGGCCTGCAATGCTTCTGTATGGATTCAGACTGGTGGTACTCGGCGAGTCACATGGGTGGACTCGACGAGTTGCTTGAAGATGAGCTGGAACTCGATGAGTTGGAAGAACAACTCGGCGAGTTGGATGAAGATGGCCTGGAACTCGGCGAGTTGTATGAACAACTCGGCGAGTAGGTTGAAGATAGCCTTAGACTCGGCGAGTCTGTTCTTGGACTCGGCGAGTCTTGTCGAAGAGTCCCAATATTTTCTGGTTGAGTCGAGAATCGGCGAGTCAAGGGATGAATCGGTGAGTTGTGGGCGAGTGGACTCAGAGTTGTTGGACTCGACGAGTCTCGGGGTGTCTCGGCGAGTTAGGTCGCGGATTGAGGGAAGTTCTGAGTATGGGGACTCGGCGAGTCATCGAGTTGACTCGGCGAGTAGAGTCAGTCAGGGGTTGACTTTGACCTTGTCTTTGACCAAAGGTTGACCAGTGGTTTCCAGGGGTATTTTGGTAATTAAGGGTATTTATTGAGTTGAGTGTTTTGGTGTTCAGTGGAGGAGTTCGTGTCGGAGTTTGGAGCAGTGGGATCTTATCCTTTCAGCCGGCAGTTTCGAGGTGAGTTATCCTCACTATATCAACAGGGTCTAAGGGACCAAGGCCGGCCCTTATCGGATTGAGATCCGGGTAGTTGTTGTTATGTTATTGCTTTGATATGTTTGCATCCTGGGAGCTAGGATGGTATATGTTAGAGACCTGATTGAGATCGGTATCTTGAGAGATAGGGAGATGCTATGCTAGTGACCTGATAGGTCGGTATCCTGGTTAGGATGATGATATGTTATGTGATCTGTTTGATCTGCTTGTTGACTGTGAATTGATATATGATTGTATGTATATGTGCACATGGTTGTTTGGACTGGAGTTGGGTTGAGGCGGGTCCTGCTTTGTGCTGTAGGCCAAGATACCCAGGGCGGACCAGTTGTTTTGAAGGCCCAGCGAGCGGTCCGGATAGGCTGTAGGCCCCAAGAGGGCGGACCAGACGTGCCGAGGCTCGAAGAGTGGACCAGGCCGACTGAAGGCCCGGTGCGGGCGGACCAGTCATACTGTAGACTCAGAGAGTGGACCAGGTGGATTGAAGGCTCGGTGCGGGCGGACCAATCACACTGTAGACTCGAGGTTTATGGCTAGACTCAAAGGGTGGACCAGGTGGACTGTAGGTCGGTGCGGCGGACCAGTCACACAGTAGACCCGAAGTGCATGGCTGTTCTGTGATCAGATATGTTGTGGCATGTTATGTGTGTATGGTATAAGTGGTTGGTATTTTGGGGATATCTTACTAAGCTTTCGGGCTTACAGTTGTGGTTTTATGTTTTTCAGGTTCTTCAGGAGACCGTGGCAAGGCGAAGGCGTGATCGTACCGCTCCTCATGATTTTGTAGTAATGTGATTCTGGGAATACGTTAAATGTTTTGTATTGAAAACCTTTTTGTAAAGATTTAATGGAATCGAGTTGTTTTTGAAAAATTTAAAATTGGTTGTATTTTTCGGTCTTTACAAACTTTAACTCTTTCGGAACGTCTAAGAGGTAAGGACTCATCAATTGGTTCAACCGGAGTTTCCTCCTCGGGTTGAGCGCCAGCGTTAGAGGTTCGTTCATCACTCGACTCTTGAATCTCTTCAAGATAGATTTTCCTCCCACTGTCTCCTTGGCTTATGAGTTCTCGCTCTCGGAAAACCCCTCTCCTCGCAACGAAGACAACGTTGTCACTCGGTCTATAGAAGAGACATCCAAAGGATTTTCGCGAGTAGCCGATGAAAATACATCGCTCACTATGAGGTTCGAGCTTGTCGTTAGTCTCTCATCTTACGAAAGCCTCGCAGCCCCAAACCTTGATATGTGCCAACGAGGGAGCTTTCCCTGTCCACATCTTGTGAGGTGTTTTGGCAACCTTCTTTTTAGGGACTAAGTTAAGGATATGGGCGGCAGTCTCTAAGGCATACCCCCAGAATGAGATAGGTAGTGAAGCACGACTCATCATGGAACGAACCATGTCCAACAGGGTTCGATTACGCCTCTCAGCCACACCAATTAACTGTGGTGTCCTAGGCGGCGTCAATTGCGAAACTATTCCGCATTCCTTGAGATATTCGTGGAATTCAAGACTTAGGTACTCTCCTCCTCAATCGGATCGAAGCATCTTGATTTTCCTGCCCAATTGATTCTCCACTTCTTTGTTTAAACTCTTTGAACTTTTCAAAGGTTTCTGACTTGTGCTTGATTAAGTAAATATACCCATATCTACTATAATCATCGGTGAAAGTCACATAGAAGCGGTTCGCGTCCCTTGTGGTGGATCTAAAGGGCCCACACACATCGGTGTGTATGAGATCAAATAAACCCTCACCCCTCTCACAAGTGCTAGTGAAGGGTGACTTGGTCATCTTTCCAAGTAAACAAGACTCGCACACGTCATCGTCCCTAAGGTTGAATGACTCCAACACTCCATCCTTTTGGAGTTGGGCTATGTGTTTCTTGTTGACATGTCCAAGACAACAATGCCACAAGCATGCTTTATCCATACTATTGGAAGAATCCACACACAATACATCATTTCCTAGGTTATCTACAACCATAACAGTTTCATAAATTTCATTACAAGGCAATGCTTCAAAATATAAAACACCATTTAGATAAGCATAAATCGAACCATTCTCATTATTAAATGAATATCTAAATGCTTGTCTAAACAAACCATGAAATGAAATGATGTTCTTGCCATATCTGGCGAATAGCAACAATTATTTAAATCTAAACCTAATCCATTACTAAGCGCTAGAGAATACACTCCAATCTTGGTGACATGCGACGATCTTTTGTTCCCCATGATTAGATTTATTCTTCCACGCTCCACATCCTTATCTCTTCTTAGTGCCTGCAAATCAGAACATATGTGAAAACCACATCCTGTATCAAGAACCCAAGAAATAGCACGTGATGAATCATTAGATTTAATTGTGTAAATACCTACAAAGGACGGATTGATCTTCCCATCCTTGATGGCTTGCAGATATTTCGGGAAGCTTCTCTTCCAATGCCCTATTTTGTGGAAGTGGTGGCACTCTGCCTCCTTTGGGTTTGAGTTGGGCTTGGCAGAACCAACTTTGGTTCAACTAGAGGAGGTACCATCTTGGCGCTTTCCCTTGTGGTGACTCTTTGAAGGAGCCTTCCTCTTCTTGCCCTTCCCTTGCCCAATGGCCAAAACAGGAGCAGCGGGTGGAGTGGGAGTGAATGCAACAGACTTGTCCTTGAGGTTGCTCTCAGCAGTCCTAAGAGCCCTTGGAGTTTGCTTAAGGTTACCTCTTCTTTATTCATGTGGTAGGTCATCCTAAATTGGTTGTAGCACGAGGGCAAGGAGTGAAGAATGATGTCGATTGCCAAATCTTCCCCAAAGTTAACATTTAACTTGCGAAGACGATCAACATACCTCTGCATCTTTTGCAATTGCGAGGTTAGGGATTCTCCACTTCCCATCTTAGCGGTGATCATGTTGGTGATGATCTCATAGCGCTCTTGCCTTGTGCTTTGGTGGTACCTCTCCAGCAAATCTTGTTGCATTTCGTACGGATACATGTCCTCATAGGACTTTTGGAGTTCAAGGTTCATTGTGGCTAGCATGATGCAATGAACTTTCATTGCATCACGCTCATGGGTCTCAAAGACGGCCATTTCTTAGGGAGTAGCGATTTCCGGATTGATCTTTTCAAGCTTCTCGTCGAGGACATATTCTTTGTCCTCGTAGCGAGCAATCATGCGAATGTATCTTATCTATTCGTTGAAATTCAATCCGTCAAATGTCACCTTTTGACATAGGCTCATTAGCGAGAATGAACCAGCAGCAACGTTGTTGGAATTTGTGTTAGACATCTGCAAATAGAAAGGAACAAAGTTTGATTAGAATTGAATCCCCAATTAAACACCCAAAATGAGAAATTAGGGCTAGGATCCAACAACATTATTTACATATTAGAAAAGGGATGCCGTAATCCAACATGCAAATAATTTGGAGGTAAGTGAATGATGATTCACTAATTCTTCACCATGAAAAACATAAAAGGTTTAGGTTTTAAATGTATTGAGAATTCCTAGATTCCTTTTGAGATTCATTGAACTTTTCAATGACATGTTTAAATCTCGATATGCCCCTTTTGTTTGTGACTGGGATGCCGAGGATCACTAAACGGGTGTGAATAACCATGCAAATGTACATGGTGCCCTCATTGTTACAGTATCCTATTCGATGTGCCGGTTAACCACACACGCTCCATCGAACTATGACAAACAATGAGTCACCCTTTGTTTGCTTAGAACCAGTTAGTGTGCCTGTAACAACTCAAATTTTCAAACAAATTTTTCATTTTAAAAACATAATTATTTCCATTAAAAACAAGACATAAACAGTTTAATTATTCGGTCAATACAATTATTCAAACTCCCAAGATCATGAAACATTCTTCAGTGTGTATCGATCATGCCGGCGCCTTCCCACGGTCCTCGCTAGTACCTGAAATACATGCACACCAACTGTAAGCATAAATGCTTAGTGAGTTCCCCAATATACAACTTACGCACATACGCCTTCCGGCCCGGACCATTCGGTCCACATAACATTGCCTTCCGGCCCGACCTTCCGGTCCATGTGTCTCAGGGGACTTCCGTCCCTGCTGGGTAAACCTTCCGGCCTTACCCACGCCGACCTTCCGGTCCATCACACATCATATCGCCTTCCGGCCCATAACATATTCGCCTTCCGGCCCATAACATACATAGCACATATAACATATAACATACCACATATAGCATACATATCACATATCATATCCGACCTTCCGGTCACACAGTCAAACCCTTCCGGGTACAGTATAGTGAGAAGACTCACCTCGTAAATGCTGAAAGCTAGCAACTCCTGAAATCACTCGCGCACAAACCAACGAGCTACAACCCTCCTATAACATTACATAACTCATTAACACTCATATCATCTAAGTGTGACTATTCCTAAGAAGTCAGACTTAGGTCAACTCTGGTCAACGGTCAACGGTCAACTCGACTGGACTCGGCGAGTACCATGGCGACTCGGCGAGTCTAGTCGTCCTCACAAATTCCTGAATATTCCCTTTCTACTCGTCGAGTATTCCTCTTGACTCGACGAGGTCCTCGTGGAAGAATCGCGGGGCCACCCCGACTCCACTCGCCGAGTCTGATGAACAACTCGGCGAGTCCCAGTAAATCTTCAAGCTACTCGCCGAGTCTGAAGAACAACTCGGCGAGTCCATGCCATGCAGACGAGTAACTGCTTCCTGAGATAGGTCTCGTCCCGAAGTACACATGCATGGGACCTTCTGGACCTCTAAAGGTCCTAATACAAGACTATAATCGTGGGGTAACAAGGCATTACTTCATCAAATCACTAAATGGGTTCTATAAACCCTAATTTCATAAATACATCAATATAGCAGAGCATACACGAATTCTTACCTGGATGATGTGTTCTCTGTATTCCCAATCCTCAGAATGCGACCCCTTGCTGCTCTTTTAGCCAATCCTCCCTCTTCCTTGCACACCCACTCTTCTATAACCAACAATGGCCTAAGATCCTTGCTCCTGCTGCACTTAATCGATTTAGGGTTCTTCTCAGAAGGCTAAAACGAACAATGACGGCCAATGAACCCCTTTTATACGTCCCAAACCTGAACGGTTAGGGTTTCCGCTAAACAGCGTCGACTCGCCGAGTCCATATCTGGACTCGTCGAGTCCAGTCGCGGACCTGCGACCAAGTCTGCGATCCTACTCGGCGAGTCTAGGCTCCAACTCGCCGAGTCCCCTCTTAAATCACCCCAAAAACATAATTTTAATAATACCTGAGATTCCGGGCTGTTACAACTCTCCCCCACTTGGATTAGACTTCGCCCTCGAAGTCTCACTCTGCAAATAGTTCCGGATGCTGCTCCCGCATTTCGCGCTCCGGTTCCCAAGTCATTTCTGATCCCTTACGGTGTTGCCATTGAACCAACACCAGAGGTACCTCCTTGTTCCTCAGAACCTTGATCTTCCGATCCCTGATAGCCACTGGTCTCTCCGCGTAATTCAGGCTCGCATCCACCTGAATATCCTCCAAGGGAACCACTGCCGACTCATTGGCTATGCACTTCCTCAACTGCGACACATGAAAAGTGTCATGGATCTGACCCAACTCCGCTGGCAACTCCAACCGATAGGCTACCCGACCTATCCTTGCAATCACACGAAATGGCCCAATATACCGGGGCCCCAACTTGCCTCTCTTCCTGAACCGAATCACTCCTTTCCAAGGAGAGACCTTCAGGAGCACGAAGTCGCCGACTTGAAATTCAAGCTCGGATCGGCGCCTGTCTGCATAACTCTTCTGTCGGCTCTGGGCAGTCAATAGTCTTTGTCTCACTTGTTGAATCTGCTCTGTCGTCTGGAGTATGATCTCCGTGCTGCCCATCACTCTCTGTCCCACCTCTCCCCAGCAAATGGGAGTCCGACACCTCCTACCATACAACAGCTCGAAAGGCGGCATACCAATGCTCGAATGATGGCTGTTGTTGTAGGAAAACTCTGCCAATGGTAAATACGCATCCCAACTACCCCCGAAGTCTAACACACACGCTCGGAGCATGTCCTCCAGTGTCTGAATTGTCCGCTCGCTCTGACCGTCTGTCTGGGGATGGTATGCGGTACTAAAATGCAATTTAGTACCCAGCTCCTCATGGAATTTCTTCCAGAATCTGGAAGTAAAGCGCACATCACGGTCTGACACAATCGAGATCGGCACCCCGTGCCGAGATACCACCTCTCTCACGTATATCTCCGCCAATTTCTCCGCCGAAGAACTCTCACTGATGGCAAGGAAGTGTGCACTCTTTGTCAACCTATCCACGATCACCCAAATTGCGTCAACTCCCCTAGCAGTCCTCGGCAATTTGGTGATAAAATCCATAGTAATCTGTTCCCACTTCCACTCGGGGATCTCCAATGGCTGTAACTTGCCATGCGGTCTCTGGTGCTCAGCCTTAACCCTACGGCAGGTCAAGCACCTCTCAACGAACCATGCCACGTCCCTCTTCATACAGGGCCACCAATATTCCTTCCTTAAGTCCAAATACATCTTTGTAGCACCGGGATGGATCGAGAATTTCGATCTATGAGCCTCTTCCATCAACGTAATACGCGTACCGCCCACGAACGGTACCCAAATCCGACCCTGAAACGTCATAAGGCCTCGACTATCCTTGACAAACTCTGAGATTAACCCCACAACCCGCTCTTTCTTCTGCATTTCTGGTCGCACAGCCTCTGCCTGGGCCCCACGAATAACGTCCAATACTGGAGTCATCACAGTCAGTCTCAAGCATACATCTCGCAATGAAGTGCTCTCCGCCCTGCGACTCAATGCATCGGCTACCACATTAGCCTTGCCTGGGTGGTACAGGATCTCACAATCATAATCCTTGACCACATCCAACCACCTCCTCTGACGCATATTTAGGTTGGGTTGATCCATCAAATACTTCAAGCTCTTATGGTCCGTATATATCGTACATCGAACCCCATACAAGTAGTGACGCCAAATCTTGAGAGCGAACACTACTGCCCCCAACTCTAAATCATGCGTGGGATATCTCGCCTCATGAGGCTTCAGCTGCCTCGACGCATAAGCTATCACATGACCCCTCTGCATTAACACTGCACCCAATCCCGAAATTGATGCGTCGCAATATACCATGAAATCTTCCATCCCTTCTGGAAGAGCTAATACCGGGGCTTCGCACAATCTTTGGCGAAGTGTCTCAAAGGAGGTCTGCTGCTCGGGCCCCCATGAGAACGTAACACCCTTCCGGGTCAATCTGGTGAGTGGCACTGCGATCTTGGAGAAATCCTTGATAAATCTCCGATAATACCCTGCCAACCCAAGGAAACTTCTGATCTCAGAGGGCGACTTCGGCACCTCCCAACTCATCACCGCCTCAACCTTGGCCGGATCGACCAATATCCCTTTCTTATTAACCACATGTCCTAGAAACTGGACCTCCCGCAACCAGAAGTCACATTTGGAGAACTTTGCATAAAGTTTCTCCGACCTCAATACCTCAAGAACCTCCCTCAAGTGCTCCTCATGCTGCTCTCTCGATCTCGAATACACCAGGATGTCGTCGATAAATACAATCACCGACCGATCCAACATCGGCCTGCATACCCTGTTCATGAGATCCATGAACACAGCCGGGGCATTGGTGAGTCCAAAAGGCATCACCACAAACTCATAATGTCCATATCGCGTCCTAAACGCTGTCTTCTGGACGTCTTCATCCCGTACTCTCACCTGATGGTATCCTGACCTCAGATCGATCTTGGAAAACCAAGATGCTCCCTGCAACTGATCGAATAAGTCATCGATCCTCGGCAACGGGTAACGGTTCTTAACCGTTAGCTTGTTCAACTCCCGGTAATCAATGCACATCCGGTG
This sequence comes from Lactuca serriola, assembly GCF_051521515.1. Lineage (NCBI taxonomy): Eukaryota > Viridiplantae > Streptophyta > Magnoliopsida > Asterales > Asteraceae > Lactuca > Lactuca serriola. Next base: position 62,620,309 of record NC_136416.1, on the reverse strand, counting down.
TGAACCATCCTTCTTTTTGACGAACAGAATAGGTGCTCCCCATGGCGAGCTGCTCGGCCGAATGAATCCCTTTCCCAGCAACTCCTGGAGTTGCGAGGACAACTCTTGCATCTCTGGAGGTGCAAGACGATAGGGCACCTTGGCAATAGGCGCTGCCCCCGGAACCAGATCGATACTAAACTCTACTTGCCTCACAGGCGGTACTCCCGGCAACTCCTCGGGAAAGACATCTGAAAACTCGCGCACCACCGGAACTTCCTCAACTGACTTCGGTTTCTCAGAAACCTCCCGCGTATCCATCACATACGCCACGAAACCCTTACAGCCCTGTCGTAGACACTGCCTCGCCCTAGCGGCCGAACAAAAAGCTGATCCCGAACGGGTACCCTCGCCGTATACCGAAAGAACTCCCCCTCTAGGGTCTCGTATAGTCACCAACTGACGCTCACAGTCGATGACAGCGCCGAACCGGCTCAGCCAGTCCATGCCCACGATGACACAGACATCCCCCATCGCGATAGGAATCAGATCAATCGGGAATCCAACCCCGAAAATCTCTAGTACACATCCCCGAAGAACCTCCATAGCACAAATCACCTTCTCGTCAGCTATAGAGACTCTCAAAGGTCGACTCAACGACTCACGACTAACGCCAATATGCTGACTAAAGGCCAAGGACACAAAGGACCTACTCGCACCCGAGTCAAATAACACTAAGGCAGGCACAGAGTTCACAAGGAAAGTACCTACGCGCATAATAACATAAGCATAACATATCGACATTAAAATAATTACATGAATTACCACATACCTGCCACAACATCGGGCGCAGCGCGGACCTCTTCCGCAGTCAGCTGAAAGGCTCTTCCCCGAGCCCTCGGGGCCTCGGCCTTCACCGGTCGAGTCGCAGTAACTCCGGCAGCAGGTGCAGATCCCTGAAGAAGCTGAGGGCACTCGGCCTTCCTATGGCCAGTCTGGTTGCAATGAAAGCAAACCGAAAATCCCTTGGGGCACTCCCTAGCAATGTGCCCCTCCTTGCCACACTTGTAGCAAGCACCAGATCGACATACTCCATCATGACTCTTGCCGCACTTCCCGCAAGTGCGACCCTTCGAACCTCCTGTCCTCGAATCAGCGGACTTGGCCCGCTTAGCTGCCGGCTGGAACTGGGCCGGTCGCCGATCCACCCGCTGAGACTCGGCCTCCTCCCTAGCCTGGGTCTCCAACTCGATCTCGCGCTTCCTGGCATTCGCCTGAAGCTCATCAAAAGTATGGTAAGTGGAGTTTGACACAAACTCCCGAATATCCCTCCTCAAGACACCCAAGTATCGGCTCATCCGAGCCTGCTCTGAGGACACCAGCTCAGGGCAAAACATCGCCCTCTCATGAAACTTCCGTGTAATCACCGCAACAGAATCGGTACCCTGCTTGAGGGTTAAGAACTCCTGCACCAATCGTTCCCTCTCCACCGGGGGAACGTACTCATCCCTGAACATGGCAGTAAATCCCTCCCATGTCACCGCTGTAGTCTCTGCCAAAGTGAAATTCGCTGTCACGAACTTCCACCAGTCCTTCGCTCCCAGACGGAGCTGGTTCAAAGCGAACCGTACCCTCAGGTGCTCCGGGCATGAACAAGTATAGAAGCACCCCTCTATATCCGCGATCCACCTCATCGCAGCAATCGGATCCTGCGTCCCATCGAACTCTGGTGGCTTCGTGTTGCTGAACTCTCGGAACAGCAATGAGTCACCCCCCTGTGGCCTAGCAGCGGCCACAGCTGCGGTAGCTGCAGCGGTTGCAGCCTCAGTCAATGCGGCGTACCGCTCGTCGAACGTCTCCATCAAGGTGGTCTTGATAGACCCAAACATCTCCGGGATCTCAGCCCGGATCGCCGCCGCCACCTCCTCGTGGATCATCTGACGAATATCCTCGTCACTCACACCGCTCGTACTCGCCCCGTGCCGTGGTCTAACCATGATATCTCTGAAATACAACATAAAACTATCAGAGATTCTACCGAGTATAATCGTACTCGACACGCAACCCTACTCAGTCCCAGATATCCAGGGATTCTTACTTGGGCCTCCCACTGACCCAGTGTCCTCGGTAGTACGGGCCCAATACTACCGACCACACCGCATCAATGTTCATCCCAAGTCCTCCTCCCCAAACTCCAGATAGTGAGTACTCTACTTCTGATACGCTCTATCTACCCGCATACTAGCAAAGCATCACATATAGGCAACTTCCCTAGACTAAGGCATCACAAATCAGGCCACTCTAGTCCTATCATGAATACCTAGTCTTCTAGCATGCATAACAATTCATATCATATAATATTGTAAGGTATTTTGGGGATCTTTTACCGTTCGGGCGCTGACTGATCGTACACACTGCTTCTTTCTTGCTTACCACCAAAACCATTTACAAAAGTTTATGCCTTTATTTGAAAAGTTTCTTCAAATCCTCGGTTTGAGTTCAGTTACCCCCGAAGGTGCACCCGAATCCCTCAAACCAAGGCTCTGATACCAATTGTAACAACTCAAATTTTCAAACAAATTTTTCATTTTAAAAACATAATTATTTCCATTAAAAACAAGACATAAACAGTTTAATTATTCGGTCAATACAATTATTCAAACTCCCAAGATCATGAAACATTCTTCAGTGTGTATCGATCATGCCGGCGCCTTCCCACGGTCCTCGCTAGTACCTGAAATACATGCACACCAACTGTAAGCATAAATGCTTAGTGAGTTCCCCAATATACAACTTACGCACATACGCCTTCCGGCCCGGACCATTCGGTCCACATAACATTGCCTTCCGGCCCGACCTTCCGGTCCATGTGTCTCAGGGGACTTCCGTCCCTGCTGGGTAAACCTTCCGGCCTTACCCACGCCGACCTTCCGGTCCATCACACATCATATCGCCTTCCGGCCCATAACATATTCGCCTTCCGGCCCATAACATACATAGCACATATAACATATAACATACCACATATAGCATACATATCACATATCATATCCGACCTTCCGGTCACACAGTCAAACCCTTCCGGGTACAGTATAGTGAGAAGACTCACCTCGTAAATGCTGAAAGCTAGCAACTCCTGAAATCACTCGCGCACAAACCAACGAGCTACAACCCTCCTATAACATTACATAACTCATTAACACTCATATCATCTAAGTGTGACTATTCCTAAGAAGTCAGACTTAGGTCAACTCTGGTCAACGGTCAACGGTCAACTCGACTGGACTCGGCGAGTACCATGGCGACTCGGCGAGTCTAGTCGTCCTCACAAATTCCTGAATATTCCCTTTCTACTCGTCGAGTATTCCTCTTGACTCGACGAGGTCCTCGTGGAAGAATCGCGGGGCCACCCCGACTCCACTCGCCGAGTCTGATGAACAACTCGGCGAGTCCCAGTAAATCTTCAAGCTACTCGCCGAGTCTGAAGAACAACTCGGCGAGTCCATGCCATGCAGACGAGTAACTGCTTCCTGAGATAGGTCTCGTCCCGAAGTACACATGCATGGGACCTTCTGGACCTCTAAAGGTCCTAATACAAGACTATAATCATGGGGTAACAAGGCATTACTTCATCAAATCACTAAATGGGTTCTATAAACCCTAATTTCATAAATACATCAATATAGCAGAGCATACACGAATTCTTACCTGGATGATGTGTTCTCTGTATTCCCAATCCTCAGAATGCGACCCCTTGCTGCTCTTTTAGCCAATCCTCCCTCTTCCTTGCACACCCACTCTTCTATAACCAACAATGGCCTAAGATCCTTGCTCCTGCTGCACTTAATCGATTTAGGGTTCTTCTCAGAAGGCTAAAACGAACAATGACGGCCAATGAACCCCTTTTATACGTCCCAAACCTGAACGGTTAGGGTTTCCGCTAAACAGCGTCGACTCGCCGAGTCCATATCTGGACTCGTCGAGTCCAGTCGCGGACCTGCGACCAAGTCTGTGATCCTACTCGGCGAGTCTAGGCTCCAACTCGCCGAGTCCCCTCTTAAATCACCCCAAAAACATAATTTTAATAATACCTGAGATTCCGGGCTGTTACAGTGCCGGTTAACCACACACGCTCCACTAACTTCTTAGCAAGGGTGAAAAGTGTAATTTCATGGGATTGCAACAATTCACTTTTGCCTAAAGTAACTAGGATTGGGAATTTTGTAAAAACGTTTCGTTACTTTATATAGATTCATGATACTTATTAATGAAGAGAGGATTGCCCTATCTTACCCATTCGGCTAACGACCCTCCACCAATCAAGGAAGCGGTGGGTAAGAGTGGATACCCATTAAATGGCCATTTTATAGGCCATAACCTTATACCCCCTTATAGATTGGCTTCGTGAATGAGGCCTACTAACGGTAAGACTAGCATTTTAGTTATACACACACACACACAGATATATATATATATATATATATATATATATATATATATATATATATATATCTATTAATCATGTAATAATATAATAGTATAGGGTGTATTTTAAACATTTTAAAATACTAGGGTTTTAATTTCAATTTAAAATTTTCGAAATTTATAACCTTTAAATTAAAATTTTAAATATTAAAACTCTTGATTTAATAATTATCTAAATTAAAAAATTAATTTGAATTACTAAATCATAAAGGTTTATCTTAAATTAAACAATTAATTTTATCCTAATCCCTTAAATCCCTCTAGATTTCGAAAATCATGGGATGGGATAATTCAAAATCTTTAATTACCATATTTAACCATTAAAAGATAATTACAAGATATGGGATTATCCAAATCCCTAAAATTTAGGATCTAATCTTGGGGAGAAGACATATTTCGAAAATCCTAGGGTTTGCAAACCCTAGATTTCGAAATCTTGGGCAAAAAGGAAAGGGTTTGAAAACCCTTATCAAAAATTCGAAAACTAGGGTTTAAGGACCCTAATTTCAAAATCCTTGCCTCCTAGGGTTTATTGGACATAAACCCTAAAGTGTCAAATTCATACAATTGTATAATTCTAATTGAAAACAGTTTAACCATACTCTCTGATACCACTGATCTGTTTTATACAAACAATCCTATGTGTGCATGCAACCCTAGATTTGGATCTATGTTTTCTCTATTAGATACACAACTTTATGAGCACAAGAAGAACCCTAGAATACACCTAGGTATTTCAAAATCTATGTAGTAGAAGTGATTACACACCTCTTGTTGTTATATTGAAATAACAACATAAATTTTCAATCTCTTAGTCTTGAAAGCAAGTACCACGAGTATAGTACCTCTAATGGCTCACAAACACCAAAAGCAAATGGAGAGGCAAGAGAGAGAGGGGAGAGGAAGGATATCGGCTCTAAGCCTTTAGGGGATCAAGTGGCCGATTTCCTAAGGCCTAAGGGGTCTTTATATATGGTAGAGATTAGGGTTTCAGTCCTTATCTTTATCTAGTTGTTTGCCCACCAAGCAACCCATAAGATAAGCCTTGAATCCTTATCATGGACGAATTCTAAGGCCTTATCACCTTGAATTCATCCACCCCTTCCTTGGGGCATCCAATGCCCTAATTCGCAACTATCACATAATTACAATTCAGCCCCTCTAGTTTAATTAATTACATTTGATCACAAAATTAATTCTTAGTTAATTATTGACCAATATTAATTAAAAAAATATGATTTCTCCTTTAATATATTATTCTTATAATATATTAATAAATCATAATAACCTCTTTCTCTATTATTTCTCCAGTCAAGTTGCTTTGGTGAAGGCAACCCAAAAGGACCATGCACAACCGGGTCAAGTACTTACCAAATATGGTTACGGGCTTAGACACTAATCCAACAGTAGCAAACCTGTTGCTATGCCTAACTCCTTAGACAATCTTATAAGCCAACTCATGACAATCTTCTTTCATACCTACTTCCAAAGTATGATCGACTGTGGATGGTTTGAATAATAATATTATTCAGGAAGTCAAAACATGCAAAGTGAAACACAAGAATAATTCCAATCCTATATGGCCCAGAAACTTGTGAGCGTGAATAAAACACCTTTTATTTAATGACCATATTGATTACTCATTATTCATTGTATAATGTTTCGATTGATCAACTTAATTCTTGAATTAAAACAATAGTTATCCCATGCTCCAAGCATGCACACTATGTTTACTTATGGTCCTTACTTTGTGAAATAAATCAATTTGATTTCCAATTAAACTCATTTCAAAATTCCAAATCTTTAAGTGTAAGAATACCAAATTCTTGCCACTATTAGAATGTGTTAGTTCTAAACTATTATGCAAAGATTCCTTTTGTACATTCCTTTGGGGATTGTTACAAGACAATTCCATGGAGATGAAGTATCAAATTCAAAGTACATTCCTTTGAACATCCTTCTTTGCATAAAAAGTTTCTAACTTACTCATTTATTCTTGATATCCAACCCCCATTATGGAAACTTTTCCATAACTGCCATATGACTGTCCATTCTTAACAGAATCCTATCTATTCAAAATTATATCAATATGGTCCATTCATTACCATACTTCCAACTATCTATAAGCAACCAATCGTTAGCGAACCTTAGATCGTCCTTGACAGTTGTTTAACCACTTTAGTCATATTTAGTTCTAGTCCTTTTTCCCTCTTAATGCCCTAGGCATTTGGAAAATTAGAACACATGAATATTATAACATATGCAATCGACCCTATATACACGATTCATAATGTCTTAAATAAAGACATGATACTTGATCGGCCTTTTGCTATAATATTTCTATTTGCCATGTTCTCACAATTCGAACTATGAAGAGGGATGTCGTAATCATAATCGAATTTTGAGAATGCAAATAACATTTCTATATATAGAATTTCCTTATGTCGAATCTTTTCAGCATAACATTCATATATGTCTTTGACTAAATTTGATTAAAAAATCTCAATTTAAGCTTTTAGAATTGAAAAATGAAGTATAAGTTCCTCTCCCTTAATTATAGCAAAATAACTTTTTCAAACCCTGCAACTTTGTGAATTGAAAACTTTGTTTTCTATAATTAACATTGCTAACTTGCAACACTTACCATAATAATTATGCTCCCACTAGCATAATAATTATTATCTTACTAGCATAGCATTTATGCTCCCACTATCTTTGACATGTATCCAAAATCAGTTGGACTTCTAGAAATCAATACTTATTGACTTTCTTACCAAAGTTCAGATTTCTGATACAGGATGCTTCGATAAGCCTTTATCTAAGCTTCTCAAAGTCATACATCTTTCCTTAGATAGCCCACATGTGTGTCTAAACTATTTCAGAACTTACAACAATAAGTTCCAAATGTTTAGACCTTTTGCCATTTCTCACAATTCGAACTATGAAGAGGGATGTTGTAGTCATAATCGAATTTGAGAATGCAAATATCACAATTACTAACTTTTTAAAATCTACTTAGTGAAAGCGTTTCCTCACAATATTTTTCATGAATTGGAGAGAAACCTTATGACACTTAGATTTTTATGCTGTATGTGTTCCTATCCATGTGAATTTGTCATAACCATAATCTTAAGACAAGGTTAGTGACAAATCCAAATTCATATGGACTGAACTTGTTCAATGTTAACTCCTTGCCACCTGGTAGCACTAGGGCCTACCATTGCTTCCAGGTTGTAATGAAAATAATTTGAGAAAACATAGAACTCATGTGCATAGTTAACTTTAACTGGAATGGGCACAAAAAATAAGAATATGTCAACACGATATGTTACAAACCTCAGGTCGTGTGCTAGTGATTAACAGTAGGTTTACTCTTGATTAGTTCTTAAAACTTTTCAAGATCTTTAAGACTCCCACTGACCTCTTGACATATAAGTTTCTCTCTGTCAAGAACATTACTTGACAAACAAATATTCAGGAGTTAGTGTGATTTCTTATCAAGACAAACACTTTCGACAATCGGTCTTAGTTGATCTTTGTTTTATCCAAAACATTACAACTTACCAATTTCAAATGTACAAGAGTAGAAAACATTTTACTCTACATTTGCTGATATGTCACTCAATATACAATCTTGGAGGATGACTCTAAGGTTTGATTTTGGAACGAAGTATGATACATCTTAATTATTTAACCATATCACAATTTGATCCTCTAAGGACACCTTAGTGATGTGGTTTTCATAATCATTAAGATGATCATAAAAACATGATACTCAAGTATTCTCCCATATTTCAGATTAGAGAAACTTTTATCTTTCTTCCGACTTTGATTCTTCTTATTCGTTCTGCTATACATTGAGACTTTTCAATGAATCAGAATTATACTTAGTCTTGTAAGCATGACCATATTTACTAACTTTAGTAAACCATGACGAATAGTCTTGTCGTAGTCCTCCTTAAGTTTTAGAATCATAAAGTTGTTGTACCCGATCTGGACCCTCCTTAAGTTTTAGAATCATAAAGTTGTTATATTGGTCGTGAATGAGGCCCTCCTTGGGCATGAGACCCCATTAAGAGCTTAGATTTGGCATTTAGAACCTTTGTAGCTATGCATGCACGTAAAGTTTGCAACTTTACGTGAAAAGCATGCCCTAGAAGCTTGGATCTGTGATTTGGAGCTGCTGCATGGCTCAAAATAGGTCTGTATGGAAAAAGGACTGAATGGACTCGGCGAGTCACAAGGTTGACTCGGCGAGTCACATGAAGATGGCAGTGAACTCTACGAGTTGGAGGAACAACTCGGCAAGTCCAATGATGATTGCCATAGACTCGACGAGTTGAAGAACAACTCGGCGAGTCGGATGAGTTTTCTTCAGGATATGTATGCGTGTGTATCCGTCGAGTTGCAAGGAGGAAACTCTACAGGTGGCCTTAAAGTTTGATTGAGAATCGAAGGAACTCGATGAGTCACCCTGATGACTCGGCGAGTTAGAATGTGCTTCACGGAACTCGGCGAGTAGCTGAGGGTACTCGGCGAGTCGAGGTCAACATGGACTGTTGACCTTGACTGAGGAATTTGACTTTGATCATGGTTTGACTAGCGGGTTATGGAGTACCTTATAAGGTTAAGGACTTACGAGTATATTTTACCATGATAATAGGTGGTGGAGCCTGTGTCAAGTGATCCGAGAGTTGGAGTTTACCTTCCGAGTCGACATCTGCGAGGTGAGTTATCCTCACTGTATCGATAGGGTCTACGGCACCAAGGCCGTCCCTTTAGTTGTTATTGTTATGGTATGCTACATGTGGTTATGATATGCTAGATCGGAATCAGGGCAGACAGTATGTTATGCTCTTATGATCCGTTAGGAGTTGTATGTTAGTGACCTGTGTAACACTCGAGTTTCGGGGCTAAGCATTTTTGACAATGTAGTAGTCTAGGTCAACTATTTTAACTCTTTTTGAAGAAATAAAGATGAAATATTTGAGTAGTATGTGAATTATGTGTATTTATGTGCTTATTATTTAATTATAAATGTATAATTAATAAAGAATAAAAATAAGCGTCAAAATTAAAGTGTAATATAAGTCCGATATCTTTATATAAAGTTGTAGTGGTCGAAACAAGGATTCCGAGGATATAAAGAACGTCGAAATCCGAGTTATAACGAAGAAGTTATGACCCGTTGAAGTTTCGCAACGGAACCGACACGATACCAGGAAACGTAAATAGTGAATTGTCGATAGAGCAAGATTTAGCCTTAGCGATCTATACAAAAGTCGTAGAATACGTTAAACCGAGAGCGTCCATAAAAAGAACGCCCAAATCTGACTTCGTATGAAGAAGTTATGATTTTTCGAAGTTTCAGATTAGAAGTGTACAGCCCGAAATTCGAATAATTGATCGAGCTGTTTTTAGCCGACACGACCTAAATGAGAATCGAAGATCTCATTAAGAGTAGTGTAACGAGAAAAAGATGGGTGAAAACGGACGTCGGATGAAGAAGTTATAAATTTTTAACAGACCAATCCTGTCCCGGCCTGTTGATAATATAAATTTTAAAATAAAGTCAAAATTAGCCGATGGAGTCTAAATGAAAGTTGTACAGTATGTTCCCACCTTCACGTGGATATAAAGAACGTAAAAAATGGAGCTCGTATGCAAAAGTTATGATTTTTAGAAGTCGAGAAGGAAAATTGTGAAACTGAGATGACGTGGCAACATCCGGACCGTCCATCGCTGATCAGACCTCGCTTCGGATTACGCCACATAGCCCCTCGCATTCTCCCCACGTACGAAGTCAGTACGCCCCGTGTACCCTCTCCCTTATTTCTTCCGATGTTGCGAGACAGCTGGTCCGAGCTGGCGATCTTATCCGAAGACTACGCCCCGTGTAGCTTCGGTACGCCCAACGTAATCCGAGAGGCTTCGCGCCTATAAATGCATGCGAGGGTCTCCGACTTTTTCACACCAATTTCTTTCTCTCTCTAAATTTCTTTCTCTCTCTATGGGTTTTAACCCTCCCCTAAGCCTAGGTGACCCCCTAGCACCCTAAGGAAGCCTCGAGGCTCCCGGAGTCCCGAGAAAAAGGGTCTTTCGGTTTCGGAAACGCTGCTCCGAGCAAAGCCCGGTTTCTTTAAAATCCGCTGTAAGTGAGCTACGCTTATGCAATTTTTAATATAGCTTTCAAATAATTATAGTAATGTTATTAGGTCCTTAAAATAATTATCTGGGCTATTATTATGAGTTATATTGAGTGTTATTTAACGCTTATATAATAATAATAATAGCTAGACTCTTAATTAGTCGCGTTTAACGTTAGACTAAACCCTAGTGGTATTGATACTAGGTTTTTATCCCTGGAAAATTGTTTTAAGAGTATCGAAGCGCTGTCCGAGTGCTGAGTCACCACCTTTCAGGTGAGTGCATAGTTACTTTCAGCTTACACATAGATATGAAGTATTTTATATAAATTACGTGCTATGTGTGCATATTATCTGAATACTTGCTATCTAGGCTGGATGAACGTTTTTATACATGTTTTCAATGATTTTAACTATATATGTATTTTATATCTACGAAAATGTTGGGGGTAAAACATGGGTAGATGTAATAGGTGATGTGTGATAAAATGATGAGAGACCTCGTTGTTGATGTTGTTAATTCTGTCATCCAGCGGAGTATGGATGACGACCACAGACTCTTCTAGACAGTCCAGTGGAACACTAGCAGGCTCGCAACCTGTAGGTGTTTGTGAACGATGTGTTCACCGGTGTACTCCATCCCCGACATGGTTGCCTTAAGGACATTTATTGCTGAGGAATCCCCTTAGTTGTAGTGTCCATCCCGATGATGATCCTTAGGCTAGGTCCCTTATGATAGGTGTTTAGGGACGTAAAGTGAGGATAACGGGAACGGGAAATCGGGTTATTATTGATTGATGAAATTAATAAACTTATTTATTGTGGGTTGAAAACCCTATGTGCTCACCAGGCTCCCAAGCCTGACCCACTCAGTTTCTTGTATTACAGGTAGTGACGCATGAGTATAGATGTGATGTTTTGGATGAGGGATTACGAATATAGGCCTGTAGATATGAAATAATGTAGTAAGGCTTATATTGTACAGTTTATGCTTTTGATTTGTATCAACATGACATTCCAAGTCTTTTAATGAAATACATTTCTTTGGAAATGCTTTTGATAAGTTTTTATCATATTTTGTTTTGGGACAAATTCCGCAACACTTTTATTTAAAATATTACTCTGATTTTCAAACAAAGCATAAAAAAAATTGTTCTTTTCTGGCCGTGAAAATGGGGATGTCACATTTGGTATCAGAGCATTAGTTTAAGCGAACTAGGAATTTGTAGGATTTCTAGACTTAAACTTAGAATGGTAAGTGATGACTGTGAGATGTGAGCACCATTTTATTTTAGGAATTATGCCTAAAATGCTTTTATGTGCTAAATGTTGTGTGCCTGATATGTTGTTATTTGTTCGGATCTATGGTCTTTTGCCAACCGGATCTGGAAACCTTATGTGTTTAGGATTCTAAATGTACAACTAAGATATTATAACTAACATGTAAACGTTTCAGAGTGATAAGGATGATTTGAACGTCAGTCCTAAATAAAGATCTAAATTCACCTTATTCGGTGTATAGATCAAGATGGCAAGGACCCGTAGCGGAAACATGAATGCAAATGGGAACCGAGATCAACCCCCAGTGATACAGCAAATACCAGTCGTAGTAGAAGTTGCACCTAAGAAAATCACCATGGATGGAGTACAAGCCATGATGCGGGCTATGTTAGCTGAACAAAGGGAAGAAATGAGGCAGATGATGCAAGAGAATAGGGACGAAGCCACCGTGCCCATTGTGCAACAGGAGTCGATTCCCGAACAATCGGAGGAAGGAAACTACAGTAGGTCAGTGGGCCAAGCTGATCCGCCAGTTAATAGGAGAAACGGCCAAGATGATGTAGTCGAGAGAAATGAATGCAAGTACAAGGATTTTCTAACTTGCAAGCCATCGACTTTCACTGGAAAGGAAGATCTGATCGGAGTCATGGATTGGATCTCAGAAATGGAGTTAGCTTTTATGACGTGCGGTTGTAGAGGCAACCTGCAAACCACCTTTACGATGCGTCTTTTCCGAGGAGGCGTTATGAGTTGGTGGAATACCCTGGGGAAGATTCTGAGCCCCTGCAACTGACATGGGCAAAGTTTTTGGTGTAGTTCAAACGAAAGTACTACTCAGCCCAAAACTTGCTCGAGCTAGAGAACCAATTCTTGACCCTGAAGAAGGGAAGCATGTCAATCGATGAATACACGAACAAATTCACAGAGAAGATGGAGTTTGCCTTGCGTCTTGTGCTGAATGAATTGACGAAAATCGAAAAGTACGCAAAGGGACTTCCATGGGAATACGCGGTGCCGATGCGTCAGGCACCTAATCTAGAGGCAGCTATCTGGGCTGCCAAATCTGTGGAGGATATGATCAAGGGAAGAGCCGCCAGCAAGGTTGAGGTTGGTGAGAAGAGGAAATTTGAAGGGTTTGCTAAACCCAACAAAAAGAAGAGAAAGTTCGTTCAAAAAAGCTCGGGGGAGGAGGAAATGAATCGAAATGGTGCGAGAAGTGCAAGAAGAAGCACTCGGGAAAATGTAGCGAGGAAGTAACCTGCTACAAGTGTGGGAAAACGGGGCACTATGCCAATGAGTGCACCATCAACAAGAGAGTGTGCTACGAGTTCCGTGAAGAAGGTAACGTTGCCAAGAATTTCCCAAAGAAAAAGGATGCGGGAAAGCTCAACGTTCCACCAAAGCTGAAGGGGAGAGCCTTCCAGATGACGCTCGAGGTTGCGAAAGAGGCAGCAAACGTCGCTTCATGTACCTTTCTTGTAAATGGTTTGCCTGCCAATATACTATTTGATTCCGGAGCCAACTACTCCTTTGTATCGTGTAAATTTGGTGGGAAATTAACATTGCTTGTAGAAAAACTTGATAATGCCCTTATTGTAGAAGTTGCCAGTGGCAAGTTTGTACATGTTAGTAATCGTATTTAGAACGTAGTCATCGACTTAAACGGAAACGGATTCCATGAGGAGCTGTTACCCATAGAGTTGAACGGTTTTGAAATCGTTCTGGGTATGGATTGGCTTAGTGCCAACGATGCTGAGATCCTTTGCAGAAAGAAGATAGTAAGGGTAAACCCATCGGGGAAAGAGTCATTTATGGTGTACGGGGACAAACACAGAGTAAATTCTGGAATCATTTCCCTGATGAAAGCCAGGAAATGTTTATCCAAGGGATGTGCATCATATTTGGCATTTTTTATCGATGCTAAGAAGGAAAAGAAGGAGGTGCAGAATATACCGGTTGTATGTGATTATCCGGAAGTCTTTCCCGAAGATCTTCCCGGATTACCACCTGATAGACAAGTGGAGTTTTGGATAGACTTGTTACCAGGTACAACACCGATAGCAAAGACACCTTACTAATTAATACTGACGGAGATAAATGAGCTTATGAAGCAAGTTCAGGAGCTGTTGGACAATGGATTCATTCGACCTAGTTCATCACCTTGGGGAGCTCCGATGCTATTCGTGAAGAAGAAAAATGGGAGCATGAGAAGGTGCATAGATTACAGAGAGCTGAACAAGGCGACGGTAAAGAATAAGTACCCTTTTCCAAGGATTGATGACCTATTCAATCAGCTACAAGGTTCGAGCTACTTCTCAAAGATCGATCTTAGGTCATGGTATCATTAGTTGAAGTGAGAGATCAAGATATTCAGAAAACTACATTCAGAACGAGATATGGACACTATGAGTTCTTGGTTATGTCATTTGGAATAACCAATGCTCCAACAACATTCATGGATTTGATGAATAGGGTTTGTAAACCATTCCTCGATAAATCCGTGATAGTGTTCATCGACGACATTCTGATCTACTTGAAAAGCCAAGAGGAGCATGGCAACCATCTACGGGAAGTATTAGAAGTGCTGAAGAAGGAGAAGCTTTATGCAAAGTTCTCCAAGTGTGATTTTTGGATCCGAGAAGTCCAATTCTTGGGTCAAGTTGTAAAGACCAAAATTTCAACCAATTTAAAACATTTTGTTTCATTCGAAAACCATTAAGTTCATACATCTTGTTTTCAAAATAGTTTAAACATCAGAGTATCCCCCAGAACCATATCACATAGATCATAAAACATGAGGAGCGGTACGATCACACCTTCGCCTTGCCACGATCTCCTGAAGCACCTGAAACAATAAACCACAACTGTAAGCTCGAAAGCTTAGTGAGTTCCCCCAAAGTGCCCATACACACATAAACATACGCATACATCAAAGAACAACATACTACAGGTCCAATCAACCTTCTGGTTGGAATACCCCTGTCCCTCAACCATCGGGTTGGAATGCCTACGTACTACGAGCCCAATCATCCTACCGGGATGGAATACTCTCGGCCCACAACCATCGGGTTGGAATTCCCATACACCTATACGTACAACAATAACTACTATGGGTCCAATCATCCCTCAGGATGGAATACCCTAGGCCCCTCAACCATCGAGTTGGAATGCCAACATACTATGAGTCCAATCATCCTATCGGGATGGAATACTCCTGGCCCACAACCATCGGGTTGGAATGCCCCACTTCCTATACATACAGTAACTACTACTACTATGGGTCCAATCATCCCACAGGATGGAATACCCCAGGCCCCTCAACCATCGGGTTGGAATGCCAACCTACTATGAGTCCAATCATCCTACCGGGATGGAATACTCCTGGCCCACAACCATCGGGTTGGAATGCCAATCTACACTAGCAAACATGTATACATAACAGACAACCACATAACAGTCTACAAAATCAACATACTAGGGCCATATCATCCTACCGGGATGGAATACCCTCTGCTACTGCTCAACATACATATACTACAGGTAACCTTGTACCAGCGTACATAAGGCAAGACCAACTACAGGTCTATACTCATGACCACTGCTCAACTACCAGGGTGTCGACCCAACAGAACTAGCCATCACTAAACTATCCATTCCTCTTGGACACTAAGCTAACAAAGCATATCCTCTTATCGTCATCTTATCTACCAGGATACTAGCAAGCATATCATCACATAAACATAACAAGCTCTAAACAACAATTCAAAGGGACGACCTTGGTGCCTTAGACCCTTGAGTACAGTGAGGATAACTTACCTGAAATTAAGAACCAAACCACGGAAGCACACACCCGAAGCACTACTCCAAACTCCAACACCTATTGCCATCAATGGACCATTCACATAAATAACCAAATACCATAACACCCTTGAAGGTCAAATTCAAAGTCCAGGCCAAAGTCAAACTTCCTGACTGACTCTACTCGCCGAGTCAACCCGTTGACTCGTCGAGTCCTAATACTCTTAAAACTCTTAGAACACGACTCAACTCTCCGAGTCACCCAAGACTCGTCGAGTCCAACGATCTCCGAGTCCCATCCTGCTCAACTCACAAAGTCACCCCTCGACTCACTGATTCGAGGCTTAACCAGAAGAGGTTAGGGTTCCGCGACCAGACTCGCCGAGTCCAATGCAATCTTCCACAGACTCGCCGAGTTATTCTTCCAACTCGCTGATATTGCCATATTTATACCTATTTTTAGGCAATGTTTAAGTACATTTTTATATATAAGTTGGTAATTTGTTTAGAATAATGGTACTTATGAGTTTAAATGTTAATTGCAGCAAAAAAGAAGACATTTTGAAGAAAAGGGACTAAAAACGTTCAAGGAAGAAACTTTGGGAGTTAAAAGATTAAAGAACAAGAAAATCAAGAAAAAGCGTCTTCACGTCGTGAGAACTGGAAGATTCAAATAAGTTCTAGAAGATATGTACGCGGGTGAAGGAATCCTTGCCGGGCACGGTTATCTTGTATTCACGACGTGAATATATTATTATTCACGACGTGAATTATTAAAATCAACAACTATATATATCTTTAACCATTACGAATAGAGGAGACTTTTGGCTAGAGAAAGGGATTCTAGAAGGCGATTTTTAGCAGAAGAAAAGTCCTGGAAAGAGGTTTTCAACACCAAAAGAGTGAAGGTCCATAATTTAGTTTACTTATTTGTTACCTACGAACATGTTTCACTATACTTTGATTTGTGTTAGTGTGTTAGTTGCTATTATGAGCAGCTGAATCTAGCTACTCTTGTTTAGCTAGATGAAGCTTCCAACTTATGAATAGCTTAATTTTTATGGATTTATTTAGTTGGTAAATTGCTTGTGTTTGATTTATAGTTACCTAGCATGCTTGTGTTTGTTTCTCTAGTTGCTTAATTTCATGTTCTGTGTAGCATAGTGACCATTAACTGCATGAACTTGTTTACCTAATGATTTAGTGAACATTAAATTGTTAGAGCTAGGATTGAACAATCTTAGTTAGTAATTAGAGTAAATAAACTTAGCTGTGCTAGAGAAAGTGGATTGTGACTATAATTGCGTTTACGTAATAAATCTTACATAGCATATTCATATTCATAATTGGTTCTGTGTTTAATTGTGTGTGACCATACATAGTTTGACATGAATTAATTAATTATTGGTAAAGTTAGAATTAAATTACTAATACAATTAAAACCAACTTGATAATCCATAATTATTAGCTAGCCATAAGGACGAAGTGGATTCGAACTAGACAAGAGTGTTTTTACTTATTGATTGAATTTGAGTTAAGTTCGTATGATCTTGTAAAATCAGATAAATCCCTTTCTAAACTTGTTAATAATTAGGTTAATTTGATAGCAAGTAAATTAATTAGTAACACCATTACCTGTGATCGACACCCGACTTAACCAAGCTATACTATAATCTGACTAGGTACACTGCCTATAAGTGCATAATTAGTTTAAGTTTGTTAGGTTATAAATATTAAAATTAGTGGGTACTTTCGTGCACATCACTCGCCGAGTCCATGCTCATGTTCATACAACTCTTTGAGTTCTCCCATGTGACTTGCCGAGTCTCTCCAGTTCTCAATCCATACAGAGGCTTTTCAAGCCATGCAGGGGCTCCAATCCATAGATCCACTCTTCTACAGTCTAACCCTCACATAAAGTGGCAAACTTTACGTGAAACTGAGGAGATATAGGCCCAAAACACTCTAGGTCTAGGGTTAAGGACTAGGGGGCTTCACCAACAACTCTTAGACAGAAGCTTTATAACATTTTGGACCATCACAAGCCTAGATCTGAGGTAGCAACCTCAGATCTAAGCCTCTATCTCGAAATAGTTCTCAATCATACCAAAAATTCCCCAAATCTCAAATGATAATAGATCTAGATGCAAAAGAGCCCAAGCAACTGATTATTACCTCCAATATAAGCTCCAACTGAAGTAGATCCCGGATCTACACCACTCCTTTGCAGCAAGCCTCTTGATCTTCAAGCCCCTTTCCAATATTTTCTCCTCCAAAGCTCTATTCTCTCCATTAATGGAGGCTCACTCGATTCTAGGGTTTCTGGATCTCAAAAGGGTAGCAAAGAGGCTGAGGGTGGGTTATAATGTGCTTTATATAGGGCACAACCCCCAGGATTAGGGTTTTCTCTCTTCAGTACCAACTCATCGAGTCCAAGCCGCCGACTCAGCGAGTTGGCCATTTAGTCTGCGACCCAATCCCGCTCCGAATCAGCGAGTAAGAAGACCTACTCGTCGAGTCCCTACTTTTATTTACACTTTTGGCCCTTCATTGAACTTCTGAAATTTCGGGATGTTACAACTCCTCCCCACTTAAATTAGGCTTCGTCCTCGAAGCCTACTGCAACATACGTTTCAGAACAAACCCCTTGCACTGCAGACTCCGATTTCTCAGTCAACTCTGGTTCTTACAAACCCTACTTCTGCATCTCTCTTAAAATGGTTTATTCTCGCGTGGCATCCTTGCCACTACTGCAGGCCGACCATTGGCCTTTCAACTCAATAGCACCACCTATCAATCACGAATCACCCGATAATACTAACCCTTCATTTTAGGGACACACTTCCGCGCCCTGCGAACGATAGATTCCACAAACATCCACTGAGCTCTGCCAAGACACTAATCCATCTTCCTACGCTCAAAAATTGGCGATAACCCTGATAAATTGCAGCCTGGAACGAATCCTGATTTCCCCTTCTGATTCTATACTATGCTTACGCTGACAGGATACTGCATTCTTCAGCTCCCATAACCCATCAACCAACCATATCGTGCAACTATTTGTACCTAGCCCAATCAGCCTCAGGCTGGAAAACCAGGCACGCCTATAACGGGTCCAGTCATCCCTAGGATGGTATACCCTCGCATCCTCATGTATGTTTGGCCCAATCAACCCTCGGGTTGGAATACCAAACACACCAGGTCTAATCAATCATAGGGTCCAGTCATCCTCATGATGGAATACCCCAGATTGGAATACATCCACATACATAACTCAAGCCTACAACCATACTCGGAACCAAGGACATGTTGGATTAGTGTCTAAGTCAGTAACCATATTTGGTATATACTTGACCCGAGTGTGCATGGTCCTTTTGGGTTGCCTTCACCAAAGCAACTTGACAAGGTAATTTGATATGAGAGAGGAGATATTATGATTTATTAATATATTATAAGAATAATATATTAAAAGAGAAATCATATTTATTTAATTAGTATTAGTCATAAATTAATTAGGAATTAATTTGGTGACTAAAAGAGATTAATTAAATAAAGGGGTATAAACTGTCAAATGTGTGATAGTTGAGTTTTGGGCTAGGAAACCTAATGGACTAAGGGGGAACGAAATTATGATGAAGGATCATCATATTTTCGTTCAAAGGCCTCATTCCATAAGGCTCCTTGGGCTGCTTGGTGGCTAGGCTGTCCATTAGGGTTTTGACTGAAACCCTAGCACCCTATAGTATAAATACATGCCCTATGCTTCAATTTAAGGCCACTTGATTCCAAGGAAACCCTAGGGCCGAAATTAGCATCATTCCTTCTCTCTCTTAGTTGCCTTCTTGCTTCAAGGTGTTTGTGAGCCATTAGAGGCACTACAATTGTGGTGCTTGCTTTCAAGAGTTCAAGAGAGTTCAAGAGATCAAGGAAACTAGTTGTTATTGCTATATAACAACAAAGGTATGTTTACTACACTTCTATGTAATTTTCGAAAATTATAGAAGCATGCCAGGGTTTATTTTGTGTTCATAAAGTTGTATGTCTCATAGTGAAAACATAGATCCAACTAGGGTTGCATGCACACATAGGATTGTTTGTATAAAACCTAACAGTGGTATCAGAGCCATTGGTTTTTTGTTTTCAATTGGATTTGATGCATATTATGAATTTGACAAATTAGGGTTTATGGCAAGTAAACCCTAAGGCTTGGTGATTTTCGCAAATTAGGGTTGCAAAACCCTAGTTGGCGATTTTTTTTTGATAGGGTTCTTAAACTCTTTTTGCCTAGCCTCCAAATTTCGAAATTAGGGTTAAGAAACCCTAGGGATTTCGAAATTCCCTTGCCCCCCAAGATAAGATCCCAAGATTTTAGGGATTTGGATATTGCTATCTTTATGATTATCCATTTAATTGTTTAAACTAGATAATTGAAGATCTTGTATTATCCTTTCCATATATTTAAAAATCTAGGGGATAAAAGGATTAATTAAATTAATAATTTAATTTTATGATAAACCTTAAAGATTTAATAGTTCAAATTAATTGTTTAATTTTGATAATTATTAAATCAAAGTTTTCTTGGTGTTTAAAATTTTAAATTAAATAGCCTTAATATTCGAAAATTTTTAAATACACATTAAGATACTAGTATTTTGAAATGCTTTAAAATACACCCTTATACAATTATGATATTATAAGATTAATTATTATATATGTATAAGAATAAGCTAGTCTTATCGCTAGTAGGCCTCATTCACGAAGCCGGTCTATAAGGTGGGTATAAGGTTGCTGCCTATAAAATGGCGCTTAATGGATGTACACTCACATCTACCGCTTGCTTGACTGGTGGAGGGTCGTTAGCCGAACGGATAGGATAGGGCACTTAATTCCTCATTAAAAGTATAATGGAAATATTAAAGTAACTACATTGTTTTACAAATTCCCACTCTTAGTTACTTTAGGGTAAAATGTGAAAATGATGCTAATCCATGGAATTACACTTCGTACCCTTGTCAAACGTTGATGGAGCGCGTGTGGTTAACCGGCACATCAATTTGGGGATGACATAGGTAGCGAAGGGTGACTCGATGTTTGTCATAGATCAATGGAGCGTGTGTGGTTTACCGGCACATTGATTAGGTGATAGTGACTTTGAGTGCACCACGTTAATTCGCATGGTTATTCACAAATTTGTTTGCGATCCTCGGCATCCCAGTCGCAAATGTGAAATGCATATCGAGATTTAAACATGCCATTGAAAAGTTCAATGAATCTCAAAGATCTAGGAGTTTTCAATACATTTAAAACCTAAATTGCTTTTTCGTTTTTCATGGTGAGAATTAGTGAATCGTCATTCACTTACCTTCAAGTTATTTACTTTTGGAGTACGGCATCCCTTTCTAAGTTGTAAATAATGTTGTTGGATCCTAGCCCTAATTTCTCATTTGGGTGTTTAATTAGGGATTCATTTCTAATCAAGCTTTGTCCCTTTCTTTTTCAGATGTCTGCTAACAACAACAACAACAACGCTTCTGGGTCATTCTCGTTGATGAACTTGTGTCAGAAAGTGACATTTGATGGTTCAAACTTCAACGAGTGGATGAGATACATTCGCATGATCACACGCTACGAGGACAAAGAATATGTCCTCGATGAAAAGCTTGAGAAGATCATCCCAGATGTTGCTACTCCTGAGGAACTGGCCGCATTTGAGGCCCACGAGCGTGATGCCACGAAAGTTCACTGCATCATGCTGGCCACCATGAACCTCGAACTCCAAAAGTCCTATGAGGACATGTATCCATATGAAATGCATCAGGATTTGCTGGACAGGTATCACCAGAGCGCGAGGCAAGAGCGCTATGAGATCATTACTAGCATGATCACCGCTAAGATGGGGAGTGGAGAATCCCTAACCTCTCATTTGCAGAAAATGCAGAGGTATGTTGATCGTCTTCTCAAACTTAATGTTAAGTTTGATGAGGATTTGGCTATTGACATAATCCTCCACTCCTTGCCCTCCTGCTACAATCAGTTTAGGATGACCTACCATATGAACAAAGAGGAGGTCTCCTTGAGCAAGCTCCAAGGACTCTTGAGGACTGCTGAGAGCAACCTCAAAGACAAATCCGTTGCACCGTCACCTGCTGTGGCCGCTCCCGTGATGGCGATAGGTCAAGGAAAGGGTAAAAAGAGGAAGGCTCCATGTAAAAGCCACCATAAG
Source organism: Lactuca serriola (assembly GCF_051521515.1). Lineage (NCBI taxonomy): Eukaryota > Viridiplantae > Streptophyta > Magnoliopsida > Asterales > Asteraceae > Lactuca > Lactuca serriola. Next base: position 62,598,397 of record NC_136416.1, on the reverse strand, counting down.
GGGAAACCCCGTGATGGTTCGTCATCAAGTGGGACCAAAGCAGGCCCCATTAAACCCTCTTCCGATCCTAAAGAAGCAGAGTGCTTCTATTGCCACCAAAAGGGCCACTGGAAGCGAAGCTGCCCACAATATCTGCAAGACATAAGAGATGGGAAGATCAAGCCCACATTTGCAGGTATGTATTCTATTAAATCTAATAACTCATCATTTGCTACTTCATGGGTTCTTGATACAGGATGTGGTTACCACATTTGTTCTGATTTGTAGGGCCTAAAAAGAAGTAGGGAGATGGAGCATGGGAAGATGAACCTGATTATGGGAAACAGAAGATCGTCGCCTGTGACCAAAGTCGGTGTTTATTCTTTAGTGTTAAGTAATGGGTTAGGAATAGATTTAGAGAATTGCTGTTATTCGCCAGATATGGCAAGAAACATTATTTCTTTTCATGGGTTGTTTAGACAAGGTTTCAGATATTCTTTTGATAATAGTAATGGTTCTATTAATGTTTATTTGAATGGTGTCTTTTATTTCAATGCATTACCTTGTAATGGGATTTATGAATCAGTGATGATTGTTGATAATTTTGGAAATAATGTTTTGAATATTGATTCGTCTACTAGTCTAGGCAAAGCATGCTTGTGGCATTGTCGTCTTGGCCATGTCAATAAGAAACGCATAGCCCAACTCCAAAAGGATGGAGTGTTGGAGTCATTCGACCTTAGGGACGATGACACGTGTGAGTCTTGTTTACTTGGGAAGATGACCAAGTCACCCTTTACTGGCACTTGTGAAAGGGGTGAGGGTTTATTGGATCTCATACACACCGATGTGTGTGGGCCCTTTAGATCCACCACAAGGGATGCTTGCCGCTTCTACGTGACTTTTACAGATGATTATAGCAGATATGGATATATCTACTTGATCAAGCAAAAGTCGGAAACCTTTGAAAAGTTCAAAGAGTTTAAGAATGAAGTGGAGAATCAGCTGGGCAGGAAAATCAAGATGCTTCGGTCAGACCGAGGAGGAGAGTACCTAAGTCTTGAGTTTCACGACTATCTAAGAGAATGTGGAATCGTTTCGCAATTGACGCCTCCGAGAACGCCACAATTGAATGGTGTGGCTGAGAGACGTAATCGGACCTTGTTGGACATGGTTCGTTCTATGATGAGTCGGACTTCGCTACCAATAGCTTTCTGGGGGTATGCCTTAGAGACTGCCGCCCATATACTTAACTTAGTTCCCACTAAGAAGGTTTCCAAGACTCCTCACGAGATGTGGACAGGGAAGGCTCCCTCGTTGGCACATATCAAGGTTTGGGGTTGTGAGGCCTTCGTAAGACGAGAGACTCACGACAAACTAGAACCTCGCAGTGAGAAGTGTTATTTCATCGGCTATCCGCAGAAGTCTTTTGGCTACCTTTTCTATAGACCGAGTGACAATGTTGTCTTCGTTGCTAGAAGAGGGGTTTTCCGAGAAAGGGAATTAATAAGCCAAGAAGACAGTGGGAGGCAAATTGAACTTGAAGAGATTCAAGATCAAAGCGATGAAGGAACCTCGGACACTGGCACTCAACTTGAGGAGGAAACTCCTGTTGAACCTATTGACGAGTCCCTACCTCTTCGACGTTCCACTAGGGCTAGTGTTCCACCCCAGTTTTATGGTTTTCATATTACTACTGAAGGGGATACATTTATTAGTGATAGTACACTAGTAAATTTGGATGAACCTAGCAGCTATAAGGAAGCCATGGCAGGCCCAGAGTCTGCAAAATGGAAAGAGGCTATGGACAGCGAGATTCAGTCCATGTACGACAACCAAGTTTGGAATTTGGTTGATAATGTACCGGGTCGTAAGACAGTCGGGTGCAAGTGGATCTTCAAGAAGAAGACGGACATGGATGGGAAAGTGCATACTTATAAAGCGCGATTGGTTGCGAAGGGCTTTACTCAAACTCCCGGAGTTGACTATGATGAGACCTTCTCACCAGTTGCGAAGATAAAGTCTATTAGGGTGATGCTTGCCATAGCTGCGTTTCATGATTATGAAATATGGCAGATGGACGTAAAAACCGCTTTCCTCAATGGAAAGTTGGCTGAGGATGTCTACATGAATCAGCCAGAGGGTTTTGTCGATGTGAAGCATCTAAATAGAGTATGCAAGCTTGAAAAATCTATTTATGGATTGAAACAAGCATCTCGCAGATGGAATCTTTGTTTTGACGAGAAGGTTAAAGAGTTTGGCTTTCTGCGAAGCGAAGATGAATCTTGTGTGTATGTCAAAGCCAGTGGGAGTATAGTAAGCTTCCTCGTATTGTATGTCGACGACATACTACTCATAGGAAACGATGTCCCAACCTTGCAGGAAGTCAAGTCCTGGCTTGGGAAATGCTTCGCTATGAAGGACCTCGGAGAAGCCGCTTATATTCTGGGAATAAGAATAGTAAGAAACAGGGAAAAGAGACTGATAGGACTCAGTCAGGATACATACTTGGAAAAGGTACTAAAGCGTTTTAGTATGGAAAATTCCAAGAAAGGGGAGTTGCCAATCCAAAGCAATACCAAGCTGAGTAAGACTCAGAGCCCGAGTACAGAGACAGAGATAGCTGATATGAGCCGAGTACCTTACGCTTCCGCAGTAGGCTCTATCATGTACGCTATGACTTGTACTCGCCCTGATGTGGCCTTCGCTTTAAGCATGGTCAGCAGATATCAAGGGAATCCTGGTAGGGCACATTGGATTGCGGTTAAGAATATTCTTAAGTACCTTCGGAGGACCAAGGGATGGTTTCTAGTCCTCGGTGGGAGTGATGACTTAAGGGTACGAGGGTACAGTGATGCTAGTTTTCAGACGGATCGGGATAACTTCCGATCGCAGTCGGGCTGGGTCTTTACCCTAAATGGAGGAGCAGTGACTTGGAAAAGTTCCAAGCAAGAGACCGTAGCTGATTCAACGTGCGAATCAGAGTATATTGCGGCGAGCGAAGCGTCAAAGGAGGCTATATGGTTGAAGAACTTCATTGGAGACCTTGGAGTTGTGCCATCCATAAAGGAGCCCGTGGAAATTTTCTGTGATAATGAAGGAGCGGTTGCCTTAACCAAGGAACCAAGGGATCATGGCAGATCTCGACATATCGACAGGAAATACCACTTTATTAGACATCGGGTAGAAGAGGGACTCCTCGTTGTGAAGAGGGTATCGTCAGAAGATAACCCAGCAGATCCCCTTACAAAGGGACTGAGTAGGGTCAAGCATTTGCAGCACGCTAGGAGCGTAGGGCTGAAGGACGATATTAGTTTAGATTAGATAGGTAGAAAACTTGTAATAGATAATGTCATATTCAACAAATGATGATTAAATAAAGGTGTGTTATTTATAAGAAAGTTTCTATCTTGTGTTGATTATTTATCTATTGTGTCGATTTTGCATGTTTTGACTTCCTGAATAATAAGATTATTCGAACAGTTCACAATCGCTCATATGTTGGAAGTAGATATGAAGGAAGATTGTCATAAATTTGTTTGTAGATTGTCTGAAAAGTTTTAGACATAGCAAAGGTTTGCTGCAAAGTTTATGAGTACTTATGAAATTTGTATTGAGCATTGAAATAGACCCACACTTGCTGGTATTACTTCATGAATGTTATCACAAGTGATCGCAAGATGATAATATCATATAATCTTTAAACCTAGAGATATGGTTATTGGTTGCTAGTTGATTATACATTGATAATGCGAAAACGCATCAGTAACTTGATGTTATAAAACGTATTATTGTGTGTGGTTTAACTAGTAAATGATAAAGGCATATTAGTCAACGTTTTCTGTTCCTTTTATTCTATGAGGATAAAAGCGATATCTCGGCCACTTGATGATTTGGTTTGACTTATGTGCCGGGCCCGGTCAGGATAAAGTTGATGTGTTCAACTGAGTTCTATGTCGAACAAATCAGAAATCAAGAAATAGAATGCTAGACAATAAGTATTGTTAGCATGATATCTAGAACAGAGGATTATACGATCCCTTATCTGAAGGACAGATTATTGGTCAGAGTTGACAGCGGCTATTGAAAGCTACGATTGCTATCGGGTACGAAAGTTATACGTGAGATATAGTTACTAGACTTATCCAAGTGGGAGACTGTTGGATTAGTGTCTAAGTCAGTAACCATATTTGGTATATACTTGACCCGAGTGTGCATGGTCCTTTTGGGTTGCCTTCACCAAAGCAACTTGACAAGGTAATTTGATATGAGAGAGGAGATATTATGATTTATTAATATATTATAAGAATAATATATTAAAAGAGAAATCATATTTATTTAATTAGTATTAGTCATAAATTAATTAGGAATTAATTTGGTGACTAAAAGAGATTAATTAAATAAAGGGGTATAAACTGTCAAATGTGTGATAGTTGAGTTTTGGGCTAGGAAACCTAATGGACTAAGGGGGAACGAAATTATGATGAAGGATCATCATATTTTCGTTCAAAGGCCTCATTCCATAAGGCTCCTTGGGCTGCTTGGTGGCTAGGCTGTCCATTAGGGTTTTGACTGAAACCCTAGCACCCTATAGTATAAATACATGCCCTATGCTTCAATTTAAGGCCACTTGATTCCAAGGAAACCCTAGGGCCGAAATTAGCATCATTCCTTCTCTCTCTTAGTTGCCTTCTTGCTTCAAGGTGTTTGTGAGCCATTAGAGGCACTACAATTGTGGTGCTTGCTTTCAAGAGTTCAAGAGAGTTCAAGAGATCAAGGAAACTAGTTGTTATTGCTATATAACAACAAAGGTATGTTTACTACACTTCTATGTAATTTTCGAAAATTATAGAAGCATGCCAGGGTTTATTTTGTGTTCATAAAGTTGTATGTCTCATAGTGAAAACATAGATCCAACTAGGGTTGCATGCACACATAGGATTGTTTGTATAAAACCTAACAGGACATTGTCCTTGCATCACCCTCGAACCCTTCGGTTCGACACAAAGGAGTGTAACCCACTCACACCTCCTCATCATGATCTCTGGGTCCTCGACCTCCGACTGTAATATCCTTATACAATCCTCATCACCGGTCTAGACTGCTCCCGAGTCTGTTAACCTGCTATCTCACTTTCCTCTGTACAAATCTCCAATATGGAATCACTATCCCCTCCTCTTCCAAGGAGACTAAAAACATGCCTACGCATCATCCAACATTGCTATAGTGACATCACCTCACTATACATCACCTCTTAGAGGCGCACACCGCTAACTCAGAACATGCATACGTACTCAGAGACTGATCGCATGGCTAGCAATCCATACATAGCCTGCCGCATTTCCTCGACATCTCCACCATTCGGGGACAACCCCACTATCCGCTATCACATAACAACATCCTCACTACTGGTTCAAAGATCCACGATACATGCAAAGTCCTTACTATAACTGAATCGCCTCATTGTACCACTCCAATAACCAACATTCAAACCGCGTCAGGAAACATTCTACAACCAGCGGCTCATCCGAGAATTTCCAATTCTCCCCCACTTAGGGCACTAACCACCATCCACTGGCGGAAAAGCTAACACGCTGCTCAATCAAATCAAACCAGTCACCGGATTTCGAGGAACCTGAGTTCCTGCTAAAAGTTCACGAATTCCCGAATCATGACCTTCCTTTCTTACGAATTCCACACCGGATACTAACCCTCTAAAAACCCTCAATACTAACTCTTCTCTAACACATACAACACTTTATATCTCATGCAAGAAACAACATCTCATACACACCACATAAACAAGATAAGGCAGAAAACATATCGGCTGACACCTCTAGCAATGACCTGATCTCCTCGGTCATAAGCTGATAAGCACGCCCTAGAGCCTTCGGAGGCTCTGCTCGACCCTGACCTCCGTCAGTAAGTCTCAAAGTGGCTAGCGTTGGGGCATGCACTGACCTGGAAGCCATCAGAGGACACTGGGCCTTCATATGGCCCACCTGATCACAATGATAACAAAGTCGGACTCCTGCCGCTGGAGTCAACTGCTTGCAATCCCTGGCTATGTGGCCCTCCTTGCCACACTTGTGGCCCCCCAAAGAAGAACAACAACTTCCCTCATGCATCTTGTGTGACAACCCGGAATTTCCATTCTGTACAAACTATATCACTTCAATAGAAGTTATAGCAGTCACAGTTAATTTTCAGACTTTTTCGCGTAAGTTTGAGTAATTCATGGTTTACACTTCAGGAAATATCAGGAGAGTGGATGCACTAGGGTTTAGTGCAACACTATTATTCCAACACTCTATTATATGAGAAATCATTTAAGGAATAAAAATATTTTCTGCCAAAAATATCTCAGGACTATAAATAGAATTCTAAACCAAATTCATTCATTATTCGCATTTCCAACTAGAGAAAAGCCATTTTCTCTCTCACGGATCTTCGGGTTTTTATCCCAAATAGTGAGTACCTTTCTCTAGTAGTGTTATATAGCTTAAACTGTGTTCATAACATAGATTACATAGCTAAATCACTAGATTTAGGAGTGTACTCCCCAAGGTGTTCTTGGGCGGTAAACTCTCGAAACAATGCCTAGACCTTCCCTTGTGTTATGATACTACCTTAGACTCATATATATGTGTGTTAGGGACAAGAAAACAACCAAGAAACACAAACACATGGGTGTTCACGGCCCAAGATGATCTTTGACCCTGAACTCCAATAACTTGGATCAAAGGGTGCTTTTAAGGCACCTAAAGCCTTGGACTTTTACTAGGAATTGTTCCCACTTAAATCAAGGACCAAAACACATCAAAATCACCCCTCAAAGTGAGTTCACGGCCCAAATAAGGTTCTTGGGCCGTGAACATCAAAGAAGGGCACCAAAGTGTGCCTAATGCCTTCATATGCTTTAGGTAAAAGTCTAGAACCTATCCTACATATGCAAGAGACTTGAAAGCAACAAAAACACCATTCCAAGGGAGTTTACGGCCGTAAACTCCAAAGGAAATGGCCTTGGAGCCGTAAACTCCTCTAAGGAGTGTTTCCATGCCTTAAACCCTTCCAAGGATTTAACCACCAAGTTGGAATAATTCTAGGGATCATTTAGAACTTCAAAACACAAAATACCACCAAGTTGGGAGTTTACGGCCGTAAACTCAAGAGTTTACAACCGTAAACTCCATGTGTGATGCTATATGGAGAGTAAACTCATATATGGGGTCCTTTGGAACCCTAAACCCAAGTACCTTGTCCCACAATAGCTTAGATGCAATCCTTAGGGCTTAAAACACTTATATAAAGTGTTTATTATGTTCTAGGATGTCTTAACATTATCAATTAGTAATTTAAGACTAATTGAGTGCATATATGTGTGATTATATGTTCATTAGGATCGTAGTGTGTGTACAAGTCCTCACTTGACACCTAACAATCCTACACCGTCCAGTTCATCCAAATCACCATCTACAGGTGAGTTTATACCCCTAATCAATGTTTAAATGATTTTAAATGCTTTAATAGGGGGGGGGGGAATACAAGTAGAAAACATCATGTTATTAAATCATTTATATGTATTTTATAACTGTGTTTTCATTCAACATATTTCACATACTACAAAATGTGGTGCATGAAATGGTTTTCTAGCTTTAAAATACTTTGTTATCAAATGTATTACTTTTGAAATGTTTATCAAAATGACATCAAGTCACTTTTATATTTGTTCAAAACCCTTATATGTCTTACAAAACCATTTTACATTCTTGAACTAAACTATGCATATACACTTATATTCTTATATATGTATTGATGTTATAGTTTACAACTTTCATTTAGTTTTCTCACACCCTTGAGTAGTAAGAGTGTATAAACCTACTTGAACAACCAATTACCTTTCAGTAAATTATCATAGGGATAATTTGAAGATATCAAACATTATTCCTATTACAAGGAATCACACAAGAGTCAGTTCATTCATGAGTCTATACCAGTACATTACATGATACATGAGTACATTTATCTAGGATTACATGATACATGAGTACATTTATCTGAATACGCTTACATGAATACCATACATGAGTATTGTTACATAGATACATTATCCTGTATTCACTTACCTGGATACTTGTACCTAGATTTATGAGGAAGATTTATTCGTACCTTCTGTGTAAATTTTCCTGCCTATCCCTGGTCGACGGGATGTCTAGACGGGACAAACCATTACGGAACCTAACTGTTAGCAACACTGGGTGATGAACATCTAAGGATGTCTAAGGTTACCAATTTTCATAGATAGATTGATATCGGAAGTAACCATTACTCCATCCTGCTGTTGCAACAGAGGATGAGATGAAAATCTTCGGATGATCATTAGGTTACCACTTATATTAGGAGTCGACTACGGGACTAACTGCCCCTCCACCCTGCTGCCGCTACAAAGGATGAGTGGACAATCTTCGGATGTTCATTAGGGTATACCTTTTGCTTCGGCGATGGCGTGTTAGTCCTGGTATCCAGGGATAACACTTACATGGTTATATTTTTCCTATTTACTTTATTTTGTGATATATTCACATAAACGATGAGTTAGACTAATTACTGTTTGTAGTAGTAAAAAAGAAGGAAAAACTATCATTTTACTTACAAAACATTCGGGTCTTGGTAGAAGACTACATTGTCATAACAAAACATTCAGGTCTTGGTAGAAGACTAGATTGTCATAACAAAACATTCGGGTCTTGGTAGAAGACTACATCTGAAACTGATAGAAAATAAGGGATTTTCTAGGACTTTTCATACTTACATTAACATTTTCATTTAAAGGTTTACATGACTTTTAAAACAGCTTTTAGTAAGCAAGACAATGACACTTAAATACTTATGAATTCACCAGCTTTAAAGCTGATACTCTCTTTCAAAATAACTTGTATTCTCAGGTCATCAGTAGACAGGTACAGTGGCCAGGTTTTGAGAAGACGGAGCAGACAAGTCTCGTCTTTTATTTTGATTGTATATTTTTGGTGTCTTATTACAATGAAAGAACACATGTATTAAAACTTTACTTATAATGCAATGGATGATGTTGTTGCTTGTTTACTATTTTTACACTGTTGTGATACTGTACATGACGTCCTCCACCTCTGAACGTTTCCGCCGTTCGTGGTTTTGGGGTGTGACAGATTGGTATCAGAGCATTGTTTATAGTGAATATTGTGTATCAACCCATAAAAGATATACTAACTATAAATACATGGGGATTAAAACACTCTGACTAAGAGTTATACTTTTAAATAATAAAATATTTAAGTAAGTATACGTGCCTGCATTCATACTAAAATCAGTGTCGCAATGACAAGAACAAAAGTGTTACGATTGTTGAATATCACAAGTAAGCCTGGGGATATATGGTCAGTCTTGGGAATGGCATAGCCTGATCAACTATGCTGGTTCGAGGAGTGATTAGCATATACCCAAGAATGGTTGTGATATGGCAACAAGTCTAAAAACTTACCAACACAACCATAAAGAAATACCATAGGGGTATTTGGTCTTACTGTAATTATCTTAGTTAGTTCGTCTATTTAGCTATTTCTTATATCCCTTTTCTCGCGTAGATTAAAATGGCTGGATTTCACCATGGCGATCCGTACTTCCCGAACCAAGGCAATGCTGGTTGGCTAGAGGCAGAACCAGAAGATGATCACCCAATCCCTTTGGATGATCACCATGCTGAGGGTTTTTCCGATAGTTCTGACTCGGAGCCTGAAGTCAACAACCTACCCCTAGCTGCTTAAAACCCAAACCTGAACCCCCGTCACGCGTTTCACGGACCCACACCTCTGTGGGCCACTAACTTGACTAGATGGAGTTAGGAACAAGGTCAGCCCATTCCCTACAATGGAGACCGAAGTTTCTACAACCTCACTGAAGGAGGTTCTGCTGACAGGTTCCTACCCATCATGGTTCGTAGAATTTCCAGAAACACGATACTGGGTCAAGCAACTATTGACCGGGTCGTGGAGATTGAAGCCAACTCTGGCGTTAACACTGTCCACATTCGCCAACTGGAGTCTGCTCATGAAAGGACTCTGGTCTGCAATGCAAATCTGCAGAGGGAACTTGCTGAAACTCAAGCTGAAGTTAGGGAACTTCAAGCTCAGCAAGTGAGAGCTTACAGGTGTATGAGGGACATGGAACGTATACTATCGGGATCAAGAACTCATGCTAGCAGTTCTCGTCGCCGATAGAATCTCGTCAACTCATCTTTTGGATATAACCTAGTTTATGTAAAACTTTGGTCTAATTTCCTATCTTTATAAATCTTAGACCTGTTAGGTCTTGATCTAGTCTTAATTCTGTCAAAATTTTCCATCTTGGTTGATGTAAGGCCTACATCTAGGCCATTTTTACCGAACTTGTTACATCTGTAATTCCAGTATTATTGACAGATATCTAATCTTATGGAAATCATTATCCAAATGTCGTCATCTTCATTTAGTCATTCTATTCATTCTGTTGTTTGACTATGAGGATTTAGTCCATGGGACACATTCATTATTCATTTATTCTTATCCATGTCGTCATCTTTTAAATGTATAGTTAAAGATGTCGCCATGCAGAAATACCATGCGTAACCCTAACAACGAAGCACCGATACCACCACCTGAACCTCTTCAACCACCTAATCCTTTTGATGCCAATATGTTCCAGGCAGCTTTCACATCAGCAGTTGCAGCTGCTGTGTCAGCAATCAATGCTCCTGCCCCTAGTGGATCAGGAACACGTGCACCTCCCTCGAACCACGGCGAAAGCCATGGACACCCTCGGGGATGCACCTACAAGGACTTCATGAACTCCAAACCCCGCAACTTCAATGGAACTGCGGGTGTTATGGTGTTGAGACAATGGATTGAAAAGATGGAATCCGTCTTTGAAATCTGTGCTTGCCAGGAGGGCAACAAGGTCAAGTTCACAGCTTGTACCTTCTCTGACAGAGCACTAACATGGTGGAACGGTCATGTTAACTATCTGACTTTGGTGGTGGCGTATTCCATCAGCTGGGAAAAGTTGACGGACATGCTGATGAAAGAGTACTGTCCTCGAGGCGAAGTACAAAAGCTCGAGCAGGAATTCTGGGGTCTACAAATGGTTGGATCCGACATCACGACCTACACAAACAGGTTCTGTGATCTGGAAAATCTATGACCTGATATGGTTGCTCTTGAGAGCAAAAAGATAGAGAGATATATCTGGGGACTGTCGCCCCAGATCCAGTCAAGTGTGATAGCTTCTAGGCCTATTACCTTCGATAGCGCCAAGGAACTGGCACAATCTCTCATCGATCACCGGAAACCTCAGAACCCAACAATCCCTACACCCGTACCACAAAAGTCCAACCCCGACCACAACAGGAAGGGGTGGAATAAGAGGAAAAGAGGGGCTTCGCAAGGATCCTCCAAGAAACAACAACTTGTGGAGATCAATGCTGCCACAGTGACTCCCATTGTCCCTGCGAACCCCTTACCAGCAAAAACTTATGTTGGAACTCTTCCGAAGTGCAACAAATGCAGCTTCCACCACCACGGACTTTGCAGGGAGATGCAATGCTCTAACTGCAATAGAAAGGGGCACACAGTCCGTTTCTGCAAGACTCCAACAGCTCAGGCCGCCCAGGTTCCTAACGCCGGTATGGGCCAAGCTTGCTACGGTTGTGGCGAAGTGGGCCACTACAAGAGGAACTGCCCTAAGGCGGGGATGGCTGGAGGAGTAGGAAGAGTGAGGGCCCTAGGACACGAGGAAGTTGTAGCTGATCCTACGATAGTTACTGGTATGTTTCTCCTCGATAACTCATATGCTTGCATACTATTCGATAGTGGAGCAGAGAAAAGTTTCGTAAGTCACAAATTTGCACACCTGCTTAAACAAAAACCATGTGCGTTAGATAGTTCATTCATGGTAGAAATGGCTAACGGGAAAACAGAGAGTACTAACTGCATATACGTAGGTTGTACTTTAACTTTAGATGGCCATACTTTCAAGATAGATCTCATGCCAGTCCCAATTAAATGTTTCGACGTTATCATCGGCATGGATTGGTTGAGTCTTCTTCGCACCGACATCATGTGCTTCGAAAAAGCAGTTCGTCTTAACCTTCCTAACAACGAAACCTTAGTTATCTATGGCGACAAACCTAGTACAAGCCTTCGCATCATTTCGTGCATTCAAGCCCGGAAGTGCTTGCGAAAGGAATATCATGCATTTCTCGCACACGTCGTCGATACAAGTCAAGAAATGAAAGACATTCATAACATCCCAGAAGTACGCGACTTTCCCGACATCTTCCCAGAAGAACTTCCCGGTTTACCACCGCAACGCCAAGTCGAGTTCAGAATCGACTTAGTGCCAGGAGCTACCCCAGTAGCCAAATCTCCTTATCTTCTGGCACCGGCCGAGATGCAGGAACTTTCCAGTCAACTTAACGAACTCTCAAGAAGGGATTCATTCAACCAAGCTTCTCACCATGGGGAGCACCGGTCTTGTTCGTCAAGAAGAAAGATGGATCGTTTCGCATGTGCATCGACTATAGAGAAATCAACAAACTTACCATTAAAAATCGTTATCCTTTGCCCCACATTGACGATCTATTTGATCAACTTCAAGGAGCCAAATACTTCTCGAAGATTGATCTACGATCTGGATATCACCAACTACGAGTATTAGAGGAGGATGTTCCCAAGACAGCCCTCCGAACTCGTTACAGGCACTCCGAGTTTGTAGTAATGTCGTTCGGATTGACCAACGCGCTCGCAGTATTCATGGATCTGATGAATAGGGTGTGTCGTCCTTACTTGGATCAGTTCGTCATCGTCTTCATCGATGACATACTCATCTACTCTCGAAGTAAGGAGGAACATAGTCAACATCTCCGTAAAATCTTAGAAACATTATGGTCGGAGAAGCTCTACGCAAAGTTCTCCAAGTGCGAATTTTGGATTCGGCGAGTTGAATTTTTGGGCCATGTGGTTAGCGAAGAGGAAATACACGTGGACCCTTCCAAAATTAAGGCCATCGAGAACTGGTCAGCACCGAAGACACCTACAGAAATTCGCCAATTTCTAGGTCTAGCTGGCTACTATCGCAGGTTCATTCAGAACTTCTCCCGCATAATGAAACTTCTTACAACCCTGACCCAGAAGGGCGTAGCCTTTGATTGGGAAGAGAAACAAGAAAGAGCGTTCCAAACGCTCAAACGAGCCTTGTGCACCGCACCAATACTATCCCTCCCCGAAGGGATAGAAGACTTCGTGGTCTATTGCGACGTATCAAATCAAGGACTCGGATGTGTTCTGATGCAGCGAGGTAAAGTCATAGCCTATGCCTCGAGACAGCTGAAGACACATGAGGTTAACTACACCACCCACGATCTTGAGCTTGGAGCAGTTGTGTTTGCTCTGAAGATCTGGCGACATTACCTATATGGTACAAAAAGCACGATCTTTACAGACCATAAGAGTCTACAACACATTTTCGACCAGAAGGAGCTCAACATGAGACAACGACGGTGGGTCGAGCTACTCAGTGATTACGAGTGCGATATTCGTTATCATCCGGGTAAAGCCAATGTAGTAGACGACACCCTAAGTCGGAAAGAATATTCTGGTCGAAGGGTCAAATCTTTGACTCTAACTATCCATTCACACTTGTCCATGCAAATAAAGGAGGCTCAGCTCGACGCTTTGAAACCTGAAAACGTGACTGGTGAATCCCTTAGAGGAATGGATAAGAACTTGGAAGTCAAGGGTGGCGGAGCCTTGTACCTCATGGATCGGATCTAGACACCGAAAAATGGTGGCTTCAGAGACTTGGTCATAACGGAAGCTCACAACACTCGTTATTCCATCCACCCGGGTTCGGATAAGATGTATCTGGATCTTAAAAAAAGTTATACTGGTGGCCTAACATGAAAGCATATATTGATACCTTCGTGAGTAAATGCCTTACTTGCGCAAAGGTGAAGGTCGAATACCAAAAACCCTCCGGTCTCCTATAGCAACCGGAGATACCAGAATGGAAGTGGGAGCGGATCACTATGGACTTCATAACCAAGTTGCCCAAGACGACGGGTGGACTTGATTCCATATCGGTCATCGTCGATAGACTGACCAAGTCTGCACAATTCCTGCCGATCAAGGAAACAGACAAGATGGAGAAACTTACCAGAACTTACATTAGGGAGATTGTAAGGCTACATGGTGTTCCTTTATCTATCATCTCGGACAGAGATAGTAGATTCACTTCTAGGTTCTGGCAGTCATTACAAAGTTCCCTAGGCACTAGGCTAGACATGAGTACAGCCTACCACCCACAGACCGACAAGAAAAGTGAGAGAACTATCCACACCTTAGAAGATATGTTGCGTGCCTGTGTGATTGACTTTGGAAAAGCTTGGGATACCCATTTACTCCTCGTCGAATTTTCCTACAACAACAGTTATCACACGAGCATAAAGGCAGCTCCATTCGAGGCCCTCTATGGCTGAAAGTGCAGATCCCCTCTGTGCTGGGCTGAGGTGGGTGATACCCAGTTAGCTAAGGGACGAGTTCCCGAAAGCACTCTCACGGGTCCGAAGATCATTCGGGAAACGACAGATAAGATCGTTCAAATTTGTGAACGATTGAAAGCCTCTAGAGACCGACAGAAAAGTTACACTGACAAGCGAAGGAAACCGTTGGAATTCCAGGTGGGCGACTAAGTCCTACTGAAGGTCTCACCCTGGAAGGGCTTGATATGCTTTGGAAAGTGTGGGAAGCTCAATCCAAGGTACATAGGGCCTTTCGAGATTCTCACGAGAATCGGCCCTGTAGCTTAGAAAGTCAATCTACCACACGAACTCAGTAACGTACATCCTACCTTCCACATCTCGAACTTGAAAAAGTGTCTGTCCGACGAGACTCTTGTTATTCCACTCGACGAGATCGAGATCAACGAGAGCCTCAACTTCGTGGAGAAACCAGTAGAGATCATGGACTGAGAGGTCAAGCAAACAAAGCAGAGCCGTATCCCGATAATGAAGGTGCACTGGAACGCAAAGTGTGGACCTGAATTCACTTGGGAACGAGAGGATCAGATGAAACTGAAATACCCTCATCTTTTCGCTTAATTATATGTAATTTCTTATTTGCTTAAATTCTAATTTCGGGATGAAATTCCTTCTAACGGGGGGATGATGTGACAACCCGAAATTTCCATTCTGTACGAACTATATCACTTCAATAGAAGTTATAGCAGTCATAGTTAATTTTCAGACTTTTTCGCGTAAGTTTGAGTAATTCATGGTTTACACTTCAAGAGATATCAGGAGAGTGGATGCACTAGGGTTTAGTGCAACACTGTTATTCCAACACTCTATTATATGAGAAATCATTTAAGGAATAAAAATATTTTCTGCCAAAAATATCTCAGGACTATAAATAGAATTCTGAACCAAATTCATTCATTATTCGCATTTCCAACTAGAGAAAAGCCATTTTCTCTCTCACGGATCTTGGGGTTTTTATCCCAAATCATGAGTACCTTTCTCTAGTAGTGTTATATAGCTTAAAATGTGTTCATAACATAGATTACATAGCTAAATCACTAGATTTAGGAGTGTACTCCCCAAGGTATTCTTGGGCGGTAAACTCCCGAAACAATGCCTAGACCTTCCCTTGTGTTATGATACTACCTTAGACTCATATATATGTGTGTTAGGGACAAGAAAACAACCAAGAAACACAAACACATGGGTGTTCACGGCCCAAGATGATCTTTGACCCTGAACTCCAATAACTTGGATCAAAGGGTGCTTTTAAGGCACCTAAAGCCTTGGACTTTTACTAGGAATTGTTCCCACTTAAATCAAGGACCAAAACACATCAAAATCACCCCTCAAAGTGAGTTCACGGCCCAAATAAGGTTCTTGGGCCGTGAACATCAAAGAAGGGCACCAAAGTGTGCCTAATGCCTTCATATGCTTTAGGTAAAAGTCTAGAACCTATCCTACATATGCAAGAGACTTGAAAGCAACAAAAACACCATTCCAAGGGAGTTTACGGCCGTAAACTCCAAAGGAAATGGCCTTGGAGCCGTAAACTCCTCTAAGGAGTGTTTCCATGCCTTAAACCCTTCCAAGGATTTAACCACCAAGTTGGAATAATTCTAGGGATCATTTAGAACTTCAAAACACAAAATACCACCAAGTTGGGAGTTTACGGCCGTAAACTCAAGAGTTTACAACCGTAAACTCCATGTGTGATGCTATATGGAGAGTAAACTCATATATGGGGTCCTTTGGAACCCTAAACCCAAGTACCTTGTCCCACAATAGCTTAGATGCAATCCTTAGGGCTTAAAACACTTATATAAAGTGTTTATTATGTTCTAGGATGTCTTAACATTATCAATTAGTAATTTAAGACTAATTGAGTGCATATATGTGTGATTATATGTTCATTAGGATCGTAGTGTGTGTACAAGTCCTCACTTGACACCTAACAATCCTACACCGTCCAGTTCATCCAAATCACCATCTACAGGTGAGTTTATACCCCTAATCAATGTTTAAATGATTTTAAATGCTTTAATAGGGGGGGGGGGAATACAAGTAGAAAACATCATGTTATTAAATCATCTATATGTATTTTATAACTGTGTTTTCATTCAACATATTTCACATACTACAAAATGTGATGCATGAAATGGTTTTCTAGCTTTAAAATACTTTGTTATCAAATGTATTACTTTTGAAATGTTTATCAAAATGACATCAAGTCACTTTTATATTTGTTCAAAACCCTTAGATGTCTTACAAAACCATTTTACATTCTTGAACTAAACTATGCATATACACTTATATTCTTATATATATATATATATATTGATGTTATAGTTTACAACTTTCATTTAGTTTTCTCACACCCTTGAGTAGTAAGAGTGTATAAACCTACTTGAACAACCAATTACCTTTCAGTAAATTATCATAGGGATAATTTGAAGATATCAAACATTATTCCTATTACAAGGAATCACACAAGAGTCAGCTCATTCATGAGTCTATACCAGTACATTACATGATACATGAATACATTTATCTAGGATTACATGATACATGAGTACATTTATCTGAATACGCTTACATGAATACCATACATGAGCATTGTTACATAGATACATTATCCTGTATTCACTTACCTGGATACTTGTACCTAGAGTTATGAGGAAGATTTATTCGTACCTTCTGTGTAAATTTTCCTGCCTATCCCTGTTCGACGGGATGTCTAGACGGGACTAACCATTCCGGAACCCATCTGTTAGCAACACTGGGTGATGAACATCTAAGGATGTCTAAGGTTACCACTTTTCATAGATAGATTGATATCGGAACTAACCACTCCTCCATCCTGCTGTTGCAACAGAGGATAAGATGAAAATCTTCGGATGATCATTAGGTTACCACTTATATTAGGAGTCGACTACGGGACTAACCCTCCCTCCACTCCGCTGCCGCTACAGAGGATGAGTGGACAATCTTCGGATGTTCATTAGGGTATATCTTTCGCTTCGGCGATGGCGTGTTAGTCCTGGTATCCAAGGATAACACTTACATCGTTATATTTTTCCTATTTACTTTATTTTGTGATATATTCACATAAACGATGAGTTAGACTAATTACTGTTTGTAGTAGTCAAAAAGAAGGAAAAACTATCATTTTACTTACAAAACATTCGGGTCTTGGTAGAAGACTACATTGTCATAACAAAACATTCGGATCTTGGTATAAGACTACATTTTCATAACAAAACATTCGGGTCTTGGTAGAAGACTACATTGTCATAACAAAACATTCGGGTCTTGGTAGAAGACTACATCTCAAACTGATAGAAAGTAAGGGATTTTCTATGACTTTTCATACTTACATTAACATTTTCATTTAAAGGTTTACATGAATTTTAAAACAGCTTTTAGTAAGCCAGACAATGACACTTAAATACTTATGAATTCACCAACTTTAAAGCTGATACTCTCTTTCAAAATAACTTGTATTCTCAGGTCATCAGTAGACAGGTACGGTGGCCAGGTTTTGAGAAGACGGAGCAGACAAGTATTGTCTTTTATTTTGATTGTATTTTTTTGGTGTCATGTTACAATGAAAGAACACATGTATTTAAACTTTACTTATAATGCAATGGATGATGTTGTTGCTTGTTTACTATTTTTACACTGTTGTGATACTGTACATGACGACCTCCACCCCTGAACGTTTCTGCCGTTCGTGGTTTTGGGGTGTGACATCTTGCCGCACTTCCTGCAAGTGCGACTCCTCTGGCTTCCCCATCTATAATCAACGGCTCTCATCCGCTTCGGTGCAGGATGCTACTACACCGGGGCCTGCCTCTGCTCTCTCAACTGAAGCTCAATATCTAACTGGCGACGCCTAGCATCCTCCTGCAACTCCAACATGGTACTACACCTCTGCGTGTATACGAACTGCATGATGTTCGTCTTGAGCATACTCAGATATCCGGTCATCTGTGACATCCCCATTTTCACGGCCAAAAAAGACCGATTTTTATTTATGGTTTATAAAAATCAGAGTCCTTATTTTCATAAAAATGTTGTGGAATTTGTTCCCAGAAAAATACGATAAATACGTTATCAAAACATTTTCGAAGAAACGTATTTTATTCATTTTAAAACGTCCGGGATGTCATCGTCGATACATGAACATAAGCATAAATGGAACTTACATTTATTTACACGAGTGATCTACATCTCTTTAATCTCTCAGTGTAATGTCACTTCATATCGACACCTGTGACATAAATAAACTGAGCGGGTTAGGTTGGGAAACCTGGTGAGTACATAGGGTTTTCAACCCACAATAATATAATCATTATGTTCAATCATCAAACAATTAACCTAATTACCCATCCCCATTATCTTCTTTATTCCTAAGTACCCTCCCTAAGGATTTATCCTAAGGGTCGTCTCCTACATCATATTTTACCTCTCATCTTCTTACATTGCATCTCCTTATATGATTGTTCCTAAGGACTTTCCCTAAGGATCATCGCCTACATCGCCTAGACAATATTGATTCAGGGATTAATCCCTCAATACGTGCCCACCAAGGGTTAGGGTATCATCGCAAGAATACATAGTTACAACATCACCTGAATCGTAATTCATAGTAAGGGGGTTAGAGTATCATCGCATGAATACGTAGTGACAACATCGCCTGAACTCGTAATTCATCACCTACAGGTTATGAGCCTGCTGGTGTTTCCACGGGGTTGTCTATAATAGTCCGTGGTCGCCGTCTATACTCTGGTAGATGACTACATCTCCAAATTGTCAGACAAGTTTGTAGTATCCTACATCACCGATTCATCATCACCTATCTATCCCCACTTAATTATCATCACCTTCCTATCATCACCTATCTCTCATTAATTTATTTCATCACACATCAACTATTTCATCTACCCATGTTTTATCCCAACATATTAGTAGATATAAATATACAGTTTAAATCATTTAAAACATGTATAAAATCATTCATCCAGCATAGACAACAAGTATTCAGATAATATGCACACATAGCACGTAATTTATGTAAAATACTTCATATCTATGTGTAAGATGAAAGTAACTATGCACTGACTTGATAAGGTGGTGAGTCGGCACTCGGACAACACTTCGTTACTCTTAAAACCGTTATCCCTTGACGAAACCTAGTATCATTACCACTAGAGTTTAGTCTAACGCTTGACGAGACTAATTTAATAGTCTAGCTATTATTAATATTTTATAAGCGTTAAAAAATACTTATATAACCCATAATAATAGCCCAAATACTCCTTATAAGGTCCTAATAACAATACTATATTGAAACATAAGCTATACTAAAGATAGGATAGGTACAACTCACTTACAGCGGGTTTTCTCGAAAACCAGGCTTCGCTGGAGCAGCGTTCCCGAGCTGAAAGGCTCTTTTCTTGGGACTCTGGGAGCCTCGGGGCTTCCTTCGGGTGCTAGGGGGTTTACCTATACTTTAGGGGGCTTAAGGGAGCTTAGAGAGAGAAACTAGAGAGAGAAAGTTGAAGGGTGAGGTGTGAGGAAGTTGGAATGCTCGACACCTCTATTTATAGGCTGAATTCCTAATGGAATCGTCGAGTAGGAGGACCTACTCGCCGAGTTGGTGCATGTGGCAGCCTTCTGGTGGTGCCACGTGTCCAATTATGGTGGTGCCACTTTACCCCCTATTACGTATTAGCCTTCAAACTTATAAAAATCATAACTCTCGCATACGAGCTCCGTTTTTGACTTTCTTTTTTTCAACGCATAGGTAAAGTCAAGATCTACAACTTTCATTTAGACTCTGTCCGCTAATTCTTGGCTGATCACAAATTTAACAGTAGGAGGCGTTTAGACTGTTAAATGACCGCGAAGAATTCGTAACTTATTCATACGGACTCCGTCTTCGTCTATCTTTTTACCGTTGAGTTCCTATTAATGAGATCTTCAACTCTCATTTAGGTCGCGTAAGCCAAAAACCGCTCGAACTAAAATTCGAGTTTCGGGCCATGCACTGCTAAGCTAAATCTAAGAAAATTCATAACTTCCTCATACGAAGTCAGATATGGGCGTTCTTTTTTTGTATGTTCTCGGTTTAACATATACTAAAACTTTCGTTTAGATTGCTAAAGCTAAAAGTCGCTCCATTGTAAATTTACTATTTACGCTTCCCGGTGTCGTGCCGGTTTTGCCGTAAAACTTCGACGGACCATAACTTCTTCGTTATAACTCGGATTTCGGCGTTCTTTATATGTACGGAAACCTTGAGACATATTCTAAAACTTGGTTAAGACTATTTATTATAAATAATATTTTTCCAAAAAGTAGTTTTCGACACTTATTGCCTCTAAATTGAGTAGCCCGGATTTACGGGCGTTACAATTATCTCCCCCTTAGGATGATTACGTCCCGGAATCATCAACGAAACAGGGTGGTATAATGACTCCATACGTTATCTCTTCATCCTAGGTAATAACTGTAACTTCTATGTTGCTTCGAACGAGTATCTAACTCTTGGACTCCTTGACTGCAGGCGGTGCTTGATCTTGCACACGTTCTCTATGTCTTGTTATACTTTCAATCATGACCTTCATGTCACAAACTTTCTCTTTATCAGAGACTCCTTCTTCTTCTTAACAAACTTAGGATAAGTTAATTTGATTACTACAATTGCCCGATGTGTCATATTCTAATGACAGATCATCGTATGTAGCAACGCTTAGACTCAAGTCTCTTAGAGTCAAATTCCGGAATGGAATATGCCTTCCTTCATGGTCTAATGTGATATAATCACATTTTAACATGTAGCATTTCTAGCTACCAACTTCTTTAACAATGAGCGCAATACTTCTATTGATCGCTTTGATTTCAATTGTTTGGTTTAAGTCGGACGCTACATAAAACTTGGTTCTCTGAACCACGTAACCTACTCATCGTAGTCGGACTCAATGTGATATGACCACTAGGGTCGGGATAACAACAATCTTCTTAGTCATTCCCGAAACAATGGCAACAACATACTTGAATAAAACGAAATCAATTACTAGCTTCTTGGTAACCTTGTGACTTTCCCTGATCCAAGTGTGAGTCCTGTGCTTCTGGTAGTATAGGCCTCTACTACCATTCACACCTACTCATACTCGTCCCAAGTATTGTCTCGCAGTTCTCCAAGTTATTATCACAAAAACAATTTTAACACATACAAATGTGTCCAAACAATCATATAATTTTCTCTAGACTCTACTAGGACTTCTTCCACGTGTATCTTCAATCATCAATTCTGCTTCAACTCGGTTTATGGTGGAAATGTCAGACGATGGGATAACTTCATGGATTCTAACAAAAATCTTTCTTTCTTCTAATCGAAAGTGAACTTCTTCTGTACTAGACGTATTATTTATTAGACGCATTCTAAAGTCAAGATATCACTCTTAAAATATCTTCCAATAGGTATCATTCACTATCGTAAGCCTTCTCGTTTCCTCCATTTGCTCAGTCTGCTATGAGTCCTTATCATGACATTCTATACAGCAAAGCAGGCGTTCGGTGTATCAAGACGAGAATATAGATAGAGGAAGATTTAGACGTGTATTCCTCCGTATTATTCCAAAAAGTTACATGTCAATTCTAATATCGTAATTAAACGTTTAGAAACCTGAGCACATAAAATTTCCAGATCCGGTCGGCAACAGACCATAGATCCGATTATACATTTAGCATCATAAATCATTTAGCACATAAAATCATGTTAAGCATTTTCCCTAAATAAGCTAGTGCTTGTGTCTTTTTAGGTGTATTACCTAAGACACACTCCTCACCATCATTGCTTAGCATTCTAAGTTTAAGTCTAGAAATAAGTCCATATTCCTAGTTCGCTTAAACTAATGCTCTGATACCAACTGTGACATCTCCATTTTCACGGCCAGAAAAGACCGATTTTTGTTTATGCTTTATAAAAATCAGAGTACTTCTTTTCATAAAAATGTTGCGGAATTTGTTCCCAGAAAAATACGATAAATACGTTATCAAAACATTTTCGAAGAAATGTATTTTATTCATTTTAAAACGTTTGGGATGTCATCGTCAATACAAGGAACATAAGCATAAACGAAACTTACATTTATTTACACTACTGATCTACATCTCTTTAATCTCTCAGTGTAATGTCACTTCATATCGACACCTATGATATAAATAAACTGAGTGCGTCAGGTTGGGAAACCTGGTGAGTACATTGGGTTTTCAACCCACAATAATATAATTATTATGTTCAATCATCAAACAATTAACCCAATTACCCATCCCCATTATCTTCTTTATTCTTAAGTACCCTCCCTAAGGATTTATCCTAAGGGTCATCTCCTACATCATATTTTACATCTCATCTTCTTACATCGCATCTCCTTATATGTTTGTTCCTAAGGACTTTCCCTAAGGATCATCACCTACATCGCCTAGACAGTATTGATTCAGGGATTACTCCCTCAATACGTGCCCACCAAGGGTTAGGGTATCATCGCAGGAATACGTAGTTACAACATCGCCTGAACTCGTAATTCATAGTAAGGGGGTTAGAGTATCATCACATGAATACATAGTTACAACATCGCCTGAACTCGTAATTCATCACCTACAAGTTATGAGCCTGCTGGTGTTTCCACGGGGTTGTCTATAATAGTCCGTGGTCGCCATCTATACTCTGGTAGATGACTACATCTCCAAATTGTCGGACAAGGTTGTAGTATCTTACATCACCGATTCATCATCACCTATCTATCCTCACCTAATTATCATCACCTATCTCACATTATTTTATTTCAACACACACTAACTATTTCATCTACCCATGTTTTATCCCAACATATTAGTAGATATAAATATACAGTTTAAATCATTTAAAACATGTATAAAATCATTCATCCAGCATAGACAACAAGTATTCAGATAATATGCACACATAGCACGTAATTTATGTAAAATACTTCATATCTATGTGTAAGATGAAAGTAATTATGCACTCACTTGATAAGGTGGTGAGTCGGCACTCGGACAACACTTCGTTACTCTTAAAACAATTATCCCTTGACGAAACCTAGTATCATTACCACTAGAGTTTAGTCTAACGCTTGACGAGACTAATTTAATAGTCTAGCTATTATTACTATTATATAAGCGTTAAACAATACTTATATAACCCATAATAATAGCCCAAATACTCCTTATAAGGTCCTAATAACAATACTATATTGAAACATAAGCTATGCTAAAGATAGGATAGGTACAACTCACTTACAGCGAGTTTTCTCGAAAACCGGGCTTTGCTGGAGCAGCGTTCCCAAGCCGAAAGGCTCTTTTCTTGGGACTCTGGGAGCCTCGGGGCTTCCTTTGGGTGCTAGGGGGTTTACCTAGACTTTAGGGGGCTTAAGGGAGGTTAGAGAGAGAAACTAGAGAGAGAAAGTTGAAGGGTGAGGTGTGAGGAAGTTGGAATGCCCGACACCTCTATTTATAGGCTGAATTCCTGATGGACTCGCCGAGTAGGAGGACCTACTCGCCGATTTGGTGCATGTGGCAGCCTTCTGGTGGTGCCTCATGTCCAATTCTGGTGGTGCCACTTTACCCCTATCGCGTATCAGCCTTCAAACTTAGAAAAATCATAACTCTCGCATACGAGCTCCGTTTTAGACTTTCGTTTTTTCAAAGCATAGGTAAAATCAAGATCTACAACTTTCATTTAGACTCCGTTGGCTAATTTTCGACCGATCACAAATTTAACAGTAGGAGACGTTTAGACTGTTAAATGACCGCGAAGAATTCGTAACTTCTTCATACGGACTCCGTTTTCGTCTATCTTTTTACCGATGAGTTCCTATTAATGAGATCTTCAACTCTCATTTAGGTTGTGTAAGCCAAAAACCGCTCGAACTAAAATTTGAGTTTCGGGTCGTGCACTGCTAAGCCAAATCTTAGAAAATTCATAACTTCCTCATACGAAGTCAGATTTGGGTGTTCTTTTTTTGTATGTTATCGGTTTAACATATATTACAACTTTTCTTTAGATTGATAAAGCTAAAAGTCGCTCCATCGTAAATTTACTATTTACGCTTCCCGGTGTCGTGCCGGTTTTGCCGTAAAACTTCGACAGGCCATAACTTCTTCGTTATAACTCGGATTTCAGCGTTCTTTATATGTACGGAAACCTTGAGACATATTATAAAACTTGGTAAAGAGTATTTATTATTAATAATCTTTTGCCAAAAAGTTGTTTTTGACACTTATTGCCTCTAAATTGACTAGCTCGGATCTACGGACGTTACATCATCTGAGCCTACTCCGAAGCAAACTCAGGGCAAAACATCGCCCTCTCCGTGAACATATTGGTGATATCTGTCACTGACTCAGAATCCTGCTTTATCTCCAAAAACTCCTGAGCCAATCTCTCCCGCTCCACCCGCGGAACATAACGAGTACTGAACATGTCTCAGAACTGATCCCAAGTAACCGCAACTCTCTGCGCATCAGAATATGATCCCGTGGTCAACCTCCTCCAATCCTTCGCCCGGAGCCTCAACAGGTTCAGAGCACACCTCATCCTCTGATCAGCAGGGCATGAACATGTGAAGAAACACCCCCTCCACATATGACAACCACCTCATAGCAACAATCAGATCCTGAACTCCATCAAAAGTAGGGGGCTTTGTATTGTCGAAATCTCGATACTGAAAGCCCCAACTGGCTCCTCCCCCTGCCGCTGCCACAACCGCTACGGTTTCTACGGCCGCTGTCTCTGCCAGAGCTGCATAGCACTCATCAAAATACTCAACCATGGCGGTCTTGATCGACCCAAACAGTTTCGGTTACTCGGCCCGGAACATAGAAACAACCTCCTCATGCAGGATCTCCCGATTCCTAGCATCCAACTCATCCGTCCTCATCTGACCAATAAGCTCGAGTGGTGCTGATCCATCTTGGCCACCCTCTCCCCGATCCTGAACAGGATCTTGACTCGAAACGTCTCGCATCTGCCATACTGAAATGAACCATAATAATCTCAGATACCTCGCATAACCGCCGAGAACTAACCTCTAACCAACAACCTAGGGGTCGTGACTTCCTTGACACACGTATGGGTCCTATGCTTTAAGTAGTACGGGCCCATACTACCTTCCACACCTACCCATATTTGTCTCAAGTATCACCACAACGCCCTAAGCACAAACATACATAACAAGCACTCCATCCTCACCCCTAGAGGAATACTGAATATCTCATATCAGAAAACCCTAAGCTAGCAGGCATCACAAATCAGGCAATTCTATCATGCCATTCCTGAAGATCCCTAGCCTAGTACTAGCATGTTGTTCTAATATATCACATAAACAAATAACTTGTATGGTATTTTTGGGTAACTTACTGGCTCTGTACCCTCTGCGTCCCCCTTTACTTATTTTGAAAACCATTTGAAAACTTATTTTTGAAAATCTCCCCTTGATTTGAGACTGGATTCACAAATGTTCCTCCAATTCACTCAAACCAAGGCTCTGATACCAACTTGTAACGACCAAAAATTTCAACCAATTTAAAACATTTTATTTCATTCAAAAACCATTAAGTTCATACATCTTGTTTTTAAAATAGTTTAAACATCAGAGTATCCCCCAGAACCATATCACATAGATCATAAAACATGAGGAGCGGTATGATCACGCCTTCGCCTTGCCACAATCTCTTGAAGCACCTAAAACAATAAACCACAACTGTAAGCCCGAAAGCTTAGTGAGTTCCCCCAAAGTGCCCATACACACATAAACATACGCATACATCAAAGAACAACATACTACAGGTCCAATCAACCTTCCGGTTGGAATATCCCTATCCCTCAACCATCGGGTTGGAATGCCTACGTACTATGAGTCCAATCATCCTACCGGGATGGAATACTCTCGGCCCACAACCATCGGGTTGGAATGCCCATACACCTATACATACAACAATAACTACTATGGGTCCAATCACCCCTCAGGATGGAATGCCCCAGGCCCCTCAACCATCGGGTTGGAATGCCAACATACTATGAGTCCAATCATCCTATCGAGATGGAATACTCCTGGCCCACAACCATCGGGTTGGAATGCCCCACTTCCTATACATACAGTAACTACTACTACTATGGGTCCAATCATCCCCCAGGATGGAATACCCGAGGCCCCTTAACCATCGGGTTGGAATGCCAACCTACTATGAGTCCAATCATCCTACCAGGATGGAATAATCCTGGACCACAACCATCGGGTTGGAATGCCAATCTACACTAGCAAACATGTATACATAACATGCAACCACATAACACTCTATAGAATCAACATACTAGGGCCCTATCATCCTACCGGGATGGAATACCCTCTGCTACTACTCAACATACATATACCACATGTAACCTTGTACCAGCGTACATAAGGCAAGACTAACTACAATTCTATACTCATAACCACTGCTCAACTACCAGGGTGCCGACCCAACAGAACTAGCCATCACTAAACTATCCATTCCTCTAGGACACTAAGCTAACAAAGCATATCATCATATCCTCATCCTATCTACCAGGATACTAGCAAGCATATCATCACATAAACATAACAAGCTCTAAACAACAATTCAAAGGGCCGGCCTTGGTTCCTTAGACCCTTGAGTATAGTGAGGACAACTCACCTAAAATGAAGAACCAAACCACGGAGGCACACACCCGAAGCACTACTCCAAACTCCAACACCTATTGCCATCAATGGACCATTGACATAAATAACCAAATACCATAACACCCTTGAAGATCAAAGTCAAAGTCCAGGCCAAAGTCAAACTTCCCGACTGACTCTACTCGCCGAGTCAACCCATTGACTCGTCGAGTCGTTATACTCTTAAAACTCTTAGAACACGACTCAACTCGCCGAGTCACCCCAAGACTCGTTGAGTCCAACGATCTCCGAGTTCCATCCCGCTCAACTCACAAAGTCACCCCTCGACTCACTGATTCGAGGCTTAACCCGAAGAGGTTAGGGTTCCGCAACCAGACTCACCGAGTTGTTCTTCCAACTCGCCGACTCCATGCTCATGTTCATATAACTCATCGAGTACACCCGTGTGACTTGCCGAGTTTCTACAGTTCTCAATCCATACAGAGGCTTTTAGATCCATGCAGGGGCTCCAATCCATAGATCCACTCTTCTACAGTCCAACCCTCACATAAATTGGCAAACTTTACGTGAAACGAAGGAGATATAGGCCCAAAACACTCTAGGTCTAGGGTTAAGGACTAGGGGGCTTCACCAACAATTCTTAGACAGAAGCTTTATGACATTTTGGACCATCACAAGCCTAGATCTGAGGTAGCAACCTCAGATCTAAGCCTCTAACTCGAAATAGCTCTCAACATACCAAAAATGCCCCAAATCTCAAATGATAATAGATCTAGATGTAAAAGAGCCCAAGCAACAGATTATTACCTCCAATATAAGCTCCAACTGAAGTAGATCCCGAATCTACACCACTCCTTTGCAGCAAGCCTCTTGATCTTCAAGCCCTTTTACAAGATTTTCTCCTCCAAATCTCTATTCTCTCTATTAATGGAGGCTCACTCGATTCTAGGGTTTATGGATCTCAAAAGGGTAGCAAAGAGGCTGTCGGTGGGTTATAATGTGCTTTATATAGGGCACAACCCCTTGGGATTAGGGTTTTCTCTCTTCAGCACCAACTCGTCGAGACCAAGCCGCCGACTCGGCGAGTTGGCCACTTAGTCTGCGACCCAATCCTGCTCCGACTCGGCGAGTAAGAAGACCTACTCGCCGAGTCCCTAATTTTATTTACACTTTTGGCCCTTCATTGAACTTCTGGAATTTCGGGATGTTACACATGTGGTTAACTAGGAGGGAATAATGGTTGACCCAGCAAAAATGAAAGCTGTAATGAAGTGGGAACGTCCAAAGAGTCCAACGGAGATTCGAAGCTTTCTTGGATTAGGTGTATATTATCGACGATTTATCCAAGGCTTTTCTTCGATAGCTGCTCCATTGACAGCGTTGACGCATAAAGGAGCTACATACACATGGAGCGAGAAGCACGAAGAAGCGTTCGAGAAGCTAAAGAAGAAATTATGTGAAGCACCGATTCTTTCTCTACCCGATGGAGTTGAAGATTTCGCCGTGTATAGCGATGCGTCGGGAGTCAGGTTAGGGTGTGTTATGACACAAACAGAAAAGGTGATAGCATACACGTCTCGACAATTGAAGGAGCATGAAAAGAACTACCCCACTCACGATTTGGAGTTGGCAGCAGTAGTTTTTGCTCTAAAGATATGGAGACATTACCTCTATGACACGAATTACAAGCTTTTCACTAATCATAAGAGTCTCCAGTATCTCTTTAATCTGAAAGAATTGAACATGAGACAACGACATTGGCTAGAGTTACTCAAGGACTACGACTGTGAGATACTTTACCACCCCGGTAAAGCAAATGTTGTTGCTGATGCTCTCAGTCGAAAAATCAACCTTGAGAGAAAAAAGCCAAGAGCCTTGAGAATAGAAGTTGTCTCGAAGATTGTGGAAATTATCAGGAAAGCTCAAGAAGAAGCTTCAGAAAAGGGTGACCGAAAAGAAGAACGTTTGGGAAAAATGTTGGTGTTTGGTACAAACCGTCAAGGACTGAAGGTGTTCCAAGATCGGATTTGGGTACCTAAGACGGGAGGAATAAGAGACCTCCTGATGGAAGAAGCGCACAAGACCATGTACTCAATTCATCCTGGTAGCACTAAAATGTATAGGGACCTAAAACCCTACTACTAGTGGCCGACGATGAAACTCGATGTTGCGAAGTATGTTGCCAAGTGTGTGACATGTGCAAGAGTTAAGGCACAACATCAGAAACCGTATGGGAGTTTAGAACCTTTACATGTACCCATGGATAAATGGGAAGACATTACCATGGATTTTGTGACTAAATTGCCCAGGACGAAGAACGGTCATGACATGATTTGGGTAGTCGTGGATCGTTTCACAAAGAGTGCCCACTTCATAGCTGCCAACGAAAGGTGGTCTATGGATAAGCTTGGAAATGCTTACGAAAAGGAAATTGTGAGACTTCACGGTGTTCCTCTAACGATTGTATCCGATTGTGATAGTTGTTTCACGTCAAGGTTCTGGAGAAGTCTACAGGAGGAATTAGGTACGCAGTTGTGTTTGAGTACAACTTACCATCCGTAGACCGATGTCCAGAGCGAAAGAACGATTCAAACACTAGAAGATATGCCGAGAGCATGTTCCCTATAATTTGCAAGGTAATTGGGACGAGCACTTATCTTTGGTAGAATTTTCCTACAATAATAGTTTCCACTCGAGCATCAAGATGGCGGCTTACCAAGCTTTGTACGGATAGAAGTGTCGTACGCTGTCTTGTTGGCTTGAGGCCGGAGAGAAGCAGTTTATGGGCCCTGAGATAGTCTATGAGATTGCTGAGAAACTGAAGGTAATTAGGGAAAGGATGTTAGCAGCTCAGGATCGTCAGAAGAGCTATGATGACAAGAAAAGACGACCGATGACCTTCGAAGTTGGAGATTCGGTTTTGTTGAAAGTCTCACCGTGGAAGGGACTTATAAGATTCGGGAAACGAGGAAAGTTGAGTCCTAGGTTTATTGGACCGTTCAAAGTTCTTCAGAAGATTGGGAACCAAGCTTACAAGCTCAAATTACCCGAAGAACTGGATGGAATTCATAACACCTTCCATGTGTGTTATTTGAGGAAATTCACGGGAGAAGTTCCCGACATAATTCCAATCTCAGAGTTAAGAATGGATGAGAATAAGAGGCTAATCGAAGAGCCCGAGGCAATTGTTGACCGTAAGACTAAGAAGTTACATTGCAAGATGGTCGACTTAGTACTAGTCGGGTGGAAACATTCGAATGGGCCGAATCTCACTTGGGAAACATAGAGTGACATGATGAGTCGCTACCCACATCTGTTTGTGGATGCATGATTCCGGGACGGAATCATCCTAAGGAGGAGAGAATTGTAACGCCCGCGTTTCAGGGCTAAGCATTTTTAGATGATGTAATAGTCTAGGTCAACTATTGCAACTCTTTTTGAAGTAATAAAGATGAATTATTTGAATATTTGTGAATTATGTGAATTTATATGCTTATTACTTATTTATAAATGTGTAATAAATAAAGAATAAAAAATAAGCGTCAACATTAAAGTGTGAGATAAGCCCAATATCTTTACATAAAGTTGTAGTGGTCGAAACAAGGATTCCGGGGATATAAAGAACGCCAAAATCCGAGTTATAACGAAGAAGTAATGACTCGTCAAAGTTTCACGATGGAACCGGCGCAACACTGGGAAGCGTAAATAATGAATTTACGATAGAGCAAATTTTAGCCTTAGCAATCTAAACGAAAGTCGTAGAATATGTTAAACCGAGAGTTTCCATAAAAAGAACGCCCAAATCTGACTTTGTATGAGGAAGTTATGATTTTTCGAAGTTTCGGCTTAGCAGTATATAGCCCGAAGTTCGAGTATTAGATCGAGCGTTTTTTAGCTGACACAACCTAAACTAGAATCTAATATATCGTTATTAGTAGCATAACGAGAAAAAGACAGACGAAAATGGACGTTGGATGAAGAAGTTATGAGATTTTAACGGACCAATCCTGTCCCGGCCTGTTAAAAATATAACTTTAAAAATAAAGTCAAAATTAGCCGATGGAGTCAAAACGAAAGTTGTAGAGTACGTCTCCACCTACGCGTGGATATAAATGACGTCAAAAACAGAGTTCGTATGAACGAGTTACAAATTATAATAGCATATTTACGTATTAAAATATAGTATAAATCATATATACGTACACATATATATACATACGTATATATCATTAGAAAGGTATCGACAATGCGGTCATTATATATGACTAATGTTGAGTTCATTCGTCATTATTTTAGTATAAATATCATTAAATCTATTTAAAATGGTATTATAAAGGGGTATTTAGTTGTTTATATAACTATAAGGTCATTAAGTAATTATGGATGATTGTTTTTGAAAATTCAATAGTGTAAATAAGAGCCTCTAGCTCTCATATTTCTTGCACCATTCTCTTGATTCAAGAGTATTTCTCTTCTTATCCCCCGAGCATTTCGGTCCCTCGTAATTCGACTTCTTTTTCTGTAGTTTTAGTATAGTAAGCTGCGCGCTGAAGCGCTGCACGAATCTTTCTTAGAAAGATTCATCAACGAAGTTCTGCCCCTGTAGAGTCCGACTCCTAGCTAAAATCCCTTTGTAAGTAAGTTATGCTTACCCTATTTTAAATATAGTTTATATTTAAAATTAGTATTGTTATTATGAACTTATAATAAATATTTGAGCTATTATTATGACTTATATAAATGTCATTATAATATCTTTTTAACTACTGGCGGTACGGAGAATATGATTTAAAGGGTCTCATAGGGTTGTTGGATTTCAGAAGTGCTATATGCCAAAATGGTCCTGCCATCCGGTGTGTTATGTCTGGTCCGTGTCTGTACATAGTGGTTGGAAAGTATTGTCTAAACGCTTATAATATAATAATAATAATAATAATAATAATAATAATAATAATAATAGTAATAATAATAATAATAATAATAATAATAATAATAATAATAATAATAAGACTAATAGTTAGTCACGGTAAATATTAGACTAAAATCTAGTGCTGATAATACTAGGTTTCGTCGAAAGAAATTATTTTAAAGTAAACAAAGCGTTGTCCGAGTACCGAGTCACCACCTTATCAAGTGAGTGCATAGTTACTTTCAGCTTACACATAGATATGAAGTATTTTATATAAATTACGTGTTGTGTGTGCATATTATCTGTATACTTGCTATCTATGTTGGATGAACAGTTTTATACATGTTTTAAATGATTTAAATTGTATATGTATTTTTATCTACAAAATGTGTTGGGTAAAACTGTTGGATTAGTGTCTAAGTCCATAACTATTTTGGTATGTACTTGACCCGATGGTGCATGGTCCTTTTGGGTTGCCTTCACCGAAGCAACTTGATAGGATGAATTATGGAGAGAAAGGATTAATTATGATTTATTAATATATTATGAGAATAATATATTAAGGGAGAAATAATATTGTTTAATTAATATTAGTCAAGAATTAATAAGAATTAAGTTTGTGGCTAAAAGATATTAATTAAACTTAAGGGACTAGAACTGTCAATTGTGTGATAGTTGAATATTGAGCTAATGGACTCCTTGTTAAGGGGGTGGACGAATTCTATGGGGAAACCCATTAGAAATCGTCCAAAGGCCTTAAGGAAAGAGTCCATGGGTTGCTTAGGGCTTAAGCATCCAAATTAGGGTTTCCTTGTTAGATAACCCTAATAGCCTCACCATTTAAGGAACCCTTAAGCCCCAAAAACGTGTGAACTAATTGGTTAGGGTTTCCACACGTTTTGGGCAGCCTCCTTCTCTTCTCCTCTTCATCCTTTTGCTCTTGGTGTTAGTGAGCCATTAGAGGAGTGACATTTGTGACTCTAAGCTTTCTAAGGTCAATACAAGGAGGATTTGAGATTGTTATTGCTACATAACAATCAAGGTATGATATAAACCCTAATTTATATGTTATATTGATAGATATAGGGTTTATAGTCTTGGATGAATTGCATGTACAATAGAGAAACCTAGATCCATGCATTAGGGTTTGTATGAGCACATAGGATGTTCTTATTGCCAAAACCCATCAGTGGTATCAGAGCCTTGATTGGTTTCTATTGTATTGATGCATATTTGATTGAAATAAGCACTAAAATCGAAAAATTTTGATTCTGAGTGTTTGACTCGCCGAGTCACTTGGTGCACTCGCCGAGTCAGGTGTACTCGACGAGTCCAGGTCCAGACTCGATGAGTCGAAACGTCTGACAGCTCGTTTTCGCGATTTTCTTCCTGTTTTGGCTTTGTATAATTACCTTAAATATGTTTTTGTTATAAATTCCGAATTTTATCAATATTTGGTGATTATCCTTACCTAAATAGAAGATAATTGTCAAAATTTAGATAATCACTTGTTTTATTAGATAAAATTTGATTATTTGTAATTTAGATTTGAATTATCTTGTGAAAAGTTTTAATTTTTCCCTTTAGGTTTTATAGTTTAAATTTGAACTTAATAGTTTTGTTTTGAAATTTAAATAGTTAAAACCCTAATGTTTTCAAAAGTTTCAAAACTTGCCCTCAAGTTTTGGAATTTAAATTTTTGATTAAAAAGTTTGATTTTGAAATATTTAAATTCTAAACCCAAATGTTTTGAAATGTTTCAAAACTTGCCCTCAATTTTTGGAATTTAAAAGTTGATTAAAAGTTTAATTTAGGAATGTTAAATTCTAAAACCCTAGTGATGTTTTGAAAAGTTCATATCACACCCTTATGGTTTTATTAATTAATTAAGGTGTATAATTAAAAGAAGTATAATAAATCCATAAAAGTTTTGGTTTACAATTTAATTGAATTAAAAATATAATTGTTAAACTTGACCACCTAGTATTTTAAAAGTGTAAAATACACCCTATACTATATATATCATTAAAAGTCTAACATTATATATATGTATAAGTAAAAGTCAGTCTTACCGTTAGTAGGCCTCATTCACGAAGCTGGTCTATAAGGGGTGTTTAAGGAAATTGCCTATAAAATGACGATTGAATGTGTATCCACTCTTACCCACCGCACTCTTGACTAGTGGAGGGTCGTTAGCCGAACGAGTAGGATAAGACAAAAACCTTCCATTATAAGTATAATGAAGTATAAAAGTAACTAAGTGTTTTCATAAAATTCCCAATCTTAGTTACTTTAGGCAAAAGTGAATTGATGCAATTCCATGAAATTACACTTTGTGCCCTTGCGGAGACGTTAGTGGAGCGTGTGTGGTAAACCGGCACACTAAATGGTTCTAAGTAAAGGTAGCAAAGGGTGACTCAATGTTTGTCATAGTTCGGTGGAGCGTGTGTGGTTAACCGGCACATCGAATAGATGACTGTAACATGTGGGGGCACCATGTAATTTTGCATGGTTATTCACACCCGCTTTGGGATCCTCGGTATCCCAATCACAAACTAGAGGGGCATATCGAGATTTAAACATGCCATTGAAAAGTTCAATGAATCTCAAAGTATCTAGGAGTTTTCATAGATCTAAAACTTAAATTTCTTTTTCATTTTTCATGGTGGAAATTAGTGAATCGTCATTCACTTACCTTCAAATATTCTGCAACTAGATTACGACATCCCTTTTCTAGGTTGTAGCATATTGTGTTGGGTCCTAGCCTTAATATCTCATTTGGGTGATTTATTAAGGACTCAATCAATCAGCTAACTTGAATTTATTTTTCTCGCGTTTTGTAGATGTCAAAGTTCGACAACTATGGTCTTCCTAAATCCCGTGGAACAAACATTCCACACGAAGATGATATTCCACGATTCGATCGAGGAACAAGAGATCATGCTTCACTTCCTCCTCCTCCTCCAATTATCCTCCCTAACCCACAAGATCGAAGAATTGAAAGGTTCAATGTCACTAAAGCCCTATTGGAAATGAAACATGAAGATGGTAAACTCGTGTGTGCCCACGTTCTAGGAATGAAATCACACATCGATAGGTTGATTATGTTGGGTGCGTCATTCCCTGATGAGTTGGCTATAGGCTGGGTTCTACAGTCACTCCCTGAATCATATAATGAGTTGAAAAGAAAGTATTATATGATGGATCATGATGAAAACCTCATTGACCTAACTTACATGCTCATTGCTGCTGAATCAGAAATGATTTGGCAAAGCAATGGAGCATACTTGTTGGGAAAGTCAACCAACCATGCTTCTGAGGACGTTCTAGGAGAACCGACCTGCGTTTGCTGCCAAGAGAAAGGGAGTTGGATACAAGTCTGCCCTAAGAGCCTGAAGAGTCCAGAATATGGGAGAGTCAAAGAGTATGGCTGTGCTTCAGGTAAAATCCACTATCTAACTCCATTAAGTTCCTATTCGTTGATTCTTAATACATGATGTGATAAGATTGCATTTGAATGTTTTGCAGGATCAGTGAAAAGAGAGGAAGCTTGATGGAAAAAGCAAGATGAATCTAATCACAAAGAAATGGATCTCGATCGCATGGATTTGAAGATTAGATTTTGAGCTTAGAAAGTTATGATAGAGTTGTTAGGAATTTTTCTACATAGTTTTTCAGTTGATTTTGCATTGTAAGGACAAATGTTTTCCGCTGCTTTTATGAATAAAATAAATTTTGGGTTGACTCATTTATTTATTCATTTATTTCCTTGCAATGAAATCATTATGAAAATTGATGTTTGCATATTTCTACAACGAATGGATAAGATTTTTAATTATGTTAATAGTGGAAATGTCAAGAATTTACCAAATAGGGAGAGTTTCTCATCACCCAAGTTTCAACTGGACAGAAACTTGGAATCATGCAACTTGGTTGCACGATGAATGAGAAATTTCATATTTGGAAATTAGACTAATTCATTAACAAAGTGTCAAGTGAAAGACTATTAGATCGAGTACACAAAAGTTGTGTGTTGATCAAGTCCACCACAAGGGTAACAAAGATATTCGTCATGATTTACTAAAGGATTAGTAAATATGATTATGCTTATAAGATTAAGTGTAATTCTGAATTGATTGAAAAGGGTTTAAATCAATAGTAGAACGAATAAGAAGAATCAAGTAGGCAGAAAGATAACATTTTCTCTATTCTAAGAAGAAGGGAGAGTACCTT
The DNA here is from genome assembly GCF_051521515.1 of Lactuca serriola. Lineage (NCBI taxonomy): Eukaryota > Viridiplantae > Streptophyta > Magnoliopsida > Asterales > Asteraceae > Lactuca > Lactuca serriola. The sequence goes on along the minus strand of NC_136416.1, from coordinate 62,561,961 downwards.
TTATGCTTTATGATATGACTTAATGATTAAGAACCATATCTCAATTGATCCTCTAAATAAATCTTAGTACAAGTGTATGTGTAAGAAGAGGAATCAAGAATTGAAGAAATGGTTAAATCAAGAAGTCAATCATACTTCATTCCAAAATAAGTCTTAGAGTTAAGATTGTGACATTAAGTGACAAGTCTTAGGAAGGTTTATAACATTCATCAAATGTAGAATTTGGAAAAAGGATTTCCTATTCTCACACATTTGAAATTGGAAAGTTATGATGTCTTGGATAAGACAAAGACCAACTAGGACCAATTTTATGAAATGTTTTGTCTTGATAAAGGCTACACTAACTCTTGAATATTTGTTTGTCAAGAAATGTTTATTGACAAGAGAATCTTATATGTCAAGGAGTCAGTGGGAGTCTTAATGGTCTTGAAAGGTTTCAAGAACAAATCAAGAATAAACCTTATCGATCATCACTAACACACGAGTATAGGTTTACAACCTATCGTGTTGACATTACCTTGTTTCTGTGCCATTCCAATTGAGTTAATTATGCATGTGAGCCCTATGAGTTCTCATTTGAATGCATAAAAGGCAAGGACCTTGATCAATGAAAAGTACATTGATTGGAAAGGGTGAGCTGCTTAACTACTTGGAAGACATGGTGGGCAGCCGTGTTACCATAAGGCAAGAAATCAAGATTAAGAAGGTTCGGTCCATATGAGTTTGGATTTGTCGCAAACTTTGGTTTCGACAAATTCACATGGATAGGAACACATACACCATTAAAATCTAAGTGTCATAAGATTCCCTCCTTCATGAAAATGACTGTGAGGAAATGTTTTCACTAAGAAAGATTTTAAGAAGATAGTAATTATGAAAATTGTATTCTCGAATTCGATTATGGTTACGGTATCCCTTTCCATGATTGGAATTATGAGATTTGGCAATTAGTCTAAATTGTTTAAGACACACATATGAGCTATCTAAGGCAAAGGTGTATAAGTTTAAAAAGCCTTGATAAAAGATTATCAAAGCATTGGGTATTAGAAATATGAACTTAAAGAAATTCAATAGGCATTGTTTTTCTGAAAGTTAAGTTGTTTCTGAATACATGTCAAAGCTAGTGGGAGCATAAGTGTTATGTTTATAATAATCATCGTGATAATGGGAGCATAAATTTTATGATTGCATGATTATTAAGGCAAGTATTTCAAGTTAGCAATATTAATTATAGAAAACAAGTGTTATACTTTGCAAAGTCGCAATGGTTGTAAAGTTGTTTTGCTATAATTAAGGGAGAGAATATTATGCTTCATTTCAAATCTAAAGGATTAGGTTATGGAATGTTAATAAATTTAGTCAATGAAACATAGTGCGTTATTAAAATTCGATTATGATTACGACATTCCTCTTCATATTTCGAATTGAGAGAACGTAGCACATAAAATATTATGGCAAAAGATTGATAAAGTATCAAATCTTTATGTAAGACATTATACATCGTGTCATATACGCTTCGGGTATAGGATCGATGGCAAATGCTATAATATTTGACCATTCTAAAATTTTCCAAATGTCTAGTGCATTTAGAGGGAAAAGGACAAGAATCGGTTTTGACTAAGATAATTAGACAACTATCAAAGGACAATCCAAAGTTCACCGAGCATTGGTCGCTTGTGAGTAGTTGGAAGTATAGTATTGGATGGACCTTATCGACATTATTATGAATAGAAAAGATTTTATTAAGAATGATCTGTCATATGGAAAAATATGGAAGCGTTTCCATATTGGGAGTTGGATATTAAGAATCAATGTCTAGATTAGAAAATTTTATGCAAAAGGATGCTTAAAGGAATGTACTTTGAGTGAGAGACATCATATATAAGCAATTGTCTTGTAACAATCTCCAATAGAAGAATTTGTAATTTCATTGGCAATAGTCATTGTGACTTTAGTGCAGTGACATTACGAAAGGATCATTGCATAAAATGTTAGAATCTAACATATTCCATAAGTGGCAAGAATTTGTTATTCTTTCACTTATGAAAATGGATTAGGAGTTGTGAAATGAGTATGATTGGAAATGTGTTCATTTGATCTATTTCACAAAGTAAGAACCGTAGGTAAACATTGTGTGCATGCTAAGAGCATGGGACAAGTGTTGTAATTCAAGTAAGAAGTTGATTACCCGAAACAACAAATAATGAGTAATCGATATGGTGATAAATAAAAGATGTTTTATTTATACTCAAAGGTTTGAGGCCATATGGGATTAGTATTATTCTTGTGTTTCACTTTGCATGTTTTGACTTCCTGAATAATTTAATTGGTTGAGAACAGTCAAATTATTCAAACGGGCCACAGTCGTTCATATGTTGGAAGTAGATATGAATGAAGACTGTCGTGAATTGGTGTGTGGATTGTCTAAAGAGAATTAGACATAAGCAAATGTTTGCTGCAACGTTCATGAGTGCTTATGAATATGATTTGAGCATTGGATTAAACCCACGCTCACTTGGATCACTTCATGGATTTGTATCACGAGTGATTGGTGAGATGATAACATCTTATATTCTTAAAACCGAGATGTGTGAGTTGTATCTTGCGAGTCGGTTACACATTGATAATATGTAAACGCACCAATAACTTGGTGTTATAAAACATATTGTTGTGTGTAATTCTGTAAGTGAGTACAAGCAAGCATTGAGTCAAAGTTTATCCATTCCTTTTATCCAAAGTAGGATAAAAGCGATATATGTGGGCCCCTCGATGATTTAGTGATGGCACCTAAGTGCTTGGCCAAGCCGGGACTAATTTGATGTGTTCAAATTGTAGTATGTTGTCAATCGTCATAAATCTGAATTCGGGAAACAGCACATAGACAGAGAGAATGATTTAGATCCATGTCTCAGTCTATACGATATCTAGAATGGAGGAATATATGATCCCTTATCTTAAGGACATGCGTATCTGATATGATCAGAGTTGATAGCGGCTTTGGAAAGCTACGATTGCAGATCAGGATCTGAAGTCATACGCATAATAGTTATTAGACTTATCCAAGTGGGAGACTGTTGGATTAGTGTCTAAGTCCATAACTATTTTGGTATGTACTTGACCCGATGGTGCATGGTCCTTTTGGGTTGCCTTCACCAAAGCAACTTGATAGGATGAATTATGGAGAGAAAGGATTAATTATGATTTACTAATATATTATGAGAATAATATATTAAGGGAGAAATCATATTGTTTAATTAATATTAGTCAAGAATTAAGTTTGTGGCTAAAAGACATTAATTAAACTTAAGGGACTAGAACTGTCAATTGTGTGATAGTTGAATATTGAGCTAATGGACTCCTTATTAAGGGGGTGGACGAATTCTATGGGGAAACCCATTAGAAATCGTCCAAAGGCCTTAAGGAAAGAGTCCATGGGTTGCTTAGGGATTAAGCATCCAAATTAGGGTTTCCTTGTTAGATAACCCTAATAGCCTCACTATTTAAGGAACCCTTAAGCCCCAAAAACGTGTGAACTAATTGGTTAGGGTTTCCACACGTTTTGGGCAACCTCCTTCTCTTCTCCTCTTCATCCTTTTGCTCTTGGTGTTTGTGAGCCATTAGAGGAGTGACATTTGTGACTCTAAGCTTTCTAAGGTCAATACAAGGAGGATTTGAGATTGTTATTGCTACATAACAATCAAGGTATGAGCTAAACCCTAATTTATATGTTATATTGATAGATATAGGGTTTATAGTCTTGGATGAATTGCATGTACAATAGAGAAACCTAGATCCAAGCATTAGGGTTTGTATGAGCACATAGGTGTTTATTTGAACTGCGTGTTTATTTGAACTGTGTGCTCACCAGGTGTACTCCATCCCCCACATGGTTACCTTAAGGACATTTATTGCTGAGGAATCCCCTTAGCAGTAGTGTCCATACTGATGATGATCCATAGGCTAGGTCCCTTATGATAGGTGTTTAGGGACGTAAAGAGAAGACAACAGGAATGGGTAATCGGTTTATTGTTGATTGATGAAATTAATAAAATTATTTATTGTGGGTTGAAAAGCCTATGTGCTCACCAGGCTCCCAAACCTGACCCACTCAATTTCTTGTATTACAAGTAGTGGCACATGAGCATAGATGTGATGTCTTGGGATGAAAGATTAAGAGATTTTAGGTATGTAAATACGGAATAATGTAGTAAGGCTTATGTTGTATTGTTTATGCTTATGATCTGTATCGAACATGACATCCCGATTCTTTTTAATGAAATACATTTCTATGGAAATGCTTTTGATAAATCTTTATCATATTTTGTTTTGGGACAAATTCCGCAACACTTTTATTTAAAATGTTACTCTGATTTTCAAACAAAGCATAAACAAAATCATCTTTTCTGGCCGTGAAAATGGGGATGTCACACTATCATTCCCTGATCACGTTTTCACTCTTCAGAAGTCTTTATGCGGCCTCAAGTAGGCCTCTCAGGCTTGATATCATCGATTTGCTTAGTTCATCACTCATTTTGGATTCACTAACACCAAATTAGATTCTTCATTGTTTATCTATCAACTGGGTGATCATATTGCATACTTGCTACTCTATGTTGACAATATTGTTTTGACAATGTCTTCTATATATCTTTTACAACAGGTCATCACCAAATTAAGGTCCGAGTTTTCAATGACAGATTTGGGCTCCCTTAATTATTTTCTGGGTATTTTTGTCACTAGAGATCATCACAACATGTTCCTTTCTCAGCAGAAATATGCCTCAGAGATCCCTGATCAAGCTAAAATGACCAACTACAAAGCAGCCCGTACTCCTATAGACATGTAGCCAAATTTGATGGTACTGGTCCCCTTGTCTCGGATCTTATCCTCTACGGTAGTCTTCCAAGTACACTGTAATACTTGACTTTTACTAGACCCGACATCACTTATGTAGTTCAACAAGTTTGTCTTTATATGCATGATCGTCGCGAGCCTCATTTTACAGCTCTTAAACGAATACTTCGATACATTTGTGGGACTCTCGATCATGGCCTGCAACTATGTACTTCACCTTCTCGAGGTTTGATAGCCCACTCGTATGCTAATTGGGCCGATTGTCCACCCATGAGGTGTTCCACTTCAGGATACTGCGTTTTTGTTAGGCATAATCTTCTCTCTTGGTCCTCCAAGAGGCAAGGTATGATATTCAGGTCCAATTCAAAACCATAGAGTATCACGGAGTTGCGAATATAGTAGCCAAGACAAGTTGGCTTCGCAATCTCTTACTGGAACTTTTATGTCTGTCGCTTTTCACGACTTTGGTATATTGTGACAATGTCAGTGCTATTTATTTGTCTACTAATCTGGTTCCACACTAACGCATAAAACATATAGAGATCGATCTCTATTTTGTGCGAAGACCAAGTTGCATATTTTCACCAAAGAGCTACCGTCTTCTATTTTCCTTGACTTTAGATCCAGTCTGAATGTCCGTTCGAGACCTCCCGTTCAAACTGTGGGGGGATGTTAGCATACATATTTACTATAGTGTTGCCTATTATGTATTATTTGATATGTATCTCATCTTATTGTAATTAGCCCTTAAATGTATTTGGGTTAATGTCATAAAAATCCTAAAGTTTGCAGTTTTTTGTCGGTTTTACACAAAGTTGTTTTTAGGTTCATTTTTACCGCAAATTTGCATTGATTTTGTCATTTTATCTGTTTTATCAAATTTTCTGGTTGCTAGTCGGTTGCCTGTACATGTGTCGCACCAAGTAAGTGTTGACTAGACCAAGGAAGTGCCACATTGGCAATGAGTTGGTTGCTTTTGAAAAAACAGGGAAATGAAGGAAATGAGGATGCTTGGTTTCAAATCTCTGACCTCCTAAAGATCAATCTAAGCCCCTTACCACTAAGCTGAAACAATTTTCATGTCAACTATCCATATTTCTTAAATATAATGTATACGACTAATAATATTACTATTACTTTTATTCTTATTTTGTTTTTGTTTTTGTTTTTGATTATTATTATTATTATTAACATTAATGAAAAAAAACACCAGTTCCACCGACCACCTGCAACACCATCAACACCGTCGGTCTTCTCCCCCACAACCCACTCACCCGAAAATCACCAATCCACTCATAATTTAATGTCCAAAAATAAGGTCCAAAAATTTCATTTTCAATTTAAATAAAACAGTGTTCCAAAAACATTATCTATACAACCAAATGAAAGTAAGTGTATCAAACATCATATCAATCATAGTAATATCTCAAAAGCGAAATCCATATGGTGTGTGCGATGCATTCATCTCAAGCTCTTCCCCTTGGGACCAGAAGTACCTGAAACATAAACTGAAAACTATAAGCACAAAGCTTAGTGAGTTCCCCAAACTACCCTATACCATACATAATAGATCACATATTGGACCCCCACCCTACATTGGGCCCCGCCCGACATCGAGCCCCGCTTGGTATACAAATATTTATTCTTAGGCCCCGCCTGACATAGGGCCTCACCCACTATACACATACACATACACATACACACACACACACACACACACATATATATATATATATATATATATATATATATATATATATATATATATATATATGTATATATCACATACAATGATCATAAAGCAATAACACATGTTTCAGTTATCGGGCCTCGCCCGACATCGAGCCCCGCCCGGTATACATAGCAACACATAACACATGCAAGGGTCACGCAGACTCCTAGAACCCTAAAATAAACAATAAGGGCTGAAATTGGTGCCTTGGACCCACTAAACCCAATGAGGAAACTCACCTCGACTACTGAATCTCATTGAAAAATCCATGGTTGCCAGTCCAACAAACCCCCAAGCTAATCAATACCAAAACAACACCTAATTAACATTTGGTTTTCCAATCCATAACCATAAGTCCAACAATCCATACTTGGGGTAAAAAGACCATTTTACCCCTCACCTAATTTGGCCAAGGCTAAGGCTAAGGCCCAAACTCAAAATCTAAAAGGCCTAGAACAATTAATCAACCAAGGCCCACTTCTTGCTTAATTTTCCAAATTAGGCCCAAACCCCATCATGGGCCTTACCCTAAAGCCCAATAACTTTTCTTAGTCCAAAATACTTGTACTCAGATGGCCCAACAAGAACCCAAGCATCCAAGCCCAATAAAATGGCCAAACTTGAAGCCCAAAATGCTAAGCCCAACAGACTGAGTATGTGGGGTACTCACCTATACGCTAAGCGTACTTGCTAAATGACTTGTATGTCATATGTACAGACTTGTACGCCCAACGTACTCACCCAATAAGCCATATTCCACGTTAAGAACTTAATGCTTAAGAACAAAATCCCCAACCCTAGATCCAAGTCCTAATAAGTGTCTATAACCATAAAGTCATTAACTTAGTGACTTTGCATGCCCCATAAAGACCCAACTTCAAAATATAACACATTACTTTCATTAAATGGAAATAAATTCATGCATGGATGGATGTAAACCCTAAAGGTGCCAACTTTATGAATCTAGAACCTCAGAAACACCAAGAGTGGCAACTCATAGCTCCTGGAGTGGTATTAAACCACTAGATCACATCCTTGGGGCCAAAAAGGGACCAAAAGTAATATTTAATAGATCTAAGCCATAAATGAATAAGTTCATAGATTTATACCTCAAACAAGCTGGAAATGAAGCAACTAGTCAAGATCTACAGGCTTTTCCTTGATCCACCACCTTGCACCAAGCTTCTACTTCTTGAATATGGATTAAAGCACACCAAAATGGACACAATGAGCTCAAAACACAAGGAGAGGCTTAGGGTTTCGAATATGAGGCTTAAGGGTCAGAGGAGGCTGAGAAAGAAGGGTTTCATAAGCCATGAGGATGAATATATAGTTTCTAGTCTTGAAAATTAGGGTTTTCATTAAGCACACGTACACCCCGTGTACATGGTTGTACGCCCCACCTATGTGTCTGGAACCCCATCTAACCCTCGCATGAGTACGCTAAGTGTACCATGTGGTACGCCCCGCGTACTCGCTTTGCAGCCTGTACGCCAAGCGTACCATGTGGTACGCCACGCGTACAACGTAAGGAGCAAAATGCAAATATCAAATATAGAAGGGGCCATATTGGACATACCAATATTGCAAGTGTTACACACAACTCCATCATTGCTTGAGTCGTCGGAGACCTCTGCCACCACTCACCTATGTTAACACCATCCTCACAATTGATCTGGAAATAAAAATAATGAACATTGACGACTGTAACGCCCGTGTTTCTAGGCTAGACATTAATGATGATGTAATAGTCTAGGTCAACCTTTGTAATTTATTTTGAAATAATAAGATGTATTATTTGAGTATTATGTGCTTATTTACTTAATTGTTATGATTTATTAAGTTAAGAATAAAAATAAGAGTTGAAAACAAACGTTAGATAGACCCGATATCTAAGAATGAAGTTGTAGTGGTTGAAACAAGGATTCCATAGGTATAAAGAGTACCGAAATCGGAGTTATAACGAAGAAGTTATGACCTATTGAAGTTTCGCAACAGAACCGGCACAACGTTGTGTGACGTAAAAAGTGAATTTACGATAAAGTGCTTTTTAGCCTTAGCGACCTAAATGAAAGTCGTAGTGTTCGTTAAACCAAGAACGTTCATAAAAAGAATGTCCAAATCTAACTTCGTATGAGGAAATTATGAATTTTCTAAGATTTGGCATAATAGTATGCAGCCCGAAACTCGAATTTTGAATCGAGTGATTTTTAACCGAAACAACCTAAACGAGAATCGAAGGTCTCGTCAATAGTAGTACAACGGTACAAAGACAGATGAAAATGAACGTCAGATGAAGTTATAAATTTTTAACGGATTTCCTGTCCCGGTTTGTTAAAAATAATAATATTAAAAATAAAGTCAAAATTCGCCGATGGAGTCTAAATGAAAGTTGTAGAATATAATCTCACCTACGCTTGGATATAAAGAATATCAAAAACAGAGCTCGTATGCAAAAGATATGAATTTTTGAAGTTTATGGTACAAACTTCGAAGCTTATCCGAAGGGAACGTGCAACATTCAAGGGAACGCCTCGCATTCGCATGCAGTGACACGTATCTCGCATCTTGACACGTCCGAAGCCACGCACCAACCGGAACACGTTGCGTTTCTCCGCGGAACGCGCTGTGTTCGGGAGCCACCCCCCAATTATAAATAGAAACCTAGGGCTTACAGATTTTGTTTAGAAAATCTATTCTCTTTCACCCTCTATACCACTTTTAGCCTATCCCATAACTCCGAAGTCTTGGTATCATCCCCGACACTCGAAGCAAGTCCCGAAGCCCCAAAGATCCCGAGAAAAAGAATTATCAAGCCGAAACTTTGCCCGTGTGGAGTCCGATTTTTGGGAAAACATCCCGGTTTTATCGGAAACGATCATTTTAAGACACGAGGTGCTGCCAAATTATCGTCTTAACAATTGAGTGTATAGTCACTTTCATCTTACACATAGATATGAAGTATTTTCTATAAAATACGTGCTATGTGTAATTATATTATTTGTTTATTTGAGATGGGTGTTGAATAGATATTTTATACAAGTTTTAAATTGTATATGTATTTTTATCTACAAATATGTTGGGTAAAACATGGGTAGATGAAATAGTTAATGTGTGTTAAAATGATGAGAGGCCTCGATATTGTTATTTTTTCAGTCATCTAATGGAGTCTAGATGACGACCACGGACCTTTCTAGACAGTCCAGTGGAACGCTAGCAGACTCGCAACATGTAGGTGTTTGTGAACTTAGTGTTCAATGGTATACTCCATCCCCCACATAGTTGCCTTATTTGATATAAATTGCTGAGGAATCCCCTAAAGCAGTGTTGTCACCCCGATGAAAATCTTTAGGCTAGGTCCCTTATGAAAGGTGTTTAGGGACGTAAAGTGAGGATAACGAGAACGAGTAATCAGGGCTATTGTTGTTTGATGAAATTAATAAATTTATTATTAGTTGATGAAATTAATAAATTTATTATTATTTGTGGGTTGAAAACCCTATATGCTCATCAGGCTCCTAAGCCTGACCCACTCAGATTTTTATATTATAGGTAGTGGACCCAGAGCATAGTTTGGAGGTTGAAGAGAGATTTTTTTATTATAGGTCAGTAGTTGTAAATAACTATTGTAAGACTTATAATGTACTGTTTATGCTTTTGGTTTGTATCGGAACATGACATCCCGATGTTTTGTTATATAATGAAAATATATTTCTTTAAGAAATGTTTTGATAAATTTTTATTATATTTTGTTTTGGGAATAAATTCCTCAACATCTTTTGGAAAATTACTTTGATTTTATTTTAAAAACATAAACTAAATCGGTCTTTTCTGACCGAGAAAATTAGGGATATCACAACGACGATGGTGGTGGATAGGGTTTATGAAGAACACATCAGACGATGAAGAAGATGAACATCGAAGAAGAAGAGCCATAATGGTGGCGTTAGATCTTGTAAGGGTTGAAGACGCTGAGAAGGGATTACATTGACTGTTGGAGATGGGAAGGGAAGACGATGAACAATGAAGATGGTGTCGCATATGGCTTCGAAGATGGTGATGGAGTCGGAGATGGTGATGAACATGGAATCAAAGATAGTGACGGAGGTGGCGACAGGAGGATGGGTGGTGGTTCGAATGTGTTAAAGAAGGTAATTGGTTTTTAGGGTTGTGGTTGTATATTAAAGAGGGAAGATGGTAATGACTATTAAACGTTATATAATAAAGTTCAACAAGTTATTCACCAAAAATTTTCTAGCTTACCGATAAGAGGCTTTGTTGTTATGCTGGAGCTGGAGGTCATAAATTCGAAACTTGCTAGCCTCATTTCCTTCTTTAAAGCCTTTTGTTTTTTTAATTAAAGTAAAACCTAGTGACGTGGCATGCCACGTCAGCGGTTACCGCCGAGTAAGCATCTAGGATGGAGTTATGACTGGAAAACTTGATAAAAGGGCCAAAATGACAAAATCAATGTAAATTTGCGGTATAAACGAACCTAAAAAACAACTTTTAGCAAAATCGACAAAAAAGATGCAAACTTGAGGACTTTTATGACATTAACCCAATGTATTTTGTACATATATTTGAATGAAAAGGCAATACGCCAGTTTATGGGAAAATACCAATCAACAAATTGGTGTTTATCTTTGATAATTAGAAGAATTTGAATTCTATAAAACCCTAGATGTTGGTCTCATACGAGTGTATTGATTTGAGGTTGTTCTTTGAATGATTATCCTCATCATTTGAATTTCATGTACCAAGACATAAGGTTGAACTATCAAATTCGGAAAATGATCACTCAATCTTCAAACATAATTAGTCTCTTCATCAATTTCAGAAACCTCCTTCCCCAAACCATAACAGTTCTTACCTTTTGATGCCTTAACCACTAAAACATCTTTCAACCTGACATTAATATTTTTCTTGACGATCTTAAACATCTCATGCAACTTACACTACAAGAAAATTGATCTTTAGAGACAACAAATGTTGTCTCTAAAAGTATTAATGTTGTCGCTAAAAACCAACAGCGAGGATCGTTGTCGCTAATGGTTTCCTTGCAATAGCTTCGTTGCTAAAAGTATCTTCTGCGACAACATCAGCGTCGTCGCTGATAGTAATTACTATTAGCGACAAACATTTGTCTCTAAAAGAAAATAATACTTTTTTTATTTAATTAGTTTTAGAGATTAAAAGTTGTCTCTACAAGATTAATAATTTAAAAAATATATATATTTACTTTCATAGACAATTAGTTTTTTCTATAATACATAAACTGTAATGAAATTCTATTAATTTATAAAAAATTCATTAATATTGATAAACATCAAATTAAGAGAGAATCCATAGTTCCAAACTACATAACACACTAAATCAACATCTTCATCCAATTTAACAATAAATCCGATAATACAATAAGAACATCATGAAGTTTAATAGACAAACTAACTATACTTTATTCATGTCTTCATTATCATAAACCCCATAACATCATCGACATATTGTTGTTCTTTTTTGATGTTTTCATTCGAATTGAGACACTAGCATGATATTTTTTTCCCTGTTTTGTGTATCGGGTCGTCTATCTAAAGCTTCATTTTGTGGCCCGTATAACCTCTTCATAGCTGCAAAAAGCAAAAAAACTATCATGCTTTAACATGTAGATAGGATGGCTTTAGTCAACTAGAATGTCTTAGAGCTGATTTGTAAATAACCAATGGAACAGTCAAAGAGTATGATAAAAGTAGGTGAAATTGTTTTAATCAAGGTATCTCCTTACACACTTGAAGATGGTAAAACGCATGCCTGATTGATTGCCTGTAATGGTGATATTTCACAAAGTTAATGGTTAATATAACAAACTACCAACTTAAAGATCTAGGTTCTAAATAAGGCATAAGTACATGAATTGAGATTGAAGCCCTGTCCTACATAAGATAAGAAACACACTTAAGATGTGGTTTATATACAACTTTCACATAATAAATATAATCAACATGATATTAATTAAATTATGACTTGTTTATAATCTTAAAGAGTATAACAACTTTCAAAAGGGAATAACATATACAATTTTCTACCTTTTTTAGTCTATCACAGCAAGCATTATTATACACAACTCAGATGCAAATTGTTCTCCAACCCTCTCAAATGATGCCCAAATAGCATGTCCCTCCAAAAATTGAAATAATATGGGTTCAATTTCATAAATATAGACCAAATATTCAATGAAACATATATCAAAATCAACTTTGCTAGCCAGGAAACAATATTTGCTAAGTAATCCATTTAATTGAAGACATCGGAGGTGGTGGCTGGTGGGGCACCGAATGTGAGAGACGTCCATAAATATGCCCCCTATTTAGAAAAAAAGGGGGTAGCGACTGTGAGTGTCGCCGACGAGAAACAGAGAGACACCGACAAGCAATAGAATGAAAGCAGGGAGGAGATCGGCGAGAAAGAAAGGGACAACCTTACGATCGTGAGGAGTGAAGTAGACGGCTGAAGAACGAGGGGATGAAAAAAGTAATCTAGGGTTTGTCGATAATTTATGTTGCTGAGGAAAAAAATTGATTTACTAAAATCTTGAAAAAAAAAACGCGGTCAATGAAAAATATTTCCCGCTTATCCGACACAGATAAATTTTCATCGCAAAAAAATAAATTTAAAAATTTTATTTTTATTTTGTTTTTCAGTGACAACAAATGGTCGCTGAATGTTCAAGGAAAAAAGAGCGGTTCCCAAAAACTTTCGCGCTTATCTATTTGCGAGGGCTTATCGTCGCAGAAAAAAAAAACAATTTTCAAAAATTTCAAAATAGTTATTAGCGATGACTTTTCGTCCCTAAAGGTATACTTTTTGAGACGACTTATGTGGTCTCTAAAAGCTTCGTCTCTAAAAGACTGTTTTGTGGTAGTGTTAGCTACTCAATTTACGAAGAACTTAATGAAAACTATACGTAAGAGAATTACTTTTAAAGTCAGTAGCCAATTCTTGGTTAATAGGGAAGCGGGACCACATTAAAACCATACTCACGTCTACTCCAAAGCAATTGTAGTTAAATCGATCTGTATTAAATATATAATTTAAATTATTATTGATAATGTAACTGCGTGGACCATCTTTTATTCTTTTCTACTCGGAAACACTTTCAAATCCACTATCATTCACCATGTGTTGCTGGTGAAACACTCTTTGGTTGAGGTTGTGGCGTCCAATTTAAGTGTTTCATTTTTCATTTTTGGTTATTATCTTTTAATAGAAATGGAAGTGCCTCAAAAGGAAAGATTCATTAAATCATAGCTTTTATTCAAAGTTTTTATATATATATATATATATATATATATATATATATATATATATATATATATATATATATATATATATATATATATATATATATATATATATATATATATATATATATATATATATATATATATATAGTTTACATACTTGATAAATGTCAATAAGAATATAAAAGTCATCGAATTAAGAAGATGTTAATCTCATTCTAAAATACACATGATATTTTGCTTAAAACATAATATGGTACAATCTAATTGATTATTAATTAAATATGATCTCGCTACAAAATACAAATGTTCATTTTACCATCAAAAGTCTAAAGAGGTGTGGGAGTTTGTTGGGGGGTTGTAAAGTAGTTACATTTAACTTAAAAAATCAACATTAACTTTTGGTTGCATGCACTACTTCAGTTGGCAAGACCCTTTAATCTCTCTACCAAACTCAGTCCTTTAATTTCAAAGTTGGACTCAAAAGGGATATTGACTTTGCATATGATAACACTAATAATAACTAAATCTAACATCTCGTATCTTATTTGATACAATATCTAGAGATTAACCATTGTATCTTAAATACCAAGCATGCACATTGCTTTCACTATATAAGCCGCCCCACACTTCTTTATCAACTTCTCATTCCTCTTTAAGATGAAAAATCGGATGGAACGACTTGTGGTTCTTCCTTTCACCGCCGGGTGTGTCTCTTCCTCCAGTGTATCTGTTAGCGTACAACATGGAAGACGACCAAAGGAAGACATCAACTCAGCTCACATGGGTATGCACATACATATTCTCTATTAATCAAAAACATAATCTTTCGTATTAAATCTTTAAATTTTTCACATAACCAATTAAAAATTATTCATTTCTTTAAACATCATCTTGAAAATTTTACCAAAACCCAGGTGAAAATACTGTTTTTCTTTTAATGGGATTGATTGAATTTTGGTGTATGTTAGTGTGTAGGTCAAGGGAAGTGCCCAAAAATTCAAAAGACACATCAAGTGACCACATGATGAAGGGCTCATCTAGTTCTAGGTTCTCAACACCATCGATACCAAATATATACATTGGGTTTCACAGGCTTACCAGAACCATCAAAAATCTGTCTCAGTCCCTTGGTAAGTCATGACTTGTTAAAATGCTTAAAACCTTGAATGCCTAAAATATTGTTAATTACTCTCCACGATTTATCCCAACATGATGGGCTCTTGAGGCTGGTTTGACTTGGGCCTTCCGTAATTGCGACTGTTCCTTTTCAAATCTTGCCTAATTCATATAAAAAGAGTACCCTTTTTTTTGTGTGAATCGTTACACTAGTTAAGTTTGAAATATTACCCATCATAATAAAGAAAACGTACAGTTGCATTGTGAGGAATCGGAAATGAAGATAATAGTATAAAATGTACATGTTATTGTATTTACTCAAGTAAATTATGATAGTGTTCAAGGAGGAGATGGAGGAACAGGAAATGGAGATGGAGATTGGCCTTCCAACGGATGTAAAACATGTGACACACATAGGGTTTGATGGGTCGATGAACCCCGGTGCCAATGGTTGCAACCACTTGGACATCTCAGATTTTCTTTCGCTATGCCCTAACTCCATGGCTCAGTACGAGCAACGTGCTATGTTTGTACCAGTAGATGCAACTCATGATTCCCAAAATACATCATGTAAGTTACCCGACATTAGAGAAGAATGAAATGGATGTAGAAGGAATGAAGGGTGTTGTGCTATTTGTGAAGATTGTGTGAATGATATATAATTGTCGTGTGGATAAAGTTTTTTATGTGATAATGTGTTGTTAGAGAACTTATTGGTATAATGAGAGGTTTGACATATCGTCTTTATCAAAGTTTTACCCTCGCTCTCTCAACTCAAATTCACACATATAGCTCCTTTTTTGTATAATACTTATCGACCCTACTTTCTTTTATGAAAATGCTAGAAATTAGTAACCGATTCGGAGCCATATTTACTTTGTCATATAGGAATATTACATGCAAATTCAAAAAAAAAATATTTTCGTAATGTAAAAAGGTTTGCTACCATAGTCCATATCCGAAATTATAGGTGACAGTTTCGATATATTAACTTACAAATGGGTAATTTGGGTAGCAGTTTATATCAAAAGGTAAAACATGTATATTCTGAGAACATAGCTGGAAGAGAAGAAAAAAAAGTGGAATTAGTAAGTGTTGTGGAAGTCGTCCAAAATGTATTAAATGGTTACAATCTCCTAAATCACTTTATTTGCAAAAGTTCATTCATGATCTTAATAGCAAGGGAGAATTTTGGATGTGGAGCATATTGCTTACTTATCAAAGTGTTGATAGATAAATGGTAGAAAAACAAACTAGGCGGAAAGAAGCCTAACTTAAAATGGTCATGAATTTTGAACTTTCAGGAGTTTGGAGGCCCATTTATGTGGACGAAACGCTATCAACGGGACGATGGAAAACCCGGGAGCGGAACACAAGCACTACAACTAGGGGGCGGAATCAAAACTTCATAATTGAAATATATAAAGAAGTTTTGTTTATTTCAAAATTATGACATATCAAAAGTGTAAACAAGAAAACTAATAGATCGTTATATCTTTATCAAAGTGGAACGCAACGATCTTTTGCTTTTTTAAAGTCTTCTATAACCGTCTCTAAACTAATCTTTTCAGCAAGTTCCCGCTCGAAGTGCAAAACCAATGAGTCATTCAAAAACTCGTCTTCCATTTTGTTACGTAACCTTGTTTTAATGAGGTTCATTGCTGAAAATGATCTCTCCGTTGTAGCCGTAGAAACTGGAAGAGTAAGTATAAGACTAGCTACTCGATAAATAAGATGAAAGTTCACTACTCTTCTAGTCTTTATCAACCATTGGCACAATTCTGACATAGATGTCAGTAGTTTATAAGCCGCATGCTGAACAACATCAATCTCATAATGTTGAAGTTGCATTTTCAAAACTACTTTCTCTTGTTCATTGAAATCTTCAGGATAAAACTTCTCTACTAACTTAATTACATCACCACATCGAAAAGGCTCATCAATACTTTTAGGATCTAATGTTGTTGAAAGTCGGAGCAACTTTGTTGATCTATCACTGAATCGGTGATTTAGTTCCATTAACTGACAATTAATTGCTTCGTAAAATATATCACTCGGTAATGATGTTCTAGTGTATGATCACTAAGCTCATTACACACTCCGGGCCCTCTAGTAAAGTATGGATAAGTCATATCAGGGATATCAATGTTGCATTCTTGACAAAACGACATAACAAGAGACAATAAACAATCCCATCTTTCATCTTTCATTTTTTGCAATAACAATTTGGTGGACGCAACTAGCCTCAATGCATTACAAATATCTTGAGATTGTCTTTGTAAAGCTTGACAAAGTAAATCAATGATCTCCATTATTTCTTGCTCGAGATGAAGAACAAAAATGAACTCAAATGTAGTAATAGACTCATATGCTAAATCTGCGTCGCCTTTGATTGGACCAGTGCCATCCTTAATAATTGTAAGTAAAACCTCAAAAGTTGGACTAAACATTTTGATTAAGCTCGAAACTGATTTGAGGTGAGAACTCCATCGAGTATCACCAACTCGTTGTAATGTACCAATTTGATTAAGACCTCTACCTGTCTCTAATTCATCAACAGAAATCTTATATGCAATTTCCTCAGCTTGTGCGTCTCTAAGTTGGTCGGTCCGTTTGGAGGAAGCACCAACAACATTGATAACAAAAGACAATCGAGTAAAAAAGTTTTGTAATGCAACAACTCCTTGTGAAGCAGCCATTAATTCTAATTGTAATCGATGGGCAAAACAATGAACATAATACGCATATGGACAGTCATTTGAAATCAATGCTTGCAAACCCTTGAAATGACCTCACATATTGCTTGCACCATCATACCCTTCACCAGAGATTGACTTAAGATCAAGATTATTACGTGATAATACATAATAAAATGCATTTTTAAGAGTTTGTGATGTAGTGTCGGGTACATGAACAAGCCCAAAGAAACGCTCCATAATAAAGCCATCTTTATTTTAAAAATCTCAAAACAATTGACATTTGTTCTTTATTAGACTGGTCATGTGCTTCATCAACAACTAAACAAAATTCTCCACCATTAATCTCCTCACAAATCATCCTCCTCACCCTAGTTGATATAAAGTTTAGAATCTCTTTTTGAATTGACGGTGATGTATATAATGCATGTTTAGGAGCGATATAGAACAATTCTTTCATCTCTGTGTTAAAATAGCCAATTCCCTTCAGGATTTCATGAAAATTTTCTTTGTTTATGGAATCTGATCCTTCATCGTGACCTCTATATGCAATTCCTTGAAAGGCACACAAACGGACTGTATAAATAGTAGCCTTCAATCCCAATCTATTATTTTTACGCTATTCTTCTGTAAATGTCTCAAAGACATTTTGTATATCATGCGCCTCATTTAACAAATCGTCACATGATTTTTGTGCAACATTGTGAAAAGATGTGCACTCAGTCCCTATGTGATGCAAAAAGGCACAACTTTTTCCACCAACTTTCTTCCAGTTCTGAAATCCATCTATAGTAAATGCTCGTTGGTCGTAGTGTCCCATTCCAGAAGGCTTATTGAATAGAAAACATGGAAAAAAACGCAGCATCTAAGCTCTCTGAATATTCAATCCAAGGATATAACTTAAACCAAGAATCTTGAAAACTACGTTTATGAGTTTCTGGACAAGATTTTGGATATACAGAAAGTATTTTGTCAAGATGTTAGTTAGTTGTTAGTCAAGTATGTGTTAGTTACAGATTCTGTTAGAGAGTTAATATGTTGACTTTATTGTTGACTATCTTTCTGTGTATAAATATTGGTCAGGGTCTGTAATCATTAGTTCATAATAATGAAAACACATTTTGACATTTGTCTCTCTTTTACTTCCTCAATCGTTTCATGGTATCAGAGCTCAGATCTCTATTTCTCCTTTCTTTCTTCCCTAAATTGATTGAAAGCTCAATCGATTTCTTTCTTCGGTTAGGTCAAACAAAATCCCCAAATTCTAGGTTTGAATCGTTGTGATTTTTTTTGAAATGGCGACAAATATCACACAATTTCCTGTCTCAAACATAACGAATTTCGTTTCTACTCAATTGGATGGAGAGAATTATCTAGTGTGGTGACATCAATTCAAAACTATACTTCAAACCATGGATCTAGAGAAATACATCGATTTAGATACTTCTCCACCTGCATCTACTTCACCATATTTCATCACATGGAAAAAGATGGATGGATACGTTCAAGCATGTATTAACACCACTCTTCATGTCTCTGTTGCTCCCATGGTGATTGGAATTAAAACCGCAACAGAAATTTGGAAATTACTTGAAACTTCATACTTACAACAAGCTTTGGCAAAGAAATCTCAATTGAGAAGTGAGTTACAGAGTATATCTCAAGGTGAACTTTCTATCAGCTCATATTGTGATAAAATAAAAATTCTTCATGAGCAACTCAAATTAGTAGGCGATTTAGTATCTGAATCAGATCTTGTTCTTCATTGTCTCCATGGTCTTAATGTTGCATTTGATAATTTTGTTATGATGATTGAAAACAATGATACACCACCTTGTTTTGCCACATTACGATCAAAACTACTCATACATGAACAAAGAATAGCTAGACAATCCAAAAGAACTTCTAATTCTCCTAATGCCATGAATGCACTAGTTTCAAGTCAACTTCAGTGACCTAGTGCTATGAATGTCACGGTTTCAAATCAACCTCCTCATGTTGAAAAATCAACTGTGATATATCAAATTTGTCATAAAATTGGACATGATGCAAGTGTATGCTTTCTTATAGTGGGTTTCCACAAAATCGAGGAGGAAGAAGAGGTGAAAGAAATAATTTTCGTGGAAGAGGAAGGTCTAACAAAGGAAATTATGGAAACTTTAATGGAGGAAGTAGAGGTGGTTTTAATGGTAATTTTTTTGGAAATATGGTTGGATTCACCAATTATGGAGATTCTCCACTGAATCACGGTAGTGCTGAAAGGTGGAATTGGGGAGAGAATGCTAATGTTGGTATATCATCATCACAACAACATCCACCTTATGATCCAAATCAACCTAGTTTTAATCCACATCCATATAATCAGCACACAAACAACTCTGTTCAGCATGGTAATGTTACTAGCTACTCAGCATTTGGACCTGAGCATTTTTCAACATGGGCTTCAACAAATCAATATTGGCCTAGTTATGTTCAACAATCGGGAAATTTTGAAAATAAAATTCTTGCTGTAAATATGGGTTTATCAACTGATTGTTCCTTTTCAGATACTTGTCAAATGGTTGAGTCATGGATACCAGATTCAGGAGCGACTACTCATATGACTCCCAATGCCAATCTTGTTCATGGAGATGTTCCTTACAAGGGTTCTGGAAAAGTAATCCTTGGAAATGGTAAATCTCTAACTATTTCTCATGTTGGTCATGCTTTTTTAAACTTACCTAAATGCACATTAAAACTATCTCGAGTTTTTCTTGTGCCATTGTTGACCAAAAATCTTCCGTCAATTGCTGATCTTGTAAACGACAATCCTTGTCTTGTTGAATTCTCATATATTGGTTTTTCTATCAAGAATTAGGCAGGTCGGATACTCCACCACATTCCGCATAGCAACAGTAATCTTTACTCCTTTGTTGCTGACAGTGCTTTGGATGGTTCTTCAGATAGACTCTGGCACTTTAGACTTGGACATCCATCTTCATATGTTTTTTCAAAACTTTCTTTTTTAAATAAGTCCAGTGATAATAAACCATGTAATGATTGTAGTATTGCCAAGCAAACTCGGTTGTCTTTTTCTTCAAGATTATCATATAGCAAAGTACCTTTAGAGGTTATACATTCAGATATTTGGGGTCCAACAGTCATTGTACGGTTTGAAACAAGCTCCAAGAGCGTGGTTTGCAAAGTTATCCACAGTCTTGATTTCTCTTGGTTTTGTTCAATGTCTATATGATATATCTATTTTTGTGAGTCATACTTCCACTCATCTTACATATGTGCTTATATATGTTGATGACATAATTGTCACTGGAAGCTCATCTGATCATGTTAGTACATTGATACAACTACTGAATTCTCAGTTTGCCTTAAAAGACATGGTTCAACTCAGTTATTTTCTTGGAATTCAAGCGACTTTTAGTGAAGATGGTCTTATTCTTTCACAACAACGTTATATTCTTGACTTGTTACAAAGAACTGGCATGAGTCACTATAAACCTCTTGATTCTCCTGTTTGTTCTGGACAACAAGTGTCTCGATTTTATGGAACACCTTTGGATGATGTCTTTACTTATAGAAGTACTGTTGGTGCTTTACAATATGTTGTGATCACTCGTCCAGAAATTGCATATGCTGTGAGCAAGGTATCTCAGTTTCTTCAACAACCCATAGATAAACATTGGATTGCGGTCAAACGAATATCAAGATATCTTCAAGGCACTATTAATCATGGTCTTGTGATACGAAAAACATTATCCATGTCATTACATGCTTACTCTGATGCAAATTGGGCTGGGTGCTCAGATGATAGGAGGTCCACGAGTGGTTTTTGTGTTTTTCTTGGTTCCAATCTTATTAGTTGGAGCTCAAAGAAACAACATACAATGGCTAGATCCAGTATAGAGGTCGAGTATCGAGCTCTTGCTCATACAGCTGCAGAAATCCGATGGCTTATGTCTTTAATTCAAGAATTAAAATTGTATGTTTCTTCTCTGCCTATACTTTGGTGTGATAATCTTGGAGCCACATATCTTGCTGCTAATCCCGTTTTTCATCAAAGATCAAAACATATCGAGATAGATATCCATTTTGTTCGGGATATGGTGTTGTCTCAGAGTTTACGAATATGTTATGTTCCTACTGTTTCACAAATTGCAAACATTCTAACAAAGGGACTATCTGCTTCAAGATTCAAACATCTTCGATCCAAGCTTCACATCCTACCTGTTGTTTCGCTTGAGGGGGGATGTCAAGATGTTAGTTAGCTGTTAGTCAAGTATGTGTTAGTTACAGATTCTGTTAGAGAGTTAATCTGTTGAATTTATTGT
Source organism: Lactuca serriola (assembly GCF_051521515.1). Classification (NCBI taxonomy): domain Eukaryota; kingdom Viridiplantae; phylum Streptophyta; class Magnoliopsida; order Asterales; family Asteraceae; genus Lactuca; species Lactuca serriola. Next base: position 62,539,937 of record NC_136416.1, on the reverse strand, counting down.
TGACTATCTTTTTATGTATATATATAGGCCATGGTCTGTAACCATTAGTTCATAATAATGAAAACACATTTTGACATTTCTCTCTCTTTTACTTCCTCGATCGTTTCATATTTGTTGAAAGGGACCATGATTAATATATGCTCGTATAATAGTATCTTGTTGATTTACTGGATAATCATAAATTTGTTTACGCAAACCAGGATCTCGTTCTAGTGTACTAAGATCAATTTCATTATTTTCAGCATCATTTTTAAGCGATTCTCAGTAATTGGAACATTGGGCGTAGGGGAATCTTCATCCAAAACAATCTCCGGTGGGTTTTCGGAATCTTGAGTAGAACTTGAGTGTTTTCTTTTGAAAAATCCATCAATAGTAGATTGTTTTTTCATATTCATATAAACTACACAATCAAATTTACTAACAATTAATAAATAGCAATATAAAATAGCAAGTAAACAAATAAAGTTTTTTATTTTCAAAAAATAATATAAAATGCATATAAATTTAATTAGTTTCATATGAATATATGATCATAGCATAACAAGAAATATAAATACACAAATATATGTCATCGTTAACAACAAATATAGATAAATAAATATATCAATGTATGATACATATTATATATGTATATCTTCCTTTAATAAATACAGATAATTACATATACAAATATAACATATATGATAAATATTATGTATGTATATCTTCTTCCAATGCAGCAAATAAAGTAATCAATATAAATGAATAGAAATATTATTGTAAGACGTTAGTGTGTATATGTTGTAATCACAGTAGCACTCATATTTTATTCAATTTATTCATACTTTATTTAATTTCCACTTTTTGACCAAGTAAAAGCAATAAATAAATATATAGAGAAACGCAAAGACAGATAAACATAAAACTATTTAAGCAAATGGGGAGCAACGAAGTCACGAAGAAGAAGAAAAACCTTATGGAAGCAGCAGTCGGCTGAACACTCAAGCGAACGGCGGTCGACAGAGGTTAAATTTCAACAGTCTTGGATCCGAAGACTAGCAAGGAGGTGAGAGAGCGTACGGTACAAATGTGGCGGCGACCGGAAAAGAGTACAAGACAGCAACGATCTTAAGTCTTAACAGGCGGCATTCTCCGGTGAGTTTTGAGAAGTAGCTTTTCGATGGCCGGAATAAATTTTGGATTCTTTGTTCACTTTGTCAGTTTAATTTCTTAAGCTTAAACCTAGGTTAAATTGTTGTAAATTTGATTAGTTTTTGGGGTTTTTATAGATTTTAATAGATATTAAGTTTCCTTATTTTATAAATTCCTAAAAAACAAGGATTCTTTTGATTTTCTTATTATCTTCTGAAAATTTAGTTAACATTTTCCTAATGAACTGGAAACCATGGGGAAAGAGGCAATTCTAGTTATTTTTTTCAACTTGATTGTGTATATACATAAATTAGGACAACCAAAAGGGGGGGGGGGGGCATGGCCTCCCCTGGCCCCTATGAGGGTCCACCACTGGGAAAACCACCAGAGTTATTACGTCTCGGAGTAATCGTCTCCCAACCCTTAGACATCTAATCACTAACACTAAGATGTTTAAAGGTATCCAAAGCATGAATTCTATGAGAAGTAGACGTAACACTATAAGGAAAAAGATAATTAGCGGCGACAAAACTCACTGATGTAGAACACTTGTTTGGCATATGAAGCATATATGAGTTGATCATCTTTGTATGCTTCGCGTTGTGTGTCAATACTGGTGAAATTATCACTAGAAATAACTCTTGTTCGAGTATGAAACCACTTGCAATGAAATAGTACACTTGAATAATCATGTGTATACCTCAACTCTATAATCTCTTCTAACTGGCAATAATATTTCTCGCATTTCTCACCCACCGCTAAAACCCCAGAGTTTTGTGTTGTGCATTGTGCGTCACGACTAAGTACCATAAACCTAACATTGTTGACTATGCATGCGGTGTAAGAATAAGCATTCATTTGCGGACCCATTGCAAGAGCCGACAACTCTTTGGGGAATTCTGGAGAGTTTCCTATGCTCATTTGATGAACCTAGCAATTATAAAGTAATATGTATTATGTATTCATTAGAACAATGAACCAAATTTGTTTATTAATTTATATTACCTTTTCACGAAACCAATTACGAAATTCTCTTTTTTCATCACTTTGGAGATGTTCAGATTTGAATTTCCTATGTTGATGACGAAAAGATATAGATTTAAAAAGATAAAAAAAAAAATTAAGGATGAAAGTTAGAGATAATATTAGTTACTTGATATACTGTGTGACTTCTTCACAACTATTCAGTACAAACCATTCCATGTTACTCATTTTCGTTAAATTAAGAGTTTTGATTTGAGTTGTGCTGGTCGGTCGACATTTAGACTCAAACATCCAAAACTTTGTCTTTTTCAATGAAAGCATCTTCATTTCTTTTCGGACGATTGAATTGATTCTTTACATCTCGAAGATACATCGAACAAAATGATAAAGCTTCTTTCGCAACATAACCCTCAGCTATAGAACCTTCCGGCCTTGCCATGTTTCTGACATAGTTTTTTATGGCACTAAATGGTACCATTTTATGGAGTTTACGGCCTTGGAACCTTTTGGTCCGTAAACTCCCTCACACATGAGGTTCTAAATGTTTTAGCTAGTCCATAACTCATCTAGGTACATGCCCAAATTGTCTCATGGCCTAAGGAAGTGTCTAGGGTGTCCTTTGACCCCTTTATGGGAGTTTACGGCCCAAGAACCACTCTTGGCCGTAAACTCTTCAATACTTGTGCTTTTCTTATGTTTCTTAGGTCCTAAACACATTAAGGTGTTTGCCTAAAATAGAGTCCAATCCTTAGGAAGTGTTTGAAAGGATTTTGGCACTTAAACTTGGAGTTTACGGCCTAAGGAGCTTCTTGGCCGTAAACTCCCTTCTAGAAATGATTTCTAATGGCTTTGTTAGTAATAAGCATGAGTTTAAGGCTTCTAGGTTTTTGTTTTAAGGCTAAGGGAGCATTAGGCGCTCATTTGTGCCTACACTTGGAGTTTACGGCCCAAGAGATGTTCCCTGGCCGTAAACTCCTAAAACTACATGTTCTTGAATGATTTCTAGCCCCTAATGTTCATACATAAGGTCCTTAACTAGTTGCCTAACAAGGAAATGGGACTAGATGGCCTTTAGGCTTGATTTTGGAGTTTACTCCCCAAGAACGTTCTTGGGCGGTAAACTCCCGGATCTTGCATTTTAGACATGTAAACAATGTTATTTAGCATATAACAAGTATTAAAACACATCTAGGAAAGTAGACTCACAATCTGGGATGAAAACCCGAAGATCCGTGAGAGAGAAATTGGCTTTTCTCTAATTGAAATTCAACTAATGAACCAATTTGGTTCAGAATTCTATTTACAGTCCTGAGATTTTTGGCAGAAAATATTTCTATTCTCGGAATGGATTCTAATGACCTAGAGTAATGGAATTACAGTGTTGCACAAAATCCTAGTGCATCCACTCTCCTAATAACTCCTTAGGTGTAAAACCCTGAAAACTGCCAACTTATTCCATAGTCTGAATTTTCACTTTAACTACTCTACTTCTATTGGATTGAAATGGTTTGATTAGAATGGAAATTTCGGGTTGTCACATCATCCCCCTGTTAAAGGGAATTTCGTCCCAAAATTAAAATTTAGGCAAGGAAGTATGCACGAATGATCGAGACGTGAGGAGGCAACTTCCTAATCGATTGGTTCTAGCGCACTTAAGTGAAATCGGGCTCTCGGTTGGTATTCCAACGAACCTTCACTAGCTGGCGACGGCGTTGCTTCGTCTGCTTGACCTCTCGGTCGAGGGTCATTACGGTTCTAATACGAAGGCGAGGATCTCGACGAGTGGATTTGCAAGAGTCCTAACGGAAAGGTATGGTTTCACGATCGAGATGCGAAGAGTAGAAAGTACGTTACTGAGTTCGTGGAGTAGGTCTAGTTTGTGCGAGGCACAGGACCGATTCTGATAAGAATCTCGGAGGTCCTGTCTAACTTGGATTTAGCTTTCCACGCTTTACGAAGCGTATTAAGCCATTCCCAGAGTGAGTTATCTTAAAGAACTTGGTCACTCACTTGGAATCTCAAAGGTTCCTTTCCCTGCGTAACTTCCCAGTCAAAGGCCATCCCTTGCTGGGTCAAAGTCGTACGAGTTTCTGTAGCTTGCGAGGAGTTCTGAATGAACTAAGGCGGTAGGTCGGTAAGACCTAGAATTTGGCGAAAGACTGTCGGCGTCTCTGGTGTCGATAAATGCTCAATGGTTTTTGACAATTTGAAAGAGTACTCAAAATTTCCCATATTACTAACAGTGTCCTAGAAATTTGACTCTTCAATTTCAAAACTCGTGCCTAGAGAACTTTGCTATAAGTTCCTCTAGGTAAGAATTGTTTTCATGGGTTTTCTTCTTACTACGAGTGTAGATAAGTAAGTCATTACATGGAGAAATGACAAATCGATCCAAGTAAGAAAGACGTAACCCTATTCATTTAGCTCATGAAAACCATGGGTGTCTTGGTCCTATCCGAAGGGTACCACTACGGACTTGAAGTGTCTGTATCGAGTTCAGGAGATAGTCTTCCGGACATCTTTCCCTAACACTCGAACTGGTGATATTCGGAATTCAGATCCATTCCTGGAAGCAGTTTCTTCCCTTGCGTTTGCTCAACCATTTTGTCTATGCGAGGCAGAGATAACGATTTCTATGAAAATCTTGACGGAGTCCTCGATAACCGAGGCACATACGATGCAATCCGTCGATCTCTGGAAGAATATGACCGGGGTTCTCTAAGGTGAGAAACCTAGTCTTCTAATTCTATTTCTGTGTAGTTTGCTAAGTTGTCCGGACTGTTCTTGTATCTCCGTGGGTGTTTAAACTATAGGGCGATCTGTCTTCGGGAGTCGTACTGAGTTCTAAGTTTGTTCACATGACGATATGATTACTCGTATACTTATGCAGATCTCCGTCCTGAAGTCCATTTTAGAATTCATATAGGGTTTCACAATCACAACTTCGGGTATACAAGTCGTATATAATTAAGATTGAAAAGGTAGTCGAATAACTGATTCTTCTTTAAGCTCACATCCCATCGGGGAAAAAGAAGTTAAAGCGGAATCATCAATTCTAAACCTGTAGAAGCTTGATTATATATAACTCTTACGTATACCTTCCTTAGTGATAAATCATCCGTATGAATTCCTGGATTGAACTTGACGTACCGCACGAGTGGTACTTCGGGGATTTCTTCAGGGAGAAAATAACTAAGAGGTACTCCTGGAATGAGTACTTCGGCGATTTCTTCGGAAAGAAAATAACTAAGAGGTACTCCTGGAATGAGTACTTCGGCGATTTCTTATATGACGGCTCCGCTGGAAAAGTGATCTAGAAGAAAGGGATGTACGTATGAAGCTGTTTTCGTGAGGATCAAATTTAATCGAGTCGTATGATAATGTCGGAATCATACTGAAATTTAAAGACATTAGATTTGAACATAAGACATTTACAGACAAGAGACAACCGTGCAACCATGAACAGAGTTATAGTACTTTAGATTTACCACAAGACTATTGCTGCGAATAAGATACACTACAAAAGACAAGTATACGCAGCACGAGAATTCCTATACAGACAGGATCTCGTAAAAGGTAAGATTCTAGTGCACCAGTTCTAGATAGTTTATAAGTCTGTTACAACGAACGCCTTAAGTACATTAACGTGGTTCCGGAGCAGGCTCTCCTGCAGCTATGACCCTGAGTATCTTCCCGTCTGCGCCAGAGTTCTGCGTTATCGGGCAATCTTTCTTGAAGTGCCCTACCTCACCGCATCGGTGGCATGATTGGCTAGTACCAGCTTTGGTGACGAGATTTCGGTATTTAGCCAAGGTTATGTGGACACGAGTGCCTTCCTCGTTACTCCACTTTGAAAATTTCTTCTTAAATCTTTCGGTGCTATAACTAATCTTGTGTGCAGGGTTCGTCCCGATGAAAGGGACTTGAGTGATGGGTCGCGCCGGTGCTCCACAGTTACGAGCATGGTGCCCTATGTTAAGGCAATTGCAACATTGCATCTCATAGCAAGCTCCATGATGATGGAAACTACACCTATCACACTTCGGGAGTTTTCCCTCGTATGGCCTGCTCGGTATGGGAACGGCAAGGGTTTCCACTTGTTGCTGTTGTATAACCAGCTTTTGGGATCTCTTGCGTTCCTTTCGGGCTTGACGCTTTCGTTTCTTGTTCTCTGCTTTTTGGCTTTGCGAGCCTGTGACTGTTACTGTTTGGCAACTTCCTGGATGGATATCACGATTGGGAACTTCATTCCCATCAACAGTATTGACTGTGCTGATAGCGCTACGGTGCGCAAGGACCGCGGTTACGGCAGCCACTACGTCAGCTGTAACTGCTGTTTGGAAGGTAGCTGTGTCGATATGGAGGATGGGGGTTTTGTTGCTCGGCTGATCGTTTCCTGATGACGACATGATTCTGTAACACGAAAGATAAGGGTTTTGTGGGCGGTTCTGGTTGACCCTAATGTACTTAGATTGTTCACGCAAAGATTAAGAGTATGTTCGTAGAATGGTCTCAAGACGTTTGTTGTTCGAGCTGAGGTATCGTGGGTTGGTGAATAACAAGATCCAACCACTGAAAGAGACTTGGAAATGTCTCCGGAGATAAATTACTATAGTCCAAATGACTTGACTAAAGCATGTTTCAGATAGACTCCAATGAAAGTAAGATAAAAGTACTTGAATGAAGAATGACACAGAAGTTAGCCGGCTGTCAATATCTTTGATATTCACGATGTAAAGATTCTGGAAAATGACCTTGTAAAGGTCTTACATCATATCCACAGAAGATAGTTCCTGACAGCATAAAGACCTAGCTAAAGTACTTACGGTACAAGATAATTTCATAGAAAATGCCACATCGGGCATAGACAGACTAATACGATTCCTCTTCATAAGGAAATAAAGTAAAGCGTCTACTACTGGCGACGGTCATCCCTCTGGTGAACTCTTAGTTCAGCCAATTGACGTTCCATGTCAAGTAGGTGTCTTTTGCACACCATCCGGCGTACTTGGAGTTCTATGACTTCGGCTCGTGATTTAGCCAGTGCTTGCAGCAGGGTTTCATGGTTTCTCTCTGATCTCTCGTGAGCATATTCTAGATGAATGGTGTGGAGGGTATGCATTCTAGCATAGGCGACTATTTCTGAAATCTGATGTAGGGCTGTCCTGCCTTGAATCTCATTATGGGCCCTTCTGCGGACTAAGATTGGCAAGACTCTATCTGTTGAGCCCCTATTGTTCAAGTTGTAAAAACTTCGGTCGCCATCAAATGGCATAGACTGATCTTGTCCTTGGATCCATGTTTCCAAGCATTCCACTCACTCAGGGTCGGGCCATGAAAAGCCGAACGAGGGTTAGGAATTGGAAAGGAGCTGCTTGGGGTAGGTTCTCAACCTCTGGTTCGGAGTTAGCATCATACGAAAGTCTTCATCATGGTGATCATCCAAGGGGATAGGATGATCATTCTCTGGTTCTTCTCCAAACCAACCAGCTATGACTTCGTTCGGAAGATACTGGTTGTCAAGGGGATGGAGTCCAGCTATGATTTCTATGCGAGAATTTAGGGTAAGATGATAATTATTAGACGAACTATCTAGATAATTATTTAGAAAAACCTTCATTAGTTACATCCCTATTTGTGAAGTGCATACCAGCTAAGTGTAATCTAAACAGGATAGACCTTCGAATAAGTGACCTTAATTTCCAAATTCACACAGAATAGGGGTAAGGCAAAATTATCACAGATTCTAAGTCTATAACATCCTAATTACATATAGCCTCAGTGTATCCACTTAGCAACTATCAACTTAATAATGAAGATCCTGTTTTTAATTCTCAAGTATAAAGTACTTATAGTAACACCAAAATACACCTATAGTATTTTAATTTTTAAATGTTATGTTCTATTGTTCTCATTGTGGTAGGGTTGGTAAGATTTTAGCATTGTTGCAACCACACACTTAAACTTAGGCACATGCTAGTCAACCCTCGGATAATATAGGCGATCAGGCTATATCTTCCCAGTGTTGACCATATGTCTCTAAGCCCACTTGTGTTGTCCAACAATCGTAATTCTTTTGTACTGTCCTAGTGACACTGATTTTAGTATGAATGCAGCACGTATACTTTATTAAATATTTTATTATTTAAAGTATAAACTCTTGGTCAGAGTATTTTTAATCCCTTATGTATTTATAGTTAGTATATCTTTTATGGGTTGATATACTTAATTCACTATAAACAATGCTCTGATACCAATCTATCACACCCCAAAACCAAGAACGGCGGAAACGTTCTGGGGCGGAGGATGTCATGTATAATATCAACAACAATGTAAAGTAGTAAACAAGCAACAACATCATCCATTGCATTAATAAAATAATTATTATACAATTGTATTCTGTCAAATTTTGATAGACACTAAAGCATAAATCAAAATGAAAGATAAGTCTTGAACAAGCTCCATCTTCCTTTCTCCTTGCATCGGTACCTGTCTATGATGACCTGAGGATACAAGTAATTTTGAAAGCGAGTATCAGCTTTGAAGCTGGTGAGATCATAAGTATTTAGTGTCTTAATTTGTATGTAAGAATTTGTAAGTCTATGTATTGTAAGAATTTGTAAGTGTAAGTATTGTAAGAATTTGTAAGTGTAAGTATTGTAAGAATTTGTAAGTGTAAGTATTGTAAGTATTTGTAAGTCTATGTATTGTAAGAATTTGTAAATGTATATGAATTGTAAGTGTTTGAAAAACCCTAGAATCCCTATGATTCCTTCTAGTATGTGAAGGTGTCTTCTACCAAGACCTAATTGTTCTGTGTGTGTGTCTCTTGTAAGAGTATGTATTTTCCAAAGTATAACTATCATTATCCAAAAATATAGTTTGTACATTTATGTTTAAGTGAGGTTATCACTAAAAATATGTAATGGAAAAATTAACGTAGTACTAAAACGTAGCTCTAAAAGGACTACTACCATACTAACTACCTTAAACCGGATTTTAGTCTAAGGCACTATGTGATAAATTGCACCATACTATCGACTAGTAACAACGACATAATGAATGGTCGTAATAAAGAAATGATGTTTGGCACCCGCAGACCTGCAGGTCCGGCTGTAGCGAGCAGCAGGGTGTAGGATTGTCAATCCAGCATAGATCTATACGCAAACTCAATGCTCCCCCTCCAAGAGACTCTGGCCGCAACTCAAGTCATGAGGTTTTAAGTCATGCTCCGATTTAAATCACAGTAATTAACGTATTCTCGTATATGTAACGAAATGAACTATTCTAGCTGTAATGTACGTGCTCTCTACCTAGCAAGTATAGTAATGTAAGCGTTCTAGTATTGTTGTATATGTTCTCGTCCTAGTATAGTTGTATATGTTCTCGTCCTAGTATAGTTGTATATGTTCTCGTCCTAGTATAGTTGTATATGTTCTGTACAGTAATGTTCTAGAATGTACTGACTCATGAATGAACTGACTCGTTGTATGATATCGCGTTCTAGTAATGGTTCTAGTATCTTCCTGAACTACCCATATGGTAGCTTACTAGTAATCTAACTGGTACGTATGGACATGGATGTATACCCTTGCTACCCAAGGGCATAGGATGAACTGGAAGGACCCTTTTATGACTTTATATGTACACATGATATATAACTGATATTTAAACGACCTTCGGACGAGTATCCGATATCCCACCAGACCACATCTCAAGGCGCGAAAAGGAAATAGGGTGGATAGCCTTCCTAAGTCTTTTAAACATTTCTTATATAACTATACATATAGAGGCATGCAATTTATAATATAAAAGCATAAATAAGTTTTGTAAGACATTTGAAATATAAATATTATTTTAAGAAAAGATCGACTTGATGTCAATCTATAAAACAATTTGAAGGCATAAGTATGATAAAACAGTTTTGAGTATAAGGAAACATTTGTTTGAAACACAGTTGTAAATAAGTTTGAAAGGTAATGTACAGAGTAGGATGTACAATGTAATAAGTAGTTTAAAACATATAAAATGTTTATAAAAATCATTTGAAGGAAACTGTTTGGTAAAACGGCTAATGAGTAGCCAAATCTTTTGAATGTTGTATATTAATCACATGTGATTGATGAGATAAGTAATATAATCCTACTTACTAATCACATGTGATTGACATAATAAGTAGCATGATTCTACTTGTATCTTCCCCCCCATAAAACATTTAAAATAGTTTAAAACATTAGTTAAGGGGTATGAACTCACCTGCAGTAACTGACTGGAATTGAATGGGCTGTTATCGTACGGAAGGATCGGACAAGTGCTTGGTGTCAAGTGAAGACTTAGACACACACAATGATCCTAATTACATATGAAGACATATGTATATAAATAATTAGAGATTTAATCACTAATTATACAAGTATAAACATTTAACGCGAGGACAACACTTTTGGTCAAGTGCTAGGAGGCTAATGGGTTGCAACAAAGGAGTGCAATGCCCCTAATGGAAGTTTAAGGTAAAAAGACCATATTCATTGGAGTTTGCGGCCCAGGGGAGTAAGCTCCTGGCTGTAAACTCTCAACCAAGTCATGAAATGGTGCTTAGAATTTCTACAACTCTAGTGGGGAATTGTTTCTAGGCTTAACAAGTGTTTAAGGTACCATATTGACTCCTATGGGGAGTTTACGGCCCATAGACCATATTCCCTTGGAGTTTACGGCCGTAAACTCCCTTGGGAGGGTTCTTATGGTGCTTTCAAGTCTCTATAATAACTAGGAACAATTCTAGGCTTTAATACTTGGCTTTAGGAGGGTTTATGGCACTAAATGGTACCATTTTATGGAGTTTACGGCCTTGGAACCTTTTGGGCCGTAAACTCCCTCACACATGAGGTTCTAAATGTTTTAGCTAGTCCATAACTCATCTAGGTACATGCCCAAATTGTCTCATGGCCTAAGGAAGTGTCTAGGGTGTCCTTTGACCCCTTTATGGGAGTTTACGGCCCAAGAACCACTCTTGGCCGTAAACTCTTCAATACTTGTGCTTTTCTTATGTTTCTTAGGTCCTAAACACATTAAGGTGTTTGCCTAAAATAGAGTCCAATCCTTAGGAAGTGTTTGAAAGGATTTTGGCACTTAAACTTGGAGTTTACGGCCTAAGGAGCTTCTTGGCCGTAAACTCCCTTCTAGAAATGATTTCTAATGGCTTTGTTAGTAATAAGCATGAGTTTAAGGCTTCTAGGTTTTTGTTTTAAGGCTAAGGGAGCATTAGGCGCTCATTTGTGCCTACACTTGGAGTTTACGGCCCAAGAGATGTTCCCTGGCCGTAAACTCCTAAAACTACATGTTCTTGAATGATTTCTAGCCCCTAATGTTCATACATAAGGTCCTTAACTAGTTGCCTAACAAGGAAATGGGACTAGATGGCCTTTAGGCTTGATTTTGGAGTTTACTCCCCAAGAACGTTCTTGGGCGGTAAACTCCCGGATCTTGCATTTTAGACATGTAAACAATGTTATTTAGCATATAACAAGTATTAAAACACATCTAGGAAAGTAGACTCACAATCTGGGATGAAAACCCGAAGATCCGTGAGAGAGAAATTGGCTTTTCTCTAATTGAAATTCAACTAATGAACCAATTTGGTTCAGAATTCTATTTATAGTCCTGAGATTTTTGGCAGAAAATATTTCTATTCTCGGAATGGATTCTAATGACCTAGAGTAATGGAATTACAGTGTTGCACAAAATCCTAGTGCATCCACGCTCCTAATAACTCCTTAGGTGTAAAACCCTGAAAACTGCCAAACTTTTTCCATAGTCTGAATTTTCATTGTAACTGCTCTACTTCTATTGGATTGAAATGGTTTGATTAGAATGGAAATTTCGGGTTGTCACAGATATATCCATCTCATACATACCGGGTGTTCGGCAATCGCTTCATCAGGTAAATACAAAAGTAATTGAACCATAATGTCAAAAAACGTTGGAGGATAAATCAATTCTAACTTGCACAAGATTGCAATAATGTCTACTTTTGCTTTCCTCAGATCCTCCACCTTCAATGTTCTGGAACAAAGTTGCTTGAAAAACGTACAAAGGTCTACAATAGGTGTATAAGTGTCTTTGTCTAACAACCCTCTTGCTCCAATCAGTATCAAACGTTGCATAAGAATGTGGTGGTCATGCGCTTTCAACCCAATAATGTTAGTATTGGTATCGTTCACTTTCTTACGGATGTTACAACCAAACCCATCTGGAAGTTTAACATCTTTTATAAATTGACAAAAGAGTTGTCGACTAGATTTCGTGAAAGAGTATCTTGGATGGGGTCTATGAAACTTGTCACCATTTTTTTGCAACCATTCATTTCTCCGAATGTTTAGAATTCTCAAGTCCTCTCGTGCATTTGATGTGTCTTTACTATTATCGTTCATTAGAAGAGTACCTAACAAAATCTCATCCACATTTTTCTGTACATGCATGAGATCTATGTTGTGTTTCAACTGTAGAGAAGCCCAATACTCGAGTTCGAAGAAAATGCTTCGTTTCGACCAGTTCAACTCGTAATCTTGCCGCTTTGGCTCCCCACCTCCATGCTCAGGATGTTTACCCGGTTTACGAGTTAGTAGACGACCTAGTTGCTCTTGTATGTCGTCATTACTAAAGTGTCTCGGAGCGAGTCTTGTATCTTCCATCTCGTTAAAGTCCAACCTCTTTCTTAACGGATCATTAGCATCTAGGAAATGACGATGACCGATATATACGACTTTGTTCATTGCACGGTACGAAGGAATGTCTTCATTGCAAGTAGCACATGCTCTATACCCTTGCCCACTCCAACCTAATAGACTACTACGAGTTGGCCAGTCGTTTATTGTCCACAACAACATAACTCTCATCGTGAAGAATGTGTTTGTCGCCGCATCTTTAATACGTACACCTGAGTTCCACAAATTTTTAAGCTCTTCCACCAATGGCCTAAGGAAAACATCCATATCCTTACCAAGAGCTTTTGGGCCGGGAATCAACAAAGTCAACATGAATGTTGACTCTTTCACACAAAGCCAGGGTGGCTGATTATATGTGGTGAGTATGACCGGCCATGTGCTATGTGGATTACACATGTTTCCAAATGGATTGAAACTGTCAGCTGAAAGACCTAGGCATATGTTACGGGGTTCACTCGAGAAGTCGGGGTATTTTTTATCAAAATCTTGCCAATATTCCCCATCAACAGGATGACGCATCACACCATCTTCTAAAAGTCCGATACTATTCCAAATCATATTTTTGGCAGTGTGCCTCGAACAATATCAACGTCGTAGTCTAGGGGTCACAGGAAAGTACCGTAACACTGTATGAGCTACTTTCTTACCCTTGGTGTTTTTATCGATCCATCGGCTCTCTTTACAAATGGGACAAACTTGCAATGAATAAAAGAGACAACAATCGTTTTTGCACACATGTATCGACTCATACCCCAGACCAATAAACTTCAGCTTCTTTTTGGCTAGATAATGTGAAAGGGGAACCTTGTTGCCTCTGGGAAATGCTAATTGCAACAACTCAAGGAGTTGATCAAATGAACTATTAGTTCATTTGTTGTTTACCTTGATATGCTTTAACTTTGCTAGAAACTCAAGGGAAGATGCAACTAGGATACAATTTAGTTTCCACTTCTTCCAACAACTGTGCAAAATCATCATCCACACCGCTACCTCTTGTATTCGAGGTTCCTTCATCAAGGTTGGTATCATTTTCTCTCGACTCCCACATCACATCATCGATTAAATCAGTCATTTCGTTACTTGGCAAGACGACTGGAAGAATAAAAGATTCACCATGATAGATCCAAATTTTGTACGACTTACTGAAACCATTTATAAATATATGGCGTTCCATTGTAGTGGGGTACTTGAAGTAACGGTTATCACATTTTTCACACGCACATCTGATTTTACCATTACTATCAAGGTGTGACTTGGACATCTCGATAAAAGCTTTGAGTCCTGCTTGGAACTCGGGATGGTTTCGATACGGATTAGTAGTCCAATTTTTATCAATAGACATGATGTTGCTGAAACATAATTTTGGGTTTAGAGTTTAGTATACAGAATTAGCATTGTTTTTTTACAATCCACATTTTTTTACAGTTAAAAAAATAAAAAAAAATTAAAAATTTAAAAATTAAAAAATTAAAAAATTATAGTTGAAATTTTTTATTTATGCGTTTTTTAATTAATTTTAATTACAATTACTTGTAATTTATATAGGCAAAAGTTGTAAGTATTAAATAAAATGGTCAAAGATCCAACGAATCAAATTTTTCCATACGTTTGTTTTATTTATAGTAGATGTACAAATATACCCTTGATTATTGAAAAAAAAATTGTTTGTTTCTTTTAATATGTTTAGCAATTAGGTTTTAATGAATAAAATATTAAATAAAGAAAAATTAATAATTTGGTATATCCATAAAAAACATTTCTTACTATCGTATCTTTTTATATTTTTTTATTTATAACAATTTTTTTCAATTATAGCATTGCACTTTAAACAATTATATAATGTTATTGTGTTGTTCTTTTTTTTACAGTCGAGATTAAAAAATATATATTTTTTATTTATAACATTGTATAAATATGTTGCAAGATTATAAGTTAACTATAGAACTTATTGGTTATTTTGGGGTTAACTTGGGAACAAACTAGAAACTTTCTAGTATTCGTATATAAATTTTTAAACAATTTTATAACATTTTTTTGTGTTTTTTTTTTTCAATTATAACAATAATTTATTTTTATTTATTTTCAATTATAACATCCTACTTATGCCAAAACCACATACTTTCACATAATATATAAGACTTAAGAGTATGAAATTCACATACTTTTACATCCATATATCACATATACACCAAATACAAATACATTCACATACACACATAATAACATCCTACTTAAACCAAATACACATAATTTCACATATATAGATAATAACATCTTATTTATACCAAATACACAAATTTCACGTTCATTTACCACATTTACAACAAACATACATACATTCACATACACACAATAACATCCTAATTATAACAAACACATATAATTTCACATATATAGATAATAACATCATATATACTTCTACCAAATACTCCTATACCACATATACATCAAACACACATACATTGGCATATATACACCAAACTCACATAGATTCATACAAATATCAAATATACATACGTATGGAAATTTTCACATAATTGATACAACTACACATAGCTTGCAATTAAATTCAAATTTTACAATAAATTGAAATAATATAACCTGTAGTGACGAAAATCAACGAATATTCCGCTGGAAAAATTGGTCTTCACCCGAAAATACCCTCACCCATAAACCCAAAGACAACACTACCAAAAACACTGAAATTGAAAAATAGTTTGCAATTAATCATCAATTGCAGCTAGAAATCGAAGTTAACATACAAAGACAAAGAAATATAAGAACTTCAACTTACCTTTCTTCCCGAGATGGAGCTAGAAATCGAGACTTAACCCGTTTAATTGAAGCCCTAACCACCCTTGATCCCTAATCTCACAATGTGGGGAGATATCTTGTTGGAATCAAGCTAGGAATCGATAGCAAAATGGGGCGCCGATTGGAAGAGTAGCAGCGTCACAGGAAGTAGATGGAAAACAGGAAGCCAAAGAGCAGATTGCATCTGTTTTTTCTTTTTTATCTGCGATAGCCTTTAACGGCGACGCTTTTAGCAGCGACTATCTGGAGGGAAGGGTACCGCGTCTTTTTTTAGACCACTATTAGCGGCGACTTTTTAGACTTTTAGCGGCGACACGAATGTCGCCGGTATTAGGTTAGTGCAGATTAGAGGCCCCAACTGTTAGATTAGATACTCGACCGGACAGCTGAGATCTATTAGAGGGGGAAACGTAGATTTGGGTGAGAAACCTTTACCGGCGACACAATTACCGGCGACAAAGGCTTTTAGTGGCGACAAATAGTAGAGTCGCCGCTAAAATCCCTCGTCGCCAGTAATTGGGTCGCCGCTAAAGGCTTGGTTTCTTGTAGTGCAAGCGACTCTTCACCCATCCAAAGATCTTGCCAAAAAGGCGTGTAGCATTACCAATCCTAATAGGACATAAAGACTGAATATTGATGCCTCTGTCTCTAAGATGGTTAAACATATGAATAACTCCATTCCAAGGATCTATACCAGCTCTTCTCGTGATCAAGGATCTATGTCCACTATCTGGACCATACAAGGATTTTATGACACGAGCCCACAACAGATTGGAGCAGTGATACAATCTCCACCACCAACCTCACATCATAGCCCTATTAAAGGATAAAAGGCTCCCTACTCCCAAACTTTCGTCCTACTTAGCCGTTGAAAATTTGTCCTATCTAACCTAATGCATACGTCTCTAATCTAGATATGCACCCCAAAAAAGTCTCGCCCTCAATGCCTCTAAAGAGGTCAAAACCGAAATAGGAGTAAGGAAGATCGATATTAAGTAACCTCCTCACGACCCCAATATGTACTTCACCAAAGTAACTCGTCCTCCAACAAAAAGGCATTTAGCTTTCCAACCCAAGATTCTAGTATGAAACCGATCAAATACAGAAGTCCAAACAAAAACACGAGTCATATTCTGACCCACCGGAACACCAAGATGAATAAATGGAATTTCAGTCGCATCACAACCAATCTTATCAGCAACAGTATAAATATGGGTAAATGGAACAACCATTCCAATCAATTTGTTTTTAAGAAAATTGATTTTTAACCCTAATCCATGTAAAACATCTAAGAATGTGAATGATACTGTTCACATTCTCAGGATCCAATGTTGAACTAGCATGACATCATCCATATAGAAAATATGAGAAATCTCAATTCCTAAAATAGAAATTCCCTTAAAAAAAATTATTCGAACGAGCCCTAATCAGAGAAAGATGTAACCCATCCATAGCCAAAACAAACATAAAATGAGAAAGAGGATCTCCTTGTTGCAATACACGGTGAATCTAAAATTCATCAGTAGGCGATCCATTCATTAAGACTAAAGCCCTAGCAGATATCAATAATTCTCTAATCCATCTACGTCACCTGTCACAAACCATGGTGAATCTGAAATACTATTAATTTAGTTAGCAAATAATTGCAATCAAAATATATGATTATTGATGTTGCAATGGAAAAAAATGACTTATTTTTTTAAAGTATATAGAGAAATTGGATTTTTAAATGCTTTACAAATTGCAAAAGAAATTGCCTTGAAAATGAACATTAAACTAATGTTTTCTCAAAAACGTGAAATTAAAATAAAAAACATTTTGATGAGACTTCAAATGATACATCGTCTAGTGTTTCAAAATTGGATTTTCAAATGCTTTACAAATTGCAAAAGAAATTGTCTTATAAATGAACATTAAACTAATCTTTTCTCAAAAGCATGAAATTAATTTAAAAAAATATTTTGATGAGACTTCAAATGATACGTCTTCTAGTGTTTCAAATCCCCACAAGACTCTTTTAGGGTAAAATATTTTCTATACACTATTGATCAAATAACCTCTTCTCTAACTACAAGGTTTGAACAATATTAATAATATGATAATATTTTTGGGTTTTTATTTAATTTTGAAAAATCACGTTCAGTAGATGATATGAGCTTAAAGTCATGTTGTAAGTCTCTTGAAACTTCAATTAAGAAAGATGAACAATCAGAATTGATGAAAATGATTTATATGTTGAATTGGAATTACTTTTTACATGTTTTACCTAAAGAAAAAATGACAACAATGGATATTCCAAACTTTTTAAAATGTATTGATTGTTTTCCTAATACATTTATTCCATATAGAATTCTATTAACTGATCATGTTACTGTTGCATCTATAGAAAGACATTTTTCCAATTAATGATTTTGAAGTCTTACTTATGATCTACAATGACACAAGAACGACTTCATCGATTTACGTTGATTACAATTGAGAGAATTTTTTTGATAAAATTATTTATGAAGAAGTAATTGAAAAATTTGTTTCAACAAATACTAGAATGACACTTTTTAAGTAGAATCAAGTTATTTTTATTATTATTTTGAATGAATTTTAACTTATGTTACGATATAAAATTAAAAATTAAAATTTTTTTGCTCAAATTTTTAGATTCTTTTCATGTTTTGAGGTCTATTTTTACTAATCTACACAGAGCCTCCAAAATCTCGTGGTCAACCATGTCCCTTTGTATATAATGTATACTCCTGATACATATTTTTGTATCTTCTTATATAAATACATATTTTTTAATATGCATAAATAAATATAAATCATATTGTAAGTAAAAATGAAGATTTAAAGGCACATTGGAATAAACTGCTTCACCAAGGATCGAACTTATGTTATCAAGAAATAAAGGATTGAACTTATGACGTCGAGAAATAAAGGGCAGACCTTAACCACCAAGCTAGGTGTTATTCCTTGTTGTTATATCTGATTTAATTAATATATAGACTAATTCATAAAACAATAATGGTTCATTTGATAGTTGCTAACTAGGTTGGAGCTAAATGAGTTATAACTTCTGACTAAGTGAACTTTTCACTTAAACTTTTTGTTTGATTTTGCATCTGACTGACTATGCAAAATGACTATATTACCCTCAAACAATATTTTTTTATAAAAAAAAAATCAACATGTAGTAAAAAAAATATAAATAAATTAAAGATTTATAACCTTTGTTTCTATTATTAGCTTGATATACACATGCAAATCTATTTATATAAGAAATTGTAACATCAGTTTCTAGGTACTTTCACTTTTCAGCTAAAAATATCAAATATTTGCAAAATCAGCCCCTACGCATGTCATACCTGATGGGTACGTTGGGCGTAGGTCACTTAAGTTGGACACATATCTTGTTGAGTACGTTGGGGGTACTTGAGTAGTATGCATCGCGTACTTATACATACCACAAACCCTAAAGGATGTCAAGTCCTTGAGGCCTCCCTCATCACCAACCCCCACTATCCCTAAGCACCATTTCAAAACCCTAGCCACCTTGTGAGGTTCTTGAGCTTTTAGAGAGATATTTTGTATGTTTTGTAAAATAGGTGATAATTGGAGGAGCTCTTGGGAGTCCATTTCTTGTAGATCCAAATTTTGTTGTTCATCTAGCTTCTTCAGAAGGTAAGAAGCTCTCACCTTGATGGTTCATTTTCTAGATCTTGTTTGTTGGAGAATCCTTATGTGTTTTTGGTCCCATGGATTTGGTTCTTGTGAGTATGAGCTACTCCAGAACCCGTGAGCATCTTTTTAGCCATTTTTTAGGTTAATAAGTCATAAAAATCAGATCTTGAGGGTTATAGTCCACCCATGCATGAGTTGTTGGTCATTTTGTGAAGTTATGAATCTAGGGTTTGGTTTTGGGCTCTATTAAGCTATGCAAAAGCTTAAAGCTATTAAATTTATCACTTAAGACCTTCCCAAGATTAAGATTTGTGAGTTGGACATATATTCTTCAGGTATTAAGAGCTTAAAATGGAATTTTGGCATTAGAGAAGTACATTAGGTGTAACCCTGGGGTATGCATGGCGTAATGAGTTTTTCCATGTTTTCTTCCGATGGTAACTCAGTATGCATGGTGTAATTGGGGAGTACGCATGACGTGCTCCCAGAGGTGCATTTTTGTCCATTTTTGGGCCTTGATCCATTTTGGGCTTAATATGATCGCATCGCATCCACCAGTATTCAATATTCTATGATTTTGGGATTGTACTCTGATAACTGGTTTTCCAAATTGTCATACTTTTATTGTTTGAAAATGAATGATTGATGGTTTTGGTTGACTTAAAAATATATTTTTTTACTTAGTATCTTCGGGCTGTTACTAGTTGGTATTAGAGCCTTGGTTTGAGGGATTCGGGCACACTCTCGGGTGTTTCTGAACTCAAACTGAGGAATTGGTAAAAAGAAAAGATTTTTCTAGAAGGATTTTTATAAAAATGGGGTGTGATGCATGCAATCGGTCGAGCTCAAGTAAGTATTCCCAAAATACCCATACATATTTAAAAGATTCAGTACGTGGATTTGTGATAGCATGCTACATTAGGGCTAAGGATCTGCTCAAAACTGTATGTTAGGATAGATGCCTTTGTATGCCTACTGTATGAACCGCTAGAACTGCATGCTAGTATGGATTATAGATGATATAATAGGATGACCTGCAAGGCAATGCATTGGTTAGAACTCGATGCTTGAATGTTGCTTGCTATGTGCTTTTAGGAACCACTATTAATACTAGTTAGCTATCAAGCGAATATGCTAGGTTACATGTTACTAGTTAACTACTTCAACTTTCATCAAGGGTATTTGGCCTAATTATTATTCTATTTTAGATGCGTATTTTAGTCTTATTTTATTATATTGCGTTAAGCACGTATGCTACAAATAAATACACATAAACCAAATAAATACTCAAATAATTTCCCTTTATTATCAAATAAGTTATAATTGTTGTCCCTAATTATTTATCTAATGCCTAGCAAGAAAAGCGGGCATTAAAATTCTCCCCCTTAGGATGATTCCGTCTTGAGAATCATGCATCAAGAAACAGATATGGATAGCGATTTTTCATCTTGCTTTCTGTTTCCCATGTGAATTTCAGCCCATTCGAATGTTTCCATCGCACAAGTAGTAAATCAACCATCTTTCGTCGTAAGTTTTTTGTCTTAGGGTCAACAATTGCTTCAGGCTCTTCGAGTAACCTCTTATCTTCATCAATCATGATCTCTGAAAATGGAATTATATCAGGGACTTCTCCCACGAACTTCCTAATATAATACACATCAAATGTGTAATGAATACCGTCGAGTTCTTCTGGCAATTCCAACTTGTAAGCTTGATTCTCAACTCTCTGAAGAACTTTGAATGGTACAATAAATCTTAGACTCAGTTTCCCTCTCTTTCCAATTCTAATAAGTCACTTCCTTGGCAAGACTTTTAGCAACACCAAATATCCAACTTTGAAGGTCATGGGTCGTCGCTTCTTGTCAGCATAGGTTTTTTGGCGATCTTGAGTTGCTAACATTATTTCCCTAATCACCTTTAGCTTTTCAGCGGTCTGATGGACTATCTCGGGACCCACAAACTGCTTTTCTCTAGCTTTAGGCCAACAAGATGGCGTACGAAACTTCTGTCCGTACAAGGCTTTATAAGGTTCTATCTTAATGCTTGAAGGGTAACTATTGTTGTAGGAAAACTCTAGTAGGGGTAGATACTCATCCCAGTTACCTTGGAATTCTATGGTACATGCTCTTAGCATATCCTCCAATGTTTGAATTGTCTTTTCACTCTTACAATCAGTCTGTGGATGGTAGGCTGTACTCAAACACAACTTCATACCCATTTCTTCATGTAGGCTTTTCCAAAACCTCGATGTGAACTGACTATCACGGTCTGCACAATCGTCAAGGGAACACCGTGAAGTCGTACTATCTTCTTCATGTAGACATTTGAAAACTTATCCACAAACCATCTTTCATTGGCCGATATGAAATGTGCACTCTTCATCAATCGATCTATGATTACCCAAATCATGTTGTGACCATTATATTTCCTGGGTAGTTTAATCACAAAATCCATGGTGATGTCTTCCCATTTACCTATGGGTACCGGTAAAGGCTCCAAAATCCAATAAGGTTTTTGATGTCGCGCCTTAAATCTTGCACAAGTCACACACTCGGCTACATACTTTGCAATATCGAGCTTCATCGTCGTCCACCAGTAATAAGGTTTTAACTCCCTATACATCTTGGTGCTGCCTGGATGAATCGAGTACATGGTCTTGTGAGTTTCATCCATTAGAAGACTCCTCATTCCTCCCATCTTGGGCACCCAAATCTTGTTTTCAAATACCTTTAACCCTTGGTTGTTTATATCGAATTCCAACGTTTTACCTAAATGTTCTTCTTTTTGGTTACCTCTTTCCAAAGCTTCCTCCTGAGATTTCTTAATACCTTCGATAATCGATGAGACAATTTCAATTCTCAATGTTCTTGGACTTTTACTCTCCGGGTTTACCTTTCTACTCAAAGCATTTGCTATGACCTTCGATTTACCAAATTGGTAAAGTATACCGCAGTCATAATCCTTGAGTAACTCTATCCAACATCGTTGTCTCATATTCAGCTCCTTTTGACCAAAGAGATACTAGAGACTCTTATGATAAGTGAAAAGCTTAAACTTCGTTCCATAAAGATAATGCCTCCATATCTTTAATGCAAATACTACCGCTGCCAACTCCATATCATGAGTGGAGTAGTTATTCTCATGTTCTTTTAGTTGTCGAGATGTATACGCTATCACTTTATCCCATCTGGGTCATAACACAACCTAACCCAACTCCAGATGCATCACTATAAACTGTGAAATCTTCAACTTCGCCAGGTAAAGAAAGAATTGGTGCTTCACGTAGCTTCTTCTTTAGTTTTTTGAAAACTTCTCCATGCTTCTCACTCCATGTATATGTAGCTCCTTTATGGGTCAAAGTTGTTAATGGAGTAGCTATCGAAGAAAAGCCTTGGATAAATCTTCTGTAATATCCAGCTAATCCTAGAAGCTTTGAATTTCGGTGGGGCTTTTTGGCCTTTCCCACTTCATCATAGCTTCGATCTTTGATGGGTCTACCATTATTCCTTCTTGGTTAACCACATGACCCAAGAACTGGATATCCCGAATCCAAAAATCACACTTGGAGAACTTTACGTAGAAGTTCTCCTTCTTCAGAACTTCAAACACTTCGTGCAAGTCTTTGTCGTGCTCCTACTAACTTTTTGAGTATACGAGAATATCATCTATGAACACTATTACGAATTTTTCAAGAAAAAGTTTACATACCCTATTCATCAAATCCATAAATGTTGTTAGAGCATTGGTTATTCCGAATGACATAACCAAAAATGCATATTGCGTATATCTCGTTCTAAAAGTAGTCTTATATATATCTTGATCTCTCACCTTTAGCTGATGATATCCCGACCTAAGATCGATATCCAGGAAATAGCTCGCACCTTGCAACTGATCGAAAAGGTTGGGTACTTGTTCTTCATCGTTTCTTTGTTCAATTCTCTATAATCTATGCACATCCTCATGTTCCCATCCTTCTTCTTCACGAATAGCATCAGAGCTCCCTAGGGTGATGAAATAGGTCTAATGAAACCTTTGTCCAAGAACTCCTAAAGTTTTATCATTAGCTCTTTCATCTCCATTGGTGCTATTCGGTAAGGTGCTTTTGCTATAGGTTTGGTTCTTGGTAACAAGTATATCCTAAACTATACTTGTCTATTAGGGGGCAATCTAGGAAGATCTTCGGGAAAGACTTCCAGAAAGTTGCACACCACTGGAATCCTCCGCATCTCCTTATTCTCCTTCTTTTCATCGACCACGAATGCTAGGTACGATGTACATTCGGATGTTCTGATTAAACTTGTTTTGGAATTGTAAATCGGTTTTTTTAGATTGCGCAGGACATGTCATCAATGCTAAGGAATTATTTCTAGGAATGGTTTTGTATTTGGAAAAGGTCTCATAATTAAGACTGTAGCGTCACAAATAATGGTCAATTATGCTCTATGTTTTGGGTTTGTGGTGAAATAAATTAACTAGCATGCAACCATTTGATAAAATGCTTAAGAGAAAGAATAGGATGTTAGTTTCTTTTGGGTATTTATGTGAAGTTACAAATCAAAAACAAAAATTAATTGTGTATTAAATATTTATTATTCCATAGATTTAATATTTTTTGAATAATTTTTTTAATAATTAATGGTCCCCGATTAATCCCCATCTAATTGATTAATCTCTTAACCCTAGTCCACCGACAAGCTAACGTCGAGTGTTTTTTACAACCTTGAAAAATATACACACATTTTTCGCATACACACAAATATACACTCATAAGTCCAAACTTCAGATTACAACAACATACAATTAAAACCCATCATCTTCTAGTTGTCAACAATAACCAACAGCAAATTAATAACAAAAGTTGACCAAAAATACCAATGGACTCTACTACTATCACCCGTAAATGTGACATACTTTTAACATCCCACTAAATTCATCATACATGTATCGTATCTTTTTGGGGACAGTAAATTGATTACCTAATAAACCGACATATAAAGCAAATTAAACAAAGTGACATATTTTAAAACAAATCCAAGAAAAGACTGTGAAGATGAATTTCTTTATTGGACCATGATTCACATTTTGATAAAACATACACTTCAAAAGTCCACTCCAACTACACGACAAAATTGCTTTGAGAGATTTTTTTTATCTTCACCCAAGGTTTTGAATGTGCTCACCACTACTTGTAATGACCAAGATGTAAATTTTCATGTTTTGAGCTGGTTAGTAATCTTTTACATAAATTCAAAGATGACCCAATATGCAATTCAAGTGTTTGAACACATGAGGGTACATGGCTTAAAACCACATTTGCCTGCTTAAATTCATTGGTTAAAGAAAGGGTAATAGACATAGTTTGGAAACTCTACAAGAAAATGACCAAGACTGGGATCATTCCATATTTGTATATCTACAATGTCTTTAGAGACATTCAGTGGCTGCTGGCTTCCTTATATATTCGTTTCGGTGGTTTGGGTTTGTACTCGACATATGAGGTTTCCTCCTACGCATTTGTAGCCTCGAGGGCCCAATCTTGGGCATTACAAGACCACATCTTACGTGACAGTGGCGTATGTGGTATGGACTCGGATTACCTATGTGCTATGAATCATCTCCGCGATATGATTCGGGGATTTGATTGTAACGGTTCCACTAATAAGGACACCCCCCCTAAATCCCAAAAAGCATTGGCGTGTTCCCTTTTTAGCAAAATCGTCAAAGATATGGAAGTCGACTTCGACATGACTTTCAGACAGAAAGTAGTCTTTGAGTGTCTGCAGGCACCTCATGCTCAGGATTTTCTGCTAACTATCCCTATTGATGATCTTGGCTAGCACATGTCTCATGTGGAGTACCTAACTATCCTTCGTTATCGCCTCATGATTCCCCTATTTCCAATTGACGAGATATGCCCAGTTTGCCGCAAG
Organism: Lactuca serriola; assembly: GCF_051521515.1. NCBI lineage: Eukaryota > Viridiplantae > Streptophyta > Magnoliopsida > Asterales > Asteraceae > Lactuca > Lactuca serriola. Next base: position 62,514,679 of record NC_136416.1, on the reverse strand, counting down.
GGATGATTGGATACCTTTGGGGAACATGTAGTTCATTGTAGAGAGCTCCCTAGTTTAAAGTACAGACATGATGTTATTCGGGATGTTCTCTTTGATGCTTATCGGCGTGCTGGTATTTCTGCACAGAAAGAAGCGCTAGTGAACTTTTTGACGGACCCGCAGGATGGAAGGTCCACACTTAGACCGGATGACATTTTGGTTTTTGGATGGATAGGAGGGAAGCATGCGTGTGTGGATCTTACTGGGGCCTCTCTCCTCTCGTTGGTTTGGGGAGCGGGGGTTTCACAGCAGGGCATGCCACTTTGAAAGCCGTTGCGTGCAAAGTGGTAAAGCACGAGAATGCATGTATAGAAAATCAACATGTGTTTGTACCTTTTGCATTCGATACATTTAGTTTTCTCGCACCAGAGGCGGTGGAGCTCCTCAACAGAGTCCAACGGGTCATGCATTCTAATGTCATATCTCCTAGATCCATAAATGTTGTTTTCAAAAGAATTGGTTTTGTCATCCAGAAAGGGATATCGGCGCAGCTTGTTGCCCATTTGCCTTCAATCAATATGTATTGAACTATTTTAATCAGTTTTTATATATTTATATCCTTAAAAAAATTATGACCAAAAAAAAATTGTTGAATGGGATGGAGTTATTTTTTTAAAACTTCGTTTCTCATCATCTATATACATATAACACATTGATATCGTTATATTGCAAGAAAGTTATACAAACCTTTATTTGGGAAAATGATGAAGGTGATCAGAAAAAACGTAGAAGAAAGAGCGGGCCAAAGGTCTAGAATCACTTTGTTCTTCCGATATGTGCTTCTATGGAGATGATTGTTTAGGGCATAATTGGAATTCAATATTTTGGAGGCGATGTATCCCGATCCTTCATTCTAGCATCAGGGACCGAATCAACGCATTTCTTGGACGGAATCCAAGGTTTGAACCGAGTCAAACCTTTCGGAAGATGCATCAAACATGTAAATTAAGTTTTTTTTGGACCCAATCCACTTTTAAATCTAATTAGAAGGGTAATCAAAATGACCCTAGGTAGGAAAAATAAGTAAAGCAAGTTTTGAACTCGTAAACAACAATAAAAAGCATGTGTGACTTACCAACCAGGCTAGAAATATAATTGTGAAACATTTACCGAGTAATAATATATAATCATTTAAACACTTTATTATTATTACTATTATTATTATTATTATATTTTAAAAATATTTTTCCAAAATATGTTTTTTTAAATATGTAATTGAATACGTTTTCAAATATATGTTTTTTTAAAACGTATGTAAAGAGTATTTAAAAAAGTAATTTTAAATTGTATTATAAAAAACATATTTATACATAAATATTATTTAAGCAAATAATATACGTAACTATGCATTTTATAAAAATAACATCTGACAAACTTATACCAAATCTTTTAAGGGTTTAAAAGATAAGTTAGAAGCCATATTAGTTAGAATTTTAGTTCAAATCACTTTATCATCATTATTGCCAAGTTAGATAGCATGTTAGCGATTACCGGTTCAATAGCTAAAAGGAGTCGAACTAATTATATTTGCTAATATTCTGTCTTTTTCGCTAAAAAAATTAATTTGCGATTAAATCATAAATTTGGCCAAAACTTATGGATTTTTTCGAAGATTTCCATATATTATATTAGCAAAGTTTGAAAAATAAAAACACGCATTATGTTAGTAGTAGAGTCGTCAAATCCTTTCCCTAGTTCAAAACAAAACAAACACCGGTTAAAATGATATATTTTGAAATAATTTGTAAAATTATTGGTACAATACATGCAAAACTAGTTTATCAACTAAATTTTCACAAAAAAATGTTTAGCAACTTGATACGGGTACGACCCAAGAGAGACACACGCCGACCCTCCCGTTACCTTGATTAACATAGACTTGGAAGTGAAGCTACAATTTCAGTATTAGTTGCACATGATGTTTATGCATGCATTAGTTTAGGACCCACTAGTTTATAAGAATAACTCTCCACCATGTTTTAGTCGGTTCCTAGTTTTGTGGTAGGATGTTAGCTCCCTTTCCTTATTTTAGTTTGTAATTTGCTTTTGAACGGATCGTCGCAAAATTTCCCCAATCTCTTCCCTTCCTGTGTGAAAAATTATGTAGAGATTGACCCTCTTGTGCAAGGTCTTATCAATTAGTGCTTTCATTGTTTCTCATCATGCCTCCCAAATCTGAATCGTCGTCTTCCCCATCATCTGTTGAAGCATCCATGGCTGTCATGGTAGACAAACTCTCCCACCTTGTTACCTCGACCAATACCAATCAAGCCACAACCCAATCCTACATGGATATTATCATGAAAAAATTAACAGCACAGTATAAGCAAACCAATGCCATGTTAGCTACCCTCATTACGCTAGCAGAAAAATCAAAACCCTCTAGCTTGTTTCCAAAACCGGAATTCAAGCAAACAACCGCTGATATCCAACCCAGTCCCCTAAAAATCACCCTTCCTCCCTTTAATGGCACAAACCCACTTTACTGGATTTTTCAAGCAGATCAATACTTTTCATTCTACAACATCTAAGCCCCAGCACGCCTGAACATGGTCGCCTTCTTCCTCACCGAAGACGCATTGAGCTAGTACAAATACTTGTTCAACAATACCCTTCTCACCACTTGGGAAGACTTCAACAGAGCCTTGGAAACCCATTTTGGGCCCTCTATATATGATAATCATCAAGCTTACCTATTTAAATTACGCCAAACTTCCTCTGACACAGCTTACCAAACAAAATTCGAGCGCCTGAGCAATTCTGTCACCGGGCTACCACCTGAAGCACTCCTCAACTGTTTCTTATCCGGTATCCGGTTCAACAGCAGCCAGGAAGTAGCCATAATGGACCCTCAGACATTATACAAGCTATAGGGATAACCAAGTTGATCAAAGACAAACACACATACAATCGATATTGCCCCCATTCTCAACTCCATACCGTTCACCACTATCAGTTACTCCTACCGTAATGTCTTCTACCACCACACCTACAACCACCACTACAGCAGAAGTATTACCTACACCAACCAAACCAAACACATCCTTACCCTTTACCCTCTTATCAACTGAGGCACTACAACAACAACAAGTGTCTAGACTTTGTTTTCGTTATCTAGAGAAGTACCACCTGGGCCAAAAATGCAACCCTCCCCAGTTCTTGATCATAGTCAACAACGAAGATCCTCTCTATTCATCAGATGAATTTCACTCAACTACCATAGAAGACACTCCCTACCAGTCCACCAATGTAATTACCAACACCGAACCAACCCTTCATCAGATATCTTCAGTATATCCTCCTCCCTAATCCTCATCTGATGGTATCCCGACCGAAGATCAATCTTGGAGAGCCAAGATGTGCCCTGAAGCAGATCAAACAAATCATCAATCCTCGGGAGTGGATAACGGTTCTTCACCGTTAGCTTGTTCAGCTCCCGATAATCAATGTGACCCGTCCTTCTTTTTCACAAACAGGATCGATGCTCCCTACGAAGAACTGCTCGGACGAATAAACCCTCGGTCTAGCAGCTCCTGAAGTTGTGTAGACAGCTCCTGCATTTCGGGCGGAGCTAGCCGGTACGGTGACTTGGCTATCGGAGCAGCACCCGACACCAAATCAATGTGAAACTCTACTTGTCTCTCCAGAGGCACCCCAGACAACTCCTCAGGAAAGACATCCCAAAAATCCCGCACAACTGGTACACTGTCCAAATCTGTCGTTATCTCAACCCTCGTATCCGAGATGTATGCCAGAAATCCCGAACAACCCTGATGGAGAAGTCTCCTAGCCTTCGCAGCTGAACAGAGGGTTGGCCCATGCGAGGCCTTTTCCCCATGAATAACCAGTTCTCCCCCACTTAGGGTTCAAACTCTCACCAGCTGGCGCTCGCAGTCTATCATGGCCCCCATTGGCCCCCAACTAGTCCGTCCTGACAATCACCTTCAGCCCTCGCAACAGTATCAAAACCAAATAAACACAGAACCTCTCCCCAAACATATTCAGGACACAGTCTTGATATACCCTTGCAGCACTTACGGTGCTTTCATCCGCAATCTCAACCTCCAGCGGGGAATCCAAAGTTCCCGAAGCATCCCAGAACTTCTTACTAAGCGCAAGAGATACGAATGAACGGGTAGCTCCCGAGTCGAAAATAACATGAGCCGACATACCATTGACCAAAAAGGTCCCGATACAAGTGCACATATATACATATAAGCATAACAAATAATATCAACAGGAAAAATAAATTACGTACCAGCCACGACGTCTGGCGCTACTCGAGCCTCCTCTGTGGTCAACTGAAATGCGTATCTCTTCACCGTAGAAGCTTCCACCTTGGCAGGGAGGCCATCAATGATCCTCATTATGTCGGGCACAGGCGCCGTCACTGCTCCTCCTCCTCCCTGCAACCTCGGATAATCGACCTTTTTATGGCCGGTGTGGTTGCGGTGGAAACATATCAAGCCCTTCTTGGGGAAATCTATACTCATGTGGCCCGGCTAGCCACACATATAACATCCCGATCTTGACACTCGGGAAACCCCACTGTGCGGCCTATCGCACTTGGCACACCGGTCACGGCCCTGCTGGCCCCTACTGGAAAAATCAGATGTCTTAGGCTTTTTAGCCTGACCTACTGTCACATGAACCTGCTCCGGCTTCCGCTTTGTGCAAAGCTCTAACTCAATCTCCCGTTCTCGGGCCTTCTCTACCATCCCATTCAGGTTTTTGCACCCTGGAAAGCTCACAAACTCACAGATATCATCCCTCAGCATGGAATGATACCTCGTCCTCCTCATATCCTCATCTGCATCATACTGCGGGATCAATAGTGCTTGTTCCCAAAACATAGCGGTGATCTCCGCCATGGTCTCGGTGGTCTGATGTAGCTCCTGAAACTCCCTCACTAAACATTTCACCTCAATGGATGGTGCAAACTCCAAGACAAAACACCTGACAAACTCCTCCCATGACATCTCAATCACTCCAGCTGATCCCACCTGGTGGGTCACCTCCTCCCACCAGTCCCTGGCTCGGTCCATCAACATGCATGAAGCAAACCCCACTTTTCCCGTCTCGAGGCAAGAGCTCATGTGTTGGGCGTTCTCCATGTCTGCCACCCAACATTTACTAACTATGGGTTCCCTGACCCTAAAGAACTCAGGTGCTCCGCACGCCTTAAACTCTTGGAACGAGGGAGTTCGGTCCCCGACCTAGCCCGCAACAATCTCGGTTCGGAAAGACTTGAGCCGCTCCTCCATGATCTCCATCACCCCCCCCCCTTGACAGTCCCAAAAATCACTAGGGTAGCATCAAGGATGCTCCTCGTAACCTCTGTTGCGATAAGCTCGAGCAGCCTCTCGTCAATAGGCTTAGTACCCACCCAGACTCTGATCCTGATCCCCCTGCTCCATGACATGTCACCACCATACTGCACTGAAATACCATAAGAGAGAAAGATCAAAATATTCAAAAAGGGGATCCCTCCACAACGGCCTCCTTAGAGCTTCCAGATCTAACATTGGTTCGGGTACAGGTCCTGTGCTTCCAGTAGTACGGGCTCAATAATACATTCCACACCTACCTGTACCTTTCCTAAGGCTCTACTTGATAACTCTAATTCATCCCAAAACAAGCATATCTCACAAATTACCACATAACTTGAATCCTAGGCTACCCTAAGATTTGCTCCATTCCTATCAAACCTGAACTCAAATCAATCATAACAGGCTGCCTTATGCATGCAAATTATACACAGAACAGGATCAAATAGACTGTCGAATAACAGACTCTACCCTAGGACTACAACCAAACAAGGAACAGGAAATAAGGCCAAATCAAATATTCTAAGGCTATAAGATCCTAACTATATACAATTTTTTTAAAAGCACACACATAGCAAAATCCATATGATTATCACAATCCAAATATCAATATAGCATGGCTAACCTATTGGGGAAAACACTTACTTGAGCTCGGCCGATTACGCGTGTTGCACTTTCCCTTGTTCTTATGAGAAATCGGTTTTAAGAAGTTTTAATCTTGATTTTTGAAAAAAAAAATTATCACTTCCTCAGTTTGAGTTCTAACACACCCGAGGGTGTGCCCGAATCCCTCAAACCAAGGCTCTGATACTAACTTGTAACAGCCCAAATTTCCAATAAATTTTTTTCATTTTTAGTAACGAAATTATTTTCATAAAACATAGCATTCCAATCACATTTGTTTTCAAAAATCCATGACATCAGATAAATTATTCAAAACATCAGAGTGTCCCAACTAAAATATCGGAGAGTTCACGTTGCACCATCATGTCAGGCCCTTTCCCTTAGATCCTGAAGTACCTGAAACAACCAACAAATTGTAAGCTAATGCTTAGTGAGTTCCCATAACATACCCCATATAAACCACATAATCACATAACCATATAAACCACATACATACTACATAAGCCATGCATGCAAACATATAAGGATGTCGTGGACTCCCTCCAGGGTCTTACTCCAGGATGTCGTGGGATCCTCCCAGGGTCTTATACCTATGTGTCATGGGCTCCCCCGCATGTTCTTTAACTGCAATGTCATGGGCTCCCCCATATGGTCTGACATCCAGCTCTCATGGGCTCCTCCCGAGGTCTTTGCATATCTAACCAAAAAGGTACTAACACATTCACATACATACATACATACTAGACATATCCATAATGATTCCACAATAATCATCACAACTAACTGAATGGGCCGGCCTTGGTGCCATCGACCCATTGGTATGGTGAGGAGACTCACCTCAAATGCAAACTATAGCTGAGTAGGTCTAAAATTTGAGTATCATCTCGGCCACCCCCTAATCAAAAACAACTCCTTAGATACAACTCAATCCTTCAAACCCTTAAAAGTCAATCCTGGTCCAGGTCAAAGTCAAAGTCAATGTTCCAAGTTGGCCTAACTTGTCGAGTCCACCCTAAAGTCAGAATCGCGATATCATGACCCAACTTGTCGAGTTTTCCTATAACTCGTCGAGTTTCTCCATTTTCCAATGATTCCACAATAATCATCACAACTAACTGAATGGGTCGGCCTTGGTACCTTCGACCCATTGGTATGGTGAGGAGACTCACCTCAAATGCGAACTGTAGTTGAGTAGGTATAAACTCTGAGTATCATCTCTGCCACCCCCTAATAATAAACAACTCCTTAGATACAACTCAATCCTTCAAACCCTTAAAAGTCAATCCTGGTCCAGGTCAAAATCAAAGTCAATGCTCCAAGTTGGCCTAACTCGTCAAGTCCACCCTAAAGTCAAAATCGCGATATCACAACCCAACTCATCGAGTTCCCCTATGAACTCGTCGAGTTCTTCAGTCTGTCAGCCCACTTAATGCATTAAGCCCTTTTTCTTGAATCCAAAGGTTCCAAACTTCATATTCCCGGCCCTAGAGATGTCTAGAAGGGTAAAGTTTCCAACTTTACCCCCAAGGATCATCCAATAAGCTCTAAACTTAAACCCTAGTTCCTTTAAGGAAGGTCTTGACTCATTAAGTCCTTAAACTCTCATCCCATCGACCCAAAACACAGATCTGATGTCCAAATATGGGCAAATCACGTAAAGTTTCTAACTTTACATCCATGCATGCTTGAAACACTCTCCAAGGTCCATTTTAGGCTTCATACTGGACATATTACATGAATGGGACATGGAGGCTATTAAAGTTTACAAGTTTAATCCTTCAGAGGTCTTATAGAGGCCATATCTACACCCTCAACCTCTGGAAACCTCTTTTCTTTGGACATCCAAACCAAAATCCCAAAACCAAGCCAAAACTACAAGGAATGAGATCTAAAATGCTACATATCAAGGTTGTGACTTTATACCTCCAAGATGCAGCCTTTCATGTAGAGTTTCTGGATCCAAGCTCACTCCTTCAAGCTTGATACTTCTCTCTTCAAAACCTCCTTCAAAGATCTCAAAAAATCACTCAAACACTCACAAGACTCAATGAACAAGAATGAAAGTGATTCTAGGGTTTTCTGTGGGCAAGGGGGCTGGTAAGGAGGACAGCCCTAGGAGTTAATGTTCTTTATATAGGGTGCAATGCCCGAAAATTATGGTTTTCTTTTCCAGCGTCAACTTGTCGAGTTGGGGCTCCCCAACTCGTCGAGTAGATCCTTCAATCTACGTGGCTGGAAAGCTTTCTACTCGTCGAGTTGGAGCCTCCCAACTCGTCGAGTCCCTTCCAGTATTTAAAAATAATTAGAATTAATTCATACTTGGATCAAGCGTTACATATGGGTACGACCCACGTACGACCCACTAGTTTATAAGAATAAGGTGTTGTTTGTTTTTTTTTCTGCAGATCTTCTAGGCCTCTTCTGTCTGCGCGACGCTGTTTGGTGGTCAAACCAACAAATGATGGGATAAAATAATATTAATAAAACTCAAATCACTTCTATTTCTAATACTAAAAATAGTATAGAGTAAGCAGGGTCGGTCCACAGGAATACAGGACTTCTTATCTTGCCATATTTTCACACATAATACAAATAATATTAAAATGGGGGATTGTGTTTGAGCTTGAATTAAACTTCATAAATAAGAAAGATTGATAACAAATGCAATAAAAGAAGTACATTTCTGATTCTGACTCTTACACATGTATTATGTTGAAAGATGTAATATGATTATAACTCATGTTCAATCTAGGTTGGTAAGTTGGATATTAATAAACTCTAATATCCAAATTGGCAAAAATATTTTATTCAAAACAAGCTCTTCAAATAAAACTTCATTTAATTGATTCAATTCAAATAAGGTCTTGCATCAAATCATTAAATGACATTAAGTTCTTGCAATAATTACCAACAATGTTTAACATTCCTCTTAAGCTTGGGAATATAAACATTTTAATCTTTGATTACATTAATTTTGATCTAATTACAACCAAGTAAGTGTGTGTTACTAACATCAAATCATAAAACATATACGAATTTCATAATTTGATTAACTAGATTGACTAGAACCCTAATTCATTGATCAAGTGAAAAAGAGAACCAACCAAACATATGATTAAGATCAAATCAAAGATTACTAGATGTTAAACACAAGTAAAATTCAAGTTACAACCTAACAACACATACGTAAGAATTCAGATTCGGAAATGATAATGAAATCAACCACACATATCTAGGTTGAACTACAAATCAAACAAGTTTAAACTTCAAATTGACTTACAAAAAGGAAATTAAAGTGTTTCCAAGTGTTAATCTACTTGCAATATCGCCATCCTCTCTCCCAAAATCCTGCCTAACCCGTCACAAAACTGATTGTCCTATTATAAGAAGACAAAACCTCTTTAAAACTGCCGAGACGTTTACACGGCCCGTGTAAATTAAAGGGTACCATTTACACGGCCGTGTAAACAATAGAAGTAGAATGCTTAAACTTTCAAGGTTATCGAAGTAGACTGCCCTTGCATGTACGTTTACACGGCCCGTGTAAATTTAAGGGTGCCATTTACACGGCCGTGTAAACTTCTGAGATGCTAAGTTCTACATTCTCCTTCTTCTGAGCTCCAAACTTCTGTAACTCTGTCTCCAATTCTTTTAAACTTTCTCCAGCGATTTCCAACCTTCAAAAAGTCCCTGAAATATCATAAAAGTGTGTGAATGGAATTGCATCATGAAAAATCCTGAAAAATATGCAAAATGCATGAGTTTAAACCTAAATGCAATGCACTTTTATGAACTAAAACTACAAAATGAATGCATGAAATGCACCTAACAAATCTCCCCAAGCTTGAACCTTTCTTGTCCTCAAGAAAGAACAAGGAATTTAAACCGGAGAAAATAAAATAAAATAGAAGAAAAGAAATTAAAGTTAAAACTTAATGCATGAAATTAAAACAAACATGAAAAGATCCAACCCAATTACCCTGTTTTGTACCATAGTTGAGAATGTACCTGTCATGCCTTGAGTTAACTTGGCTTTAATCTCAAAATATTATATGATAATAGAGACAAGACTTTAGCCACTCCCTAGTACAACTCAACAGAATTAAAGATCACAACACTTATTCTTTTTCGATATCATCAAGTCAATTCTTGAAACAAATTATGGTCTTACTCTCGTGAAATTATATGTGACAAAACATGTTCAACCATCTTTGTTTCATAAAATATAACAATGTCCGATTCCAGCTATTTGTTGGTTAACAACAATCTTTTTCTGAAAAATATTTTCTAAAAATTCCCTAATATTTATCCAGATTGGTTACAAACTTCAAACCACTTACACCAGTCGAAGTAATTAACATTCAGTCCAATGTCATAAATTCAAATCCAAGTCCAAGGGAATCTTTTAACAGCCAAGTAATTTTCCTAAACACTATATCTAATTAAACAATAAACATAACTATATACAAACTTCCTAATTACATTTTTTTTTACAAATAAAGCTCATGGCTTTCTTTGAAATCCGTGTAACGGGCTTCCAACCAACACATCCAAATCAAATGACCTTAGTGTGCTAGATTTGAAGAGATCCCTCGGGTTTACTTGCCCGAACCTCAAAGGCCACAGATTAGCTTTATTTGCTATTATTAAGTTCATGACTTTCTATGGAACCCGTGTAGCGAACTTTCAACCCAATCTATCCCAAACAATTTAGCTTTAGGTGATTAGGTGTAGAACACCCTTCAGAGTTTACTTATTCGAATCCCAAAGGTCACAGATTAACTTAATAATAGTTTTTTTTTACATAAGATCTATTATACAAATAACTAAGTTAACACATAACTCTTAATTTATTTATTGATTCGGCCGATTTCTTTATATTTTCGTCCTTGACTTTTCTGTTATGGGACATCTCACGGTCTATTACCGTGAGTGACTTCTAGACATTTTTCGGGGAACTAAATGTTAACATGCAAAAACCCGTAAGTATAGTTGAAAGCTATGTCCTCAAGCAGGGTATATAAAAGGGAATAAGTAGAAAGGACTTTTAAGAGCGCTGGAAGGCGGGACATTGAGATTTTGCATTCTTTTTATGAACTTTTGAATTTGGCATTTTAAGTTCAATTGAGCATTACTACGCATAAGACCGGTCATATGTCCCAAAGAATCGACTCATACCCGCTGTTATGCTCTAGTGTTGACAATCTTCTCATTTTCTGTTTTGCATGAGTAGCTTCGGGAGGTGTGTTCGTATGCGATTAACTTACTTTTTAAATTTTTCAATAAAAAGAGCAAGTCAATCTCAAGGCACATGACTTACTTACCAGCTCAACTGTTTTGAAAAGATTCGATTGCCTGGGATTGGATTTTTTTTTAATATATATATATATATATATATATATATATATATATATATATATATATATATATATATATATATATATATAAAGAAAATACAAAAAATTTAGATGCAAAATGCAAAAAGTATAATAAAAATAGAGTAGAAAGAAAATCTTTTTGGTTTTTGAAAAATTTTCTAAAACAAAAATGACAAAAAAAAATAATGCAATGCAATGCAATATGTACAAAATTTACATGCAACGGGATAATGCATGGATGGGTGCCCCTCCCCAAGCTTAAAATAAGCATCGTCCTCGATGCTTGGAGAGAGGCATAGCTGTCCTATTGAGGACCGGGCGGTTGAGATGGAGGGAACTGTGAAGGATAATCTGCAGGATAGTAGGGCGGCCATTGGGGTTGAGATGTTGATGGTGGCTGCAGCTGTGTGGGGAGGACAAGAACTCTATGGATATCGCTCAGCAGGTGATGAATGTTGTGGTTGTGTTGCTCTTGAGCGGCCCATCTTTGATCCTGTTCAGCCCACCGCAACTCTTGTTGGGCCCAATGCTCTTCTTGCAAGTTACGGTAGTCTTGAAAATCAGAAGTGATTTCAGCGACACCCGTATAAATTTCTCCGACTTCCTGCTGTATACTGGTGTAACGGTGGTTCAAACGTGCAAACTCACCCATATAAAGATTGTGTTCAGAAGAAGAAGTGGGGCAAGATGAACTAGAGGCACCAGCAGTAGGAGCAGGAGGAGGAGAGGGTGGAGGACTATGATCTACTGTAACACCTAAATTGGATCTGAGCTTCCAAGTGGTTGATGGAATGTCATTGGCTAAATTGAGTATCTTCTTGTTTCTACTGTCTATGCGTAGATACTCTTTCCCATCTACTGTCCAATGAACATCCCCAGTGGGAAGGCGATGGAAGAGATGCATTGTTTCCATAACATCAATGGATAGACGAGTATGGCCCATGACTATGTTTGTTGGGTTGTTGGGTAAATGGAGGCCAAGATGCTCAGCAATAACAGAAACCATGCCTCCACAATGTAGCTGCCCACGATTGCTCGTAGCACTTCTGAGCATTTTTTGAATAACCCAACACCCAAAATGAGGGACTTCAGCAGGCTTATGAATCATACACCACAAGACTTCTAGCTCTTTCTTATTAGCCTTGCTAATCTCTTCTTGAGGGAATAAGAGAGAAGCAATGATCCGGTGGGCGACTTTCAAGACCGGATGGATAATGCTAGAGGCTTTGGCTGTGCCTGACTGATAATCGTACTCACAAGAAATGCTTCTCCAAAAATTTGTACAGTTTTGCTCAAAAATGATATTTTTTCTTCCCTTTGCGGTGTATACATCCATTTTTGCTTTGGGAGCACCAATCATATCACAGAGAATGTCAGCATGAAACTGATGGGTTTAATTGAGCAAACGGAAAGTTAGGAGATGAGTTTGATAGTCAAAGGTAATGGAAGACAAAAGTTCCAACATCGGTGTTTGGTAACTAACTGCATGAAGATTCAAAAGACCCTCCCATCCTATGTTTTTAAAGAGTTTGTGGACACCCTTATAGATATGTAAATCTTTGAGGGCTTGGATGTCCACAAATTTCTGAGCACCCATTGTTCTTGTAACAAGATTTGCATACAATATCTCCTGTCTATTGGTCTCAAAAATTAGACCAAATTCATAAGGGTTGTCCATGGGGTCTTGTTCATCTTGTGAAGTTCCAATTCTAGGTCTTTTACCCCGGGAAGCCATTACCCAAATGAATCAACAAAGAATTGCACACAATTAAGGCAATTGAAGCACAAGAACTAGCAAGTCTCACCAAAAAATCACCCAAAAAAGAAATGTGGTTCTATCTAAATGCACAAAGTAAGAGTTTGGAACAATTATACCAATTTGTGCTTGATAATGGTGGTAAGATGATATCCAATGCTTCCCCAAGCTATCCCCAAGCTTATCCTACAAGAAATTTCAAGTATTAGGTCGAAATTTTGAAGTTCAAAAATTCTAGGGTTTTGCTCAAAAACCCCAAAATCGGCCATGAGAAGTTGAAATAAATATGAAAGATAAAGAAGATGAAGAAAAGAGAAGAATTTCATACCTTGGAGCTTGATTTTTGATGCAAAATTGAGGAAGATTTAGTATTTGGAAGGGTTTTTTCGAAAGGGGCAGTAAGGAGAGAGGGAATCGCAGGTATTCAGTGAAGAATGAGTTAGAAAAATCGAGATTTGACCTTAAAATCATTCAGCCCTGTTTTTGCGTTTACACGGCCCGTGTAAATCAAAGGGGAGAATTTACACGGCCGTGTAAATCCCTGAATCATACAAACCGTGTTTAATCGTTTACACAGCCCGTGTAAATGAAAGGCATAAGTTTACACGGCCGTGTAAACCTCTGAGAAGGCCAAAAAAATTGATTTTTTTTCACTTTTTGAAATTGTAACCCGCTAAACCTCTACTGCCCGAAAAATGATTTTTAACCCTCTTTTAGTATGAAAAACAACTTGGAAGTTTGAAAACAAAGAAAATACAATGAAAATATACAAAATGACAAAAATACCCCCGGGTTGCCTCCCGGTTAGCCGCCCCTTTTAATGTCGTTGGCTCGACTTGGACCCCAACTATTTGTCAATTTTCATATTTTGGATCCATTACTTCCTCCACTTCTTCATTCTTGACTTGAAATCCTTCATAATAAGGTTTCAAACGGTGACCATTTACCTTAAAAATCTTCCCGGTTTTCTCACTTGTGATTTCTATTGCACCATGCTCAAAAACATTAGTGACAACAAATGGTCCCACCCAACGGGACCTTAATTTACCAGGAATCAATTTAAAACGCGAATGGTAAAGTAGTACCTTTTGACCTTTGTGAAATACCTTGCGTGTAATCATCTTGTCATGGAATGCTCTGGTCTTTTCCTTATAAAGAACCTCATTCTCATACGCTTCATTGCGGATTTCCTCAAGTTCTTGTATGTCCAGCTTCCTCTTCTTTCCCGATTCACTTAAATCCATGTTGAACTGTTTGATCGCCCAATAGGCCCTATGTTCCAACTCAACGGGTAATCGACACGGCTTTCCAAAAACAATACGGTATGGAGACATTCCAATTGGAGTTTTGTATGCAGTGCGGTACGCCCACAAAGCATCATCAAGGCGTGTACTCCAATCTTTCCTTGTTGTATTCACGGTTTTCTCCAAAATGCCCTTGATTTGTCAATTGCTCACCTCAGCTTGTCCATTTGTTTGTGGGTGGTATGCTGTGGAAACTTTATGAGTGACACCATATTTCTTCAAAACACTCCCGAGTATACGATTACAAAAATGTGTACCACGATCACTGATCAAGGCCTTTGGAACACCAAATTTGGAAAAAATGTTAGCCTTCAAGAAATCTATCACAACTTTTGAATCGTTAGTACGGGTAGCCTTTGCTTCCACCCACTTGGAAACATAGTCCACAGCCAAAAGAATATAAATAAAACCCGAAGATGATGGAAAAGGTCCCATAAAATCAATGCCCCAAACATCAAAAATTTCACAAACTAATATGGGGTTTAGGGGCATTTGATTCTTTGAGCTTAAAAAGCCCATTCGTTGACATTTATCACAGCTTGAACAAAAAACATAAGAGTCATGGAAAATACTTGGCCAGTAAAATCCACTCTCTAAAACTTTTCTTGCAGTCCTTTGAGGACCAAAATGTCCTCCGCAAGCATAAGAGTGACAAAATGTTAAGATAGAAGATACCTCATATTGATCCACACATCGTCTAATCATTTGATCAGCACGATATTTCCACAAATATGGCTCATCCCAAACATACCTCTTGGCTTCTTTCTTGATCTTGTCTTTTTGCCATCGAGTCAAATCTGGTGGAAATTGATTTGTGACAATGTAGTTCACAATATCGGCATACCATGGGGCAACTTTTGCTGAAAACAGGTTTTCATCGGGAAATGCATCATGAATGGGAGTTGAGTCATCGGGAGAAACAATCCTGCTAAGATGATCAGCTACAAGATTTGACTTTCCGCTCTTGTCTTTGATTTCAATGTCAAACTCTTGCAAGAGTAATACCCATCGAATGAGTCTAGGCTTCGAATCCTTCTTTGCAAGTAAATACCTAATAGCTGCATGATCAGAATAAACAATGACTTTAGAACCTAGCAGATATTGACGAAATTTGTCTAAAGCAAAAACAATAGATAGCAATTCTTTTCAGTTGTTGAATAGTTGGCTTGTGCACTATCAAGTGTTTTTGAGGCATAGTAAATGACATTAGGAACACGGTCTTTTCTTTGCCCTAACACTGCACCAACTGCATGATTACTGCCATCACACATGATTTCAAAAGGCAAACTCCAATCCGGTGATTGAAGTATTGGTGTTGTTATCAACAACTCTTTCAACTGATCAAAAGCTTGCTTGCACTGTTTGGAAAACTCGAATTCTGCATCTTTTTGTAGGAGCTCACACATGGGACGAGATATCTTGGAAAAATCTTTGATAAACCTTCTATAAAATCCTGCATAACCAAGAAATGAGCGCACCTCACGAACACAAGTGGGATAAGGTAAAGATTTTATGACATCTATTTTTGCTTTGTCCACTTCTAGACCCTTAGAAGACACAATATGACCTAGTATGAGACCTTTGTCAACCATAAAGTGACACTTTTCATAATTCAAAACAAGATTGGTCTCAATACATCTTTGCAAAATCTTTTTCAAATTACCCAAACACTCATGAAAAGAATTACCATAAACTGTGAAGTCGTCCATAAAAACTTCAATGATTTCCTCAACAAATTCTGAAAAAAATACTTACCATGCACCTTTGAAAAGTGGCTGGAGCATTGCAAAGCCCAAAAGGCATTCGCCTATATGCAAATGTTCCGAAGGGACATGTGAAAGTAGTTTTTTCTTGGTCCTCTGGTGCAACGAGTATTTGATGGAAACCGGAATATCCATCCAAGCAACAATAATGTGTTTTTCCCGCTAACCTTTCCAACATTTGATCAATGAAGGGAAGTGGGAAATGGTCTTTCCGGGTTGAGGAATTGAGCCGTCTATAATCAATGCAAACTCTCCACCCGTTTTGCACACGGGTGGGGACTAACTCACCTTGGTCATTCTTTGTAACGGTAATACCTGTCTTCTTCGGCACAACTTGGACCGGACTTACCCATTTACTATCTGATATAGGGTAAATCATTCCCGCATTCAACAACTTCAAAATCTCCTTTTTTACAACCTCCATCATTGGAGGATTCAGACGCCTTTGAGCTTCTCAGGAAGGCTTGTAATCTTCTTCCATAAGGATTTTGTGCATGCAAAGCGAAGGACTTAGCCCTTTGATGTCGGCTATAGTCCACCCAATTGCTTCCTTATATTCCTTCAAAGTGGTGACAAGTTCTTCCTCTTCTTTTTTTGACAACTTGGTGGAAATGATCACTGGCAAAGTTTCCTTGTCTCCAAGATATGCATACTTGAGATGCTCGGGTAAAGTTTTTAGCTCCAATTCCGGTGCCTGCACAATAGAAGGAACAAGTTTCTCATTAGACATTGGTATTTTCAGCTTTGGAACATCAAACCTCATTTTCTTCTTCTCATCCATGCAAGACACAACCTCCATAATCTCTTTATCAATTGTAAATTGATTGGCAAGTTTTTCCACTCTTTCCTTTTGAAGATTCTTCTCTAAAATGAGAGCTAACACATCAAGATTAGACAAATCAAAACACTCCTTTGTCAATGGTTCAATGACATCCACAAAATTCAAAGATGAAATATCACTTGGATATCTCATAGCATCATAAATATTGAAATTTATCACCTCCCCATCAAATTCCATGGACAATGTACCATCATAAACATCAATTTTTGTCCTAGCTGTTTTCAAAAAGGGTCTTCCTAGAAGAATTGAACTCAAATTTGGTGAGTCATCATCATCCATATCAAATACATAAAAATCTGCTGGAAACACTAGTTCATTCACTTGGACTAACACATCTTCTAGCACACCTTTTGGATGTACTAAAGATCTATCAGCCAATTGAATGATTACCCCGGTCTTCTTCAATGTGCCAATATTTAAAGTTTTAAAGATGGAAAATGGCAAAACATTGATAGAAGCTCCAAGGTCTAGCATAGCTCGTGGAACATGAAGATTACCTAATTTGCAAGGAACCGTGAAAACACCCGGATCCTTACATTTTTGAGGTAATCTTTTTTGTAACACTACAGACACATTTTCTCCTACTTTGACAGTTTCATTCCCTTTCAGTTTTTTCTTAGATGTACATAATTCCTTAAGGAATTTTGCATACCTAGGGACTTGTTTGATGGCATCAATAAGAGGAATATTTACCTCTACCTTCCTGAACATCTCCATGATTTCATTGTCTTCACTTTCACGCTTTGATTTGTTTAATCTTGAAGGAAATGGAGGAGGAGTGACTTTTGCTTCAATAGGAACTTGCTTGGAAGGTGTTTTTGACTTTTCTTCTTCTTTCTCTAGCTCCATCTTTTCTTCTTCTTCAACCATCTTTGGACCTTCATATTCTTTGCCATTCCTCAAAGTGATGACACATGCACTATGTTTTGGATTCTTCTCGGTTTGCGCGGGTAGTTTGCCTTGTGACTCCAATTTACTCACAGAAGTGGCGAGTTGAGTCATTTGTTGCTCCAAAGTCTTAGATGCTCGCTTTGGTCTCATTTTGAAAGGTTTAAGTACTTGTGGCTAAACTCTTAACAATGTCTTCCAAAGACATTCCCAATCCACTTGAACTACTTCCTTGATGCATGTTTTGAGGTTGATATTGAGATTGATGAGGAGGTTGAGTTGGCTGGAAATGTGGCTGATAACTTTGTTAGTGATGCATTTGATTTTGAAATGGGGGTCTTGGTTGATAAGGTGGTGGTCTAGGCTGAAAATTGGTATTAGGTTGATGCCAATTTGGATTGCTTCTTGGCTGGAAGTTTCCTTGTTGTTCACTTGAAAATCCCATAGCTTGAACTGGCTCTACATCTTCTTGTAACATGGGGCACATGTCAGTGGGATGTCCAACTTGTGTACAAATGCCACAAGGTCTAACTGTTGGTGGTTGCACGCCCTTGTCTTTTGCAAGCATCATTACTACCTTAGTCAACTCAGAAAGTTGACTTTCAATTTTTGGAGTAGAAATTTCTTTCACCCCCCTTGGTGCATCACTGTACCACTCTTCTTCTTGGATTGTATGCTTGGACTCTTCTGCCATGTTTTTTATAAGAACTCTGATTTCTGTTGGAGTCTTATCAGCTATAGATCCACCACTTGATGCATTGAGTAATCTCCTATCCCAAGATGACATTCCTTCACAAAAATACTGCAGCAACTGATATTCTGTAATCCCATGTTGTGGACATCTTGAGCACAATTTCTTGAACCGTTCCCAATAAGTATGCAAGGCTTCTCTCTTTTGTTGCTTGATGCCAATTATCTCTCTACGTAAAGCTGAAGCTCTCATTTCGGGAAAATATTTATCCAGAAACATCCTTGCAAGTTCATTCCATGTTGTGACTGACCCCGGTGGTAAGTCATACAACCACTCCTTGGCTGAATCTTGTAAAGCAAAGGGAAATGCCCTTAACTTGATTTGATCTTCTGTGACTTCATGTGGCTTCATACCCACACAAACAACATGAAATTCCTTAAGGAATTTATGTGGGTCTTCATTCTTAAGACCACAGAATAAGGGTAACAAATGGATGAGTCCAGACTTGAGTTCAAAGTTGATTGATGCAGGGTAATTTATGCACAAAGGTTGTTGGGTGACATCTTGAGTGGCCCATTGTCTAAAGGTTTGTTCAGGTGGTGGATGTGGAGGATTTTGATTTCCTCCATGGTTGTCTGCCATGGTAGAAGTAGGTGAAGATGGTGGGGTGATACTTTTGGATGTTGGAGAGGATGTAGTTGATAGATTTGATGAAGAAGCTCCGGATTGTTGTTGTTTCTTTAAAAGTCTGGCTTGCTTCCTTCTCTGTTTAGCAGATTTTTCTATCTCCAAATCAACTGGTAAAGGTGTACCTGTGCGAAAAGATCTTGGCATAAACAATTAGTACTACCGTATCCCCGGCAACGGCGCCAATTTGTTTGGTGGTCAAACCAACAAATGATGGGATAAAATAATATTAATAAAACTCAAATCACTTCTATTTCTAATACTAAAAATAGTATAGAGTAAGCAGGGTCGGTCCACAGGAATACAGGACTTCTTATCTTGCCATATTTTCACACATAATACAAATAATATTAAAATGGGGGATTGTGTTTGAGCTTGAATTAAACTTCATAAATAAGAAAGATTGATAACAAATGCAATAAAAGAAGTACATTTCCGATTCTGACTCTTACACATGTATTATGTTGAAAGATGTAATATGATTATAACTCATGTTCAATCTAGGTTGGTAAGTTGGATATTAATAAACTCTAATATCCAAATTGGCAAAAATATTTTATTCAAAACAAGCTCTTCAAATAAAACTTCATTTAATTCATTCAATTCAAATAAGGTCTTGCATCAAATCATTAAATGACATTAAGTTCTTGCAATAATTACCAACAATGTTTAACATTCCTCTTAAGCTTGGGAATATAAACATTTTAATCTTTGATTACACTAATTTTGATCTAATTACAACCAAGTAAGTGTGTGTTACTAACATCAAATCATAAAACATATACGAATTTCATAATTTGATTAACTAGATTGACTAGAACCCTAATTCATTGATCAAGTGAAAAAGAGAACCAACCAAACATATGATTAAGATCAAATCAAAGATTACTAGATGTTAAACACAATTAAAATTCAAGTTACAACCTAACAACACATACGTAAGAATTCAGATTCGGAAATGATAATGAAATCAACCACACATATCTAGGTTGAACTACAAATCAAACAAGTTTAAACTTCAAATTGACTTACAAAAAGGAAATTAAAGTGTTTCCAAGTGTTAATCTACTTGCAATATCGCCTTCCTCTCTCCCAAAATCCTGCCTAACCCGTCACAAAACTGATTGTCCTATTATAAGAATACAAAACCTCTTTAAAACTGTCGAGACGTTTACACGGCCCGTGTAAATTAAAGGGTACCATTTACACGGCCGTGTAAACAATAGAAGTAGAATGCTTAAACTTTCAAGGTTATCGAAGTAGACTGCCCTTGCATGTACGTTTACACGGCCCGTGTAAATTAAAGGGTGCCATTTACACGGCCGTGTAAACTTCTGAGATGCCAAATTCTACATTCTCCTTCTTCTGAGCTCCAAACTTCTGTAACTCTGTCTCCAATTCTTTTAAACTTTCTCCAGCGATTTCCAACCTTCAAAAAGTCCCTGAAATATCATAAAAGTGTGTGAATGGAATTGCATCATGAAAAATCCCGAAAAATATGCAAAATGCATGAGTTTAAACCTAAATGCAATGCACTTTTATGAACTAAAACTACAAAATGAATGCATGAAATGCACCTAACAGGCGCAGACCACGCGCAGACATTAGCATTCGCAGACTGTTTGTTTTTATGAAGACTGCAGACCTAAAAATGTTTGCGCGTCCTCTTTTTGGTGCATATGTGGACCAGAGTCTTCTAACATCTTCAGACATCTTCTAGCCTAAAAATCCACATAGACTTTTTTTTTTTTTTTGAATTTATATTTATTCCAACTCTATTATTGATAAAAATTTTGAAAAAAAATTGACAATACTTAAAAAAATGTTTGACAATACAATCATGATATTTTTTGACAAATTTATAAATAAAAGTTTATTATAATAATGGTCGTTGAAGTATAAATATGAAAAAAAAAATTATATATTCTTATATTTTTATGCAAAATATTATAAAACATTATTTAATAGAAAAAATATTTATGGCACGTTTTTAATTGATATAATTGAAAAAATCGAAGTTTATTTCCTTTCATTTATATATCAAATTCTTTGATTTCTAATTAGAATATTTAGGCATAACTTTGCGATCAAAATTGTTGGTTTTTATCAAATATATACGTCAATTTATAGCATTTTTATTTTTACTTTTTATACAATAATACATAAAAGTTAATTTAGATTTGTTAATTATTTATAACAAAGTCATAAATATATTTAAAAAATCACTTTATTTATATTTTAGTTTATTTTAGTAGCCTGCAGATATTAAAAAAACAAATAGTCTTCTTTTTTCAGACTGCAGACATTTGGTCCACCTCTTCTGCTGCAGAGATCTACAGATGTGGTCTGCAAACTGCAGACATTTTGTCTCAAAAAAAACAAACAACACCTATGTATCCACCAGTTTATAAGAATAATTATCCACTATCAGTTCCTAGTTTTGTGGAAACATTTTAGCTAGAATAATTATCCACTATCAGTTCCTAGTTTTGTGGAAACATTTTAGCTCCCTTTCATTATCTTAGTTTGTAAGTTGCTTTTGAATGGATTATCATAAAATTGTTCCATCTCTTCCCTTCCTCTTTGAAAAATTATGTGGAGAATGACCCCCTCGAACAAAGTCTTATCATGATTAAATATATACAAAATAAAATTAGTTATTACATTTATACAAGCTATTTCACCCAAAAATTCAAATAAAAAATGATATAAAATTTCACATCAAATGGTAATCGTATAAATCCATAAATGCCGGTTAAAATGATATTTTTCGACCAAATATATTCATTATTTGTACAATGTATAAAAATGAATAACTAAATACATGCAAAAATCAAAATTTTATTACACCCTCAAGTCATTATACATTTTTATATTTTTCACATAAAAATCTATCAAACGATTTTTGTATGATTTAGCTCATCATTATTTAAATACTTGAAAACTAGCTGTTGTTAAACATAAATAAATAAATAATAAAATCGTACACTTTTATGCATGTAAACATGATTTTTTTTACTATAACGTGTTCTAAAAAAAATATTTATTTTTATTGTTCTAGAATGACATGACAAATCTTTTTTGTCAAACAAGTCAGATATTTCCAAGTTTGGAATGTGTTGAGATCAAGTCAAAACTTATGGGCGTGGCCACCAGAGTCCTCCTTAAATTCAACATACAACATCACATGCACGACATACAACATCAATTACAACGTACAACAAATACAGCATAAAGTACAATCCTTTAAAGCACAATACGTCCACGCCACCCTATGTGGGCGAGATAGAATCCTAACGAACCGTTCTCTTGAATCACAAACTCATAAGATGATTTCCAAAAATTCGTAATTTAAAAAGGAAACAAAACCTAAACTTATATTTTTGGGGGGGTAAGAGAGACGGGGTCGATGCACGTTTCCTTCAATCTTTACACCCCCAATCGCAATCATGCGTTGATTCATATTATCTTTTTTTCCCCTTGATTCAACGAAATTAATGATGGGTTTGAATTTGATGAACATGGAGTGTGGTGGCGCGAATGAAACGACGGAGAACGACGGTTGTGGCGGCGACGGTGATGATGCTGGTGCTTGTGCAGGGGAACCTTTCGTTCCACCTATTAATTTTGCTAATGTTGAAGATCGAGTATACAGATCTGGATTCCCTCAACCTTCGAATTTCCCCTTTCTCGAGACCCTACAGCTTCGATCCATCATGTAAGGTTTTTCCGCTTTTTGATTCAATTACCATGTTTATCGTTTCAATTTTGGTTCAATTAATGATCAATCTGTTCTTTTTATGGGTGTAGATATTTGTGCCCCGAACCCTATCCTACAGAAAATTTAGAATTCCTAAAAGCTCATAATATTCGACTCTTTCAATTTGGAATTGATGGCACCAGGGTAATTTCTCTAATCTCTCCTTCTCAATTTTCAATTTCATTCTTCATTGATTCTGATGCAAATTTGTGATTTCGATCAAAGATCGTTATACAATCTCTTCTAATATTTGTTTTTTGTATGATTTAAACACGCAGGAGCCTTCCGTAGACGTTCTTACTAACATTATCACAGAGGCTCTCAAAGTCTTAATCGGTATCCAATCATGAACCCAAACAATCTACTACAGTCGTTAATTTCTAGATAAAATTACACAAATGGTCCTTGTGGTTTGTAGAAAATACAACTCCATATCGTTTTGAGGAATCTTTAACATTACTGGTCCTTTTCAGGTTTAAAACGTACGCAATGGGTCCTTTTTGCTGACCACAAGGACCAATCATATGTGTTTTAAACCTAAAAAGGACCGATCATTTTAAAAATTCTTCAAAAGGACTTGCATTGGTATTTTCTACCAACCAAAAGGACCATTTGTGTAATTTTTCTAAATTCTCTACAGAAAAAAAATACCAATCTTGTAAATTACTTGCATGTTTTCTTTTGCAGATGTGAGAATCCATCCTGTTCTAATACATTGCAAACGAGGAAAGGTATGCAATAAATAGCAATATCTTTTGATTTTCATTTATTCATGTATAAATTAATTTAAAAATCCCAAATAATAATGATTGTATTATGATGACAGCATCGGACAGGGTGTCTTGTGGGGTCCCTACGAAAGGTGCAAAACTGGTGCTTATCATCGGTAATGGATGAGTACAAGGTTTATGCAGGCATAAAATCAAGAGACACAGATTTGAAATTCTTGGAGACATATGACGTGTCATATTTAAGACAATGTCTTCAGAGTGTTATATACCAGTACCATGGATATGGTTCCAAGAAACGAAGGTTGTTGTCTGGAGAAGATGTGCGACATAAATCGAGGATAACTTCTATATAGGTTGATCATCTTTTTTGGAATGGTTTTTATTTTTATTTTTATTTTGGTTTTGGGGGGTGAAGATGATGTGTTGTTTAATGATAGTTTCGTTTGAATATTATGATACCATACAACCATTGATTTATGTTAAAACATGAGTGAATTCATCATGAAGGGAATCAATTGCATTGTTCTAGTTTTTGGGGAAAGGGAAAAATGAGCGTGTGATTTTGGAAGAAGAATATGGGAAAATGCAACTGTGAATGAGAAAATTTGACTGTAAATATTTATATGAAATAACAGTTTCGTTGCATTATTGTAAATTACTAAATTATACGACTCATATTCATAACATGTAGAACATGAAATACGATAGCATTATGGAAACTTCTCTTGTACAAGTTCATTCCTTTATTTTATTTAAGGGGATGGATTTTTCATAAAAGATATCAATGTATACAGGCCGGTCCAAAGAGATTTGAGGCCCTTACACTAAAAATAACTTGTAAAGGATAACATCTTTTTTGTTTATGTTTTTTAAATGCAGCTCTTTGTTATAATTTGTCCATAGATTGCTTTTGTAATAGTATTGTTGTTCTGGGTTTTTTTCCCATTTTCTCACTACTAGATAAAATACTTTCTAGTTTCTAGGCAACATGTTATTATTTTAATCTTATAGAACAATGCCATTTATATAAACAAGAAAAGTAAAGAAAATGAAAAGACCTAGATGTGAAAATTGTGATGTCAAATTGTTTTTTGACAACAAGGATAAAAAATTCTAAATCATTTGCTCCAACAACAACGATTTCAAAACTTGTGATGTTGAAGCTTTAAATTATCTACATAAAGTAAAAAAGAAAACACATAAATTAACTTTTTATTAGACAACTAACATTAAAGAGAAAACAATGACGAAATTTACACGAATAAAAAAAAAAACAAAAAAAACGAGTCATAAATCAAATTAGCACAAATCAGAAAAATCATAAATCAATATTAGTGTGGCTAGTTAAAATCAGATTAACACAAATATAGGATCGATTTTTTAAGGATGCGTGAAATAGACTATCAGAATCGATATATTAAGAAAGATTGAAATCAGAAGGTTGCATGAAAAAATTAGAATCGATGTGTTTCTTACTATTAAAAAAATCAGAATCTATTCATAGAGTTCTTCGATTAATGATGGTGAGAGATCTATTGCAATGATTATTCAAGAAGAATTGCATGTTCCTTAGTCTTCTTGATTTTGTTTTGGCTCTATTTTCTTTCTTTTCTCTTCCCAACCGCTATACATGATATATCAAGGTTTTTTTTCTAAACTAACATAATAAGGTATATAAAATTGGGCCCTATAAATTTGGAGGCCCTGGGCGGTTTAGCCGTGATATCCTTGTGTTACTACAAATATTCTTCGAATAGCTCGAGAAACAACAACAACGTGGCACGGATCTGAATGTATATTTGGACTTTTTGACAGTACTAACCCTTACAATAAAAAACCTAGAATTGGTAAATGTTAATGTTACTGTTGCTTAATGAACAATGAGTTTTATCCCTAAACTATAAATTTATGTGTTAAAAGGGGAATAGATGCACTTTTATCCAAGTTCACCGGTTATAAGGGATATGATATAGCCAATGTGGAAGCGGTTTAGACCGCGTATTTTCCAATGTGTCTTCAAACTTTAAAGCTTAATAAATAAGATTCACTTTGAAACCCTAAATAAAAAATGTTCCCCATTTAGGAGCAACACAAACATTGGAAATTCTAAATCGATAACTCCAAAATGGCGTCTTCCTCTTCGAATAGCTCGAGAAACAACAACGTGGTTGCGATAATCAACTCTTCATCGGACGTGATATCCTGGTGTTACTACAAATATTCTTCATGTATTTTGACATTTTTAGCAATTTATTTGTGAATTGGTGGAATCTTTTCACTTGCACACTTTTTGGTTGAATTCGTAGGATTGTTGTTTTGACTTGTTTTTAAAATAGTAATTTATGTTTTGTTTGATTTGAACACTTAATTCTTTTTACTTTGTTAATGCTTGGTCTCTTGAATTAGGTTTATCATATTAAAGTTTTTTGTTCATGATGGACAAATTTCAATATAACACATAAGAACCAATTGAATGCTAGCATGTCTTGTCTTCTATAAAGGCTTAACACATAAGGCGTTTCATGAACTAACTCATTTTATGAGCGTTATTATAAATGATACATTGTTTCAGTGAGAGTCTTTAGGTACTATGTGTTTTATATACAAACTTTGTGTAGCAAAATTCTGCAAAATAAAGTTGATGGTATTTATATCATTGTCCTAAATTCAAGAACATGAAAATTGAAATATATTTATGTTTCATAAAGAACTGGCCTTGATAAAGACTATGGTTGGACCAAATAAAAATTGACATGTATAAGGTTATGGCCTTGATAAAGATTATGGTTGGACCAATTAAAAATTGACATGTATAAGGTTAGATTGAACACCATTTTTAATCCACTTTTGATCTATGTCATCAAGTGTATATGTATGGTGATCATTGTAATTTATTCATCATTTAAATATCTGATTAAAATTGTGTTGGTTTGATATCGATGCATAAGATGGACATTAATATTGTTCTAAAGAAAATAAAATGAACATGAATAACAGAGCACCAAAAGAATATGTAATACATTTTAATAGTATAATATAAAAGCAGGAGTTATTAGTAATTACTAACTATTAATACAATATATTAGAAACTAGCATTCTATTAAGTGAGCATTGTATACTTATGTGACATCTTTATTTTCACAGCCAAAGAAGACTGATTTGTTTATGCTTATTTAAAAATAAGTGTATCCTTTTTCGAAAAATAGTATTGCGAAATTTGTTCCCAGAAATATGATAAAGATGTTATCAAAGCATCTCCGAATAAATGAATTTTTATTTAAAACATTAGGATGTCATCGTCAATACAGAAACATAAGTTTAACGAAATATTACAAGTCTTACAGTAATTAAATCGGTGGCTTAAAACTCTTTGAATCTCTCGTCAGAATGTATCTTTAATATCGCTACATGTGATACAACAAACCGAGTGGGTCAAGTTGGAAAACCTAGTGAGTACATAGGGTTTTCAACCCATAATAATATAGTTAATTTGTTTCTCACATATTTCATGTCAAACAATTAACCCGATTATCCATCCTCATTTTCTTTATTTATTCGTCCCTAAAGATTTATCCTAATTCTCATCTCCTACATCGTATTTACCTAACATCGCATTTCTTTATATGTTTGTTCCTAAGGATCATCGTCTACATCACATAGACATTACTGATTCATGGATTACTCCCCCAATATGTATCCAGTAAGGGTTAGAGTATCATCGCATGAATACGTAGTTACTACATCGCCTGAACTCATAACTCATCACCTACAAGTTATGAGTCTGTCGGTGTTTCCACATGACTTGTTTAGATTAGTCACTGGTCGCCATCTATACTGTAACATCCCAAAATTCAAGACTAAAAATTTCATTTTTAATTAAGTTATTATAAAACCAATAGTATAAAAACATTCATAGTGTCATTCCATATCAAAACCAATATGTCAATAATCAAAACATGTCATAATGAAACAATATCAGAGTATAATCCCAAAGAACTCATGTGCGGAAAACATAGTGTGATGCGTTACAATCATGCCGACTCCTTTCCTTTTGAAGAAGAAGTACCTGAAACCAAAACTGAAAACCGTAAGCATGAAGCTTGGTGAGTTCCCCCATCATACCACATACCATACAATACACATACTGCCTAGCATATCGGAGTGTTGGCCTACCCCTTCGGTCTCTTTCAACTGATAACCGCCTAAGTATATATGGGTGTTGGCCTACCCCTTCGGTCTCTTTCAACCGGTAACTACCTAGCATATCTGGGTGTTGGCCTACCTCTTCGATCTCTTTTCAACCGGTAATCGGGGACTATTTCACCCCTACCACCACCACATAATACCCTAGCATATACACATAAATCACATACTGCCTAGCATATATGGGTGTTGGCCTACCCCTTCGGTCTCTTTCAACCGGTACCCGGAGACTATTTCACCCCTACCACTACCACATAAATACATAGCATATCATATCATATTAGCACATAAACATAACAGATAGTGGCATACCAAACAATTATCACACAGACAATCATCTACCTATAAACAAGTACTAGTGGCTCGGTATTGGTGTCTTCGAACCACTTCTACCGGAAAGGTAACTCACCTCACACTGTTGAAGTCCCACTGACAAAAACTCTAGCTGTTGGATGACAGATTCCCGAACTGTCAACGTCAAAATAACACCCAATTAATAATTGGGTTCCAACACATAACATAAGTCCATGCTTAGGGTAAAATACTACTTTACCCCCAACTTAGCTCTATTCAAGCCCAAGGCCCAATCCAACGGCCCACAAGTCAAACAATGAACCAAAGCCCAACATATGCCAATTTTTCAAATTGGGCCCAAACCTTTACATGGTCTTAAGCTAAGGCTCAACCATTTATTCTATTCCCAACACTTGGCATTCCAATGGTCCAATGTCTCATAATCATCAAGGCCCAGTTATGGCCCATCTATGGCCTAATTTTCCAAATTGAGCCCAAACCCCTCACATGGGCCTTACCCTAAAGCTCATCCAAATATTCTAGTTCATATACTTATTATTGGATGGCCCATCAATAGCCCAATCACCAAAGCCCAATAGAAAGGCCCAACTCAAGGCCCAAGCAAAATTGGGGTTTTCACAGAAAATGACGATTAGGGTTAAGTGTTCTTACTTAACCCATTAAGGACTTAATCCATTAATTCCATCACTCTACTAGGTCAAACATACAATGTGGTCAGGATTAATTCATAATTCTAATCCAATGGTCCAAACATTCGGGTCTCGACAATTCCAAATTAACATATCCAAAAATTAGGGTTTTCTAAACCCTAATTAGGGTTTCCAACCTAATCGCGATCCAATTAGTCCATTTGTTTAAACTTTTAGGTTAATTAATTGTTAATTAAGTTGGGCACCACCCACTACCACCTCGGGTAGTGGTGGTTAATAATGGCTCACGGTGGTGGTTATGAATTTCCTTGATTACTCCGGCCACTAAATACAATTATACAACAATATCCAAATGAACACACACACACACACACACTCAGCCACCCTTGTGGCGGCAGGCGGTGGTTGGAGGTGACAGCCACCACCTCACGGTGGTGGTGGTGGCCTTTCTCGTGAAGTCCGGCCTAGCAAACAAATGCCCACAAACTGAAACACGCACACACCAACAGCAGAAACACACACAAACACCTACTTTTTGCCCGGGACAGGAACACCACCACCCACCTAATGGCGTACGACAATGGCAATGGCACGAAATGGCGGGCAGCAGCGGTGCTGACGCCGGTAGAACTTCACCAAGACAATGGCGGCGCCAACGACTGCAGGGTTATCGATCGACGAAATGGAGAAAGGGCATGGCGACCTCGAACAACAACAACAACAACAGAGGAACGGAACCCGCTGGTGGTCCTTGTCGTCACCGACAAAGGAAACAACGATAGCGCTGGAGGGCGGCATGAACGTCGGCAGCTGCTGCAGTGGCGGAGCCAGGGTCAAACTTAAGGGGTATCCCAAAAAAAATTGTGTAATATACAATAAGGAAAAAAAAATAAAAACCGCAATTTCATTAGATATAAAGTTCAATTTCCATAACAAAATTACATTTTAAAGTTCACCTCTTCGATCTTTCATTTTACGAAAGCGAGTAATTACATTTTCAGTCTTAACATTCTCTAGTGCTTGTTTTTATACACTACAAATCAAAGCACTATTCATAAAATTGTCACCTATTCTATTATGCAAATCGGTCTTCAAGAACTTCATTGTAGAAAAACACCGTTCAACGGTTGCGGTTGCGTCGGGCAAAACCAAAGCTAGTTTTAATAATCTATAAACCAAAGGAAAATAGAGATGCTTTCCGGTTTGCAATTCCCTTCAAGTTGAAAAATCTCTCATCATGGAGCAAAGAGTGATAATAGATATCAAGTTGTCCATTAAGTTGAGCCCTTTCTAAATCATCAAATCGTTTTTGTATATTTCGCTTAGCTTTAACAACTTTGTTTTATCAAAACTAGAAAATGATTCACAAGGACTCAATGCCGCCATGTTCTCCATCAACTCCGTGCCAACTTCACTAAATCTATCCCCAAATTCTTGAATTTGCATATCTAAAATTATGTTAAAAAATCACAACTTCAAAATAATGTTGATTAGTCTTATTGGTCCTACGCTTGCGTGGGGTAACATAATATCCCGACATGTCCACAATTCCAATACTATGTTTTTCACAAAAAGCACATACCTTCTTCCAAATTTGTGGAAACCCATCATTTTTTCTAAAAACTAGCAATGCTTTCTTTGCCCCTCTTACTAACGAAGTCGCTTCCAAAATATTTTGATCTTTTTTTTTAAGATGATTTGACAAGGTATCCGTGAGACATAGAATTTCCAATATCAAGTGTAAAAGAAACACGAAATCAAGTGTCTTGAAATATGACAAAATACCCTTTGCTTGATTACGGTTAGATAAAGTAGACCCCTCCTCTTTGACGTATTTAAGTACCGCAACAACTTCTGCAAACAAATTCACGAAACTTACAATTGTTCTAAAATATGAACCCCATCTAGTATCTCTAGCTCGAACAAGAGAAATCTCTTGATTCAACCCTTTTCATGTTTCTGTTTCACCAATACCAATTTCAGCTACCACTCTTTCTTTTTACATCTCTCGTATCATATCTTTTCTCTTACAAGAACCACAAATGACAGTAACCACCAAAGCTAGTTGTTCAAAGAATTCATCAACATCATCATGTTTCTTTGCAACCGCCACAACCACTAATTGAAGTTGGTGTGCAAAAGAATGTATATAATGTGCAGAACTGTTTTCATTTAAAATCAAAGATTTCAAACCGTTGAATGCACCACTCATATTACTTGCTCCATCATAATCTTGTCCCCTCACCTATATATTTAAAAAAAATTAATAAAAAAACTATAAGAAATAAAAATAAAACTAATATCGTATTAAAATTTAAAGGAACAAATATTTTATGATTTCTCACCTGTGTTATACTCAAGTTATTGTTGGAAAATACGGTATCAATGGCGGCTTTAAGAGTCAAAGAAGATGTATCCAACACGTGAATAATTCCAATAAATCTTTCCTTTACAATCCCTAGTCTATCAACATATCTCAAAACTATACCCATTTGTTCTTTTTTGGAAACATCACTAGACTCATCAACTAAAATAGCAAACACATCTTTACCAATTTCATCACAAATAGACTTGATTATCTCTTTTGGAAATCAATCGACAATATCTTTTTGAATCGTGGGAGAAGTCAACTTTTCATTTTTTTGGAGCATTTTCTAAAGTAACTTTAAAAAAATCTTCTCATTATCTTCTCTAATCAAAGAAATACTTCAATGAAAAGTCCTTTATTATTAGACTTTTCCGTCTCATCATGTCCACGAAATGGTAATGCATTTTTCAATAAAAATCTACAACTACGGATTGTAGCACGTAATCGAATTTCATAATTACTTTTCTCAAGTTTTGTTTTCTTATGCAAGAGTTTACCAATAGATTGGTTTTTTCTCAATAGCTAATCACACTTTTCTTGGGCCTTATGGTGATAACTTTGAATATTACCCATATGTTTCCGGAATGAGCCTTTTTTACTCCAATTGTCAAAGCCTTCGATTATAAATGCATCTCTTCCACCTTGTTCCCTACCATATCTCCAAACAAATAGCAACAAAAACAATATGCCTTCTTATTTTTTTGCTATACTCTAACCATGGAAAATCAGTAAACCATTGCACAACAAAACGTCTTGGCTTATTACTAAATAATGTATATTCAAAACTATGCCCCTTTGGATGACAAGGCCCTTTAATCAAATATGCCCTCCTTATTTCATCCCTTTGATTAGGATTATAAGATGTAATCTTTGGCCTATCCCCCGGGTCCGAAGGAAGATCATTCAAATCAAAAAATTCATAACTTTCGTATACGAGCTCCGTTTTTGACGTTGTATATATCCACGCATAGGTATTGACAAGATCTACAACTTTCCTTTTGACCCCTTCGACTAATTCTCTACTATTTTTAAATTTAATAGTCTGAGAAGATTACACTGTTAACGAATGTGTAAAATTCATAACTTCTACATACGAACTCCATTTCCAACTGTCTTTTTATTATCGAACTTTTATTAATGAGATCTTCGATTCTTATTTAGATAATTTTGGATAAAAATTGACTAATCTAAAATTCGATTTTCGGGCTGTATACTGCTATGCAAAACTTCAACGGCTCATAATTTTGGATAACACACCTTCCTTTTTCTCGATTTAATGTATACTACGACTTTCATTTAGATTCCTAAGGCTAATAATTATTTCGTCAAAAAATCACTTTTTACGTTACGCGGAGCCGTGCCGGTTTAATCGCAAAACTTCAACGGCTCATAACTTTTTCGTTATAAGTCAGATTTCCGCATTCTTTATATGTACGGAATCCTTGTGATATACTATAACTTTGGTTAAGATAATAAATCTTAAATATATACGGAATTCTTGTGACATACTATAACTAGCCTGAATCTACAGACATTAAGTTACATATTTCTATTTAATGAAATTAAATTGATACCATTGTTAAAGCTTAATGAGGACTCTAAACCGGTGTGTATAATAAAGATGGTCCCCACCATAAACACACACATATATCTTGTACAATCTTTGATCCCGATCATCAAAGGATGCTAGAAGAAATACTAAGGTCTTTTTTTTTTTTTTTTTTTTGATGAATACCTTTACACACCATTTATATTTTGTCGTCAAGTTCTACACCAAAAAGACGACATGGTCAAGGAATGAATTTATTTTCATCATGGTGATTCAATAATATAATTCAATTTATGGTTTATAGAATTTTGCTAGCGGGTAATTGTAAAAATGATGTTGATATGTCGAAGGGTGATGAGAATATTATGTGCGAGTAGGGGTTATTTATGGGCAGGTTGGTGGGATTTTTGAGCATAGTACGTCATCTAGAGAAAAAGGAAGGTGGCTTAGAAGGCATGTACTAGGACTAGGTTTGTATAGAAATAGGAAAAAGTGGGATTGGTTTAGCGTAAAGATGCACAAACACGTTTTATACCGGTTTCTATGGATGAACATAATAACCGAAAAACCGAAACAAAACCAAATTAACCGATATAACCGAACCATTTTAAAACCGTTGGTTCAGTTTCTAATTTTTGTTAACCGATAACTAACGGTTTGGTTATGGTTTTATGGGTTAACCGAACCGCTAACTTATATTTTAATATATAAAAATTATAGATTATATATAAAATAATATAATCAAACTTATTTAAGATCCATTAAAATATTGAAAATATAATCCATCAATCCTCACTTATTAGGAGACAAACGAGCAATCAAACCATCAAATACTGATCACGTAGACAACACACAATCTTCCAATCATGCATTGAGTTAGATTATTGATTAATGTTATAATTCATAATCAGATAATTCTACAATTTGTAAACACTATTCACAATTAGTTTAATCTTCATACTCATAATCGTAATTGAAGGCTTCTCAAACCGTTAATCCTAATCAAAGATTGTTTTGACTTTATAGTTTTATTCAACGGATTTTTTGACTTTATAATCAAGACTTCTAGGTAAGTTAAGTTTTTGGTTCTTCTTGACTGGGATATATTAAGAATGAATTTTTTTGAAAATTTTTAACTTTTTTTTATTTACTATTTTTGACTTAATCACATTGAATGTATATGAGTGATTTTTTTATCCAATAACACATAATATGAATGTTTGGCTCTTTTATTTTATAGTTTTTGATTTAATCGTATTGAACGTGTATGAATGTTTGACTTTATTTTAATATTAATATCAATTATCAATGTATAAAATTATTAATGTCAATTTTTTTAATGTTTTATATTTTTATTGAATGTTTTTTATTTTGAATTTGACTATGTGTTATCTCACTCTAAGTATTAAAGGTACACATTTTATTCTATTAGTATATGCTAAGTTACAAACATTGACATCGAGGACCTTTTGGTATTCTATTTTCATTTTTGACAAAATTGCAAAAATGGTCCCTATGGTATGTAGATTTTTAGGATTTTAGTCCAAACCCCGAGTTTTTTGGATCCATGGTCCTTTTAGAGTGATTTGTCTGTGGTTTTGGTCCCTGGACTTAACTCCCTTTAAATAGGATCTGTTAAGCCCCCTCATGTGCCTCACACGTGAGGGTAAATTCGTCATTTCATATGTAAGGGACCTTTTTTGGGACGGGTATCTAATCGGCCGGACTTTCCCACAGCTTCCTCCCATGGTAGAAGATGCACCTGTGGTGCAGATACCACGTTCTAATATGCAAATCTTCGTCGAAGAACAACTACCAAATGTAGATCTTCTTGTCCCCGATGGATCAATCCAAACCCGAGAATATTACTCCGATTCTTCCTCCAAGCGCAGGAAAAGCCTCGACAGGTCTAACTCCATCCGGAAAATGGTCGCCGTTGTAGTGGCGGAAATGGACGAACCAAAAACAACCCCCATTCCAGTCTCAAACGCCAAAGTTTCTCCGGAAACAATCGATTACAACCATGGTCATGGCGCCTTAAAAAGATTTCCAAGCATCGGCAGTGAGCGAGAATTAGCAAGGGATTCATATTCAAATTCCTTAAGAGATGATTGCTCAGAGACATTCGAATTAGGGTTCAAAGACAGTGGACTCCTTGGTTTCTACTTAAGGGGGTTTATGCAAAAAAGGTCCCTTACATATGAAATGACAAATTTACCCTCACGTGTGAGGCACATAAGGGGACTTAACAAATCCTATTTAACGGGAGTTAAGTCCAAGGACCAAAACCACAGACAAACCACTCCAAAAGGACCATGGATCCAAAAAACTCGGGATTTGGAATAAAACCCCAAAAATATGCATACCATAGGGACCATTTTTGCAATTTTGTCTTGATTTTTTATGCCAATATACTTTCGTCATTTAAATTATTTTGAACATTATGGTTAACCAATATTAACCATTAACCAAAACCGTTAATCGATAAAACCATTAACCATAATCAATGGCTACTAAAATGCATTAACCAATCATAATAGTTACGGTTCGGTTTTAACCAATAACTGAACCAAAACGTCTCATACACAACCCTACCGGTTTCGGTTGAAAAAAACAGTTATATAAAAATCGGTTTCCGTTATAATTGGTTTGGTTTTTTCAGTATTTTTGCAAGTGAATTTTTTACAAAAAATCAGTCTTTTTCATTTTAAAAACTACCTCAAACCGTCGGTTCGTTTTTATTCATACAGTTTAGAAAAGCCTGTTCTTTTTATGCTGTTGTGCACCTCTAGTTTATAGTTTCACGGGGTCAGTTTGGGATATTTATGGGTTTTAAGGTTTCTTAGTTTTCAATGGTTTGAAATGTACTTACTTTATTTCATGTGGAATCATGTAGCTAGGATTAAAAAATTGGCAACAATTAGGATTCTTGGAGTAGACGTGAGGTTGTAGGGGGGGGGGGGGGGGGGGGGGGGGGGGGGGAGGGGTTGCATATGTGGTTTAGAAGTGGGATTAATTTTTTTTTTCTATGAACCATCACTTATCTCTAATACATTGAATTTTTAAGAATTCAATTGATTGTCTTTTAAATATTCTACTAATTATATTATTTTATCTATTAAACTTTATACTTCGTTAAACCCTTAAAAGTTCAATAGATTGCCACATTAATATTTTATTAGATTTTTTATAAATAATATTAATAAATAAAACTAAAATATTACATTAATTAAAAATTCAAGCTTACAATTACTAAATATTAATCAAATATTATAATTTAGAAATTAAAATTTATGAATAATACATTAAATAAAAAGTATAATATCTAAAACACAAATTTTACTACATATTGTTATTTTTTTAATTTCCTCACAACATTTTTTCCAAATTTTATGTTCATCTTCTGACATGGTATAGGGATTCATGAAAATGGGAAATTGTCAGAAAAATCTCAATATTTTTAGAAAAGTTATACTTTAGTCCTAAGATTTTCTCTTGAATATAAAAGTTCCTATTATTTTCTTTAGGCTCAAATTTACAAAAAAAAAAAATAATAAAAAAATAAAAAACATTTTTTTTCTTTTAACAGGAAATGACATATTATCGTTTTTTACAAAATAATCGGTTCTTTTATGTTCAAAAAGAATTTTGGAACTAAAGCGTAACTTTTCTAAAAATATTGAGACTTTTCCAACAATTTCCTCTATAAAAATGATTGAAATCTCTTCATTCTTTATATTTTCTTCTTTAATATATTTTTAAGATTTATAGATTTTTTATTGTTTAGAATATAAAAATATAAATTAAATTTCTGAATATAAAATAAAATAAATTATAAATCAAAAAATAATAATATATGGTTTGTTTATTGCAAAAATAAAATCAAAGGTTTCTTTCAATATAAATTGTTATACTAAATTGAGAAAAAAAACAATTTCATTAAATTCAACATACAATGCAAACTTGATTCCATTCAAGTGTGCATCAACATTTTTGGCTCATTAATCCCTCCATGAAACCTTCGTTGGGATGATCTTAGACTTGCACGTGTTAAGCTTTGACCCAAAACTATGCATCATTTCTGGATTTTGAACAACCAACATACTGACTTTGACATGCAAGTTAATTTTAATAAGATTATGGAGTGTGGGTGCGGTAGGCACCACGGTTCGTCAGCTAGATCGCGGCCTACACTGCCCTGGTTTGCGGTTCTTGTTGTGGTAGAGATGAGCTCGGCTAGTTTTTGTCGAGTTCTCTCTCTCTCTCTCTCTCTCTCTCTCTCTCTCTCTCTATATATATATATATATATATATATATATATATATATATTCTCCCACCATTTCTCCTCTTTTTTTTAACAACGTTTTGATGCAACGACAGTGACATCTGATAGGACAGTATGTCATAACACTTAACGAACTCGGGTTTGATCCCCCATCGAAGAGATAACAACACCATTCTTAGTAATTCAGTTTCTCATTAAGGAGTTTCACTGTTTTGGACACGAATAGAACTCGGTACCATTACATCAGAAACTCCTAGAAGAGGAAAACTGGAGTGTTTCTTCAACTCTTTGCCCAATTGAATCAGACCTCATTGGCATCATCTCTCTCTCTCTCTCTCTCTCTCTCTCTCTCTCTCTCTCTCTCTCTCTCTCTCTCTCTCTCTCTCTCTCTCTCTCTCTCTCTCTCTCTCTCTCTCTCTCTCTCTCTCTCTCCATTTCTTTTCCACTATACGTGGCCATGGTTTCAAAATGGATACCACACTCTAATCTTACAAGGAATTAAGGTGGAGCGTCTTTGCCATGGTACAACCATGACACCCTCCAATCTAATGATCATATGAATCGTTAGAATCAAAGAAACTCAAAATAACAAACTTGTAGTTATTTTTATCTTTTTTATATAACATTGTAAATCATATTCATCATAGGTATGAGGATTAAGATAGGATGAACTTATTGAGATGTATCTAAATTGTCCAATGCATTCCCATTGCCACTTAATTACGTATATTTCCAATTTTTTTCGCACTTGTCACATATACACGAATGATCAAAAAAAACATCAAAATGGAATCATTCCCAAGTTGAATAGGATGTTTTTAGTAAAATAATATTTAATTAAAGTGATACAAAACTGATCAATCACCTACCTACGAACATCAACAACCTGAAGAGGGAATCACAGCGAACAACAACAACATGGTATTTGTGCTTGTAATCTAAGTAGATGATGCCCCACTCATACAATAGATTATCTTATTCAATTAAAACTCATCAATCCGACTAAAACCGACTGACCAATATTGTATATCCTATTATCCTTGGAGTTAATCAATTCCAAAATGTGAATATTCAATTAAAATCAAATCGATCATCCAGTTATTATTCAATCATACAAAATAACATAAAATTATTGATACCTCTATCTATTATTTTGAATAGTTATAAAGGAACTTTCACAAAATTAAAATGAAACCAAAACTACAATTTAAATTTGAACCCTAACGAGTCGTCCTCCATCACACAACGGTGTATTCAACAAACCAACCAAATTAGTTCATGACAGAATCCACGACATTAACGCCTATTATATCCTTAATAAAATGCAATGCACGATTCAACTAGAAAGTAAAAACCATCATTTTCAAAGACTTGCTATTTTGATTAAATTCAATGGAAATAAACAACTAAATCTTGTGCAAATTGCACAAAAAGAGATTTTATGGATACGAAGGGTTTAATAATTCCTTCACTTCAACAAATAACAAACCTATTAAGCAGGAAACTATGTCCTACTCTAACTATAAAAGAATTTTTTTTCAAAATTTTGTTTCTAACTTATGAAGGAAAATTAGGAATCACGCGACAATATCTGGAAGCAGCATCGTTTACATGATCCGGGGCACACATAAAAGTGTCATAAAAACCATCATCCTGCTCCAGTTTCGGTCTAATGAATCTACCATTATTGTCCCTCAAATGTTGCATTTGTCCTCCTATAAAAGACTCTCGTCCATGTTTTCCATTATTATTATAACCAAAATTATGAGCCATTGGCATACTCATCGGTAACGAAATAGGAAAATCAGGTAAAACTGAATTGAAAGTTATTGGATTTTGGTAAGGAATATACTCCTGATACATAGATGAAGGTTCAAATTTCGTAGGTTTAGTGTCAAAATTAGCAACGAAATTTGGCGGAATATATCCGTTGGAAATTTTTCGATCAAAACGAAGAGGAAGATCTTGAACTTGTGGTTCGGAGTTGGGGATGGTAGGAATTCTAGATAATGGTATAGGTGGAGCATTTGAGGTGGACCCCACGTCCATGGTGGCATGGCTACTGTTTCTAGCAGCTGGCACTTCATGGTTGTGTTTTCCCTCGTACGTTGTCAGTACTGATTTTAAATCGTCAGAAGCTCTTTCCACGTGTTTTCTCACCGGACATCCGGTACTCGTACATTTGTAGTAGCTCCTACAATATGAATCAAACTGTGTTGCTTAACTGAATAAACGAAAATTTGAAATTTTAAAGTCGGTTAATTAATTACCTAGGGTTTGGGTTTCCTTTGACGACTTTTTGACCATACTTTCTCCAGCGATAACCATCGTCAAGAATATCAACTTCACTCTCGATTTGAACGACTACTCTTGGTTCACGCATAGCTCTGGTTACCAAACTTGTTTCCAGTAAGTAATTCCCTTTCTTCCTGAAACGGATGTTCATATCAGGAGATCGATTTGCGAAAAAATTTATGTATAAACAAAAGGATTACTACCTACTGAGAGAGTGCATCAACGCACCTCCTTTTCAAATCGGATTTATCTTCATCGGCGTCGTCTCCAGGTGAATGTGTTCCTATGTTCGTCCCATCTTCTTCGTTATAATCGTAATTAGGGTTTGATTCGATAATTCCAATGGATTTCCCTTTCGGTGGTGAAATTAGGTCAGGATTATCGATGCCAACTGAGGTTGAAGATGAGCGATCCATACGATCTGTGTTCCATTCTGGATGAATTGAAATGTTATCCCTTTCTTCGATCTTGACGTAGGATCCATTAGCGTCGGGAGATCCATTAATGTTGCTGCGATGACCTTGGATTTGATGATTATGAGCACCTTTGTATATGATTTCAGTAATATGCCCATCATGGGAACGTTCCACTTTTTTCTTGACTTGACAATTTGGATGTGTGCATTTGTAATAGCTTCGAGGGTATTCACTGCCTTTTACTTGCTTTTGTCCGTATTTTCTCCAATTATATCCATCTTCTGAGTTCCTCATGTTGGAAAAGCTCGTTTCTTTTTGGTATCCATCCATATGTCTTTTTGAATCATCATCTTGTTTTACACCAGCAATTGTACTTTTTGGAACTTTAAACCCATCGGAGGACCCTTTTGTGACTGTTTCTTCCATTAATGCCCCTGGATGTTCACACATCAATGGCGGCTGTGCATGGTAATGTTAGCTCCAAATCTTATAGAAATCGGGTGAAAAAAATTATGATAAACATGAAAAGAGGGTTACATACATAATGTTCACCTGATTTTGTACTTGTGAAAAGCTTGGCCATGATAGTGAGCCCCCATCAGGCTGGTATATAAAAGAACTAGTGTCACAGTTCATGTCGTCAAGTTCTGATTTCATGCCTAAAATTTCTTCTTGACTCAGAGGAGGAGGATATTGAAAGGATCCAGTAGTAGGCGATGCCTATGAAATGAAAAAACACGAAATAGTAAACATCAAAATCATGATTTAATCAGGTTAAATTGGAAAATTGCTTTACATTACCTGAGAATTAGGGAGCAAAACTGGAGAATCGAGCAATGAAGTGGGACTAATACCACAAGGTATTGTAAGAATCGGAGGCCAAGCAGTAACTCGTGAAGAAGAGACTGAAACTCTGATACTTGAAGCATTGGTATCAGAATTACCACGCATTGCAGCCCTTCGTTCTGCAATACTAACTCTTCTACCCCGAACTCTATCTCTATCCTCGGAACTACTTCCATCGTTACCTTTTCCGATATCTTCCTCACGATCATCTAATTTTTCAGACTTCAAAACAAAAAAGTCGTCCGAAATTAAACGGTTAGGAGTCGCGATCAGATCTCTCCACTCATCGTCATCTTCACCGCAATCACCTCCGTTCTCTTCCTTCTCCGACATTTTCCTTGAAACTGAAAAAACCCTAATCGAAATAACAGAGCATGGGCATGAGCATGATTTGATAATACAGAACTGACTGCAACTGTGTTGCAAATCTAAACAGATTATCGATAAAAACTTGTGATTTAAGCTAAAATTAAAGTCGGCGACTTGGATTAAAATTGATCTTCTGATTGATCAGATCTTAATAAGCATCGGAGAGAGAGAATCGAGTGTCAGTTAGCGTGAAAATTGGGAATATATTGGCTGCCCGGGAAGTATTCAGGGGAGGTTTGGATTTCGATTTATACAAAAATCTCTTTTATTTGTATATAATAAGAACAAAATATTGGTTAGAAACGTTAGAAGTTTTGTAGGGATGGTTTTTGTGCATGTTACATGTGATGGTTTATGGGTTATATTTTTAACAAAGCTTTTTTATTACACAGTTTATGGTTAGCTAAAAACTTGATATGATTCATTATATACTATTTTGGCCCATTATATTGTTACTGAAGTGTGTTTAACATAACGAAGCTTTTTGAGTGTTTTGAGGTTATTAAACTAGAAAAAAGAAAACCTTAAAAATAAAGCTTCATTCGATAACTAGAGTTTTTAATTTTTATTTCAAATAAAAAACTCCAAATTCAAAATCAATTTTAACTTTAGAGAGTTTTCATTTTTTTACGGCTTTTACTTTTAGTTTTTATTTGGATTTGATATATTTAAAAGCTAACGAATATTTTTATCGAGCACCTCTCCATAAATAAAAGTTCTTATAGCTTCCAGTTTTTTTTTTAGAAAATGGCCATATATTATAAAGATACCCCAACCTAGCAAGTGACAAGGCAGGGGGAAAAAGAAAACAAACAGGAAAAATTAATGGGACATTACATCATAGGCGGATCCAAGGGGATCCCGGGGTAGTCCAGGATACCTCTCAAATTTTTTCGGTAGTTTAATTTTTTTTTTACAAATTCTTTAAATTTTTTCGGTATAATATATATATATATATATATATATATATATATATATATATATATATATATATATATATATCCCTTCAATTATAAACACAAACAAATAGTAGAGCTACTAGTTAAAGTGTTGCCTTTATAGAAGTAAAACTCTCAGGTTCAATTGTTGCTCCTTGCATATTCTTTGTTTATTTTTGTTTTATTTTCCCAACTATTCTATCCCACATCGCCAAATATATGTAAACTCAACCATTTTTGTTTATTATATAAGACTATTAACCTCATACTTCATTTTTGATATCTACTTTGAATCCCACGTCGATTCAAGTATCAAAATATAGTTCAACTTCATGTTTATATAACAAGACTTGAGGTTAGCTAAGGATTTTATTAAGGTTTGGGTTTCAAACCGAAATTGAACTGGGGAAGCACAAGTACCCCAAAAAAAAATTGGGTTACCCTAAAAATAAAATTAGGATACCCCTTTACTTTGATCATGGCTCCGCCACTGCATTACAAAAAAGAGAAGGGAGATGTATTCCACTCATCCTAGTTACAAAAAAACCACCAGAGCTTCTAAATTTCATCCATAGGAACGTAAATGACTTTATTAGTTCAGCTCCCCTGCTAGGAGTCGTGACCTTTCCTTGGAAAATTATGTCGTTCCTGAATTTCCATATCCCCCATAGTAGGCCATAACATATGACAATGAATCTCCTTCGTTTCTTCGGACACCTGCCCCATGTGGTAGCAAACCGGAAGAAATCACAAACACCATTAAAAGAGGGGGAAGTTACTCCACACTAACTAGGTATCTTTTCTCGGACAGAGGCTGCAAATGGACAGCTAACTAACAGGTGGTCTGCATGTTCATCTAATCCGACACATGAACCACATGCCGAGGAAGAGATGGTGATTCCGCGACGCGCCAAAGTCGTTGTTGTGGGGATGCGACCCATAGTTGCCCTCCATATGAATCCTAGAACTTTGATAGGAGCTTCTTTACACCATACAACAGTGGGATTTGTTACCTGAGTCAATATATAGCTTCCAGCTAGTTTTACCAAACATATATGAATAATTAATAAAGTTTTTATAAGTATCAACTCCATTAAAAATAAGAGAAATTAAATATTCTTCTATTTTTTGTTACTACAAATCTTTCTACTCAATTAAATGATTATATGTGTCACATTTAATGTTTATTTAATGATATTTAAATATACTAAAAAGATATATATGATTAGTTAATTTGGTAGAAAGATTTATAGGAATAAGGATGAAATTTAATTTTGTTAATAATTTTGTGAAGAAAAGGTAAATTTGTACGTTAAAATCTAAAATTATTTAAATAATTAAAATGAAGCAAATAAAACACGTGTCCCATCGGTACAGAGAAATCATGCCACCAGTCCATATATATCATCCCGATGTTTTCTTCTCCATCCTTTATCGAGTTGAATTGACCACCGCCACCGTTCTCGAACAGCTTAATGGAGCCACCGGAGCAACATCGCCATCACCACCATACAAACTTCTGGTTCATCAAACTCTTATCCCTACAATCAGACTTCCTATCCGATTGTCTTCTCTCTCTCTTATCCCCTTTCCTTTCTATCTTCTCCCTCGCCTCCACCTTCCGCCGCATCGACTCCACCAAAGAACCCATCGACGCCCCATCCAGCCCTGTGCAAGGAAGCATTATCCTTTTGAAAAAAGCACTGTTGGGTTTTCTCGGAGCTGCTTACGTCTGCTGGGTTCTAATTACAGTGATGGTGGTATCGGTAGTTGTGGGGGTGGCTCTGGTTAACTTATGGGTGGAAGAACCTGTTTACATCAAAGAGAACTTGTACTTTGACTACACAGACGTTCATCCTTATGCAATTTTGGATCTCGGGTTTGATGCACCTGGTAAAACAGTAAAGAATATACCCGTTGGTCACTTCTGTAACGTCCGTTTGACTTTCGTGATGCCGGAATCGGATTATAATCGAGAAATCGGAAATTTTCAGGCATCCACCATCGATAACACTTCTGTTGCCATAAAGATTTCTATTCCAGATTCTAATTTGTTCTGTTTTTTCGATCCTTAGGTAGCTGCAGAGGCGTTGACGATGACCGGAGAAGTCATAACAACCGCAAGCCGGCCGTGCATGCTACGGTTTCGAAGTCGACCACTTCGGCTGATGCAAACATTCTTAATGGGAGTTCCATTATTGTTAGGGATCACACACGAAGTCCAAACAGTAAATCTACAGCTTCTAAGATACAAGGAACACTACTACCCACGAACACGATCCATGAGACTTTCTTTAATCCCTAGGGCAGGAACACCC
Source organism: Lactuca serriola (assembly GCF_051521515.1). NCBI lineage: Eukaryota > Viridiplantae > Streptophyta > Magnoliopsida > Asterales > Asteraceae > Lactuca > Lactuca serriola. The sequence goes on along the minus strand of NC_136416.1, from coordinate 62,470,338 downwards.
TTCCTTCCGCAGCTATACGAAGCAAAAGTAATCGTGACCTCGGAGCTACCATGGAAGAAAGAATTGGTTCGAAAATGGAAATGGACGTTTTACGTATGGACATCTTTATATGTTTACCTTATGCTTCTTGTAGTTCTGGTTTGTGGGTTTAGATCGATTATGTTCCCCGCCATGGCCATGACGGTGGTTTCTGGGGAAGAAAGACTGGCGGTTTCGGATGTTCCTGCGGAGGAGATGGTGGGTGGGAAAGATGGGCCGACTTCGGAGACGCTTAGACGATGGAGACAAAGTAGAAGCAAGAGGAAGGCTATGCTTTTGGGTGAGTCGGATGCAACAAGTATGAGTGTAACGAGGGATGAGGATACCAGCGTTACTACCGAAGAGGTTGGGGACTCGGAGTCGGTTTGTCACTGAGGTATGTTCAAAAATCAAAAGTAGTGGTGGTTAAAGTTATAGGACTAAATTTTCTTGACTTTGAAATGATGGTTGGTTTGTTAGAAACTGTAAATCTTTTGTGTTGTTTTTATTTTGCACCATGTCATACGATTACATAATATATATCGAGATAGCTAGATAGTTCGTTACCATTATATACCTTTATGTATGATTATATATCATTCGCGTAGTTATGTTTTATGCCTACATGGTTTTGTATCATTTTGTTATGGTCGACTTACTCTTTACCCCTTTCTAAATGTACATATGGAGCCTCGTATCTACCCGATAACAGGACTTTGACAAAACTTGGTTTCAAGAATCTATGAAATCAGTGAATGGGCTATATATATTAGGTATGTAGTGTTTTATAATGTTTGATATATGTTTGAACGTGAGAAAACTACAAATTATGTTAATTTTATTTGTTATTGTTTATAAGTTAATCCTACATAAATGAAAATACTTTTGTCACTTGTCATCTTCTCCTTCATTTTGACAAATATCATTTTCTATGATTTTTAAAATTGTTATTTTCCACTTGTCATTTTTTGGGGAATTCTTGATTTTTGTATTTTTTGGGGAATTCTTGATTTTCTTAAAATAAATTTTTCAAAAAATTCTAATGAGTTATATATGTAAGGTTATCATTCTATTAATTTGATAATAAATTCTCATAAATGTTTTACATGATTTGATTTCATTCATAAATACTTCAAAAGATTACATTTTATTAAGGAAAAACATTATTTTATAAAATATTTATTGTTTATATATATTAATATTAAATTTTTATTTTTAATAAATCCGTCTAATACACGGATAGGTTGAAAAATAGAAGGTTTAATACACTGATTTTTCATATGATATGGTAGGTGGAAATCACTAAATGGGCCAAGGAATAATTAAGCCGAGTAAAAATCATATTGGTTGTGACTAGGGATTTGCAAGAATGGCCTATTAGGCTATGAAATGGGCCTGCCTTGGATAAAAAGGAAATTCATTTTTTGTATTTATTACATTCAATTTAGTATTTTTTTTAAATTTAATTGAGAAATATAAGGTTCATGAAAATAAATGATTTTTCCAAAAAGGTAATATATTTTTTGATTAGTATATATTTGGTCACTGAGTTTTTTTTTTTTGTTTATATTTACTCTTTCAACTTGTTAAACTATATATATTCAATTCTTATGACCGACTATTCCAGATTAGCCGATAAAAATGACTTAATATGGTAATATATTTATGTATATATTTAGCCCTTAATATTTTTGTACACATTTAGTTCTTAAATTCTTTTGTTACAAAATAATTTTTTTTTATTTTTGTACTCATTCGGTATTTATGAATGATTTATTTGGGTTTTTCTCACAACATCTTACATGGAACAATCATTAATGAGGTGTTTCAGGCTTTTGATGTTTATATTCATCGCGATCTCGACTACTTTGTTGCTTAGATTATGTGTTCTAAACGTCATAACTTTTTCATTCAATCTCAGATTTCAACGATATTTATATCTATGTGTTCGTATTTTAGTCTGGTGCAACTTTCATTTAGATTACTCCCGTTAAAATGTAATATTTTTTTACTTACGATCTTTAAACCTACGTTTTTAAGAATGGATTTTATGAATGCATGTATGGATGGTTTTTTATAAAACCTTAAGTAAAAATATATTACATTTTAACGGGAGTAATCTTAACGAAAGTTATAGTAGACTCAAAAAACGAACACGTGAATTTAAAAATCGCTAAAATATGATATTGTATGAAGAAGTTACGGCGTTCATAACACAAGACTTAGGCTAAACCATAAGACCTATGCAACCAAGCAGTTGAGGTCGCGATCGATATAAGCATCAACAGCCCCAAACACCTGGTCAATGATTGTCTCACGTAAGATGTCGTGAGAAAAAAAAAACTAAAGAAATCATTCATAAGTATTGAATGAGTACAAAAACAAAAAGAAAAAAGGATTTATTTTGAAACAAAAAAAATATTAAAGACTAAATGTGTATAAAAATATTAAGGACTAAATGTGTACAAAACGAGAAATATATTACCCTATTAAGTCATTTCCGGCTAACCTGAAGTAACCAGTTATAAGGACTGACTGTATACAATTTAACAAGTTGAAGGGGTAAATGTGGACGAAAAAAAATTTTAGTAACCAAATGTATACAAATCGAAAAATATATTATCTTTTTAAGTCATTATCTTTTTTTCATTTGCATATGGTATTGCATAGTCACCAAAATGGTTGAAATATAATTAATGTTTGGCATCAAATGGGTTGTAAAATCATCAATGGTTTGTATTTGGGGTTAGCTTCCTTAGTTTTTTGCTTTGAGGCAATATAAATATTGTTTACATTTATTTATTTTTTCAAGGGAAATGGACTTAATAAGATAATTAATTTTTCAGTTTGTTTACATCTGGGTAACTGTCTTTTTTTTTTTTTGTACACATCTAGGTAACTAACTTTTTGAAAGTGTTCACATACGACCATTATGACCGGCTATAGCAGGTTACATCCGGTCATAATGGTCATGACCGGCTGTAACAGGTTACATCCATTCATAATGGTCATATGTGAACACTTTCAAAAAGTTCATTATCTAGATGTGTACAAAAAAAGATAGTTACCAGATATGAACAAACCGTAAAGGTAAAAGTAAATTACACGATGGTCCCTGTAGTTTGGGTAATTTGTGCGGTTGGTCCCTAACTTTATTTTTTAACTTAAATGATCCATATTGTATATTTTTGTTGTGTGTTTGGTCCCTATCTTACATCAAAAGACTATTTGTGCCCTTTTTTAATTTATTTTTTAATTAATTTTGAAATTGATGTATTTGTTTTTTATATATTTTAAAAAATTAATAGATCCCACATATTTGTATCTCCTCACCTTAAACCTGAAACCACATTCGAGAAATTTAAGTTCGGTCCCACCAGTCACCATCCCATCTCTCATCCTCTTCAACTTCCCTTTTATTTCCATCTTTAATGACATCACCATCTTCACTGTCCCTTATTTTTTTTTTTGTCCTTCAACACCGACAAACCAACTCCACAACCCACTGTCTCTTCATTGAATTTTCCACTACCACAACCCAACTATTGGGTTGTGGTGATTGGGTTGTGGTGGTGGAAAATTCAATGAAGAGATAGTAGGTTGTGGTGTTAGTTCGTCGGAGTTGAAAGACCGGAAAAAGAAGGGATAGTTAAGATGTTGATGTCATTAAAGATGGAAATGAAATAGAAGTTGAGGATGAAAGATGAGATGGTAACCGATGGGATTGAGCTTAAATTTCTCGAATATGGTTTCAGGTTTTGGGTGAGGAGATGCAAATATGTGGGGTCTATTAATTTTTTATAATATATAAAAAAAATACATAAATAAGAAAATTAATTAAAAAATAAATTAAAAATGGCACAATAGTGTTCTGAGGTAAGACAGGGATCAAACGCACAACAAAAAAGAAACAGTAGGGATCATCTGAGTTAAAAAAAGTTAGGAACCAACCGCACAAATTACCCAAACTACATGGACCATTCGTGTGATTTACTTTTACCTTTGTGGTTTGTTCACATCTAGGACCATTCATGTAATTTACTTTTACCTTTATGAGTAACTATCATTTTTTGTACACATCTAGGTAACGAACTTTTTGGAAGTGTTCACATACGACCATTATGATCGGTTGTAGCAGGTTACATCCGGTCATAATGGTCATATGTGAACACTTCCAAAAAATTCGTTACCTGGATGTGTAAAAAAAAACAGTTACCCAGATGTGAACTAACTGAAAAGTTAATTACCTTGTTAAGTCCATTTTTTTTTCAAAGGCGATCAAGTAATTGTGGCATTGAAAATATCCTATTTTTTCAAATGTTTTCAAAATTGTTTTTAATGATCATTTATTTCTCAAACGATCTTTTCATAGTAGCGTCTTGACACGTTAAAGGAGTTCCATTAACTTATTGTTTTTTCTTTAGAACTATAAATTTTTTGTCTTTAAAAAAGTAATTTTTACATTAAAAAATTAATGTTTATCAAATATATTGTAAACTGATTTTTTGAAAGTTCAATAAGTTAAAGTCATCTTGAAAAACACTTTCAAACAACCCTTAAACACCCCTCAAACAGTTTGTTTTTTTCAATTATTTATCCTCATGTTGGCATTTTATTCAAAGAACTAGATGATTGTCAATTTTAATGAATATTTTCTTTTATATTTCATTTAGTTAGTTGTCAACAATACTATAATATATATCTCGCTATATTTTCTTTTATATTTTTAGTTTTCAACAATACTATTATATATATATATATATATATATATATATATATATATATATATATATATATATATATATATATATATATATATATATATATATATATATATATATATATATATATATATATATATTATGAATAAATTTATTGTTTATAGTTTACCACACTTGATTTTTTTGGGTATCTTTGTATTTCGGCAAACTGAGTGTATTGTTCGTGTTCCGCTCATGCTTGCGAAAATGCCCTTTTAAGTTATGAAATGGGCCCGATAAATGGGCATGTCTTGGATTCTACCTTAGGATATTTAAAACTGGTAGTAGGGGTTGACAAAAGTTCTTACATCCGTAAACTTTTCTATGGATTCTACCTTAGGATTCCGAACGCTTGTTCACGGTCTGTCAATGACCCTCCATCTACCTTCACAAATTCTAAAATTACAAGAAATCCGCAAACAACTTCATCAATAATTCACACTTTTCTCTTGCTTTGTTGTAAAAACTATCAACACTGCTCATATGAGTCTGAAGTACATCTTTTTTATTCCAAGATCTTTCAAATCAACATTATCATTAGGCTCATTAGAGTATGGCGTTTGTGGAGTTGCATTAGGCTGGAGGGAGTGGTGTCACCGAAACCGCACTCCCTCCCCCGCCACATAAGCGCCGCGTCACTTTTTACCACTCAAGTGTGGTTTCATGCCACACCAAGGGTGTGGTGCCATACTTTTCATTTCTTTTTTTTTTTTTTTGTTTTTTTGATATTTTAATTTAATAAAACTTTCTTTTTTTTAACTATTTTAATTTAATATAACTTCTATTTTAATAAAAAAAACATAATTTTTCATTACTTGAAAATTAAAAAAAAAAACAGTACATTGCGTTACTTAAAAAAAAAAAAAAAAAAAAAAAAAAAAAAAAAAAAAACCAACACACATGACATTTAAAAAAAAATTGAGAGAGTGGTGATTTTAAAAAAAAATTGGGAGATAGAGGAGATTGTGTTGTGAAAAAAAAAATTAAGTTGATATGTATATATATAGGAAAGAAAAAGAAAAAAAAGTTTAAATGCTCAACGGCTAACTTCCTCAACCAATCAAAATGCACGGTATTGGAGGACTGCACTGCGGCCAAGACCGCACCAGACCGTGGTATGGGGGCGGTGTCCGCGTCCTATGTGGCACGAAGTGCGGTCTTGGACCGCACCCATACCCACCAGCCTTAGAAACCGAAGGGGTTGATTGATTGGTGATTGATGTTTGTGAAGTTGCATTAGAATTAGAAACATAATATATTGATTGAGTGATGATTGGTGTTTGGGAACATAGAATTTCCACCTAATCTAACAATAAATTCAATAAAAACATAGTCATTTTAATTTTCACCTAAATACCTAATCAAACAATAACATATAAACCTAAAACATAACAATTTTAACAAATCAAACAATCAATTCAATAAAAAGCATAGAAATTAAAACTATTCAAACAATAATTTCTATAATAACATAGCAATTTTACCAAATCATCCCAATATCCAATAACTTCAATAAACACATAGAAATTACAACTAACTGGAATTTCGAAAACCATAGCAATTAGTAATAGCAATTTCGAATTCTGGTTAGCAATTACAACTATAAATTCGAAAATTATAGAAAATTAGAAATACTTACTTGCTTTATTATGACTTGGACCTGGGATTGGAGCTGTTATTGCACTTTGGAATCGATTTTTGCACCTCAAGCCAGCAAGAAGCACCTCGTTTTTTGCACTCGGGAAGGGAATTTGTCGATTTTCGATCAAAACATAAGAAGAACAGGAGAAGAAGTCATCGATTTGAGGCTAGGAGAGGACAGAAGGAAATGACGAGGTCTCCTTGTTTTTTTTTCTTTTGTGATTCAACCGATTGGAGACTTGGAGTATTGGACTCAATTGGACAATTGGATAATTGTTTTATTTGGGCTATTTTCCTCTATTCTTTTTCCTTGGGCTAATATTAGTTGGATTAAAATAGAAATGTGTTTTGGCTACTAATTATTTTGGATTAATTGATCCAATAGATTGACATTTTTTTAAGTAGTTGCCGGTTTTTTTTACGTAGTGGCACAAAAGGTAAAAAAAATCGAAAATTTTTCTACTCCATGCGGGAAAAGTAGGCGTTGTCGGTGCAACACCGCGCACCACATCTAAACCGCCCCTGAAGGTAGAAAAATCATTTTCATTATGCTTCGGAAAAATCTTTCTGAAGAGAACAGAACAAAGGCGACAAGAATTTGCCATTTAGAGTAAGTTTTTCGTCTTTTATGAATTTTATTTGTTTGATTTAGCATCTGATACACTTTTTTGTTGTGTTATAACTTCCAAAACAACAGTTTCGTTGGTAAGAAAATTGTGTTCATGCATGTATATTTTAAGATTTCATATTTGAATATCTTGTTTTTTCTTCTTGCATTATTGACATAAAAACACATCAAAGTTTTACGGTTGGTTTTAAACGGCCATTTAGCTTTTTTTTACCTGTTAGACCATTAAACTCGAAATTTACATGTCTAAAATATCATTTTGTTCAAAAAGTATCCGTTTTCCCGATTACATTCCTCATGTGTACATTGACTTCTGAAAGTCAAAGGTTTTCGTAGCCATGGATCAAACTATTGCAAAGAGAAATTTTAGAACGTATACAAGTATCATCGGTTAACCAAAGAAGGTCAAACTTTGAAACCCAAAAAAGTCTATCATTCTTCTGATCAAGTTGTACAAAAGACATTAAGTTTTTAGAAAAGTTTGATTTTGATATTGTGTTTTTCTTTTAATTAAGTCGCTATATTTTATTTCATTTTCAATTCTGACACCCAGAAAGGGATGTCACCAAAAAGTTTCACATCATCATATCATGTCAACATCATATCATGAAAGACTAACACGTCATCATGTCATGTCAACTTCGGTCAAATGAGAACAAATTGGAAAATATAATGTTAAAATCCAAATTTTATGAAAATTTAATGTCTCGATTATAAGGAAAAACACATTGTCAAAATGGATTTTTTACAAAAATTTATTATTTTTATGAAATATTTCCAAAATTAATCTCATATACATGATTTGAGTTAACAAGATGTTAACTTAGAGAAGATCCAAAGATTTCCGTGTATTTTAGTATAGATCTTGATTCCAATAAATCCTAAATTGATTGAAATCGTTTTTTGGCTTATTGGATTTCGTAACATTTTACTTGAACTCCCCTGAAGCCTGATTTTGATGGCTTTTATTTTAGTCGTCTACTTGAAGCCCGATTTTGATGGCTTTTACTTTAGTCGTCTACTAACTCACAGGTATATGGAGTGCGTGTGAGGATTGTTACGCATATTAGATGGCTACATTAATCAAACACATTTCCACATGATATCACCAAGGTTAAGAAAAGGTGTTCCACTAGTAAGTGTGAAGGAGAAAGAAGAATAGAGATAGAAAAAATATTTTTTTCTCTTTCATTTGTGAAGAAACGTAGCAATACTCACAGATGGTCACAAAGTCACAAGCCAATCCCCCCCCCCCCCCCCAAACTCACGCACAATGTCATCATAACCAATAATGGAACAATGATATATACAATGACGTCTATCACCATCTATCGTTATCCGAGTGGAAGATATAAAAGATAAGCATTCGTCGCATATATTATTTTACTACTATCTGTCAAAATCAATAATGTAGTGAAATAAGTCAAATGTAATAGTGGCATGTCATATAATTGTGTAATACATATATAGCGCTCTAAGTCTACGAACGTTTATGATATGACAAGTAATAATAAAAGTAGCATTAATAATAATATATAACTATATGTAATTGACTAACAATAGTTAGTCATATATCATCTTTATAAAATAATGTCTATATAAGAATCGTTGATCCTTAACAAATAAAGGAAGCGGAATTTTATGAATGAGTTTACTCTTAAATTTATTTGTTGAAGTTTCATAAATTCTGAATAACATATATCTATCTATCAAAAATATCATACAAACAAGCAAAAGAGTATCATTCAAAAAGACGATTATGTATTCTCTTGTTTATGATTATTTCAAATTTTATATTATGACCAATTCTAAAATTCAAATTCAAAACACTATATATATATATATATATATATATATATATATATATATATATATATATATATATATATATATATATAGAGAGAGAGAGAGAGAGAGACTTGGGTTCAAATATTTCTAGCAATTATTATGTGCCTAAATGCACCAATGAGAATTCAAGAAATAATAAATAATTAAATAAATCAATAAAGGGTATTTTGGACCTTTTGTACTTTTAATTAAGGAAATCATTTAATTGAAATCTTGCAATTAAGGAAATAAAGTAAATACATTTGACCTAGTCTCTCTCTATCCTCTTTTATATTTCCTACGGTTCTTCTTTTTCACCTACAGGGAGGATGAAATCAAAATGAGGAGGTTGTAACCTTTGCTTAAGTCGTTGCTGATGTCTACCCTTCACCTTTGTTTCCAGCCTGGTACACGTCGCTCAACTCTTCCTGTCCTCCAATAAGAATGAATGTGGACGACATTTTTAGAAGACTTCAAAGACGGGTTTGCTTCAACCGCCTCAATTAGCTATCTAAAGGTGAGTCACTCTCTCTTTTCCAATGCCATTTCATTTGGTTTTTATGGTTTTACGGTTGTTTCCCAATCTTCATCAATAACTCAATTTCATATCTTTTTTTTTTTGCAATTTCCCCTTATATTGGTTCTCGTAACAGCTTTAATTTGAAGAAATTGAAGGAATTAGAAGCTGTTCATCTATCGATTCTATAAGATGTATGGGATTTGATATCTTGATGTGGCTAGGTAGGAGCTTTTGTTGGTCCACCACATGTTCGATGAAATGCTTAAATATTGGGTTAAACCTGATGACAATGAATCCAGTTTCAACTATTAACTTAAGATCTATCCACATGATGGAAACTTGAAAGGTGAATGTGGTGTGCAGGGGAAAACCTTTCACAACTCGACATTTCCTACCTATTATCTTTCTTTGTTTATTTCTTCATAATTTATTTAATGTAACTCAAGTTATGGGTTTTTATTCAAATCAGTTCTCAAGCTATCATCTGTGATTGAGTTTGAGTTTTTATTTGATTGAGTTTGTTGTAGAGTCAAGTCAAGGGTTGTTGGTGACAATCAGTTATATGAGGGCATTACCGCATCATCATTATAATGAAAGAGTGAAGCAGGTCGTACTAGACAGGTAAAGCCACTAAAACACTCATTAAAATCATTTTGTTGACCTGTAAATTCTTTCAGAATGTTTATGCATATAGAAGAAAAGACTAAGATTTAAGTTCATTATATAATGTATTCTGTCATAATAAAATTGGTTTCTATTCTTGTTATTCATCTCGATTCTTATAGAATGACATTCTAAATAATGAAACATTACATTCTTTCAGAATAATATACATTGCAAGTTTAAGGATGATTGTTAATGTTGGTTTGTAGAAATTATAGTTATATTGTATTTGAATGTATATCACATTCTATTAGAATTTATTGTTTTATTCTATTTAATGCACTAGAATTTTTAATATTTGAAAGTTGGTTATGTTTTCCTTGTGAATTTAGGTTTTGAAGAGGTTGCCATCAATGTGGAATATGAAGAAAACATGGAGAACGATATTTGTATTCTAACATAATGTATTTTGTCAGAATCTATTCTATCAGAATATATTAGTGTTTTTGTTAGATTTTGATGTTTTTTTTCTTTTTTAACCATTTTTAGTTTTAATCTTTAGGAATAAATGTAATCCTTAAACCATTATTGGTCATAATTTTTTGAGAATGATTGTAATAATTGCTTAGTCTTTTTGTTTACGGATGAATGTAAATAGTGATTCCTTAAAAAATAAAATCTGTATTTTTTAGAAAATGTTATTCTTGATAATATGTTGTATAATTCTTTAATCATGTTTAATATAAGAAGTATTTTGAATGAAACAATATTTTGCAAGAATAAAACCGCAAATATATTTACTAGTTTATTGTTGACTTTTTGTCATTCTGACAGAATAAAATCGATTATTATTAAAAGTAATATTAAAATTTAATTAGAATTAATTTAAAAAATTCAGATTTTTTAAAAATAAGGGAATTAATGATCCCTTAAAATCCGAAAATTTCCTTTTTTAAAATAGGTTAATTGACCAAAATACCCTTTTGCTATAATTTGTGTGATTGTATGATACATGCTACCCTATTGTACTATCATAAACCATCAGATCATGACCTTTGATTATATTCCATCCGATGGTCCAGATTTGTGCATTAAGGCATACAATACTTACTAGAAACAAAATAACATAACCATATATATATATATATATATATATATATATATATATATATATATATATATATATATATATAGATATATATATATATATATGTATGTATATATGCAACGACCCAATTTTCACGTCCAAAAATTTCGTTTTTAAAACATTACTTTAGAAAACATTAATAATTAAAAACATTGTTTGATCAACCACATCACAGCGTAAACCATGTCTAAAAGCTAAATCATACAACCAATCGAAATATCAGAGTATAAATCCCAGAGAAATCTCGTAAATGCGGAAACCAATGTGTGTGCATGATGTGCCGCTACCGCGCTAGCTCCTTCCCCCTTGAAGAAGAGGTACCTGAAACCAAAATTGTAAACTATAAGCACAAAGCTTAGTGAGTTCCCCCATCGTACCACATACCATACAAACACATAACATACATTCTGCCAGGCTATTCTGGGGTGCCTGACTACCCGGTACGGCCATTCTGGGGTGCCGACCTACCCGTGTCAAGCCATTCTGGGGTGCTGACTACCCGTGTCAAGCTATTCTGGGGTGCTGACTACCCATCGGTCCTAACAACCGAACTCGGGGACTGGTCCCCTCCTACTACCTCTATCGCATATAACATAACAAGCCAGCATGCAAACATATCATCACATACTGTCAGACATTTCTGGGGTGTCTGAACTACCCTTCGGTCCTAACAACCGATCTCTACTTCTATCGCATATAACATATCATGCTAGCATATAACATATCATGTAGTAGTAAACCTAGATGATATCACAAAGACAATCATCTAACATACGACTCCTACTGGTGGCCGGCATTGTGGTTGTAGACCCACCGCTACTGGAAGGTAACTCACCTCGAAGTAGCTGCTGATTTGATCGGGAACTGACTGCCTACTACTGTTGCTGCTGCTCCGGAAATCCTAAGGCTGTAATTCCCACAACATACTCAATCAAACACTGCTAACTGTCCTTTGGGCAAAATGACCATTTTACCCCTGATCATGCCCCAAGTCAAAGTTAGAGTCAACTTTCAGTTGACCTAACTCGCCGAGTTGGCTCTCCAACTCGCCGAGTCCCTGTCCAATCGACTGACCTGGATTCCGTCTCTACTCGTCGAGTTAGGCGTTGACTCGACGAGTTCTCCTTCTAAACTGATGTTCAAGTCGTTCATCCTACTCGCCGAGTTGTATGAACAACTCGCCGAGTTCATCTTCATCCGATGAACACTTATGCTGCGACTCGCCGAGTTGTATGAACAACTCGCCGAGTCTGATCTTGATCTAAGGAGATTGCCTTGAACTCGCCGAGTCAGGGCAATGACTCGCCGAGTTCCTTCATGGATGAGTTCGGCTTCCAACTCACTGAGTCACACCCCGTGACTCACTACACTACTCGACATAACAAAAAGGGGACAAACTCGGAGACTCGCGCGAGTCAGATGAACGACTCGCCGAGTCGTTACCATGCAGTCTCTATATGGTCGATTTTGCTTGAATCCAGCTTATGCTATCCACAGATCTGGGTTCCTAGAGCATGAATAACACGTAAAGTTTCCAACTTTACGTGTAGATACTCACTAATGAGGGTTTTAGGGCTCAAAATGCACCAAAGAGGGTAGAACTAGGGTGTACATGCAACATGGGTCCATAAAGGCAGTAGATCCAAGCTCCTGGAGCTTGATCTCACCTAGATCTAGAAGTTACCCAGCTTATTACGAGTCCACAAGCATACATAAGCTTGGAAATGGATCAAAAAGGGCTTAATGGAGTTATATGGAACAATAAGCATGAAAAAAGAGGGGGAAATCGAGTTTTACCTCAAGGGAAACTCTGAGATTGCTCAAAGATGGCTGACCTCCTCTTCTTCTTCTTGATCCACTCTTCTCCTTTCTCCAAAACTTCAAAACACACAAGGAATGCTTCAAACTCTCAAGGAATAAAGCTTTGAACGAGGGTTAGGGCTCTGAGGGTGAATGGGGCGAAGTTAGGGCGCAAATGGTTGTTTAAATAGGGTGCAAACCCTTGGAAATTAGGGTTTCATCAGACAGCGCGGACTCGCCGAGTCCATAATATGGACTCGCAGAGTCGCCAACTTAACCGCGTCCCAAGTCTCGTCTCTACTCGGCGAGTCGGGCCTCCAACTCGCCGAGTCCAAGGCCAAAATACAAAAATACTCAGATAAATCTTACATACCAGGAACCAGGTGCTACAATATATATATATATATATATATATATATATATATATATATATATATATATATATATATATATATATTATCACTAGTATATAACCCGTGAGAATCGCGGTTATAAAATTAATTAAAATTTCATAGTAAAAATTTAAAATTATTAATCAATTATTTCAAATAAATTATTAATTAAGAGATATTTTTAGTTATATAAAACTATAATAGTTCATTTAAATGAATACATGAAATTATATCTCCTTAAAATATATATTTATTTTATTTTATTTTTATTCTAATGTTATTATGATGAAGAACAGAAATTAGGGTTTGATGAAATAGGATCAAACAGAGAAATATTGAAAAGAAGAAGATGATGAAATTGACTAATTGATTACACAATTAACACAATCTAAAAGATTGCCCAGGGAATCTCCCTCTCTCTAAGCCGAAAGCTTAAGAGCCAATACAAAGTATTACACTATCAAATTTCTAGACATCCCCTACTGTGATCATTCTTTCTATTTATTATAATCCTAGCCCAACCTAGATGAATTTCCTGATTTACCCCTTATAGTATTTAACCATCTAATTCCTATCACTACTGCCCCCTTCAACAAAGTCTTGACCTCAAGACTTGCTGCCAAGAAGATCTTATGATGCACCAGAACCCGAACCAAGCCTTGCAGATGAACAGAAAACTCCTTGATATACAACACGCATCCCTGATTTGTCCTTGCCGATGTTTCCTCCCTTGTAGCTTCTTCAGCCGGTCGCCCTTTCCACCAAGTTAACCACCAGCCAACTTGTTCCCACTGCTGAATCCTCCAATCCGAAGCACTCAATTTTAGTTCTGATAGCAAAACTTGTGCAAAGAAATATCTCATTGCTTTTTTTAAGCCATAAGAAAATGACCAAGTGCATCTTGAAGAAGGAAGAGGAGTCCAACTTGTATATTGTAGTTCTCACTTTCTCCACATTTTGAAAAGGTCCATTAGCAATTATTTCTTGATGATTGTGCATGGAAACAAACCTCTGGAAGTAGAATTTGAATTTCACCACATTAGTAACATCTCTTAGTGTGCCATCAACTTGTTCTGATCAGGATTTGTCTATTAAGGATAACCAATTAAGGATAGAGGTCGGAGACATCTGAAGAGTATGCAACCCTTGAAATTTTCTTTTTACCCTGTTTTATTCGAATTGCCTTTCCAACTTGTCCCAATAGTGAATCACTATGCCTAACAACTTGAACCCTATCATTTTCCCTGTTATGTCCAACTGACCCGTATCAAAGATCAAAGAATCAACAATGAAGTCACAAGGACCCACAAAGACCATTGGATTGTCATAACATTGATTGATAATGATATTGTGATCATCTCCGGTTTTGATGTTAATATTATTGCAAAAAATCGAAGTTAATCCCAAGGAACTAACCAATTGGCGGGACATGAAATAGTGCTTTGCTCCACTGTCCACCAATATCACCCCCTGTATGTCTGAAATTCCCCCCTCGAATTTTAAAGACTTGCCATCCCGAAGATCATCATACCATACCCCAAAGAACTCCAACACAATACATACTAATTGTTTCACCATCAGAATAATACATGGCCAATAAAGTTTAGAGTCTGACCTTCGATAAGTATGAAAATACCAAGAATATCCCTGGGAAACTGATTGGTGAAACTCTGTCAGTGTCAAAATAACTGAAATGAATTTGGAGTATCGAGAATTCGCTAGTTGATCCCTGTGGTGGATAACCCCTTGAAGAACACTATATCCAGTGTGGTTCGTGTGATTCTCAAGAAAAACTCTAGTCAATTTCTGAATTTTTTTTCGTGTGAATGACTTTCTTCCACCTTTTACTTGGAAGCAACCGATTCAATTCGAGTCATGATGATAGGAGGGGCTGGTGAGTCTAACTTAGGGTTCAACTCAATTGACAAATGGTCCAAATCTATAACATGGTCCAGATCTGGTAGGCCCAAAACTCCTATTCCAGTCCTAATGACATTTCTGCGCCTATTTTGACAAAACCCTGGAAATACCTCTTCTGATGTGTTGGGTAACAGAGTCGTCATCGCCGTTAAGACCAATTGGCACTCCATCATTGTTCTAGCTGGACATATCGTTGGATAATGCTCGTATCTTGCTCCTGCCATGGAAGATTCATCCGTTCCCGAATTCTACCCATGTTGCCCATACCCTGTTATGCTTAATTGGTGAAGACAAAGAAGAATGTTAGGAGAAGTACCATTAATCTCGAAGTAGAGATTTGTGTTCTGAATCTGCTCTTGGTAATCGATCTTCTTCACTATTCCTGGCAAGCTCTCCACCACCTCTACTGATTTCGGGATGGAATTGTCATCTGATAAACACTCGGAACACTTGATCACCAGTTCAGGAGTGACTAGAGAAGTATCAGAGCCATTTAACTCTGCTAAGAAAGTTAATAAAGTATTGATTTCTAGAAGTCCAGTAGATTTCTGGGTACATGTCAAAGCTAGTGGGAGCATAAGTGTTATGCTATTAATCATCATGTTAGTGGGAGCATGATAATTATGATAAAGATTTCAAGTTAGCAATGTTAATTATAGAAAACAAAAGGTTTCAATTGGGAAAAAGTTGTTTTGCTATAATTAAGGGAGAGGAAATTATACTTCATCTCAAATCTATAAGCTTAGATCGTGAGGTTTTAATCATTTAGTCAAGGATATATATATATATATATATATATATATATATATATATATATATATATATATATATATATATATATATATATATATATATATGAATTTCATGTTGGAATGCCTCAACATAAGGAAATTCTCTATATGGGTCCATTAATCGAGTCCCATATGCTTCGGATATAGGATCGATTACATGTGCTATATTCATCCTTTCAAAAAATTTCCAAATGTCTGGGGCATTAAGAAGGGAAAAGGTCTAGAATTGGATATGACTAAAATGATTAAGAAATTGTCGAGGACAATCTAAGGTTTACCAAATATTGGTTGCTCAAGGACAGCTGGAAGTATAGTGTTAATTCTGGAAGGACCATATTGACATAATTTGTAAGGAGACAACTCCTGTTCAGAAGTGATAGTCAAAATGGAATATGGAAATGTTTCATAGTTAGAAAGTATTCAATCTGTAAGATTAGGAAACTTAATGCAAGAAAGATTTTTCCAAGGAGTTGATCTCCTTTGGAATACTCTGTAATGATTGTTGCCAAGTCTTTGTGAATTTGTGCATAATCATTACAAGAGGATCAATGCATATAAGTTTAGAATCTAACAGATTTCAGTAAATGGCATGAATTTGGAATTCATGCATTTGCAGTAAGGACTTGGGACTGTGAAATGAGAATCATTGGAGTTATGTTCAATTGATCGAGTTCACAAAGTAAGGATCATAGACAAACATAGAGTGCATACTTGTTGTATGGCAAAGCTATTGTTTAAGAAAAACATAGTGTACATGCTTGGAGCATGGGACAACTACAGTTTTTAATTCAAGTATAAAGTTGATAAAACCGAAACAATGAATAAAGAGTAATCAGTATGGTGATAAATAAAAGTGTTTATTTATATTCATAGGGTTTGATACCATATTAGATTCAATTATTTTTGTGTTTCATTTTGCATGTTTTGACTTCCAGAATAAACTAGGTTATTCTTCTGGAATGACTAAGTTATTCAAAGCATCCACAGTCTGTCATATGTTGGAAGTAGATATGAATTAAGATTGTCATGGGTTGGCTTGTAGAGGTCTAAGATGTTGGACAAAGGGCTACAACATTCATGAGTGCTCATAAGTTCTGAGTATTGGATTCAACCCGCGCTCATTGGAATCACTTCATGGATTTTATCACGAGTGATCATGAGACGATAATATATTATATTCTTCAAACCTAGAGATATGAGTTGTTACTATGAGTTGGTTGTACATTGATTGCACGAAAACGCATTCGGTAACTCGGTGTTATAAAACGTGCCTTTGTGTATGATTCAACAAGTAGCAGAACAAACCATATGAGTCGAAGTTTATCCATTCCTTTTACCTTCGGGATAAAAGCGATATCTGTGGGCCCCTCGATGATTTAATGATGACACATGTGAGTGATTGGCCAAGCCAGGACTGATTTGATTTGTTCAATCAATCAGTCGTCATGAATCGGAAATCGGGAAACAACAAATGGACAGAGAGAATGATTATAATCCATGTCTCAGTCCATATGATATCTAGAATGGAGGAATATATGATCCCTTATCTAATGGACAAGTTCGTTGACAAGATCAGAGTTCGACAACGGCTTTAAGAGCTATCATTGCCAGTTAGGTTTTGAAGTCATACTCAATAATAGTTTTAGACTTATCCAAGTGGGAGACTGTTGGATTAATGTCTAAGTCCATAACTATATTTGGTATGTACTTGACCCGACCCGGCATGGTCCCTATGGGTTGCACTTCACCGACACAATTTATATGGATAGTCTTTTGAGAATAGTATATTTATGATTTATATTAATATATTATAAGTTCTAATATATTAA
Organism: Lactuca serriola; assembly: GCF_051521515.1. Lineage (NCBI taxonomy): Eukaryota > Viridiplantae > Streptophyta > Magnoliopsida > Asterales > Asteraceae > Lactuca > Lactuca serriola. The sequence goes on along the minus strand of NC_136416.1, from coordinate 62,452,462 downwards.
TATGGAATCATATTATATAATTAGTATTGATCAAAACTTAATTTAGAATTAATTAAGTGATCAAAATGAATTAATTAAATATGGACTCTTATATATATGGAATGGGCCAAGTTCATTTAGGTTGGGCTAAGCTTTCATGGATAGTCCATGGAGTGTTTAACCCATGGATCATATGAAATGAAAGGTCATGGGTTTAACCCTAGTCTCCATACTATATAAAGATGTCCTTGGTTGGTGAAATTGGCACTAGTGTGGTACACTAAGAAGGGCTAGCTGATTTCACTAGAGAGAACCAAGTATCCATATTCTCTAAAGTCTTCCAAGGTGTTATGGTGATTTGTGATTCCATTTGAGGCTTCCACACTATTGGGGCTAAGCTCTTAAAGCTTGAAGATATCAAGCTACATCAAAAGGTATGTCATCTAACTAGTACTTTGTAGTATAAGAACTTCATAATATGCTAGTTAGGATTAAAGCCTTGGAAAGTTCTTATTTGCATGTATAATAGACAAAACATAGATCCAAGGTTTATAGGGTTGCATGTACACCATAGGAGTGTTAGAATGATCAAAACCCAACAATAATGAGTTCAAAAGAAAGTATTATATGATGGATCATGACGAAAACCTCATTGACCTAACTTACATGCTCATTGCTGCTGAATCAGAAATGATTTGGCAAAGCAATGGAGCGTATTTGTTGGGAAAGTCAACCAACCATGCTTCCGAGGACGTTCTAGGAGAACCGACCTGCGTTTGCTGCCAAGAGAAAGGGCGTTGGATACAAGTCTGCCCTAAGAGCCTGAAGAGTCCAGAAGATGGGAGAGTCAAAGAGTATGGATGTGCTTCAGGTAAAATCCACTATCTAACTCCGTTAAATTCCTATTCATTTATTCTTAATACATAATGTGATAAGATTGCATTTGAACGTTTTGCAGGATCAGTGAAAAGAGAGGAAGTTTGATGGGAAAAGCAAGATGAGTCTAATCACAAAGAAATGGATCTCGATCGCATGGACTTGAAGATTAGATTTTGAGCCTAGAAATTTATGATAGAGTTGTTAGGAATATTTATTACATAGTTTTTCAATTGATTTTGCATTGTAAGGACAAAATGTTTTCCGCTGCTGTTATGAATAAAAATAAATTTTGGTTTGACTCATTTATTTATTTATTTCCTTGCAATAAAATCGTTATGAAAATTTGATGCTTGCATATTTCTACAACAAATGGATGTGATTCTTAATTATGTTATTTGTGGAAAGGTCAAGAATTTACCAAATAGAGAGAGTTTCTCATCGCCCAAGTTTCAGTTGGACAGAAACTTGGAATCATGCAACTTGGTTGCACGATGAATGAGAAATTTCATATTTGGAAATTAGACTAATTCGTTGACAAGTGTCAAGTGGAGGACTACGAGATCGAGTACACAAAGTTGTGTGTTGATCAAGTCCACCACAAGAGTAACAAAGATATTAGTCATGATTTACTAAAGGTTTAGTAAATATGATCATGCTTAAAAGATTAAGTGTGATTCTAAATTGATTGAAAAGGTTTAAATCAATAGCAAAACGAATAAGAAGAATCAAGTAGGCAGAAAGATAAAAGTTTCTCTATTCTAAGAAGAAGGGAGAGTGCCTTTTATTATGTTTTATGATAGGTCTTAATGATTAAGAACCATATCTCAATTGATCCTCTAAGTGAGTCTTAGTACACTTGTATGTCTAAGAAGAGGAATCGAGAATTGAAGAAATGGTTAAATCAAGAAGTCAATCATACTTCGTTCCAAAACCAAATCTTAAAGTTAATATTGTGACATTTAGTGACAAGTCTTAAGAAGGTTTATAACATTCATCAAATGTAGAATTTGGAAAAAGGTTTTCTTATTCTTGCACATTTGAAATTGGAAAGTTGTGATGTCTTGGATAAGACAAAGATCAACTAGGACCAATTTTGTGAAGTGTTTTTTGTCTTGATAAAAGCTACACTAACTCTTGAATATTTGTTTGTTGAGAAATGCTTATTGACAAGAGAATCTTATATGTCAAGGAGTCAGTGGGAGCCTTAATAGTCTTGAAAAGGTTTCAAGAACAAATCGAAATAAACCTTATCAATCATCACTAGCATACGATTAGAGGTTTACAACCTATCGTGTTGACATTATCTTGTTTCTGTGCCGTTCCAATCGAGTTAATTATGCATATGAGTCCTATGAGTTCTCAATAGAACGCATAAAAGGCAAGGACCTTAATCAATGAAAAGTACATTGATAGAAAAGGGTAAGTTGCTTAACTACTTGGAAGACATGGTGGGCAGCTGTGTTACCATAAGGCAAGAAATCAAGATTAAGAAAGTTCGATCCATATGAGTTTGAATTTGTCGTCAACTTTGGTTTTGACAAATTCACATGGATAGGAACACATACACCATTAAAATCTAAGTGTCATAAGATTCCCTCCTTCATGAAAATGATTGTGAGGAAATGCTTTCACTAATAGATATTTTAAGAAGATAGTGATTGTGAAATTGTATTCTCGAATTCAATTATGGTTACGGTATCCCTTTCCATGATTCGAATTGTGAGATTTGGCAATTAGTATGAATTGTTTAGACACACATATGAGCTATATAAAGGAAAGGTGTATAAGCTTAGATAAAGGATTATCACAACATTAAGTATTGGAAACATGAACTTAATAGGTATTGTTTTTCTGAAAGTTAAGTTGTTTCTGAATACATGTCAAAGCTAGTGGGAGCATAAGTGTTATGTTTATAATAATCATCATGATAGTGGGAGCATAAATGTTATGGTTGTATGATTATTAAGGCAAGTATTGCAAGTTAGCAATATTAATTATAGAAAACAAGAGTCATACTTTGCAAAGTTGTAAGGGTTGAATAACTGTGTTGCTATTATTAAGGGAGAGAATATTATGCTTCATTTCAAATCTAAAGGCTTAGGTTGTGGAATGTTAATATTTTTAGTCAAAGATACATAGTGTGATTATGATTACGGTATTCCTCTTCATATTTCGAATTGAGAGAACGTAGCACGTAAAATATTATGGCAGAAGATTGATAAAGTATCAAATCTTTATGTAAGACATTATGCATCGTGTCCCATACGCTTCGGGTACAAGATCGATTGCAAATGCTATAATATTTGACCATTCTAAAATTTTCCAAATGTCTAGCGCATTTAGAGAGAAAAGGACAAGAATCGGTTTTGACTAAGATAATTAAACAACTATCAAAGGACAATCCAAAGTTCGCCGAGGATTGGTCGCTTGTAAGTAGTTGGAAGTATAGTATTGGATGGACCATATCGACATTATTATCAATAGAAAAGATTCTATTAAGAATGAGTTGTCATATGGTAAGTATGGAAAAAGTTTCCATATTGGGAGTTGGATATTAAGAATCTATATCTAGATTAGAAACTTTTATGCGAGAAGGATGTTCAAAGGAATGTACTTTGAGTGAGAGACATCACATCTATGGAATTGTATTGTAACAATATCAGATAGAGGACTTTGTAATTTCATTAGCAATAGTCATTGTGACTTTTGTGCTATGACATTACGAAAGTATTATTGCATAAAATGTTAGAATAAGTGGCAAGAATTTGATATTCTTTCACTTGTGGAAAGGATTAGGAGTTGTGAAATGAGTATGATTGGAAATGTGTTCATTTGATCTATTTAACAAAGTAAGAACCATAGGTAAACATTGTGTGCATACTAAGAGCATGGGACAAGTGTTGTAATTCAAGTAAGAAGTTGATTACCTGAAACAACAAATAATGAGTAATCGATGTGGTGATAAATAAAAGGTGTTTTATTTATACTCAAAGGTTGAGGCCATATGGGATTAGTATTATCCTTGTGTTTCACTTTGCATGTTTTGACTTCCTGAATAATTTAATTGGTTGAGAACAGTCAAATTATTCAAACGGACCACAGTCGTTCATATGTTGGAAGTAGATATGAATGAAGACTGTCGTGAATTGGTGTGTGGATTGTCTAAAGTGTATTAGACATAAGAAATTGTTTGCTGCAACGTTCATGAGTGCTTATGAATATGATTTGAGCATTGGATTAAACCCACGCTCACTTGGATCACTTCATGGATTTGTATCACGAGTGATTGGTGAGACGATAACATCTTATATTCTTGAAACCGAGATGTGTGAGTTGTATCTTGCGAGTCGGTTGCACATTGATAATATGTAATCGCACCAGTAATTTGGTGTTATAAAACATATTGTTGTGTGTGATTTTGTGAGTGAGTGCAAGCGAGCATTGAGTCAAAGTTTATCCGTTCCTTTTATCCAAAGTAGGATAAAAGCGATATCTGTGGGCCCCTCGATGATTTAGTGATGGCACCTAAGTGCTTGGCCAACCTGGGACTAAATTGATGTGTTCAATTGTGGTCTGTTGTCAGTCATCATAAATCTGAATTCGGGAAACAGCACATAGACAGAGAGAATGATTTAGATCCATGTCTCAGTCTATACGATATCTAGAATGGAGGAATATATATGATCCCCTATCTTAAGGACACGCGTATCTGATAAGATCAAAGTTGACAGCGGCTTTAGAAAGCTACGATTGCAGATCAGGATCTGAAGTCATACACATAATAGTAATTAGACTTATCCAAGTGGGAGACTGTTGGATTAGTGTCTAAGTCCATAACTATTTTGGTATGTACTTGACCCGATGGTGCATGGTCCTTTTGGGTTGCCTTCACCAAAGCAACTTGGTAGGATGAATTATGGAGAGAGAGAGGATTAATTATGATTTATTAATATATTATGAGAATAATATATTAAAGGAGAAATCATATTGTTTAATTAATATTAGTCAAGAATTAATAAGAATTAATTTTGTGGCTAAAAGACATTAATTAAACTTAAGGGACTAGAACTGTCAATTGTGTGATAGTTGAATATTGAGCTAATGGACTCCATATTAAAGGGGTGGACGAATTATATGGGGAAACCCATTAGAAATCGTCCTAGGCCTTTAAGGAAGGAGTCCATGGGTTGCTTACAGCCTAAGCATCCAAATAAGGGTTTCCTTGTTAGATAACCCTAATAGTCTCACTATTTAAAGGACCCTTAAGCCCCAAAAACGTGGTGAACTTGTTCTCTAGGGTTTCCACACGTTTTGGGCAGCCTCCTTCTCTTCTCTTCTTCATCCTCTTGCTCTTGGTGTTTGTGAACCATTAGAGGAGTGACATTTGTGACTCTAAGCTTTCTAAAGTCAATACAAGAAGGATTTGAGATTGTTATTGCTACATAACAATCAAGGTATGATCTAAACCTTAATTCATATGTGAAACATCCAAAGTTTAAGACCAAAAATTTCTTTTTAATAAAACATTACTTTAAACAAAACATCATTCCAAAACATAATCTGAGTATAAGTTTTCAAAACATATGTTTATTATCAGAGTAAACATTCCCAAACTGACTACTCTATGGTGTGTGCCATGCGATCACCCCGAGCTCCTCCCTCCGTTACCGGAAGTACCTGAAAGCAAAACTGAAACCGTAAGCACAAAGCTTAGTGAGTTCCCCACCATACCACATACCATGCAAAATCACATACTGCACATACTGGGCCACGCCCGCTATCCTGGGCCTCGCCCTCTACTTCGGGCCTCGCCCGCTATAACGGCCCCGCCGCTCCAAGCCCCGCCTGGCTTCGAGCCCCGCTCGGATACAGATCTGTTTCACTTAGGCCTCGCCTGTCACAGGGCCTCGCCCACTAACATATAATAGCACATAAACATATCACATAACATTACATAAGCTAAACATATACTAACAACTCTTGCTCTAAGGCCTCACCTATCTCTGGGCCCCGCCCGAGTCCTGCTACCGATGAGTCATGGAACCTCGTCCATACCCCTGCTGATAGTGAGGTATGGGCCCAGCCCACCCTCACTCCTTTCCTAACTTGGGCCTCGCCCCTGCTCTGCTGCTACTGAGATGTGGAACACCATCCACACTCTGCTATTGGTGATATACGGGACCTCGCCCTCACTCACCTCCCTACCAGGCACATACAAGTATCACACAGACAACGAGTATAAACTATCACATAAACCGCTCCTTGGGCACCCGCCCTCTGTCATTGGACCTCGTCCAAATATCATACTAGCATACTGTGCCTAGGGCTAACCCCCGGGTCTTCTACTCATACTACATGGGCCGGCATTGTGGCCGTAGACCCATTCATACAAAAGGAAACTCACCTAATACTGTTGAACTGCTGCTGCTAACCCCTTTGACCGCTACCTGACCACTAACTCCGAACTGCTGCTCCACTAGCTCCCCGAACTACCAATAACAACCTCACACTTAGTCTAACTGACCTCCAAAGGTCAACCAAGTCAACTCTGGTCAAAGTCAATGTCCTGGTCAAAGTCAATCTTCCAGGTCAACCCTACTCGCCGAGTCACCCTACTGACTCGCCGAGTTCATAAGTCCAGAGTCCTTCCACTCGCGACTCTACTCGCCGAGTCAGCCCCTGACTCGCCGAGTCTACTGATTCCTGATTCCTATCCTGTCCAGCTCGCTGAGTCCTGGCTCGACTCGCTGACTCGAGTCTTAACTCGAAGGGTTTGGGACCACTCGACCTGACTCGCCGAGTCTAAGAAGAGACTCGCCGAGCACACGGCAAACTTCATCCAACTCGCCGAGTTGTTCATCCAACTCGCCGAGTTCATGCCCATCTTCATCCGACTCGACGAGCTGTTCATCCCACTCGTCGAGTTCCTCCTCATCTTCATGGTACTCGCCGAGTCCACTCAAAGGACTCGCCGAGTCCATTCAGATCTCCCAACATGCAGAGGGCTTTTGAGTCATGCAGGGACTCCAATCCATAGATCCATACTTCCAAAGCTCAATCCCTACGTAAAGTTGCAAACTTTACGTATAACTAAAGAGATCTAGGCTCAAAACACATTAGGGTTTGGTTTAAGGACACAAGGGCTTCACCAACTACTCATCTCCTGATGCTTTATGACATAATAGACCATCCCAACAATAGATCTGAAGTGGCAACAACATATCTAAGCCCTTAACCCGATTTGGGTCTCAAACAACCATAAAATCCCCAAATCTTATGATAAAAATAGAGCTAGATGCAAAGAAGGGAAAATGACAGCTTAATACCTCCAAAATGAACACAACTGAGGTAGATTTCGAGCACACACTTCTCCCTTGAAGCAACCTTCTTGATCTTCAAGTTTCTCTCCAAAGGTTCTTCCTCCCAAGGCTATTCTCTCAATAATGGAAGCTCACACGGATTATAAGGTTTACAGGTCTTCTGGAGTGATATGGGGGCTGAGGGAGGGACATAACACCCTTTATATATGATACAACTCCCAGAATTAGGGTTTTCCTCGCACAGACCAGACTCGCCGAGTCACCTTGGCCGACTCGCCGAGTCGGTCACTTACTCCTCGACCCGGATCCCGTTCCGACTCGCTGAGTCCTTCCTTGGACTCGTCGAGTCCCTCCTAAATTTAGGGTTTCTATTACTTTCTTGGCTTTCAAAATCTCGGGTGTTACAACTCTCCCCCACTTAAACTGAACTTCGCCCTCGAAGTTTACCATGGCCTATCAACTGCGAACTGCCTCCAATATCCAACACCAGCCGCCTACCTGCGCTGGCCTTCCGTCTGGTCATTCTGACTATCATCAACCTCACGAGAAAACCTCGGGTCAAACATGACCCGGAACAACTTAAAACAGAATTTACTCAACCGATAATCCTTCTGGTACTCACCGAGTGCTGCACTGAACCCGCAGAGATTCTCCACTACTTTCCTTGTGCAATTTCCTTGCCTTCCCAAGGCAAAACCTCATAATCAACCCTTCCTCTGACACTGTGAAGGTCATATCCTTCACTAACTCCATCACCTCCCCGCTATTCCCAGAATGGGTCATCACCGTCAGCACTCACTGACACTCCTTCCTGCCAACACTTGGTGTCGAGCACCCCTCGACTCAACTAACTGAATTCCACCATACGCTGCATACTCGCACTGCCACCGACTGGCAATTCAGCTATTCCTCGACTGACTTCCTGATAAACTGGGACCGCCCTGGTCCCTACCAACCTATCAATGACTGGGTTACCGGTTCCCACCGGTAGCTAGTCCCAACACCATCACTGGTCGCTCTCAGCGACTTCCAAAGAAACCTCGACCACCTATAACTGCTCAAACAATCCTGCCATCCAGGCACCACAAACCTGGGATCTCCGATCCCCTATCTTGACACTAGAGTCCCTACCAGGTCCTACCTACGCTGCTAGAACTCACGGGCCTTGCCCTCGGGTCTCACCCGACCATACTACTGAGCAACCCTGCTCTCAGGTCTCATCTACACTGCTAATCTCATACGGGCCTCGCCCACGGGTCTCACCCAACTATATCCTGGAGTGGCCTCTCTCAAAGTCTCACTTCTCTAGAGCTATATAGGCAACTCCCTATCATTCTCATCCACTTACCCAAGCTTGATCCCTACCAGGTCACTAGGAGATAAGGGCCTCGCCCCGACTCCGCTCACGAAGCTACTAAGGAATGCTACGGCTTACCCGTAGTCTTACATCACCAACCATTACCATCCCACGCGCTAGCTGATATGGAGTTTCTCAAACTCCCAACCCTGAAATCCTCAATCCATCAAACGTTGAACTACTTCTCTTCCTTCTCGGAGGTCACGTACTCGTTCTGGGTCTGCGTGCTCCTCTCTGGGCACACCCGGAGGGTTCTCCCCCACTTCGATCCTGCTTACCCATTGCTGCTGAATACTCAAAGAGATCCCGATCTCTGCTACCATACCATAACCCATCTACTGAGGAACCCAAGCCCGCCATAGCTAGGGTTTTAGCCAATCCATTACAATCATTGTACCACTCCGAACTAACGAAACGTACCAAATCGCTCCCAAGCATGCTACAGTTACTGCATCCTTCGAAACCTTCTTCAATATAGCACATCCCCTAACTACCATACAAATATCCAAGGTATGCAGATGACATATAACTCGATCACAATCAACCAATCAAAATAAAATACTCATACCAATAATGATGCAGAACCATAATAATGAAATCATGCACAAAATAAAAGAACTGAGAATGGAAATTGCATACCTGCAACGTCCGGCGATGCTCGCGTCTCCAAGGTCGTCATCTGAAAAGCCCTACTCCCTGCTGCAGGTGCCTCTACCCGGCCCTGACGGCCATCCGCGATCCTCAAGGTTGTAGGGGCGGGTGCCATCACCCGTCCTGCTGAAGACAAACTGGGGCACTGGGCCTTCTTGTGGCCCCGCTGGTTGCAATGAAAACATATCATGTCAAATCCCTGCGCGGCGGTAACAGTACAATCCCTGCTAAAATGACCAGTCTGACCGCACTTGAAGCAGCCAGACTCACCACCGCTACCACTCCTGCACGTGCCCCCGTGCGCTCTGCCACACTTTCCGCACCGACTGCGGTCCTGATGATCCCTCGATCTCGAATCCGATCCCTTGGGCCTTTTGCCCGAACCCGCTGATACCTGAACCTCATCCGGCTTCCTCTTCCGGATCTGCTCCAAATCAATTTCCCTTTCCCTAGCCCGAGAAATCATATCTTCCAGCGTCTTACAACTGGACCTGCTCACGAACTCCCTGATGTCATCCCTCAACATCTCATGGTACCGAGCCTTCTTCATCTCCTCATCCGCTACATATTGCGGTACAAGAAGAGCCCTCTCCCTGAACTTGGCGGTGATCTCCGCCACAGTCTCAGTAGTCTGCGTCAAATCCTGAAACTCTCGTGCTAGCTGCTGCACCTCAATAATCGGCGAAAACTCCGCCCTGAACCTGGCCGAGAAATCGCTCCAAGTCATCGCGTCCAATGCGGCATCATCCCCCAAAGCATGACCAACCTCCTCCCACCAATCCCTCGCTCTGTCTTTCATAAGACAAGAGGCGAGTCTAACCTTGTCCCCCTCGGGACACTTGCTCGTACGAAAAGCGTTGGCAACATCAGCCAACCATCTACTGCTAGCAATGGGGTCCCTAGCTCCATGATAATCTGGTGCCCCGCAGGCTCTAAACTCTCGAAACGTCAAGGTACGCGCTCCCATCAATGCCATCATCTCAGTACGGAAGGCTCCCAGCCTCTCCTCCAAGATCTCTAGTATGCCCTCCTTGACCGTGCCAAAGATCACAGGAGTCTGAGCTAGAATATTGCGCGTAACCTCAGCTGATATCAACTCCCTCATCCGCTCCTCGAGCTGCTCGGTCCCTGAACCCGAGCCTGATCCCTCTCCGGTGCCTGATCCGCCCGCTAGTCTCTCTCGCAATGTCACCATGCTGAAAATATACCACAACCACTATCAGAATACTCATCACTGATACGAGACCAAACATGACCTACCAGGTTCCCGGTCTTGTCTCTACCCTTCCCGAATCGGGTACGGATCCTCTGCTTTCAGTAGTACGGGCCCATACTACCTTCCACATCTATCCGTACTTTCCTCAGGAATTGCTTTGACTCCACCAGGTCCCTTATCCACTAATACTGCTCCCAACTCTAACTCATCCTAGGCTTACCCTAGGGAAACCTCTGACTCAACTCAAACCAGTCCTCAGCTGCTGAAGGTCTCCTCGTGGTGCCAATTAGCCATCACCTGGATACCATCACATGCGACGAGGCTCAGATAATTCTTCAAGTAAAGGACTCGCCCCTACAACGGTTAGACTCAAACGAGAGCTGCGCAATAGGATCAATTCCAGTACTCTGAGATTATTCAACCCTGATCACATGTGACGTAACATATCCACCTAATGGCTAACTCCCATCACTCAGAATCCCACAATGCACAAAGCAAGCAGCATTTGGTCAAGGGAAAATCTAACCATAACATACTCAAGCAATCATATCCACATAGCAAGAACCTGAACTAGCATGCAACACAAACTCATAAACTCAGGCATAACCTAAACAGGCTATCCTACTACTGTCTAATCAGCACTATCATGCAGCTCAAAAGCACAATAACAGACACATAAGGCATCATCCCTAGATCCTTAGTCCTATTCTAGCATGATGTCCTATCAACTGATAATCATAACATAAACTTGTATGGGTATTTTGGGGTACTTACTCGAGCTCGGTTGATTGCATGCACCACACCTCTTTTCTCCTTTCAAAGTTCTTTTCTTTCTGAATTCTTTTTGCTTTTCTAAAACTTTTTTTCGTTCTCAAAATTCTTTTTATAAAACTGTCTTTTCACTTTTGAAAACTTTTTATCCGACCCCTCAGTTTGAGTTCAGGCACACCCGAGAGAATGCCCGAATCCCTCAAACCAAGGCTCTGATACCAACTTGAAACATCCAAAGTTTAAGACCAAAAATTTCTTTTTAATAAAACATTACTTTAAACAAAACATCATTCCAAAACATAATCTGAGTATAAGTTTTCAAAACATATGTTTATTATCAGAGTAAACATTCCCAAGCTGACTACTCTATGGTGTGTGCCATGCGATCACCCCGAGCTCCTCCCTCCGTTACCGGAAGTACCTGAAAGCAAAACTGAAACCGTAAGCACAAAGCTTAGTGAGTTCCCCACCATACCACATACCATGCAAAATCACATACTGCATATACTGGGCCACGCCCGCTATCCTGGGCCTCGCCCTCTACTTCGGGCCTCGCCCGCTATAACGGCCTCGCCGCTCCAGGCCCCGCCTGGCTTCGAGCCCCGCTCGGATACAGATCTGTTTCACTTAGGCCTCGCCTGTCACAGGGCCTCGCCCACTAACATATAATAGCACATAAACATATCACATAACATTACATAAGCTAAACATATACTAACAACTCTTGCTCTAAGGCCCCGCCCGAGTCCTGCTACTGATGAGTCATGGAACCTCGTCCATACCCCTGCTGATAGTGAGGTATGGGCCCAGCCCACCCTCACTCCTTTCCTAACTTGGGCCTCGCCCCTGCTCTGCTGCTACTGAGATGTGGAACACCATCCACACTCTGCTATTGGTGATATACGGGACCTCGCCCTCACTCACCTCCCTACCAGGCACATACAAGTATCACACAGACAACGAGTATAAACTATCACATAAACCGTTCCTTGGGCACCCGCCCTCTGTCATTGGACCTCGTCCAAATATCATACTAGCATACTGTGCCTAGGGCTAACCCCCGGGTCTTCTACTCATACTACATGGGCCGGCATTGTGGCCGTAGACCCATTCATACAAAGGGAAACTCACCTGATACTGCTGAACTGCTGCTGCTAACCCCTTTGACCGCTACCTGACCACTAACTCCGAACTGCTGCTCCACTAGCTCCCCGAGATACCAATAACAACCTCACACTTAGTCTAACTGACCTCCAAAGGTCAACCAAGTCAACTCTGGTCAAAGTCAATGTCCTGGTCAAAGTCAATCTTCCAGGTCAACCCTACTCGCTGAGTCACCCTACTGACTCGCCGAGTTCATAAGTCCAGAGTCCTTCCACTCGTGACTCTACTCGCCGAGTCTACTGATTCCCGATTCCTATCCTGTCCAGCTCGCTGAGTCCTGGCTCGACTCGCTGACTCGAGTCTTAACTCGAAGGGTTTGGGACCACTCGACCTGACTCGCCGAGTCTAAGAAGAGACTCGCCGAGCACACGGCAAACTTCATCCAACTCGCCGAGTTGTTCATCCAACTCGCCGAGTTCATGCCCATCTTCATCCGACTCGACGAGCTGTTCATCCCACTCGTCGAGTTCCTCCTCATCTTCATGGTACTCGCCGAGTCCACTCAAAGGACTCGCCGAGTCCATTCAGATCTCCCAACATGCAGAGGGCTTTTGAGTCATGCAGGGACTCCAATCCATAGATCCATACTTCCAAAGCTCAATCCCTACGTAAAGTTGCAAACTTTACGTATAACTAAAGAGATCTAGGCTCAAAACACATTAGGGTTTGGTTTAAGGACACAAGGGCTTCACCAACTACTCATCTCCTGATGCTTTATGACATAATAGACCATCCCAACAATAGATCTGAAGTGGCAACAACATATCTAAGCCCTTAACCCGATTTGGGTCTCAAACAACCATAAAATCCCCAAATTTTATGACAAAAATAGATCTAGATGCAAAGAAGGGAAAATGACAGCTTAATACCTCCAAAATGAACACAACTGAGGTAGATTTCGAGCACACACTTCTCCCTTGAAGCAACCTTCTTGATCTTCAAGTTTCTCTCCAAAGGTTCTTCCTCCCAAGGCTATTCTCTCAATAATGGAAGCTCACAAGGATTATAAGGTTTACAGGTCTTCTGGAGTGATATGGGGGCTGAGGGAGGGACATAACACCCTTTATATATGATACAACTCCCGGAATTAGGGTTTTCCTCGCACAGACCAGACTCGCCGAGTCGGTCACTTACTCCCCGACCCGGATCCCGTTCCGACTCGCCGAGTCATTCCTTGGACTCGCTGAGTCCCTCCTAAATTTAGGGTTTCCATTACTTTCTTGGCTTTCAAAATCTCGGGTGTTACAATATGTTATATTGATTATCATATACTAGATCTAGGGTTTATAGTCTTGGATGAATTGCATGTACAATAGAGAAACCTAGATCCAAGCATTAGGGTTTGTATGAGCACATAGGATGTTCTTATGGCTAAAACCCAACAACTACTACCACATAACACATATCACATAATCTGTCTAGCATGGTTGGGCATGACTGCCCCTTCGGCCCTATCGACTGGTAATCTGGGGACTATCTCCCCTACTGTCACTAGCACATAACATCATATCATACTAGCACATAAACATATCACAGGTAGTAGCAACCCTAGATGAATATCACAGAGACAATCATCTATCATACAACTCCTACTGGTGGGCCGGCATTGTGGCCGTAGACCCACCGCTACTGGAAGGTAACTCACCTCGTAGTAGCTGCTGATCTGCGTGGGAACTGTCTGTCTGCTGTTGTTGCTCCGGAAATCCTCCAGCTGTAATTCCCACCAAACACTCAGTCGAATACTGCTAATCGATCTTAGGGTAAAATGACCATTTACCCCTAACCAAGCCAAGAGTCAAGGTCAAAGTCAACTTCCAGTTGACCTAACTCGCCGAGTTGGCTCGCCAACTCGTCGAGTCCCTATCCATTCGATTGTCCTTAATCCCGTCTCTACTCGTCGAGTTAGGCATTGACTCGACGAGTTTTCCTTTTAAACTGATGTCCAAAAGTCCTTCATCCTACTCGCCGAGTTGTATGAACAACTCGTCAAGTTCATCTTCACCCGAAGAACACTCTACGCTGAGACTCGCCGAGTTGTATGAACAACTCGCCGAGTCTGTTCTTGAGGCAAGAAAATTGCCCTGGACTCGCCGAGTTAGGGCATTGACTCGCCGAGTCCCTCCATGGATGAGTCCGGCTTCCGACTCACTGAGTCCACCCATGACTCGCTGCCACTCAGCATACACGAAAAGGGGGGGAAATCAGGGACTCACGACTCGACTAGCCGAGTCGCATGCATGCAAGAACTGTACACTCGATTCAGCTTGAATCCAGTGCATGCCATTCACATATCTGGGTTCTTAGGGATTGATTAACACGTAAAGTTTCCAACTTTACGTGTAAATAAACACCAATGAAGGTTTTAGGGTTCAAAATGCACTAAAAGAGTAGATCTAGGGCTTTCATGCAATATGGATCCATAAAGGCAGTAGATCCGAGCTCCTGGAGCTCAATCATGCCTAGATCTAAAGGTTAATCAACTTATCACAAAACCTAATTCCTAATCAAGCTTGGAAATGGCTCAAGAAGGACTTTAATGGAGCTCTAAGGGACTCTTAGCATGAAAACAGAAGGAAACTAAGTTATACCTCAAGGAATCTCTGAAATAACACCAAGATGTATGGCCTCCTTTTCTTGATCTACTCTCCTTTTTCTCTCAAAATCTTCAAGAAATCACACCAAAGCACTTCATTCTCACAAGGAACGAGGTTAGGACGATATAGGGAGCTCCGAGGGTGAACGGGGCGAGCTTAGGGACGCATATGATGGTTTAAATAAGGTGGAAACCTTTGAAATTAGAGTTTCATCAGACAGTGGGGACTCGTCGAGTCCAGAATATGGACTCGTCGTGTCGCCAACTTAAACGTGTTCCATAACCCGACTCTACTCGGCGAGTCGGGCCTACAACTCGCCGAGTCCAAGGCTAAAAATGCAAAGTACTTAGGTAAATTTTACATACCAAGAACCATGTGCTACACATCATCAACCACCGGTTCTAGTAACTTCACAATCGAATCTGGAAAATTGCTAATATCAGAGAAAAACTCAGGATCCTGTTGCTTCATCCAAGTCAGCATCGCTTTTTGGAATTCACGTTCATGATCCTGGATTGTGCGAATCTCATTCATAGTAGCTTTAATCTTCAAAATCTGTTCTGCATGGTCATCTAAACGTAAATCCTGAGATCAAGTCTCAACTGTTGGCTGAACCATCCTCCTCATATGGTAGAATGTGGCAGGTCAACGGTAGGTCGGACCAATGATGAAGAACATAAATTAGGGTTTGATGAAATAGGATCAAACAGAGAAAGATTGAAAAGAAGAAGATGATGAAATTGACTAATTGATTACACGATTAACACAATCTAAAAGATTAGCCAGAGAATCTCCCTCTCTCTAAGCCGAAAGCTTAAGAGCCAATACAAAGTATTACACTATCAAATTTCTAGACATCCCCTACTGTAATCATTCTCTCTATTTATTATAATCCTAGCCCAACCTAGATGAATTTCCTGATTTACCCCTTATAGTATTTAACCATCTAATTCCTATCATATTAATTTAATATAATTAGGAATATGAAATTTAAAATTAAAAATTAAGAATTAATTATCAATTTAATGTAATTAAAACGAGAAATTTAAAATGAAAAATTAATAAGTTGCCATTAACCGCGAGGAATTCTAATTTCTAATATTAATTAAAAAATTTTGTTTTGACCATGGTCCGTTCCATCTTAAATCTCCGGTGAGCAGTGCCGGCGCCGGCCAGGCGAACTGAGCAGTAGCGCCCAGGGCATCAAAAAGATAAGCGCATCATTTTAGTCAAGTATGTTATAGGTAATTTTGCCCAAGTTGTCCATTCGATCGGGTTCGACGGTAAGGCGGTAACTTCAATCGATGCAGGGAGGCAAAGCGCGAGAATTGAAATGTTTTGATTGTACTCAAGGCCTACTCTCCTAGAATAACGAAGCGTATACTAGGAGTCGAATCTCTCCTGTCAATTTCTTTCTCAAATCACACGATTTGTGTATACCCTCGTCACTTTTTCAATCGATTTCTAAATACCCTCTCACCCTCTATCCCGATTTGACGATTTCTTCTGTTTACTTGAATATCTAATTCTGAAAAGTGAAGACTAATTCTGTTTACTTGTGTACACTTCAGCCGTTCAGAGGTATGATTTTTGATTTAATTAATCTCAGTTCAGATTTCTTGATAACTAATTTGTTTGTTGTGCTTATTTTATTGTTTTGGTGACCACAGTCCATTTTTTTAACATTTTGATTCTCTACCTGATTAATCCGAATTCATATATTTGATCCAGGAGATGTATATATTTCTATCTAAACTTCTGATTATGAAATAACTGTGGTGTGATTTTGCTAAAAAGGGTTGTGGCGTTGTGCGATGTTGAGAGATAGAGGAAGAAGGAATTTTTGTCGAGGTTTTTATACGCTGTCTCACCTCACCTGACTTCCAACGCTCGGCTTAGCTGCAGTGCAGTGAATGTCTGACCCGGTCTTTCTCTTCGTCAATGGTGTCGCCTCACCTACCTCCGCTCCTCCAGTGTCAACCTTGCTTGAATCCCATCCAGGTTTGCTCCATTCCTTCTTACTTCTCCAACTTATCGCATCTAAATTTCATTTTAATGGAGTATTAGCGAACTTAATATCTGATAATTCGCTATCGTTAATCAGTTGGCGCCATAGGGAGCACTACAAAATCAGGCCGTAAAATATCAATTTCAAATAATGATTGAATTCCACGCATTTCAGGTGCTTACACTACCTTCAGAACTCATAACAATGGCTTAGAATTTCTCTTCTGGGAAAGGCATTTGCGCAGGCTTTCTACTTCCACAAACATTCTCTTCAATTCATGTCCAAACCTTCTATTCCGTCCAGGAATAAATTTGACCCCCGTATCCCTGCAACAGATGAAATCCCTGGAATGGGATTCACTGATTCCGTCTTTCGTTAATAATTCAATGACAAAAGCAATACCTGCTGCATTGAAACAGAGGAAACCCGGAACAGAATTGGCATTCACTGCTCTTGTGAGTGGAAACTTGGAGAAATTGATTCCAAACGAGAAGATAGGTGAAGAAGAAATCCATAGGGTTTTTAGTTTGCATCTTCATGTAAGTTTATATACTCCTCCTGTATTTGGAGTCCGGACAGATGGCGCTCATCTAGCTCTTGTTGGCCATGGAAGAGATACTGCAAATGCAAAGTACTCAGATTGGGTCAGGTAAATATAATGCTACTTTCACTGTCACTTGTCACTTGTCATCTGAGAATATGGTTTTTGAGTAGGATGAGGAAACCATTGGAGAAGTTGAGGCCTCCATCTGCTACTGAGCTCTTGCTTTCAAATGATGGAGATCACATTCTTGAAGGTTGTTTAACAAATTTTTTTGTTATCTGTCGTAAGGTATGTATGCTGTTAATGGTTGCAATGTTTCCCTTTTTTAATTGACATTGTACTGATATAAAGGAGATTATTGTCATTTCATATTTTCATGTAATTGTCATCTTGTGTTTGTAACTTTAGTTATAATCATTTTCTGGCTTATTAATCTTCTCTGTGACATGTATATGCAGGATAGTATAAAAGATGGTTATTCACTTGAATTACAGACAGCTCCAATAAGTGATGGTGTCCTTCCTGGAGTAGTACGTGAAGTGATCATCGAGTAAGTCTGTTTTTAATAAGAAATGTAAATGACAATTATGCCCTTGGAAAATGAAAATCTACCCAACTATAGCAGTAAAAATGATTTTTTTTTATTGTGTAGGGTATGTTTGGGAATTGGAATCCCGATACGTGAAGTTGCTCCATCATGGTCCAAACACCACTTGTGGGAAGAAGCATTTATTACGAGTATGATATGATTCTTTTGTTGTGATGGAATCAGGGAAGGAATGGAATGGTTCGTTCCATTCGAATGGAAAAAAGTTGTTTCTTTTTTTTTGATGGAATGGAATGGACCATTTCGATTCCTTTCATATTGTTAATTTTCATGGAATGGGATTTAAAAAGAATACAATACAATATATATATATATATATATATATATATATATATATATATATATATATATATATATATATATAACACCAAAAAGGTTGAGAACACGAGAACAAAGTATATTCATTTGCGATTCCATGTATTCATTTTTGGAAAAATGATAAATTTTTACGCCTTTAATTTCAATTGAAGAGAAAAAGCATATTCATGTTAATTGTGCGTAAAAATTTATCATTTCTCCACAAATGAATACATGGAATCACAAACGAATATACTTGTTCTCGCATTCTCAACCTTTTAGGTGTTCTCATTTGATCCTTTCCCTATATATATACACACACACACAGATAGCTTGAGGGTTTTGCAGCATGTGGAAACAATTCGAGTTCCAGGTTCATGGAACTCACTGAGTTCTAAAACGTGGAAAGATGTAATGTGGAAAGAGAAACTATTTCAGGTGTGTGAATATTTTTAATTATCAGACTTCTTTATTTTGCTCAAGGATTTTTTTTTTTAATTTTTCTTAAAATGATAATAGGAGTGTCCTGGAAGCATAACTGCAGTGATCCAGGTAAAATATAGGTTCTTTAAACAATTTCTTTATATTTTGTAAAAGGTAATACATACAAAAATAACTTCAATATAACTGAACAAAAAAAAAATCATACAATTGGGGAAATTATATATACATAAAATTTGTGGGAATTATTTATGTGTTTACATGTAGTAATAATAATTGTAATTGGGCAGGAGGAGGTGATGAAGAGAGCAAAGGTTGAAGGCCACCCAGTCGCATCATTTATCAAGTAATTTTTATTAGTTTATCATGGTGTATACCGATTGCTCTTGAGGTTAAAAGACTATTTTGCCCATCTGTAGTAGAGTATGACATTCTTTTAAGTTTTATTGAAGATTGTTTGAAAGAATTTTGAAACTAGATGTAAAGATTAAAAGAGTTTTGACTACTTTTTTAGGAAGATATTTTGTATGTGTGACTTATTTGATTCATTTATGGTTGTGGTTAAACTTGTAACTACGATTAACTTTAATAATACAACTTTTGAAATCTATCCATCTCATATACTATATTATAAGGCTAATGGCACAAAAACCCTCAAATTTGCACAAAATTGACGGATTTGCCCAAAGTTCAAATTTAGGTCCATTTTTGCCTTGAACTTGCATTTATTGTGCCGTTTTTGCCAAGTAGCCGGTTTCCCTTTAATCAACCGGTTACCCACTTGCTTAGGTGGAAGATACTTGGCATTTATCATTTAATAACTCTTTCATAGACATCCTCGTGTGCAATTGATCCCTTCGACCCCCATAGGCCACAGTTAGTCACAGACTACAACGGAAAAATGACAACTTCGTCTTCAAGATCAAGCTTTAATGGTGGTACAAGAATGAGGAACAAGAAGGTAATAAGATGCGACTGTGGTGATGTTTGTGGTGTGTCAGTCTCACGAACACCTGATAATCCAGGACGAAAATTTTGGGGCTGCCCTAATTATTAAGTAAAAATCTATTTATTTTTGTACTAATTTCTCCCTAAAATTTTAGGGCTGCTCTAACTTCCCAAAGAGGAACGTATGTAATAGAACCCTAATTTTTTTTTGTTGTAGGTGGAAGGAGGCAACTATGGTTTTTTCAAATGGGCGGATGAAGAACTAGGTCAAAATATGGAGATGTGTCATACAGAGGAGATCAAGCCATTGTTAGAAGTGATCATAGGGTTGTTAGTGGTTATATCTATGATGCTAGGAATAGTGGTTATTAAGATGTAGTTTTGTTGGTTTTCCTGTATTAGTAATATATTAAGGATAATCAAGAATTGTTACATCTTTGTAATGTTTTTTTAAACGGCTGAATGTTACATGTTTGTAATGTATTAAGGGTATTATGTAATGTTATTAATGGTAGTTAATTGCTATCTCATGTATATGTTGCATGAATGGAAATACAATGAAAGTACATTGCATAAAAGGAATTGTACTAAAATACCCTTGGTTACATTCACAATGAAAGTAAACTTTGCATGAATGGAATTGCACTAATGTATTAAAGGTATTAATTAATGGTAATGTTATTAATGGTAGTTAATTGTTATCTTACTTTGCATATGGCTGAATGTTGCACTAATGGTATTAATGGAATTGCATGAGTGGAATTGCATGAAAAGGTATTAATGTAATTGCATGAATGGAATTGCACTAACTTGCATACGGTTGAATGTTGCATATTTGTAATGTATTAAGGGTATAAGTGGAATTGCATGAATGGTATTAATGGAATTGCACTAACTTGCATACGGTTAAATGTTGCATGTTTGTAATGTATTAAGGGTATTAATGGTAATGTTATTAATGGTAGTTAATTGCTATCTCATGTATATGTTGCATGAATGGAAGTATAATGAAAGTACATTGCATAAAAGGAATTGTACTAAAATACCCTTGGTTACATTCACAATGAAAGTAAACTTTGCATGAATGGAATTGCAATAACTTGCATAAAAGGAATTGCACTAATGAAAGTACATTGCTAATGCTTAACATGTACTAGAAAATAAAATAAAAACATCATGGTTACCATAATAGGGGCATCCATTATAAACCTTAATATAAAGCATCCATTACATAAGTTTTACTAGCATGTAGCAGCCATCCATTTTGTATACCAAAACATGTACCCAAAAGCCTAAACAATATCCAAAAAAGGCAAGCAATAATGTAACACTAAACAAATGGATGTATGCTGCAAGTAGTGGGTGTATATCAAAAAATAATCAAAAAGGGCTACCTATACAATTGTCCAATGATACCATCCCCACTTTTGCCCCCATATACCTAGGTAACTACTCCAAATCTACTGGATAGCTAGATGTGGAACCCCTTCCATCTTTGTCAAAACAAGGTTTCTAGGTGGTACATGACCATCATCATCAACATCATTTCCCTCCATATCTGCTGCATCATCCTCACCAGCACCAGCACCATTACCCTCTCCATCACCCTCACCAGCACCATCACCATCAACCTCACCATCGCTCTCACCTGCTACTTCATCAGCATCATCACCCTCACCATCACCCTCATTTTCCTCCACACCATCATTTATAAGACCATCATCTTCATTTCCTTCCATCACACCATCAACATATGGAATATCCTCAACTTCATTCACATCCTGTTAATAAAAATTTGAAGAATACTTATTAATAAAAGATATAAATATGTTTGTTACTAATGTTAGCAATTATAAAATGATGGAGTCAAACTAACCATCTCAATTGCTGGCATATCATCCAATTCAACTTTAACCCCTTTCAAGCTCTCTATTTCAGCCATGCTATATCCTGCCCCAAGTAGGTCTGCTACACTTTCTAGATCTAGCATCACCATCTCTGGGAGAACATCACTTGCATTTCCTTCAGTGAATTCAGGTTCAGGATTACCCTCATTCTCAGACTGACTTTTTTCATCTGTACCTTTTGTTGGATTAGTGTCTAAGTCCATAACTATTTTGGTATGTACTTGACCCGATTATGAGCATGGTCCTTTTGGGTTGCCTTCACCATAGCAATATGTAGGATGAATTAAGAGGAGAAAGGTTTAAATATGATTTATTAATATATTATGAGAATAATATATTAAAGGAGAAATCATATTGTTTAATTAATATTAGTCAAGAATTAATTGATAATTAATTTTGTAGCTGAAAGAGATTAATTAAACTCAGGGGACTGGACTGCAATTATTGGATAATTGAGTTATTGGGATAAGGAATGCTAAAGGATCAAGGGGTGAACGAAATTATGATGGAAGCCCATCATATTTTCGTCCATGGCCTTATCCAGAAGGTTCCATGGGCTGCTTAGAGTTTAAGCTGTCCATTAGGGTTTTGACTGGAACCCTAGCAGCCTACACAAGTATATAAAGGACCCCTTAGGCCCCAAAAACGTGGACAACTGAGTCTCTAGGGTTTCCAGCCGTTTTTGGTGCCTCTCCTCTCTTCCCTCTTCATCCAAGTTGCTTGGTGGTGTTTGTGACTCCATTAGAGGTGCAGCATTTAAGGCACTAAGCTTTTGAAGCCAATCCAAGCAAGGAATTGATTGTTATTGCTATATAACAATCAAAGGTAATTCTCTAAACCCTGATTCAGTTTATAATATGTTAGATCTAAGTTTTTAGTCTTGAATTAAAAGCATGTATAATAGAGAAACCTAGATCCAAGCATTAGGGTTTGTATGAGCACATAGGATTGTTCTTATGCCTAAAACCCATCAGTGGTATCAGAGCCTTGTTTGGTTTCAGTTGTATTTGATGCTTATATTTTTTATTTACTGAAAAAAACAATTTTTGGCCTCTGCCCGACCTGACTCGGCGAGTCAGTGGATGAACTCGGCGAGTCTGTCTGACTTGGCGAGTCCAGTCCCTGACTCGGCGAGTCCAGGGGTCAGACAGAGGGAATTTCGGGTTTTTGCTGCTGTTTTGACTTGGACTTGATGCTTAATTTGTTTTATAAAGTTAAAATCCGAATTTTATCTCAATTAAGTGTTTATCCATGCCAAAGCAATAGATAATTTCAAATCTTTTAAATATTGGTTGTTTATGTGATAAATATGGATTATTTAAATTTATTTGGTAATTATCTAATGACTAAAATAAGATTAGGTCAAATATAGATAATGAATAAATTAATTGTTTAACTTATATTATTTGTTATTTGATCCTTTGTGATGTGAAAAAGTTTCAATTGCACCCTTTAGGTTTTATAGTTTAAATTTGAACTTAAAAGTTTTTGTTTATGAAATTTAAATAAGTTAAACCCTAATGTTTTGAAATGTTTCAAAACTTGCCCTCAAGTTTTGGAATTTTAAATTTGATTAAAAGTTTAATTTTGAAATGTTAAATTCTAAAACCCTAGTAAATTGAAAAGTTCAAATCACACCCTTATGGTTTTATTAATTAATTAAAGTGTATAATTAAAAGTGATTTAATAAACCCATAAAGTTTTGGTTTACATTTAATTAAATTAAAAGTATAATTTTACTAAATTAAACCACCTAGTATTTTAAAAGTGTAAAATACACCCTATACTATATATAACATTAAAAGTCTAGTATATATGTATGAATAAACAGTCAGTCTTACCGTTAGTAGGTCTCATTCACGAAGTTGGTCTATAAGGGGTGTTTAAGGAAATTGCCTATAAAATGGCGATTGAATGGGTATCCACTCTTACCCACCGCACTCTTGACTAGTGGAGGGTCGTTAGCCGAACGGGTAGGATAGGACAAAAACCTTCCATTATAAGTATAATGAAGTACAAAGTAACTAAATGCTTTTTCAAATTCCCAAATCATAGTTACTTTAGGAAAAATGTGAAATTGTATGCTAATCCATAGAATTACACTTCGTACCCATGTCAAACGTTAGTGGAGCGTGTGTGGTTAACCGGCACACTAATTTGGGGATGACATTGGTAGCGAAGGGTGACTCGATGTTTGTCATAGATCAATGGAGCGTGTGTGGCTAACCGGCACATTGATTAGGTGATAGTAGCATTGGGTGCACCACGTGATTCGTATGGTTATTCACACCTTGTTTGTGATCCTCGGCATCCCAGTCACAAATAGTAGGGCATAATCGAGATTAAACATGCCATTGAAAAGTTCAATGAATCTCAAAAGATCTAGGAGTTTCAATTCATTTAAAACTTAATCTTCCTTTTCGTTTTTCATGATGGAAATTGGTAAATCGTCATTTACCTACCTTCAAATATTTTGCAACTAGATTACGGCATCCCTTTTCTAGGTTGTAGAATATTATGTTGGATCCTAGATTGATGTTTCATTTGGGTGTTACATCAAGAATTCTAATCAACATAACTTGAATTTTTCTCCCGTTTTGTAGATGTCTGAATCTTACAATGGTCTTCCCAAATCCTTTGGAACAAGCTTTCCAAATGAAGATGACGTTCCGAGATACGATCAAGGAAATGAGAGTCATGCTTCACTTCCTCCACCTCCACCAATTGTTATCCCTGACCCACAAGTTCAAAGGCTTGAAAAGTTCAAGCTCACTCAAGCCCTTTTGGCAAGTAAACACGAAGATGGGAAACCTGTGTGTGCGCACGTCTTAGAGATGAAGTCACACATTGATAGGTTAAACATGTTGGGTGTCGAGATTTCAAGTGAGTTGGCTGTTGACTGGGTTCTTCAGTCACTTCCTGAATCATATAGTGAGTTCGTTAAAGAGTACTATATGATGGACCACGACGTGACCCTCATTAATCTCACCTATTTGCTTATAGCTGCTGAATCAGCAATGATTTGGTGTGCTGGTCAAGCAAACTTGTCTGGTGAATCAAACTCCCAAACTTCAATGGACGCTGGCAACATTGGAAGTGCAGAAAGAACTAAGTCTATGATTGTCCAATGTGTTGTGCCAAAGGAGTCCATTTGCTTTTATTGTCAAGAGAAGGGGCATTGGAGATGAAGCTGCCTTAACTACCTGAGAGATCTAAGAGATGGGAGAGTCAAGACGTTTGGCTCTACTTCAGGTAAAATCCATTATCTAACTCTTTTAAGTTCCTATTCTAGATTCTTAATACATGATGTGATAAGATTGCATTTTGATGTTTTGTAGGATCGAAGAAAAGAGAGGAAGCTTAAGGGAAGAAGTGAGCTGAATCTGATCGTGAAGAAATGGATTTCGATCACATTACTTGAAGATTGGATTCTTGAGCTACTACTTGGAGTTAGAATAGATTGTTAAGAAATATGTAATAACATAGGTTTTCAATTGAATTGCATTGTAAGGACAAATTTTTTCCGCAATAAAATGATTTTTGATTTTATCTTATTTATCCTTGCAATGGCATGTATGAAAAATTGATGTTTGAATGTTTCTATTATTAGCAATAATGGATTTGATTCTTAATTATGTTATTTGTGGAAATGTCAAAAGTTTACCAAATAGGGAGAGTTTCTCATCGCCCAAGTTTCAATTGGACAGAAACTTGGAATCATGCAATGTGTATTGTATGATGAATGAAAAACTTTCACATTTGGGAAACTTAGACTAATTCTTTGACAAAGTGTCAATTGAAGGACTAGGAAGATCAAGTACACTAGGTTGTGCGTTGATCAAGTCTACCACAAGAGTGACAGATATTCGTCATGATTTACTAAAGTTTAGTAAATATGGTTATACTTATAAGATTGAGTATAACTCTGAGTTGACTGAAATAGTTTCAATCAATAGCAGAACGAATAAGAAGAATCAAGAAGGCAAAAAAAATAAAAATTTCTCCTTTCTAAGAAGAAGGGAGAGTACCTTTTATTGTGTTTTATGATGAAGTCTTAATGATTAAGAACCATATCTCAATTGATCCTCTAAGTGAGTCTTAGTGCAATTGCATGTCTAAGAAGAGGAATCGAGTGTTGTAGAAATGGTTAAATCAATAAGTCAATCATACTTCGTTCCAATATCAAGTCTTAGAGTCAAGATTGTGACATTGAGTGAAAAGTCTTAAGTAGGTTTATAACACTCATCTAATGTGGAATTTGGAAAAGTTTTCTTATTCTTGCACATTAGAAATTGGTAAGTTGTGATGTCTTGGATAAGACAAAGACCAACTATGACCAATTTGTAAAGTGTTTTGTCTTGATAAGAACTACACTAACTCTTGAATATTTGCTTTGTCAAGAAATGTTTCTTGAAAAGAGAATCTTATATGTCAAGGAGTCATTGGGAGTCTTAATGGTCTTGAAAGGTTTCAAGAACAAATCAAGAATATACCTTATCGATCATCACTAGCACACGACTTGAGGTTTGCAACCTATCGTGCTGACATTATTTTGTTTTTGTACCATTCCAATTGAGTTAATTGCGTATGTGAGTTCTATGAGTTCTCATTTGAATGCATACTAGAGCCTTAGTCGATGGAAAGTACATTGATATGTAAGGACAAGTTACTAAACTACTTGGAAGACATGGTGGGCACTCGTGTTACCATAAGGCAAGAAATCAAGATTAAGAAAGTTCAGTCCATATGAGTTTGGATTTGTCGCAAACCTTGGTTTTGGCAAATTCACATGGATAGGAACTCATACACCATAAAATCTAAGTGTCATAAGATTCCCTCCTTCATGAAAATGACTGTGAGGAAATGCTTTCACTAAAAGAGATTTTAAGAAGATAGCGATTGTGAAAATTGTATTCTCAAAATTCGATTATGGTTACGGCATCCCTTTCCATAGTTCGAATTATGAGATTTGGCAATTAGTTTCAACATTTGGAACTTAGTAACATAAGTTCTGAATTGTTTAAACACACATATGAGCTATCTAAGACAAAGGTGTATAAGGCTATGAAGCCTAGATAAAGGCTTATCGAAGCATCTGGTATTAGAAATATGAATTTCAGAAATTCAATAGGCATTGTTTTCTGAAAGTTCATTTGTTTTCTGAATACATGTCAAAGCTAGTGGGAGCATAAGTGTTATGCTTATATGATAATAATCATCATGATAGTGGGAGCATAAGTGTTATGCTTGTATGATTATTATGGCGAGTATTGCAAGTTAACAATATTAATTATAGAAAAACAAAGATTCAATTTGCAAAGTTGCATGGGTTGAAAAGTTGTTTTAATATAATTAAGGGAGAGAATATTATACTTCATTTCTATATCTAAAGCTTAGATTGAGAAATTTTAATATTTTCAGTCAAAGGATATATTGTGTGTTCTTAAAATTCGATTATGATTACGGCATCCCTCTTCATAGTTCGAATTGTGAGAACATGACACATAAAATATTATGGCAAAAGATTGGTAAAGTATCACATCTTTATGTAAGACATTATGCATCGTGTCCCATACGCTTCGGGTATAGGATCGATTGCAAATGCTATAATATTTACCATTCTAAAATTTTTCAAATGTCTAGCACATTAAGAGGGAAAAAGGACTAGAATGGATTTTGACTAAAATTATTAAACAACTATCAAAGGACGATCCAAAGTTCGCTGAGGATTGGTCGCTTGTGAGTAGTTGGAAGTATGGTATTGGATGGACCATATCGACATTATTATGAATAGATAAGATTCTATTAAGAATGAGTTGTCATATGGCAAATGTGGAAATGTTTCCATATTGGGTGTTGGATATTGAGATTTTGTGTCTAGATTAGAAGACTTTATGCAAGAAGGATGTTCAGAGGAATGTACTTTGAATGTGAGACTTCACGTCTATGGAATTGTCTTGTAACAATTTCTAAGAAAGTACTTTGTAATTTCATTAGCCAAGTCTTGGTGACTTTTGTGCTATGACTTTACGAAAGGATCGTTGCGTAAAATGTTAGAATCTAGCATATTCTAGTAGTGGAAGAACCTTGTGTTCTTACACTAATAATGGGGATTGAGGAATTGTGAAATGAGCATCATTGAAAAGGTTTTTCAATTGATCTATTTCACAAAGTAAGGACCATAGGAAACATAGTGTGCATGCTTCATGCATGGGACAGCTATTGTTGTAATTTAAGTAATAAGTTGATTTTCTGAAACAGTAAACGATAATAATGAGTAATCAATATGGTGATTAAATAGAAGTGTTTTATTTACTCTCACAAGTTTGAGGCCATATAGGATTAAGTATTATTGTTATGTTTCAATTTGCATGTTTTGACTTCCATAATAACTAGGTTATTTAAACATCCACAGTCGGTCACACATTGGGAGTAGGTGTGAATAAAGACTGTCATGAATTTGTCTGTAGATTGTCTGAAGTGTTTAGACATAGCACAAGTTTGCTGCAGAGTTCATGAGTGCTTTGATAAGATTAGAGTATTGGATTAAACCCACGCTCACTTGGATCACTTCATAGATTTATCACGAGTGATTAGTGAGACGATAATATTGTATATTCTTGAAACCGAGACATGTGAGTTGTTATTTGTTGGTCGGTTGCATATTGATAATAAGTAAACGCACCAGTAACTTGGTGTTATAAAACTTATTGTTGTGTGTGATTCGATCAGTAAATGCAAGCGAGCATTTGAGTCGAAGTTTATCCATTCCTTTTATCCAAAGTGGGATAAAAGCGATATCATTGGGCCTCTCGATGATTTAGTGATGACACCTAAGCACTTGGCCAAGCCGGGACTAAGTTGATGTGTTCAATTGTAGTCTGTTATCAGTTGTCATAAATCGGAAGTCGGGAAACAGTATAGAGAGAATGATTGAAATTCATGTCTTATGTCTATACGATATCTTAAGAATGGAGGAATATATAATCCCTTATCTAGAGGACACGCTATCTGATAAGATCAGAGTTGACAGCGGCTTTTGAAAGCTACGATTGCTGATCAGGTTCTGAAGTCATACGGAAAATAGTTATTAGACTTATCCAAGTGGGAGACTGTTGGATTAGTGTCTAAGTCCATAACTATTTTGGTATGTACTTGACCCGATTATGAGCATGGTCCTTTTGGGTTGCCTTCACCATAGCAATATGTAGGATGAATTAAGGAGAGAAAGGTTTAAATATGATTTATTAATATATTATGAGAATAATATATTAAAGGAGAAATCATATTGTTTAACTAATATTAGTCAAGATTTAATTGATAATTAATTTTGTAGCTGAAAGAGATTAATTAAACTCAGGGGACTGGACTGCAATTATTGGATAATTGAGTTATTGGGCTAAGGAATGCTAAAGGATCAAGGGGTGAACGAAATTATGATGGAAGCCCATCATATTTTCGTCCATGGCCTTATCCAGAAGGTTCCATGGGCTGCTTAGAGTTTAAGCTGTCCATTAGGGTTTTGACTGAAACCCTAGCAGCCTACACAAGTATATAAAGGAGCCCTTAGGCCCCAAAAACGTGGACAACTAAGTCTCTAGGGTTTCCAGCCGTTTTTGGTGCCTCTCCTCTCTTCCCTCTTCATCCAAGTTGCTTAGTGGTGTTTGTGACTCCATTAGAGGTGCAGCATTTGAGGCACTAAGCTTTTGAAGCCAATCCAAGCAAGGAATTGATTGTTATTGCTATATAACAATCAAAGGTAATTCTCTAAACCTTGATTCAGTTTATAATATGTTAGATCTAAGTTTTTAGTCTTGGATTAAAAGCATGTACAATAGAGAAACCTAGATCCAAGCATTAGGGTTTGTATGAGCACATAGGATTGTTCTTATGCCTAAAACCCATCACCTTTAAGAATAGCATCCATTGCATCTTCAACCTCATCAAGTTTTTTTGTCAGATCAGGTTCAACTTCCTCAACACCTTTGTCATCATTAGCATGAAGAATACTTTGAATAATAGCATCCATTACATCTTGGAATCCATCACTTTTCTGATAATTATCCTTTGGTTGGCTAAGAGAAACTTCAAAAGTGCACATCATATCAACCAGACTGTCATCATCAATATCTTCATTGTCAAACAAATCTTTCACTTATTCCTCACATCCCCTACCTTCAACATGACCATCTAAACCATCATTTTTGCTTTTAACAGATTTAGAACTTGATGCTTGATTTGGGTCAGAATGGACCTTTTTCCTTGGCCTTCCTTTCTTCTTGGTGGCATAGGAACTGCTTCCTGCCTCTCAGACCTATCACATGATGCTTGACTGGGTTCAAATTGTTCCTTCCTAGGCCTTCCTTTCTTCTTTGGTGGCATAGGGACATGTTCCTGCCTCTCAGACCTATCACATGATGCTTGATTGGGTTCATTTTGTTCCTTCCTTGGCCTTCCTTTCTTCTTTGGTGGCATAGGGATAGGTTCCCTGGTTGCATTCTTGCATCCCTTCTAGTTATGGCCATACTCAAAGCACTTACCACACCTTACAGTTCTTGGGGTGTGTACTCTTCCATCATTTTCACTTACATGTCTCCTTCTATTGACCTTTGGCCTACCAGGCATTCTCCTTGACACTGGTGGCAAGGGCTTTATGTATTCAGTTTGAGGCCATAAATTTGAACCATTCACTGGACTAATGTTAGCAGAGTAACACTTAAGGAATTGTTCCTTGGAAAACATGTCATCAATATACTCATCAGGTGTTTGATGGATGTAGTTGATGGTTGCAATTGCACGAACACATGGGATCCCAGCCAGATCCCATAACCTGCAGGTACAATGCCTTCCATCTAAATCCACCATGTAGCTATCACATCCTCTCCTTGCTTCAAACACATGTTGTTGACTATGAATTATTAACCAAAACCTACATCCACAAGTTACATGTTCAAGTGTTACCTAATGAAATTGATACAAAAGTTACATGTTAAAGTGTTACCTCATGTTCTTCCCAAAAAGCTTCATCTTCTTTAACACTGCTGGACATATACGGGTATTCCATCTAGTGCTTTCCTCAATCATGTGAGCAAACCTATCCATGATGTATATCCTTATTTCTTCAAGCATTGTGATCAATGGTTTTTTCCTAGCATCCATAATGATGGAGTTGAAGCACTCTGATATACCATTCTCCACTGCCTCACATGCATACCATGTACTCATGTAAGCTCTACACCATGTTTGGGGTTCTTTGGACATCAAATGCTCATATGCACCAGTATTGAGCTTTTTAATTTTGTCCATATGTCTCTTGAAATCACCTTCCACACAGCTCATAGCTGCAGCCCAAAACAGCTTCTTGAACTCCAACCCAGTGTAAGCTTTTCTAAAATTTGCATATATATGTCAGGCACATTGCCTGTGCTCCACATGTGGCAATATATCTTTAACAGATTGCAACAAACCCTATACAAAAACCAGCATACATGTAAGTATATTTAAGTAATTTGAAAAAGGATTAATATGTTATAAAGAAACTTACTTTATGTTGATCTGATATAACTACCAACCCCCTTCCATCAATAAGGTCTAGATCACCATTGAGTAGCTCAAGGAACCAAGTCCAGTTGGACTTATTTTCCACATCAACAACAGCCCAAGCAATTGGATAAACCTGGTTGTTGGCATCTCTACCAATGGCTGTTAGCAGTTCACCCTTCACCTGCCCCTTTAGAAAGCACCCATCTAGCCCAATTACTCTCCTACATCCTCTTTTCCAGCTAACACTTAGTGCTTTGAAACAAATGTAAAACCTGTGAAAATAATTCTTTCCATCTGGATTGGTTGTTACACCAACTTTACATGTGGACCTCGGGTTTGACCTTAACAATTCATGGGCATAATCCCATATCCTTGCATAATGCTCAGTGAGTTTACCTTCTATTAAATTTTTGGCCCATTTCCTTGCCCTTCTAACTTGTCCTATAGATACCACACACCTATACCTTTGTCTGATGTCGTCAATCATTTCCTGAAGTTTCATCTTTGGCTTATTTGCAATTTTGGTCACATAATGTCTTCCAATCCATTCAGGGGACACAATGGATCCAAACTTAAACTGCCTAGAACATTTATGGTCACCATTCATCGCTTTGATCTGAAAAGATCTTTCTTTATACATCCAAGCAGCTAGGGGTGTCAAAAAAACCCGAACCCGATTAACCCGACCCGACCCTAACCCGATTAAGGCATTTAGGATCGGGTTTTATAGGGTTAAAATTCTTAATCGGGTTATTCGGGTTAACCCGACAAACCCGAACTATAGTTATGGTCGGGTTTAGGGTTGATTTTTTTTATAAAAGTCGGGTTTCGGGTTAACCCGATTAACCCGAATAAAAATATACTACAATATTTATGTATTTTATTCCACCTCACATCTTCTATTTTTGTACATTGTGTGGCCTAAAAAAGAGGAAAATAAGATGCAACACAATTGTAGAACAAAATATTGATTTGTAGAAATGGAAATTAATATGTAGCATAGTAAAATAATATGCAATGATAGTTTATCGTGGCCTAAAATAAAAAATACACAGTCACAAATCAAATGAATAATGCTTTTTACTTGTATAGTATAAACAAGAAAAATAAACCATATGCACTCAAAGTCATTTGGATTTAACACATCCTAATTTAACCTTCTGAAAATAAACATTATTATAGATATGACACAATATTTTTGTCTTACATTGTAACCCGATTAACCCGACTAACCCGACACTATAAACCCGAAACCCGAATAACCCGAACCCGGATAACCCGTATCTTAATAGGGTTGGGTTCCGGGTGAAATTATTTTTATAAAAAACCCGACTAACCCGACCCGTTTAACCCGAAACCCGATCGGGTTGACCCGATTAACAGCCCTACATGCAGCATAAATTCTGAAAGGGCATTTATTCTCTTCCTTCCTATTTCCACATCTAGCTACAATTCTTTTACTATCGCATTTTTCAAAGTATATTCTATAGCCATGTGAGACTGCATAATTGGTGACACAAAACTTCAGTTGGGCAGGGGATTCAAAGATGTCACCAAGCTTTGGTACCATCTTGTCCCACTTGATGGTTGGGTCATGAATTCTATAGTTGTTTTTCAATACCTCATGTTCATCTTCATCACTCTGCCAATCAGTAGCATGGTATACTTGTGCTTTGAATTCATCTGCCATACTAGAATTTCGTAGGTTTTCATCACTTAATAGAACATTTAGGAAGATATCCTTACATTTATCAAGTAAGGACACAAATTCTTCCTCTGGTTTGTGGTCCATGTAAATGTCGTGGAGTTCAAAATCCATTTCAGTCAAGCCAGCAAATGGCTCATGTATGCCAGCAAAGGGGTCAGCGTACCCTTCGTTTGATGAAGCCATTACACCCTCCTGCATCAACACACTAACTTTAGGAACACATTTCAAGAAATGTTGAATGTAAATGTAATTTCAGTCAACCTGTAAAAACCTTACCTTTCGAAGAAATGTTGAAGAACACTTTTAACCTAATCGTCTCCAAGAAAACCATTTTTTTCTCTGTGTATAGAGTCGATGAAATGGGATAAGGTGAAGAGTGATCGGGTTATAGAGGAAGATGAGATGCGATAGTTTAACGTATCTAACGGAATTGGAGATTTTTCCAAACGACGTTAATTAGCCTTCCACCTAAGCAAGTGGGTAACCGGTTGATTAAAGAGAAACCGGCTACTTGGCAAAAACGGCACAATAAATGCAAGTTCAAGGCAAAAATGGACCTAAATTTGAACTTTGGACAAATCCGTCAATTTTGTGCAAATTTGAGGGTTTTTGTGTCATTAGCCCTATATTATAATCAGACTAAAGTTTTGAATAAAAGAGTAATGAAAAAAATAGGGATTCAAAGTTTTGAATAAATGATTGTGTTGATTTTTCAGCTTAGCTTATAATCTATAGACAATAGACCTATCAACGTTGCTATATGATCATTTAAATTATACAAACTAACTATATTTGATTTAAATTCCTTACATATCTGATATCTTGACAAATATAAATAATTATCTTTTCCTACACAGTGGCAGTATTTATATAAAGCTACTTACCGAATTTAAGATCCAGAATAATATTATTAAAATGCGGTTAAAAAGGAATAATATTATTTTTATAAGAGAATTAATTTCATACCCAAATTTTCCGAGAAAAGGAAAACACGAATGAAGTGTAGACTGTAGTATAGGTCATCACTCTTCCAAATTTAGTAACGCGATCACAATGTGGAAGGAGAAGAGCCCAGGAGTCAAGATTCTCTGGATATGGACGATCGGCACCGCCGCCGGTAACTAATATCTCCGCCCTACCTTCTTATTTCCCCTTCCACATAACTCCCATCTGAATAACTCTCTCATTGTTTCCAGTGCTTGTCGCAAACGTTGCTACAAGTAGAGTAAGAGACATGAACAAGTTGCTCGATTCCCAGGAAGAATCTTCTTCTCCTCATGATATTGCTAATCCACAAACAACCGACTCCATCATAACAGATAAGGTCAACGATTCAAGCCTAGACCAAGAAAATTGAAAACTTGTGATTTTGTAATTTTATCTGTTGAAGAATTTTGCATCTTGAAACTTGAATTTTGTCTTGGATTATATGCCTGGACCTTTTTTCTTTTTATACATTCATAATGATGTTGTGCGATCGTCTTTGCGTTTATCGAGTTTTTTGGTTGCATATTGAATATATATGTATGCCCGTTAAGTGTTTGATGAAATGTCCAAGACATATGAATCTCTCTATATGATATATTTCTTGGTATGGTGCTTGTTGCAATTTCCCAGGAAGAATCTCCCTTTCCATATGAGTCAGTTTAATCTGTTTTGAGATTTTTGCATCCTGGAATCATGGAATGTCAACAGCTTAAATCTTTCCCGTAAACTTGACATGTATGAATCCTTTGTTGTGTTGATGCATGTTAGGTGTTTAGTGAAATGTCTAAGAGACTCCATATTTGATTCTCGAGAATAAATTTTCTAGTTGAGGATCAAAAAGAGTAGACGATTGAAAGTAACACAACCTGAGAAACGAAACAAAACCCAACTGCAAAAATGACTCAAATCATCGTCTCAGCACTTTACAATAGTCGTGGGTATTAGGTAAATAAAATAGTCGTGCTCTTTTCATTTTCTCGTACCTTAAATGTGTGTCTTGTGTTGCTTGTCGTTTGGTTCTCCCTAACACTAGGATCCAAAGTGGGTAGACATGTGTGCTTGCTAGAGGCTGCAAATGTAACAGATTGGATGACAAGTCAAAATCTTGATGGGTCGGGTTAGCCTATCTATGCATTTTTGTCTTTGGTTTTTTATTTAACAATAGTTTTGTAGTATTAATTATGGCTATGTAAAGTATATTATTACAATAATGTGGGAAGACATTATTTAATAATGTAAATGTTAGTGATACTAGTAATAATTTACATGTATTTAAGTATTTAACGATCTGATAGTGTTAGTGCGCATGAAATAGTATCCAAAATAAGGCTAGCTTTCATCTTTCATCTCACTGTCACATAATGTTGTCTTCCTGTTGAGGCCGACATGCCACATCAGCACCCCGCAAACTTCATTGCTACCACAACCGATGACCTAGGATGAAATCATGTGGACCATGGAAGCAAAATAATAATAATAATAAAACAAACCTATAAAGAAGCAATTTTGCAAATTAATCCTTTATTAGGTCTCTTCAAACATGTAATATATGTAAATGATAAGCAATGAAGTTTGTAGATACTTCAGAATATGTTAGTTTTACATGGGAAAAAAATTAAGGTTAAATATTTACTTATGTAACGAAATTACAAATCTTACATGTTGCATAAACTAAACATGTTACGTGACAACATAACAATCCCTGTGTTCCTGTGCCTTTATATTCCCTTTCTCATTATATTGGTCGTACGTGCGAAATCTGTGTACTTGTTTATTTTAGGATGCCAAAAATAAATAACAAACTATTGAACTATTTGAAATGTTCAAAAACACAATTATTTTTTATTTTTATTAAAGTATCATCATAAGGGAAATTGTTAAGAAAATATCCTTATTTTAATGGTTTGTTGCCCGTTTATGACATTACTAACCATTACAATATATATTTGGATCCATAAACATTAACACATTGTACATAAACACCATATTTTGGCAATGTTTATATCCAAAAACTGGATAAAAATTAATACCTTAAATTAATATCCAAATTGAAACATTAAAAGTTTGCATCAATCTTCTTTGCCATTTTTCCCATCTTCAGCTTTAAAAAACCTCATGAACCAATAAGCCGATGACTTGAGATGACGTGTAAGACCGTTTTTATAGTCAACATAAATCAAACCAAACCTCTTTGTATATCCTTGTGGCCACTCAAAATTATCCACCAATGACCATGCAAAATACCCCCTCACATCAACTCCATCCCTAAATCATAATTTCATTAATAAATAAATCACATATTTAACGTATTTTTATAAAAATTAATAATAATAAGACTGACTTGATAGCAAGAGAAACAGCTGCAAGATAGGACTTAAAGTATGTAACTCTCAATTTGTCATCTAGCATTTCATGTAGAGGAGATGCATCATTGTCTTCATCATCCATGCCTGTTTGTTACCATGGTTTCATAAAGGGTTTTTCAAGTAACACGTTCCCAAAAATAAACATATTTTTAATATATATATATATATATATATATATATATATATATATATATATATATTACAGAAGAAATATACCGTTTTCGGTAATATATATTGGTGGATTATTGTACTTTTGAGCTATGTACTTAAGAACTTTCCGGAGACCCCATGGAACAACATACAGCCATGATGATGCTGCCTGTGACAAATTAGAAGATTTAACAAAACCACCAAGATTTTATTGGTGTGGATGAGAAGGGCGTTTTCGTCTTTTTGCACATACAAGAAATATCAAGAACTAGTATCCTATTCCATGTCCCGTCTTTTTGGGGTAGGACAAAAGGTTAGACTTTTTGTCCCATTGTCTAATGCACTTCTAACTTAGTAAATCTTTCTATGAGAAGGGCATTTTCGTCTTTTTGCATATGTAAAAAACCAAGAACCAGTCAATGTCTCTTGACAATAGGGACTTAAGTAGATATTAGATATGAATATACTGGAGTACCTTTTCACCAATTACACCATTTTCCCATTCAGCTGATAAGACAAAAAAAGATTATGTAAGAAAACATTTATGTATCTATATATGTTTACTAAGCAATGTAA
The DNA here is from genome assembly GCF_051521515.1 of Lactuca serriola. Classification (NCBI taxonomy): domain Eukaryota; kingdom Viridiplantae; phylum Streptophyta; class Magnoliopsida; order Asterales; family Asteraceae; genus Lactuca; species Lactuca serriola. Next base: position 62,415,449 of record NC_136416.1, on the reverse strand, counting down.
GTGTAATAATACCTGTTAGTCTCATCTCTTGTGCTCTAAAATAATGGTTTTCTTTTTCATTTGTTTTATGCGACACAAATCTTGATGTATAATGATTCAACCCAACAAAATCCAATGAATTTTTTAACAAATCTTTATCTTTCTCAGAAAATACAGGAAGCAACTCTCCAACCCTCTCTTGCATTGATTTAGGATATTCTCCAAAAAATATCGGATCCAAGTACCTAAAAATCACAAATTCACTTTTCTTTTTTCTTTTTTTTTTAAATAGTAAAAGTTTTTAATTAAATATTACCATCCAAGCTGAAATTCAACACGCCTTTTTGCAGCAGTTATGTCTTCTTCCTTATCTGTTAAGGGCTCAGCCCATTCACAATCCACAACCAATCCTATTTCGCCACCTTGCAGGGCCTATTGTATAAAAAAAATGTCACAAACATAATAAAAAAAGATTAGTAATCATGTAGAATAAAGATTAGAAACATTTAAAATAATTACCTGAAATTTAGTTCTGTATATTGAAACAGCTTGTGCATGGGCTAAAAGCTGGTGGTGAGCAGCCAAATAAGGTTCAGCTGAAAAACGTTCACTTCTTCCAGGGGCAAATATGCCAGTAAAATATCCATTTATTGCTGTTTGAAGTGGTTCATTGATTGTTATCCATTTTTTCACTCTATCACCAAAATTTTCAAAACAAGTTTCTGCATAGATTGCGAAATACTTTCTGCATTTTTGGCAATGATAGTTATGATATAAAGTTATAAAACAATAATCAAGATTTAGGGTAAGGAGAAAAGATGAAACCTTACACTATTGAGTCACTTAACCACCCTCCTATTGACTCATCAAGATGCAATGGGAGATCCCAGTGGTATAGTGTTACACATGGCTCAATTCCTATTGCAAGTTACTTGTACGTTGTAAGAGCATATCCTCAAAAAAAATGGAAAATGGAAAATTTAATGCATACCCTTTTCGAGAAGGTAGTTTATAAGATTGTTGTAATACTTGATCCCTTCTTTGTTGACTTGTGTTCCTAATCCATCTGTAAACAAAGATTAATTCATTTTGAATGGATCTAATATGGTTTAATTAAAGGTATCTTGATAATAGAAATAGTTACAGTGGATACCTGGATAGATACGTGACCATGATATGGAAAAACGATAAGCACTGAATCCCATTTTGGCAATTAGGTCAACGTCTTCCTGTATTTGGTCAATGTAAATGTGATAAGCTTAATGGACACAACACAAAAGCAATGAATTGATTAACTATATCTTGTACACAAAGAAAACCTTGTAACGATGATATTGATCTGTTGCTATATCTCCATTTTTTCCATCTTTTATTTTGCCTGGTGATCAAGAGAAAAGAAAAGTGATGTGAAAGTTTCTTATAGTTGTCTTACTGGAGCATCAAAGGTGAATTTAAAAATTCTGCAAACCTTGTGTGTGTGAAAAAGTATCCCAAATAGAAGGACCCCTGCCTCCCTGATTGGCAGCTCCTTCGACCTGCAACAAGGCAGTAAACAAGAGAACATGTTAAGATACTATATAATTATAAACTAACTTTTAGGGCATCATGATGCATCCAAGTAAACAAGCAACCAATTTTATGAAGCTTTTATCAGTTGATATAACCATTAGGTTACGATTTCAAATACACATCAAGGCATCTGTTGGAATCAAAGTTTATCAGTTTGAAACAATTCCACATTTCAGCATTATTCATAAATTAAGGTAAATTTCGAAATCTGTAATGGCGATCTATGGATCAAGTTTCTGATTGCAAAAATCCAAGAGCATTGAAATGAAAGAAGTGTATGGAAGTGTGAAATGAAAAGTATACAAGAAGCTACATGAATAGAAAGGGGAAAACCACCTGATAAGCCGAAGTAGCGACGCCAAAGAGGAATTTGGAGGGGAAATCAGCAAGAGAGAGTTGCTGCTTGGTTGAAATCATGGAGTTCCATTCTTCCTCGACCAATCTCTTTCTCTCCTCCTCCATTGTTGAGCTTGACTGTCTCAAATGGCAAACCACAGCAAGAGCACCACCAAATCACTGAAAACAGAAATCTCGCTGATGAAACTCTGTTGACTTATTATACTCCCTGCCACACCAAATAAATTCAAAGAGTGTGATTTAACAAAAAAAAATGTTTTAAAAAGACAAAATTGCAAAAATGTCCCTGCGGTATGCAAAATTTTAAGGTTTTAGTTCAAACCATGAGTTTTTTGGATCCATGGTCCTTTTGGAGTGGTTTCTATGTGGTTTTGGTCCCTGGACTTAACTCCCGTAAAGTTGGATCAGTTAAGCCCCCTCACGTGCCTCACACGTGAGGGTAATTTCGTCATTTCATATATTAAGGACCATTTTTGCATAAACGTTTTATGGATTAATTGACATTTACCCCTCATTTACTTTCCCCAACACTCGTCAACTCCCCAACTCCCTCCTTCTTGCTTCTGCTCCATTGAACCTGCAAAAAACCCTCGTTGCTAATCCAAAAAAGATAATCGACACTACACATACAAGGGCATACGTTTAATACGAAATGGTGTTCGTAATGTGGCATATCATACCAAAACACGAAGTTGTTGATGTATCAACTGTATATGGTAAGTTGCTCTGTTTTCTTTAACTTTTACACTTTGCATTTTCTTATTGATTTAGAACAAAAAAATGCAAAATTTTGACTTTATTAATATATACAATTTTGATTTTTAGCTAGTGCACCCACATGGTTTAGTATTAAGCTTCATTACGGTGGGAAATTTACTAAGTTACTTGATATAAAGTACATCGGAGGTGAAGTGTGTTATGTTGATTATGTGGACATTGATGAGTTTTCTGTGCATGAACTTGATGTCATAATGCTTGACCTAGGTTACCCAGACCCACGGATTTTGAATTCGTTGATGAATCCCCAGTTATATACTACCATTTTAGGATACCCAATGGTGACTTTCAATTTGGTCTTAGAGCTTTAGGGAATGATCAGGATGTGATCAACCTTTCTAAATACATTGCACATAACAAGCTGATTGAGGTGTACACAGAGCATGGAAAGACAAATTTACTGACTTACTTCATGTCACCAAATGCAAAGGGTAAAGTTGTCATTGAGGAATTACCAGAAAATGATGATCAAGGGGTTGAAGTTGAGGGTCAAGTTCATGTAGATTCTCCAATGAAAAATGTGAACCATGGTAATGGTGAGCCTATTGGTGAGTTCATGTCTCTGATTCTTTTTGGGAGTAAGAATGATAGTTTCTCACCAGAGTATAGAAGGGGTAAGGTTGGGAATTCCAATATAGGTGAAAGTTCTTGTAGCAAGAGGCTTAATTTAGATTATATTGATGAGGGTGTTTACATTTCAAAGGAAAAGAATGATGATCAGGATGGTTGAACTGATGTTCAGGAGGCAGCAACTTGTGTTCTTATTAATGAGATGGATGGTGTTAGGGAGGCTACAACTGTTGTTCAAGAGGCATCAACTGTTGATGAAGGATGCTACAACACTCCCCATGTTAATAATGTTGATGAACAATTGAATGGGTTATTTGATAACCTTATGGAAAATTTGATTGGGGTGATGATGATAATGCAGAGTATGAAGGGGATGGAGAATCTGAAGAGGGTAATCAAGAGTATGAAGAGGATGATGAATCTCAAGAAAGTGATCCAACTTTTGAAGAGTATGATGAGTCTGAAAATAGTGATCCAGGGTATGAAGAAAATGAGAGACAAATAGAAGATGAAGATCATGTGGATGACATAATGGATGTTGACAACAATATACAGGATGTGGATGTGGACATGGGAGACTTCACTCTCAATGTTGAAAGTGATGTGGAAGGTTCTTGTATAAATGTTGTTCATGGGCATGAACCTGAAGATATGGAAGTGATCAACAATGTGGAATTTGAATCTTTGGATGAAGGATCTGACCAAGACAGAGAGGGAAGAGCTCTTATCAAGAATTTGAGAAAATAAAAAAGGTGTAGTCTTGGGGCAGTACATAAACAATCATTTTCAGTTGGAGATAAATTTAATAGTAAAAAAGAATTAAAGGAGGCAATTGATCTGCATGCTCTGGAATCAATAAGGAATCTTTTTTTTTTTAAATGATAATGTAAGGCTTAGGGCACAGTGTAGAGGAGTTGTACCTGTCACCAATAAAGGCCAAGTGGGTAGTCAAGTTACAACTTCAAAAAGAAAGGGTAAAGAATTAAAGACACAAAAAGTAACATGTGGTTGGTACATTCATGCATCTAGGTCAAATCCTGAATCCGACTGGTTTATAAGGACCTTAAACCAAACTCACACATGTTTGCAAACAAGGAAACTCAGGGCTTGTACTGCTTCTTTAATCAGCAAAAAAATCTTTGATCAAGTTGAGGCGAATCCAGATTTACCTTTGAGAGCCATACAAGATCACTTTCAAAAGACCTACCAAGTGGGTGTTGCTATGGACAAGGTGTTCAGGGCAAAGGATAAGGTAAGAAAGCATATAACTGGGGACTACACAAAGCAGTATGAACTGTTGAGGGACTATGTTCTTGAACTTCAAGCCACCAACCCAGACACCACAGTGAAAATAGATGTATGTTCTGAGCCTAACCCTGATTCCCCAACCATGCAGTTTAGAAGAATTTATGTGTGTTTGGTTCCACTAAAAAAAGGGTTCAAGGCATGCCTTAGGGACTTATTAGGTTTTGATGGTGCCTTCATGAAAGGACCATTCCCTGGGCAGGTCCTTTCAGCAGTTGGTCTTGATTCCAATAATGGAATTTACCCATTAGCATATGGGATTGTTGAGTCTGAAAACACATAAATCTGGAAATGGTTTTTAGATAACCTTGGGGATGACTTGGACCTTGGAAGAAACTCAAATTTTACTTTCATAAGTGACAGGCAAAAGGTAAAGCTAAAAGTGGTTTTTATACATTTGGTCATTTAAAGTGTGGTTTTAAATTAATTCTAATGATTGACAATTGATTCTTGCAGGGTTTACATACTGCAGTTGAGCAATTGTTTCCCAATGTTGAGCATAGATATTGTATCAGACATATTCGTGACAATATGAGGAAAAGATGGAGGCAAACAGAGTACAGGGACCAATTATGGAGGTGTGCATCAGCTACCACCATTCCTAAGTTTGAACATTTGATGAAGGAGTTTAGTCAGTATGATAAGGAGGCATGTGAATGGTTGAAGCAAATTCCTCCTAAACATTGGGCAAGGAGTCATTTTTCAGGTAAATCTATATATTCCAATTTGGTCCTTATGTCTTTCACTTAGTGAACTGTTTTACTTGTATGTGAATTGTATTAAATGTTTTTTAATGGTAATGTACACACGGGAAGAGCAGTTTCTGATGTGTTGATATCAAACATGTGTGAAGTGTTTAATGGGAAGATAGAGAAACGAAGGGATAAACCTGTCATTGGATGTTTAGAATACATAAGGGAGTATCTAATAAAGAGGATATGCAATGTCATGAAGGAAATGAAAAAGGCTAAAGGTCCACTAACACCCACATCAACAGACATCCTAGCTGCAAGAAAAACAGTTGCTTCACAATACATTGCTAGGTGGAATGGGGGAGACAAGTATCAACTATCAAGTCACAGGAGCTTTGCAGGATCAACATGTGGTTGATGTTAGGAATAAAACATGCACTTGCAGAAAATGGGAATTATTTGGAATTCCATGCAGACATGCAACTACAACTCTAAATGAGATGAGTAAAGACCCAGAGGCTGAGCTTGACATTTACAAATGGGTTCAGAAGGTGTATTTTCTAGAGACATGGAAAAAGGCTTATTCTTTTAAGGTGGAGCCAATTAAGGGTAGATCTATGTGGCCCAAAAGTGAATGTCCCACAAAGCTAATCCCTCCTCCACATCGCACTCAGGTGGGAAGGCCTAAGAAAAAGAGAAGACAAGTGAGGGTGAAAGTTTAAGCAAAAAGCGGAAGGCAAGTCAAGGTGATGGAGTGAATGCTACACAAGAAGGAGGTTCCTAAAAACCAACAAATGATAGAGTGCAGAAGCTATCAAGGAAGCATATCAGTGTTACTTGTAGCAAAAAATGCAAGAACAAGGGACACAACTCTAGGACCTGTAAAGGGCAAGGTGGGAATTAGTCCAAGAAGTAATGTGTCATGCATGCATGGGGTTTTCTGTGATTTTGGTTGGTTATGAAAGCTTGGTTGTTATGTTTACAATATTTTGTTGAAAACTTTTGGTTGGTTGTTATGAAAACTTGGTTGTTATCTTAGGTATGGTAATATGTCCCTTTTGGTAATGTTTAGAATCTTTGATTGTTATGTTTAGAAATTTTGGTTGTTATATTACAAATCTTAATGAAATGTGCATTTTGTTTATGTACAATTGGTTCCAATATATACATTTTGGTAATACATTCATACCATTTCTATTCATATGTTAATTCTTATATATTCATACCATTTTGGTAAAACATTCATTACACTTGCATCATAAAATTGTACATATATCATTATCATCATAAGTCACTACAAACATGATCACATAAAATTACAACAAAATGACCAAAACACCCTTCAGAGTATACCCCTACACAAACCAAATACAGAAGAATACAATCACAAAGAAAAACCAACTTCCAAACATGTACATTTTCAGCTTCAAATTGTCATCCTTCAATGCTTTGACATTTGCCACCAACATGTTGTTCCTGCATATCAGTCCATTGCATTGATCCTGTAGCATGTTCATACTTCTAACCAACTCATTGCACCGTTCCTGCACTGAATTCAAATTTCTTAGCAGACCAGGTATGTTGGCTTTAGCCCTAGCACACATTGGGGGATCAAGCCACCCAATAAACCCACAAACGGGATCATTCATAGGGCATGCAAAAAATCTCCTTCCTGGATTCAGAGGGGTCCAAGACGTTTTCACCACAACAACTTTTCCACAAAAACATAGCACCATTTTTATTGTAGCAGAGTTCAAGAAGAAGAAGGGTAGAAGAAAAGAGACGTTGGGGAACGTTGGGGAAGAAGATCACAGGAAGTGGGGGTATTTAAAAGGAATTAATCCAAAAAACGTTTATGCAAAAATGGTCCCTAATATATGAAATGACGAAATTACCCTCACGTGTGAGGCACGTGAGGGGGCTTAACAGATCCAACTTAACGGGAGTTAGGTCCAGGGACCAAAACCACATAGAAACCACTCCAAAAGGACCATGGATCCAAAAAACTCGTGGTTTTGACTAAAACCCCAAAATTTTGCATACCACAAGGACCATTTTGGCAATTTTGTCTTTTAAAAACTGTTTTTTAGTTAATTTGAATGGTTTCGATTTGGTATATATATGGTAGTGGATAGAGACATGGTTCAAGTCTTCGAGTTGTGTACATTTTGAATAACTTGATCGATTGAACTATTTAATTATTTTTTGGAAATAAACTATTTTTTTAATAGACTAAGTGAAATCTAACTATACAAATCCAATAAACCGGTTCAAGCGGTTTTTTAATGGTCGTTCTATAACACCGACTCAACACGGGTTTTTGAAGAAACCGTCCACTTCAATCTGTTCTAGAATATAACATTAAACTGGTCGTTGTTGAACCTCTCTCGTTTCCACTTCTTGATTCAAATCGGTTTTTAAAACAAAGTAATTTTTTTTTCTTAAATAAGGACACACCAATAAAGTATTAAACGAATCCTGCTTCTATTGATTTTTTATTATTAGAATCCTAATTAGCTTGTAATATTATATTGATTTTTTATTATTAGAATCCTAATTAGCTTGTAATATTATAATATTGTTCCTTTGTTTTTTAAATTTCAAACATATTGATATAATATGGATATAGTCGATCAATAACAAAGTTACAGTTGATATCTCCTTGTTGAATTCATCCAATAATATGGACTGATTGAACAACGTTTGGGTCCCGAATTCAAAATCCTACATGAAGTTCCGATTGCCATCAATCCAAACATATTTATCAACCAAAATTCATTATCAGCATTGATAGCTATTTCTAATGTTGATTCGATAACAAAGTTAGGGTCAATTGAACTCGTTTTTTTAGAGTTATAGATCACTAACGCATAGTTTCTAAGTTTTAGTAAAGAAAAGAAATGAAAGTAAGGAAAGAAAAAAATGAATAGTAAATTGTTTTTTGTGTTTCCAAATTAAAGAGAAGTAAAAGATAAAATTAAAAAATTTGTTCATTTTCTCTCCAAATCCTTCAAAATTTCAAGGAAATTTAGGAAAGAAAGCTTCCCTTCCATTTCATTCCATTTATTTACTTAATGAAACTCGTTGACACAAATTTCTTTTAATTTCTTCCCATTTCCATCTATTTCCCTTTTTTCTGTCGTGTCGAGTGTCGAGTGCACTGAGCCCTCATCTCCGGCGAAGGAAAGAAGAATCGAAGAAGAGAGGAGGGTAAGGTTATCGAGTGAGGAAGAAGAAAAAGACCCGGCATGCCACCGCCAAGTTGCCCTTCCGAGTTCGGCTCGCCGAACCCAATCCGTAAAGCCTTATAAGGATATGCATGCTTGAAGTTTAAAAAAAATATAAACATAATTATGAAAGCTTACAAAAAGAGAAACAAAATTCTCCTTTAAATCTATATAAAATTAGTCCAAATTCAAATCAAATTTTAAAAACCATTAGTCCGACAAAAATTCAACTAAAACTATTATACTCTTTCTATGTACAATTCACGTCCCTTAAAACTTGAATAAATTTATAAACAAACCATAACTATCATGCATAAAAATTATAAGACCGCATAAAATAACATGTTATAACATAACATAGACTCATTCTCGATCTCCCATTTATGGTAAAAGACATAAATACCCTCACCATCCTCGTCATTAAAAAATAACCCTAAAAAGTTTGTCTAGTCGAGTCGAGGGCAATCTCATGTAACAAGCACAACCTTAAAGTTACAGCATCAAAATCAATCACAAGAGTAACTAAACAATAATCCTAAAACACGTAAACAGTATTATTCAACTACATAACATAACACAACACAACACACTCGAAAGAAATTGAAGATTCTGTAGCTATTAAGTAGTAGACTTGTGTCTTGTGTATCATAATCTATATGTGCATTGATGCTTCAGAAGTTGTTAATTCATTCAGCCTCAAGTTCAGCCCCAAATTTCTCCAATTGTTGTGCATCATGATCCAAATCCCTAACCAAAGCATGGTTCACCAATCCATCATCCTCACTAGCATGCACTTGCCTACCTCCAAACCTAAACCAAACCAAAATAATCAAACACTTTCACTAATCACACTCTTTAAACATTCATTATTTATTTAAAAAAATACAAAATTTACCATCTTCCATTCATCAACTCAATACACTTTCGTGCATCTTGCCTGTCCTTAAATCTTACCAAAACTACCCCTTGAGGATGATTTTCACAAACCTACAAAAACAACCATAATAATTTGCATAAGAGTAATAAAGTACATTGCTTGTGTTAGTAACAGGAATAAACATTAAAAAAGAGAATTAAAAAGTCAATGCTACCTTGACTGATTCAACTGCACCAAGCTTTGCACATTCCTCTTGAACATCTGCTGCTAATTCAACATTTAAATTCTCATCAGCCTGCCATTAAGAAACAAATTTAAGGTTATTATGTAAATTCATGGATTTTTTTTATTATTTTAATACTACCGTTAATATCATGCCAGATTTTACTAAATTACCCTCATTTCTGCTGGAGAGAACATGTATCGGAGAATAACTGTAGCTGGAATTAGTAATTTTGAATCATCACGCCCACCTAAATCATAAAAAGAAATATGATATGTTTATGAATTATGATCATAACACAATATCTATCAAAAAATATTAAAAATATAGGATTATGATAATAAACACATACCCCACCCAAGCATCTTGTGTTCCACCTTCTGAAGCTTCTTCTTTTTTCTCTTGTCCACTTGTTTTGCTATGAATTTTTCACCTTTATGAAACAATTTAAGTGAATTATTACAAAAATGAATACCCTTTTATTAATATAATAATAATAATAATAATAATAAATTACCTTTCTGTTCAAATTTAGCTGGTGTGACTGACATGACAACCTTGTCACCAGGTCGTAAAGGAGATCCATCAAGAATTTGCAAGGCCAAAGCAACTGAAGGTTCCTGAGTAAAACACAGTATACATATTAATGTCATATTAATATAAAGAAATAATAATAATAATAATATGGTTATGAATGAAAAAAATAATAATACCTTCATATATGAAACAAGAGCATCACCCTTTTTCTTTCCAGTTTCTTTGTTGACATAAATCTTCACACGAGGTTTCTTTGTTTCAGGATCCTATAATATTCCAGAGAAGATAATTAAGAGATTGAATGTGAATAGTTTCATAAAATAGTAAAATGAAAACAAAAATAGTATATTACAATAGTAAAAGTTCCAAACCTCCTTTATAATCCCACACTTGGAAAACACCTCCACAACCTGAACCAAATTTAGATTAAAATTGAATACATAACCAGATTATAAAGGTCAACCTTATAAAACAAACTAGAGTCAACATCAAATCTATACAAATTTACCTCATCAAAGGTAACATCATCTGGCAACCCTGTAACATAAACATGTGTATTAACCTTCAACTCAAACCAGCTGTCTGGAGGTTGATTGGCTTCCTGAGATACACCACAAGAAAGATTTTTAAAGATGAAGCAATCAGATAGACCAGTTATATAAGCAAACAAACACAGTATTGAATCAACCTTTTTCTCAACAGGTTTCTCAGGCAACTTCCTCTTCCCATTTGCTTCTATCAGTTCATTTGCATTATCTGTATCTTTTTCTGCAATGACATCAGCATTTGCTTTTACAGAAGTGTTGGTATCTTCTTTAACAGGGATACCATCAGCCCCAACTGTAGGAAACAACTCTTCTTCTTGCTGAAATGTCATATGGTCAAGATCATATGGCTCACTTCCAGCAGCCATTTCCTATCATAAGTCGTAACATTCCATGAATAAACAAGAAATCAAGAAATGGTCAAAATTGACAAAAGTCAAACTAACCTGAGGAACCCAGGCTCTAAGCTGTTTGTCCCACTTGTACACTGTCCCATCATCATCAGTGAACTCATTCTGACCATCTGGGGGAGATGAAGGCCTCTCATCATCATCAGCAACTTCATTGTCTGCCTCTGTCTCAGCACTTCTCACCTCATTTTGCCACCTTTCAAACTCGTCATCAATGGAAGCCGATGAGGGCGCTGAAAAATTAACCCTAAATTCAGATTCATCTTCACATATTCAAATGAAGACAACAGATATTGGTACAAATGAGGTACCTTGTTCGGAGTTTTCAGAGATTAGTCCAGGAACTGAGGACAGGGGCTGCCACTCGCTCCTTCCTTCAGCCCATACAAGTGTGTTCCCTGTAATATATCCACTAGAAAAATGTTCTGTGGATGTGAAGAAGATAATCTTAATTAGATGATCGAAAAGCTTCCGTGAGCATCTGAATGTGATATGATTTAGAACTCCATTTGCAAAACAAATGGAGTGCAATAATCCTACAATTTTCAGATTCAAAAAACCCGCCCTTCTGCAAACACGAAGGAGCGTCTAATTTGAAAACAAAATGAACATTTAAAAACAATCATCAACATTAACTATGGCATGAATTCAATACTCACCTCTCAATTCAGACGCAGCATATGGACCTACGTGTTGTTGATCTTCGGATAGTATGAACCACCCAACTTCAGTGCCCATATCAAACTTTTAGTAAATCGCCTGCAACACTTCAAACGAATGATATAAACACATAAAAACACGCATGTTTATATAGAAGAAGCAGAATAGAAATCAGATAAAGAAGGCATAAATTTATTTGTGCACACATACGACAAAACCTATATCAGATTGTTGGGGTTATTTCTTCAATTTTTGACATACCACTCTACATAGAGATCCCGTTTAAATGCATTTAGAGATATTAAAATCAACTAAGCACACTGAGAGGAATTGGTTAAAATTAGGGTTAGTTGCCGGAGATTCCAACCGACGGCATACCTTGTCAATCGACGGGTAAGCCCTCGAAGCTTCTTCGTTTCCTCTTTGATGTATTTCGAAAAAGTTGCTCTTCGGCCCCGTTTAAAACTCCTTCCTTCCAATTTACTCCCTTCAAAAATATTTGTTATTGTTTTCGATGAATAGTATCATATATGGTTTGTTGATCTGTTAAAACTAATTCAAATTTGTTTCAACCCAGCAAAAAAGTGTTTTTATCATATTTCTGGTTTTGGATGGACATTAAAATAACATGTAAAATATTAGAAAATACGGGTTTGGTAATCAAGAAAATGGATTTCTCAAAACAATGTATGTCTTTTTTTTTTTTATGTATTGATAGTTCTTCATTGAGTAAATTACATGAATAGTCCCTATGGTTTGGAGTAATTTGCACGTTTGATCCCTAACTAATTCTTTTAACTCGAAAGGTCCCTACTGTTTGTTTTTGTTACACGTTTGGTCCCTACTATTTATTTTTGTTACACGTTTGATCCCTATCTTACGTAAAAAGACTATTATTTAAATAGAAAAAAATAGTGAGGTAGGTAAGATAAGATGAGGAGGGTGGGATTGGGGGTGTGTTTATTTAAATAAATCAAAAACTCAAGGAAAAAATAGTCTTTTTAGGTAAGACAGGGACCAAGCGTGTAACAAAAACAAACAGTAAGAACATTTCGAGTTAAAAAATAAGTTAGAGACCAAACATGCAAATTACCCTAAACCATAGGGACTATTCGTGTAATTTACTCTTCAGTTTAAGATAATCCTTAAGGAACAAGTATTTGTTTAAGGCACAAAACATAAACAAATAAATCAATTTTTCTGGAGAATATATGGTTCATTAGATTTCATAAGAGAAATCCAAGAAAGTGAAATATAAGTATATATATGTATTCGTTTTATCTGAAAACATGAATAAGATCAATAAAAGTTGCGAAATTTACAGATAGAAAATGATTTATGGAAGAAAAAAACACAAAGTAGCTGAGTTGCACATACATTCAGGGTGTTTCGCTCCAAGTTGCCTATGCAGTTTAGGTTATCAGGATAGCTTGGGCTATGACGCAACTTGGATGTCAACAACTTTTTGTTTTAAGCAACTTAAGTTGTCCCCAAGCAAACTCTACCAACCAGCAGACATCATCTGGCTGGGTCTTGCCGGTATCAACAACGATAAAAAAACTACCAAATGGAAACAGCAACTAACTATGGCTCTTGGTGGGCCCAGACAACGTCCTAGGCGTAGGGGAGATCGGAGCAACAGGTAATGCCTAGACAAAGTTTTGTTGGATTAATGTCTAAGTCCATAACTATAATTGGTAAGACTTGACCCGACCCGGCATGGTCCATTTGGGTTGCATGGCATCATGCACTTGGATAGACTATAATGAGAGAAATAAGACACTTATGGTTATTAATATATTATAAGTTCTAGTATATTAATAATAAGAATAATAAGATTATTTAATTAGTATTGATCAAGAATTAATCTAAGAGTAATTAAGTGATCAAAAGAAGACTAATTAAATATATGGGTTGATTGGGTAAATCATCCATACTTGTATAGTGGGCTAATGCTCCATGGATAATCAAGTTGGGCTAAAACCCATAGGATGGTCCATGGATGCTCCATGGTGTATTTGTACCCATGGATCATGGAAATGAAAGGCCATGTCAATTAGGGTTTACATGGTGTAACCCTAACTATATAAGCATCTTATTCTTGACCAAAATCGGTCACTAGAGAGAGTAATAGAAGGGCTAGCCGATTTCATGAAGTGTAGAATTCTCTCAAGTTATTCCAAGTGTATTTGGTGTTGTGTGAACCATTTGAGGTGTCACACTTGGGGCACTAGGCACTCAAGCTTCATGAAGACTTTCTACATGAAAGAGGTATGTATTCTATCTTGTTATATTCATTATTTTATATGTTAGATTAGGATAATACCTTGGATGTTCTTATTTGCATGTATAATAGAGAAAACATAGATCCAAGGTATTTAGGGTTGCATGTACACTTAGGAGTGTTAGAATGCTCAAAACCCAACAGTGGTATCAAAGCCTAGGCTTGTTTTCTTGTTATACTTGCAAAAGAAGCTGGAAAATCGAGTTTTGATGTTGTCTGCCCAGCAGACTCGCCGAGTCCAAGGCAAAAAGCATCCAACTCGCCGAGTTGGTTGGTGCACTCGACGAGTTGGACCCCCAGACAGCATAAACTCGACTTTTTTGGCTGGAATTGGACTAGGAACATTACCCTAAGATGTTTTTGAACTTATAAACTTGTTTTTTATGTGGTAATGTTCACGCTAATCCAATTTCAAAGATAATTGTCAATAGATTCATGTTTTGTATTAGTTTAAGGTTTAGACTAATTACATGAAAAAGTTTGATTTGAATTATCTTGTTCTTATGAGTTGCTTAGATTAATAGAAAGTTGAGTGAAATAGTTGTTTTCAATCCAAATTAATCTAAGAGGTGATTCGAAAATGTGTTTTTGTAACTTGTCCTCAAGTTATATGAAAAGTCACATTTAAGTTTCATAAAACTCATAAAAGTTGGCAATGGTTACAAAAGATGAAGAATATTGTCATTAAGTTATGGAGGTTCAAGAGTCACTTCATTAATAAATAAATAAATAAAGTGTAACCTTAATTAATTCCATAAGTTATAAAATAAAGAAAAGTAATTCTTTTATTAGTTTAAAGTCTTCCATTACTTGTCCTCAAGTTATGGAACTTGAAGAGTTTTTGGATTAAAACTACTTTAAACACATAAATCATGGAATTAATTAGTTTTGAATAGTTTCAAAACTTGTCTTCAAGTTTTGGAATTTGTAAAGTTTTCTCTTATGAATACTTTAATTCCAAGTTAGCCCTTAGAATTTTAAAAGTTAAAATTCAACCCTTATACTTTATAATATTATAAGTTAATAATATATATATATATATATATATATATATATATGTATAAGAGTAAAGTCAGTCTTACCGCTAGTACGCCTCATTCACGAAGTCGGTCTATAAGGTGGGTATAAGGTTGTTGCCTATAAAATGGCAACTTAATGGGTGTCCACTCTCACCCACCGCTTGCTTGACTGGTGGAGGGTCGTTAGCCGAACGGGTTTGACAGGACTAGAATTCTCCCTTCATTAAAAGTATTAATGATAAATACTAAGTAACTAAACTCTTAATAATACCCAATCTTAGTTACTTAGGAAAAATGTGAATAAGGTGCTAATCCATGAAATTACACTTTGCACTTTGTTTAAGTCGGTTAGTGGAGCGTGTGTGGTTAATCGGCACACTAACTCATATCTAACAAGGTAGGTAAAGGGTAAGTTAATGTTTATCATAGTATCGATGGAGCGTGTGTGGTTAACCGGCACATCGATTGAGGGGTAAACACTTAAGGGTACCAAGTAATTTGCATGGTTACTTCACACCTTGTTTTGTGATCCTCGGCATCACAGTCACAAAACCTGAAGGGCACACTCGAGATTGAAACATGCCATTGAACAGTTCAATGAATCTCAAAGATCTAGGAGTTTCAAAACCAATTAAAACCTAATAATACATTTCGTTTATCTTGGTGGAAATTGGTGAATCATCATTCACCTACCTTCAAATATTTTATAGCTTGGATTACGGCATACCTCTTCTAAGTTATAAAATAGTTTGTTGGGTCCTAGCCTTAATATTTCATATTGGGTGTCATATTAAGGACTTAAGATCAACTATCTTGAATATCTCCCAAAAACATGTCTGGTTTAGACATTTATGATCTTCCCAAATCTCTTGAAACAAGCTTTCCTAAATGAAGATGATATCCCATGGAAATCATACTTCATTCACCTCCTCCAATTATTCTCCCCAACCCACAAGTTCTTGAAAAGTTTAAGGTCACTCAAGCCCTATTGACAAGGCAAGGTCTAGGTGTGGTCACATCTTGGAGATGTAGTCACATATTGACAAGTCGGGAGAGTTGGGTGTCAAAGTCTTGAGAAAGTTGGTGGTTCAACTACTTTCTAAGTCACATAGTGAGTTCCTTTGGGACACCTATGAAACAGACTATGACAAGACCCTTAATGATCTTATCTATTTGATAAGATCAACTTCCTAAAACTTTATGGACATTGACAATAATGACATTGGATATCTAGTAAAGCTCTCTCTTCCCAGTGGAAAGGGATTGGCCATAGTCAATTGGGTTGACCAAATGGTAAAGAGAAAAAACTAGGTCTGTGATAGTCCCGTGTACCATTATCAAAGGGTCCATATGTTTATTTTGCCAAAGAAAGGGGCATTGGTTGTGAAGCTACCAAATTTACCTAAGGATGTTGAAGTCAATAAGTTTGACTCTACTTCAGGTAAAGTCCACTATCTAACTCTGCTAAGTTTCTATTATGAGATTCTTGATACATGATGTGACTGGGTCACATGGTGATGTTTTAAGAATCAAAGTTAAGTGAAGAAACTTAAAGAAAGAATATGTTGAATCTGATGGCGTAGATGGATTTCTATCGCATAGATTGAAGATCGGATTCTTGAGCTGCTTTTTAGGAGTTATAAGATATTGCTTAGGAATAGATAACAACAAGTTTTCATATGGATTGTAAGGATAAGTTTTTCCGCAAAGTTTTAAAATAAAAGAAAATTTTTGTTTTTATTTATTTTAAAATATCCTTACAATGGAATTTGAGGAAAAATTGTTGCTTATATGATTCCATTAATAGCAAGAGTGGAAATATGAAATTGATTCTTTCATTTGTGGTAATGTCTAAATTTACCAAATAAGGAAAGATTCTCATCACCCAGTTTCAATTGGACCGGAACTTGGAATCATGCAAGTTGTATAGCATGATAATTGAGAACTTTCAAGTATTGGAAAATTAAGACTAACTACTCGTTCACATGGATGTGTGAGTCAAGTAAAGGACTAAGGGATCGATTACACATTCTTGTGCACTGATTAAGTCCACCACAAAAGATTGATAAGACTATTTGTCATAGTTTACTAAAGCTCAGTAAATATGATTATACTTACAAGCTTAAGTGTAACTCTGAGACATTGGAAAAGGTTCCAATGTATGGCAGAGCGAATAAGAAGAATCAAATTAGGCAGAAAGATAAAAGTTTCTCAAATCTGAAAAGATGGGAGAGTACTTTAGTATCAGGTTTTATGATCATCTTAATGATTTAGAGACCTAATCACAATTCATCCTCTAAGTGCATTCTGATAGCTAAGAAGAGGAGCTATGAATTGTTGAAATGGTTAAATCAAGAAGATGAGTCATACTTCGTTCCAATACAAGTCTTAGAGTCATACTCCAAGATTGTAACTTGAGTGACATGTCTCAAAGAAGGTTTAAAACACTTGTCAAATGTAAGAGTAAAAGTTTTCTACTCTTGTACATTTGAAATTGGTAAGTTGTGATGTTTTGGATAAAACAAAGACCAACTTAGGCCAATTTTGTGAAGTGTTTGTCTTGATTAGAATCCACACTATCTCTTGAATAACTGACAAGAAAGTCTTATAGGTCAAGAGGACAGTGGGAGTCTTAAAGGTCTTGAAAGTCTCAAGAACTAATCAAGAATAGAACCTGAAGTTCTTCACTAGCACACGACTTGAGGTTTATAACCTATCGTGTTGACATATTCTGTGTCCATTCCAGTTAAAGTTGGCTTTGCATATGAGTTCTTAGAGTTCTCAATTGGTTGCATAACAACTTGGAAGCAATGGCAGGCCCTTGAGCTGCCAGGTGGCAAGAAATTAAGATTGAGTTCAGTCCATATAAGTTTGGATTTGTCATTATCCTTGTCTTGTGATTATTTTTTTGACAAATTCATATGGGTAGGAACTCATACACCATTAAATCTAAGTGTCATAAGGTTTCTCTCCGATTCATGAAAATGATGGTGAGGAAACACTTTCACTAAGTAGATTTTAGCTAGATAGCAATTGTGATATTTGCATTCTCAAAGTCGTTAGTGGAGCGTGTGTGGTTTACCGGCACACTAACCTGGACTTGTGAGAAGTGGCAAAAAGGTCTAACCATTATGATTACGGCATCCCTCTTCATAATTGTTTAGACACACAAGTGTGCTATCTAAGGGAAGGTGTATGATTTTGATAAAGTTTTATCAAAACAATCTAGTATCAGAAATCTGAACTTTGGTAAGAAAGTCAATGAAGTATTGATTTCTAGAAGTCTAGCTGATTTCTGAGTACATGTCAACGCTAGTGGGAGCATAAGTGTTATGCTAATAATCATCATGTTAGTGGGAGCATGATAATTATGATAAGTATTGCAAGCTAGCAATGTTAATTATAGAAAACAAAAGGTTTCAATTGGGAAAAGTTGTTTTGCTATAATTAAGGGAGAGGAAATTATACTTCATCTCAAATCTATAAGCTTAGATCATGAGGTTTTAATCATTTAGTCAAAGATATATATATGAATTTCATGTTGGAATGGCTCAACATAAGGAAATTCTGTATATGGGTCCATTATTTGCGTTCTAAAATTTGATTATGATTACGACATCCCTTTTCATAATCTGAATTATGAGAACTTGGCAAATTGAAATGGAAATGTTATAGCAAAAGACTAGTTTAGTCTTTATGTGAAACATCATGAATCGATTCCCATATGCTTCAGATATAGGATTGATTACATGTGCTATATTCATCCTTTCTAAAATTTTCCAAATGCTTGGGCATTAAGAAGGGAAAAGGTTTAGAACTGGATATGACTAAAATGATTAAACAATTGTCGAGGACAATCTAAGGTTTACCAAAGATTGGGTGCTCAAGGACAGTCGGAAGTATAGTGATAATTCTGGAAGGACCATATTGACATAATCTGAAAGGAGGCAACTCTTGTTCAGAAGTGATAGTCAAAATGGAATTTGGAAATGTTTCAAAGTTAGAATTTTCAATCTGTTTAAGATTAGGAAACTTAATGCAAGAAGGATGTTTCCAAGGAGCTGATCTCCTTTGGAATACTCTGTAATGATTGTTGTCAAGTCTTTCTAACTTTGTGCATAATCATTACAAGAGGATCAATGCATATAAGTTTAGAATCTAACAGATTTCAGTAAATGACATGAATTTGGAGTTCGTGTATTTGTAGTAAGGATTTGGGAGTGTGAAAAGAGAATCATTGAAGTTATGTTCAATTGATCTAGTTCACAAAGTAAAGATCATAGACAAACATAGTATGCATACTTGGTGTGTGGCATGACTAGTGTTTAGAAAAACATAGTGTACATGCTTGGAGCATGGGACAACTATTGTTTTAAATTCAAGAATAAAGTTGATAGCTGAAACAATATACAATGAATAATGTGCAATCATATGGTGATAAATAAAAGGTGTTTTATTTATGTTCATAGGTTTTGATACCATATTGGATTCAATTATTATTGTGTTTCATTTTGCATGTTTTGACTTCCCGAATAAACTGGGTTATTCTTCTGGAATGACTAAGTTATTCAAACCATCCACGGTCGGTCATATGTTGGAAGTAGATATGAATTAAGACTGTCATGGGTTGGCTTGTAAAGGTCTAAGGTGTTGGACAAAGGGCTACAACACTCATGAGTGCTCATAAGTTCTGAGTATTGGATTCAACCCGCGCTCATTGGAATCACTTCATGGATTTTATCACGAGTGATCATGAGACAATAATATCTTATATTCTTCAAACCAAGAGATATGAGTTGTTACTATGAGTTGGTTGTACATTGATTGCACGAAAACGCATTTGGTAACTCGGTGCTATAAAACATGCCTTTGTGTATGATTCAACAAGTAGTAGAACAAGCCATATGAGTCGAAGTTTATCCATTCCTTTTACCTTCAGGATAAAAGCGATATCTGTGGGCCCCTCGATGATTTGATGATGACAAATGGAAGTGCTCGGCCGGGCCAGGACTGATTTGATTTGTTCAATTAGTCAGTTTTCATAAATCGGAAATTGGGAAACAACAAATGGACAGAGAGAATGATTATAATCCATGTCTCAGTCCATATGATATCTAGAATGGAGGAATATATGATCCCTTATCTAATGGACAAGTCACTGACAAAGGTCAGAGTTCATCGACAAGGTCAGAGTTTGACAGAAGCTTTTGAGAGCTACGATTGCCAGTTGGTTCCTGAAGTCATACGCAATATTAGTTTTAGACTTATCCAAGTGGGAGACTGTTGGATTAATGTCTAAGTCCATAACTATAATTGGTAAGACTTGACCCGACCCGACATGGTCCATTTGGGTTGCATGGCATCATGCACTTGGATAGACTATAATGAGAGAAATAAGACACTTATGGTTATTAATATATTATAAGTTCTAGTATATTAATAATAAGAATAATAAGATTATTTAATTAGTATTGATCAAGAATTAATCTAAGAGTAATTAAGTGATCAAAAGAAGACTAATTAAATATATGGGTTGATTGGGTAAATCATCTATACTTGTATAGTGGGCTAATGCTCCATGGATAATCAAGTTGGGCTAAAACCCATAGGATGGTCCATGGATGCTCCATGGTGTATTTGTACCCATGGATCATGGAAATGAAAGGCCATGTCAATTAGGGTTTACATGGTGTAACCCTAACTATATAAGCATCTTATTCTTGACCAAAATCGGTCACTAGAGAGAGTAATAGAAGGGCTAGCCGATTTCATGAAGTGTAGAATTCTCTCAAGTTATTCCAAGTGTATTTGGTGTTGTGTGAACCATTTGAGGTGTCACACTTGGGGCACTAGGCACTCAAGCTTCATGAAGACTTTCTACATGAAAGAGGTATGTATTCTATCTTGTTATATTCATTATTTTATATGCTAGATTAGGATAATACCTTGGATGTTCTTATTTGCATGTATAATAGAGAAAACATAGATCCAAGGTATTTAGGGTTGCATGTACACTTAGGAGTGTTAGAATGCTCAAAACCCAACAAGTTTTTCTTCCTGGGCTGCAGTAAGTAGATCGAGAGGTCGTTTCGCCCCTTGTCCCCGAATATGGGTAATATGTTCTCAGACAATGTTGCTCCAATCTGACCTAGCTGGCGAGCGATCCCAGTTCGCGACAGAGAATTGATCGGTCACCAACCTGCAAGACCAAGAATTTGAAGAAAGATCTCTGCTTAGGCTTAAAATCTCTCTACCTCTCAAAGTCACCACTCCGTCCAGGTGTGGAGGTCAGAATCCCATCCTATCAACCCGGGCCGTCGTCACCACCTTCTTTTGTCCGATCCTTCTCCTTTTGAATGATCGTCACGCTTCTCTTGAGATCGAGATCAGCTTCCCAAGTCATGACTAGAAAGAATAGTAAATAGCACCGCTGATAGACTTCATATGAGAAAATGGGATGATTCCTCAGGCAGTGTAGCTTTGTCGGGGTGCACCTTTGGTAGCAGCAGCATCTCTCTTTCTCTCTGCAAATGCATCCCATTGAGACTTCTCCCCCTGGGCAGGATCTTCCAACCTTTCATTCATTGCTTGATCCATCAACCTGGGAGCGAAGCCCTTCATATTTCTCTTTTTGCTACTAATAATTGGGCTTCCCTTCACCACAAGATGCAAAAGATTGGAAGAATCGCTTGAGAGACCGTCCGCCCAACCTGTCAGATATTCCTGGACTCGCTTTGAACCAAAAGAGATGCTGCTTGATCCGAGTATGCTACTTGCGTAGTAGATCCAGCCATATCAAATAAGCGTCTCAAAGAGAATGAGGTCTAGCGCCCCATCGGGTAAGGGGAATAATGCTAATCTATGTGCAAAGGAACTAGATTCCCTGCTAGCGAGCGCGGCTTAGAAGCTTGAAGCTTGAAGACAGAAAGAGAAGAGATTAACGGGATGCTTTATAGTCGAGGTTGCGCCTAATGCTTAATCTAACTATTAGGTACTATATTAGAGAAAGACTCAATCTGCCCAATACTATACGTTAGGAAGAACTTGATTAGGGTAGTAGCCCAACTCTTGAAGGGGGAAGCACATAACTAAAAACTTGTCTATTTCTTAAACTTTATTACATTTTGAGCATGTTTTTCCTTTGGCCCTTAGACCACGCAAGGAGGGTAATCCATTTAACTTTATAGTTTCTCATGTTCGAGATCAAACATGTCTTATATAAAAATGTGCACTTCGCATTTTATATTATAACATAGTTTAAAACATTATTCGTTACTAGTGTCAACTTTAATTATAGTAAATTACTAAAATCATCATTGTGCTTCGGTCAAAATTACATATTTAGTCCATAACTTATATTTTACAAACAAAATGCCCATGGGGTATATTTTGTTATATTTTTTTTTGTCTAATAGACATGAAAATACTATCTTATACTATCTTACTACTTATCTTTTTCTTTTCTAATTATTATTATATGCTTAATATACAAATTAAAGAATATTAATTAATGTAGCTTATATTATATTATATTTATTATTAACAAAATGAAAGAGGACAATAGGGTCTTTTCATGTTTGCCAATGACAAAAAAATACAACATCAAAATGGATGATCTGAGTTCAAAATAAAAGTTAAAGACCAAACGTATAATTTTGACAAAATCATGTAGACGATTTTAGTAATTTACTATTCTAATAACACTAATTTTTTGAAACTTTTTACTCACACCATATATGTCAAATTTTAACACTAAAATCACCAACATAAAATAACATTGTCTTTGTTTTATTTTATTACTAGTTTATAACGAGAATCATTCTATTATAGAATTATTAGTTATTCAACCTGTATAACCAACCCTCACCCCCACCCCCAACATGCGATGATGGTCCCCCTCCATCAATAAAATATGTCACCACTACATTAAAACTTATCACCGGCCCCATCTTATACATGTCTATTAGTATTAGTAACAGTAGACGAAAAGATTGGAGCTTGGGGAGTACTTGCACAAAATACTATAAAATTGTACGTTAAATGACTCAATAACAATGGACTTTGTGAAAATAAACGGCGTCTCCTAATTAATGTATAGACTTGAAGAAATCAATAAGTTGATCGTTTTTTTTTAATTTATTTATATCAAACGATTTAATCACAGATAAGGTTGTCTTGTTGTAAATAGCGTATGGGTTCATTAATTAACATTTATAATAATAGCAGATGTAACGCTTGTTCCAAGTATCATTTGTTTTTCCAAAATCTTAGGGTTTTGGATTGAGACTCGACGAGTTAAGGAGCTCCAACTCGTCGAGTATGAATCATTATGGACGCGAGATGAAGGGTCTACTCGACAAGTTGGGGAGCTCCAACCTCGGTCAAAATCTCTCTAACTCGGTCTTACTCGGGCCTACTCGATCAACAAAGTCAAACTTGGCCTACTCGGTCTAACTCGGTCAAAGGGTCAAAATTGTCATTAAAAGATTAAAAAAAATTCAAGATTAATATGTATAATACACTTAATAATTTATTATTTAACACACGTGTATATAATTTTGTTATATATTTAAATCAAATTGTGATTTTAGCTTATGATTTTGACATATATAAATTTCCTAAGAATATTTCTATATGAATTACCGAATTTGAGTACTCCTCGAGTACTCCCGAGTACTCGATACTCGACAATCGGTCGAGCAGGCACCGAGTAGCGGGTTCCACAATAGGGGTGTAAACGAGCCAAGTCGAGCCGAATACTACCAAGCTCGAAGTTCGGCTCGACTAAAATACTCGAGCTCGAAACTCGGCTCGAACTCGACTCGAGCCTTGATTTTAAGCTCAAGCTCGGGCTCGTGAAATACTCGACAATCTCAAGCTCGGCTCGGCTCGGCTCGACTAATATTTTAAAAAAATCAAAATCATTAAATTGAGTAAGAAATATTAAACATTCCACATGTAAATGTCCAAACTACCAAAAAAAAACCACTATAAATCACCGAATATCAATATAACATCAACCATATATGTCATAGATGAATAATTATAAAGAAACGACATATATCTTATAAATGAACAATTATAAAGAAATGACATATATGTAAATTACACTAAGCTCGCGAGCCTTACGAGCTGAGTATTTTTGTACTCGAGCTCGGCTCGATAAGGTACTCGAGTAGCTCGAGCTCGAGCTTGGCTCGATTAAGGTCGAGTCGATTTCGAGTATTTTCCGAGTCGGTCTCGAGTTTCTCGCGAGTTGGCTTGTCTCACTTACACCCCTGTGCTACAACCTTGGATGAGGATATACCGAAGACAACTTTTCAGGACTCGGTACGGTCACTATGAGTTTGTGGAGATGTCATCTGGGCTCACCAATGCCCCAACAACGTTCATGGACCTCATGAACAAGGTATGTAGGCCGATGTTGGATCGGTCTGTGATGATTTTTATTGATGATATATTGGTCTATTCTAAGACCAAGGAGCAGCATGAGCAACATCTGAGGGATGTATTGGAGACACTAAGGACGGAAAAGCTTTATGTCAAGTTCCCAAAGTGTGATTTCTGGTTGCGAGAGGTGTGACTTTTGGGGCACATTGTAACGACCATAAAATTTGAGCCAATTTAAAACATTTAATTTCATTCAAAAACCATCAAGTTCATACGTCTTGTTTTCAAAATAGTTTAAACATCAGAGTATCCCCCATAACTGTATTACATAAACCATAAAACATGAGGAGCGGTATGATCACACCTTCGCCTTGCCACGATCTCCTGAAGTACCTGAAACAAAACACTGAACCGTAAGCCCGAAAGCTTAGGGAGTTATGATGAGTTTTGAGCATTCTAACACTTCCTAAGTGTACATGCAACCCTAATAACCTTGAATCTATGTTTTCTTTATATACATGCAAATTTCTTTTTCAAGGTTATATCCTAACTAGCATCACCTTGAAGTTTGCTAAGTGTGACTTCCTCCTTATTCATATGATAAGTCATACGAAATTGATCATAACTTGAAGGTAAGGAATGGAGAATGATGTCAATCTCCAATTCCTCAGGGAAGTCAACATTGAGCTTTAGCAACCGGTCAACGAACCTCTGCATCTTCTGCAAGTGACCGGTGATGTGTTCACCATCCTTCATCCTTGCGGTTATCATGGAGGAAATGATTTCATACCTCTCTTGATGCGCGCTCTGATGGTACCTTTCCATCAGATCTAGGTGCATCTCATAGGGGTAGAAATCTTCATAAGATTTTTGGAGTTCCGGAGTCATTGTGGCCATCATGATGCAGGACACCTTGGTGGCATCCTTTTCATGTGCAATGAACTCCGCAAGCTCTTCAGGAGTAGCAGTGGCTTCATTAACAACCTTAAGCTCCCTGTCAAGGACATATTCTTTGTCCTCATAGCGGGTAATCATCCTGATGTTTCTGATCCACTCATAAAAGTTGGATCCATCAAATATGACCTTACCACACAAGTTCATAAGGGAAAAGGAGCCTGTCGGGTTTGAGCCAGCAGCGTTATTGGAAGACATCTGGAATAGAAGGAAGATAAGTTTCATTAGATTAAGAGTCCTTAATAAGTCACCCAAATGAAATATTAAGGCTAGGATCCAACAAGCTATTTATAGGTGGAAGAGGGATGTCGTAATCCACACTATAAAATATTTGAAGGTAGGTAAATGACGATTTACCAATTTCCACCATAAGACGAAATATTTTATTATTAGGTTTTATTGGTTTTGAAACTCCTAGATCTTTTGAGATACATTGAACTTTTCAATGGCATGTTTGAATCTCGAATGTGTCCTCTCAAGTTTGTGACTGGGATGCCGAGGATCACAAACAAGGTGTGAATAACCATACAAATTGACTTGGTACCCTTAACAATATTACCTAATTGATGTGTCGGTTAACCACACACACTCCACCGATCTATAATTAAGTCAAGTTACCCTTTGCCACTCTTACTAGTCCATGTTAGTGTGCCGGTTAACCACACACACTCCACTAACGACTTGGTAAGGTACAAAGTGTAATTTTATGGGCTAGCACCAAATTCACATTTTCCTAAAGTAACTAAGATTGGGAATTTATAATGTATAGTTACTTTATAATTCATTATACTTTTAATGATAATTTAAAGTCATATCCTACCCGTTCGGCTAACGACCCTCCACCGATCAAGGAAGCGGTGGGTGAGAGTGGACACCCATTAAGTCACCATTTTATAGGCAACAACCTTATACCCCCCTTATAGACCGGCTTCGTGAATGAGGCCTACTAACGGTAAGAATGACATATTCTTATACATATCTATATAATAAAATTATAATAATAGTATAAGTGTTGATTTTTAAACTTTTTAAAAATCTAAGGTTTAATTTGGAATTAAAGTATTAGAGTGTAAGACTTTTCAAATTCCAAAACTTAAGGGCAAGAATTGAAACTATTCCAAGTCTCTTCAATTTGTAACTTATAAGTTTTAATGGTTCATAGAAATGAAGACTCTTCATTTTATGAAACCTCTTTAGTTCTTTAATCAGAATTAAAGAAGTGACTTTTGGTTGTCCATAACTTGAGGACAAGTTATGGACACCATCAATACAATTAAGATCAAGAATTAAACACACATAGTGGTTACACATAATTCCTATGATCTTCTAAAAACTCATAAGAACATAAATTCATGTCAAGCAATTTCAAGAAATCATATAAGCATATATAATACTTTGAAATTGTTAAAACTCATGTAAAATGGATTAACATAATCATTATCATTTTTTGAAAAACAGATTTTACAAGTCCAAAACAGATTGGGATAATGATTCTAATCCATTTCCAACAATAAAACTCGAAAAATCTGCCCAACTCGACCCTACTCGTCGAGTGCATTATCCTACTCGGCGAGTAGGATGAATTTGTTCATGGACTCGGCGAGTCCTCCCCATGGACTCGGCGAGTACAATCGTCAGAATGCAAAATTTTCGATTTTCAAGCAATTTTGCATCAAGTATACAGAAAACAATCCTAGGCTCTGATATCACTGATGGGTTTTGAGCATTCTAACACTTCCTAAGTGTATATGCAACCCTAATAACCTTGAATCTATGTTTTCTCTATATACATGCAAATTTCTTTTTCAAGGTTATATCCTAACTAGCATGGCATGGTGATAACATAAAACATAAAACTAGTAGAAATACATACCTTGTTGTTGCTTGGATTCCTTCAAGACTTTGTGAGCCTAGCACCCCAAATGTTGTGCCTTAAATGCTTCACACAACACCACAAAACTTGGAATAACTTGAGAGAATACTTCTAGCACTCAAAATCGGTTATGCCCTCTCTAGTAACCTTACTAGGTCACAATTTTGCTAGCCAAATGGTTCCTTTTATAGTGGTGTCACAATTAGGGTTTCATTAAGAAGACCCATAATTGTCATGACTCTTCATTTCTCATGACCCATGGGTTTGTAACTCCCATGGACTATCCATGGAGCTCCAAATGGTTACATCCATAACCCATAAATCATGGATCATTAATCCACCATAAAAGAATTGATGATTGTCATAATCAACCCTATCTATTTAATTAGTCTCACTTTGATCACCAAATGAATACTAGATTAATACTTGATCAATACTAATTAAATAACACTATTATTAATATATTAGAACTTATAATATATTAATAATCATAAGTGTCATATTCTCTCATTTAGTCTATCCAAGTATTGCAATGCTATGCAACCCAAATGGACCATGCCGGGTCGGATCAAGTACATACCAAATAAAGTTATGGACTTAGACACTATATCCAAAAAGTTACCCCCAAAATACCAACCACACATAAACATACTCATAACATATCACAAATAGAACAGCCATGCACATCGGGTCTACCATGTGACTGGTCTGTCCGCACCGAGCCTTCAGTCCACCTGGTCCACCCTCCGAGTCTAGCCATGTATATCGAGTCTACAGTGTGATTGGTCCGTCCGCACCGGGCCTTCAATCCACCTGGTCCACTCTCTGAGTCTACAATATAATTGGTCCGCCCGCACCGGGCCTTCAGTCGGCCTGGTCCACTTTCCGAGCCTCGACACGTCTGGTCCGCCCTTTTGGGGCCTTCAGCCTATTCAAACCGTTCGTTGGGCCTTCGGAATATCCGGTCCGCCCTGGATATGTTGGCCTACAGCACAAAGCAGGACCCGCCTCAACCTAACCCTCTTCAAACAACCATGTGCACATAAAACAATTAATCACATAACAAATCCTTAACCAGACAAACAGTCTAACAGATCACATAGCATATCAACATCCTAACCAGGATTCCGACCTAACCGGTCACTAGCATAACATTACCCTATATATCGGGATACCGACCTTAACCGGGTCACTAACATAACACCATCCTAAATACCATGATGCAGATTTAGAAAATCAAGAACATAGAAAACAATACCCAGATTCCCATCTGATAAAGGGTCGACCTTGGTGCCGTAGACCCTGTCGATATAGTGAGGATAACTCACCTTGCAACTGCCGAACCGAATCACAAGAGCACAATCCCGAAGCATCGCCTCAAACTCCAACACCTATATCCATCAATAACCATTGACATAAATATCCAAATTACCATAATACCCCTAAAGGTCAAAGTCCTCAGTCAAAGTCAACCTTCCTGATTGACTTTACTCGCCGAGTCAACCCGTCGACTCGCCGAGTTCTCATATTCAGAAAACTCTCATAGCACGACTTAACTCGCCAAGTCGCCCCAAGACTCGTCGAGTCCAACGATCTTTGAGTTCCGTCCTGAACAACCCACTGAGTCCCCAACCAAATCACTAATCCAAGGCTTTAACTGATAGAGGTTAGGTTCTGCGAGCAGACTCGCCGAGTTCTCGACAATCTTCAATAGACTCACCGAGTTGTTCTTCCAACTCGTCGAGTCCAAGCTCATCATCATAAGACTCACCGAGTCACCCGTGCGACTCGCCGAGTTACTACGCGACTCAATGTCTGATCTCTATCCCGACTCACCGAGTCATCTCCCAGACTCGCCGAGTCCATACGTGCATTCCCATAATCTCGAGTCACAGAGCTACTCCTTTGCTCCAAACAATAGATCTGGGTCTCTAAGGTCCATTAGCAACATAAAGTTGCTACCTTTACGTGATTCTTGCCCCATAATACCAAAAACCAAGCTA
Organism: Lactuca serriola; assembly: GCF_051521515.1. NCBI lineage: Eukaryota > Viridiplantae > Streptophyta > Magnoliopsida > Asterales > Asteraceae > Lactuca > Lactuca serriola. The sequence continues at coordinate 62,386,198 of NC_136416.1, read as the reverse complement.
GATAGGGGCTTAACTCTTGGGGAAAGGCTTTTTCATAACAACTAGAAAGGCTTTCTGCATCAATGATCCATATAGAACTCAAATCTGGAGTTTCAACTCTACATCTAACTCATGCTTCAAGATCTCATCAATATTTCTCCAACCACACCCTAAAACTCCATGAAAGTGGAACTAGAAAGGAGAAGGCTAAGGATAACGATTCCTTACCTCCAAAATGACCTCCCACTGAAGTATAATCCAGATCTCTTCAAGTTTCCTTGATCTAAGTTTCTTGGTCTTCAAGATCCATTCACAAATCACACCAATTTGCTTCCAAGTCTTCTCACAACAAAATTAGGGCTTCTGGATCTCAAAAGGGTAGCAAAGAGGCTTGATTCGACATCGACCTCCAGCGAGGCTCTTGGTCTTCTGCTGCGGCGGAGATCTGACATCACAGTGCAAAGTCGTTAGAGCCGCCCCATGGACTGTGCCCCGGGAGCGGGCTCCGATGGTCAAGTTAGATCAACTAGAAGATCTGAGATGGTCCTCCATAGCTGGAGAGAACCATCTTGGTGCTGGTGGTGGTGTATGTTGGCTGACGGCGGCGGGTAGCGGCTGAGCCACCCGGCCGGAGTATAGTGACGGCTGAGCCATGGGGGAAGATCCCTCTCCATGGAGGAGATACTATTCATTATATAGGAGACAACTAGGTCAGGGGGAATTAGGTCAGGCCTTGGGCCTGGCCATTTCAGGCCCAGATAGCAAGGAGCTGGGCAAGGCCGCCCGGAAGCGCCAGGCAGGACTGGCGGGCACGAACCACGCAAGGCTGGCGGGCGCGCACCAAGAAAGATTGTCAAGGGAGCGCCAGGCCAGGCCGACGAGAGAGTCCCCAGCAAGGCTGGCAAGGGAACGACAGGCAGGGCTGGCAGGGGCGCGCCAGGCGAGGCTGGCGCTCTAGAGTGGTCTAGGCCATGCTAATGGACCATATATCATCAAGTCCCCCCAGTATGGTGTTATTGGTATGCGGCCAATGACATCGGACTGGACTTAGTCATATAAACCAGCAGGAGAGTCCCCAGCAAGGCTAGCAAGGGATCCCCGGCAGGACTTGGCAATTGAACGCCAGGCAGGGCTGGCAGGAGCGCGCCAGGCCAGGCTGGCGCACTGGAGCAGTCTAGGCCATGCTAATGGACCATATATCATCAAGTCCCCCAGTCTGATGTTATTGGTATGGGGCCAATAACATCGGACTGGACTTAGTCATATAAATTGTGGTCGTCAAGTCCCCCTAGTCTGATGCGATTGGGTTGCTGACAATCGGATCAAACTAGATAAAGCACCAATACAATAAATAATAAAGAGAAATGACCGAACCTCGCCCACAAGAGTCGTGGTGCAATGAGCCAAGCATTGCTTATGTAGCTTAAGATGACTTGATACTCCTTCATTGAGAGGAGGGTGAGCCGATCGGTGCGATGCAACGTAACTATTGTTGCGATCATGCAGACCGAGGCTGCTAAAGAGTGTTACGGGACACTGATGTCGATAAGGCATCGGGCCAAGGTAGCTGAGGAGCGTAAGTTCGCCATTCAGTCTCTGAGACTGTTATTCTACACGATTGTTGTGGTAGTCATGCGCATATGGAATGTCACCGATATCCATCTACATAGTCTGTATTAATAACCGTCTTGAAGGTATTTCTTGCTTGGGCTACACCTAGCTGGATTCCCCCAGTCTGATGTGGGTAGCGTAGGTAGTCGCATAAGATTATGTTGTCAAACCAATAAACCGTAAGGTTGTTGACCATAATATAAGTGGCAGGTATTTCGAGAGCTATGCTATTAGGTTGCTAGCGAGGGTCACGCAGTGAAACTATTGCCGATAGTGTTGGATAAGGTGTCTAAGTCCATAACTTATTTGGTATATACTTGACCCGACCCGGCATGGTCCATTTGGGTTGCACTTCACCCGAACAATTTATGGATAATTTTATGAGAGTTATACACATATGTTTATTAATATATTATAAGTTATAATATATTAGTATGAAGTTATATTATTTAATTAGTCTTAGTCTTAAATTAATTATGAATTAATTTAGAGATTAAAAGGAAGACTAATTAGATTATGGGCTATTGGTTTTATATGGTGTGGGCTAACACTCATTTGTTAATGGGCTAGGCTTGGATGGAAGTCCATGGATGATCCATGGAGCTTTTAACCCATGGATCCTTGGAAAAGGAAAGGTCATGGGTTATTAGGGTTTCACCCTAACCATGTACACTATATAAGCATGCTTATGTTGCATGAAATAGCCACTAGTGTGTGTGCTTGTGTGTGGCCGAAAATATAAGTGTGTGTACACTCTCTCAAAGTTCTCCAAGTGTTTGTGGTGATTTGTGATTCCATTTGAGGCATTCACATTATTGGTGCTTGGCTCTCAAACTCCAAAGAATCAATCTCCTCAAAAGGTATGTAATCTCATCTAACTCTTTTATGTTTAAATGTTCCCCATGCCATGTTAGATAGGTTATGAACCTTGGAAAATTATTATTTTGCATGTATTTAGACAAACATAGATCCAAGGTTTATTAGGGTTGTATGCACACTTAGGAAGTGTTAGATTGCTCAAAACCCAACAGTGGTATCAGAGCCTAGGCTTGCTTGTTTGATACTTGATGCAAAATAGTTGAAAAAGTCGAAAAACTTGTTGTCTGCCTGATGAACTCGCCGAGTCCATGGGGGGACTCGCCGAGTTCATGTGTATCTTCAACCTACTCGCCGAGTAGGTTCATGCACTCGACGAGTAGGAGCCCCAGAGTGCAGATTTTCGACTTGTACTGCTGGAAATGGACTAGAAACATTACCCTAAACTGTTTTGGTGTTTTAAAACTGGTTTTAGTTGGTGTAATGGTTGTTCTAATCCATTTACAATAGCATGTATATCAAAATTCCATGTTTTTTATGTGTTCATATAATTCTTGAAATTTTGATGATCATGTTCATGTTCTTATGAATTTAGAAGATGATAGGAATTATTTGCTGAATTGTTTAGAATTAATTCTTGATCATTTATGTGTTTTAATGGAGTCCATAATTTGTCCTCGAGTTACGGATATCCAAAGGTCACTTTTCTTTAACACACACATTTAAACACATAAGTTACATGAAAATGAAGAGTCTTCATTTTTATGAACCTTTATTTCATAAGTTATGAACTGAAAAGTTTTGGATAGTTACAAAACTTGCCCTCAAGTTTGGAATTTGTAAGGTTTCACACACTTTAATAAACTTTAATTCCAACCCTTAGAGTTTTAATAGTTAAAATTCAACCCTTATACTATTTATAACATTAATGGTTAATTATTATATATATGTATAAGAATAAGTCGTTCTACCGTTAGTAAGCCTCATTCACGAAGCCGGTCTATAAGGTGGGTATAAGGTTGTTGCCTATAAAATGGTAACTTAATGGGTGTCCACTCTCACTCACCGCTTGCTTGGCTGGTGGAGGGTCGTTAGCCGAACGGGTAGGACAATGACTTTAAATCCTCATTAAAAGTATAATGATTATTATAAAGTAACTAAACCTTTTTTAATTCCCAATCTTAGTTATTTTAGCAAAAATGTGAACATGGTGCTAGTCCATGGAATTCACACTTTGTACCTTACCAAGTCGTTGGTGGAGCGTGTGTGGTTAACCGGCACACTAACTTGGACTAGTAAGGATCACGAAGGGTGACTTAATGTTTATCATAGATCAATGGAGCGTGTGTGGTTAAACGGCACATTGATTAGGTGATAATATTAAGGGTACCAAGTGAATTAGCATGGTTATTCACACCTTGCTTTGTGATCCTCGACATCCCAGTCACAAAACTTGAAGGGCACAATCGAGATTGAAACATGCCATTGAAAAGTTCAATGAATCTCAAAAGAATCTAGGAATTTCAAATCCAATTAAAACCTAATAATTCATTTTGTTTTTCATGGTGGAAATTGGTGAATCGTCATTCACCTACCTTTCAAATATATTATTACTTAGATTACGGCATCCCTCTTCTAAGTATAATATATTGTGATTGGGTCCTAGCCTTAATATTACATTTGGGTGTCTTATTAAGGATCCTATATATCTAATCTAAACTTGCTTTCTTCTTTCAGATGTCTTCCAACACTAATGCTTCGGGCTCTAACCCAACTGGTCCTTTCTCTCTCATGAATCTTTGTGGGAGGGTCATCTTTGATGGTTCCAACTTCATGGATTGGATTAGGAACATCAGGATGGTTACTCGTTATGAGGACAAGGAATATGTCCTCGATAAGGAGTTAAAAGAGCTTGATGAGTCTACTGCTACTCCTGAGGAGATCGCTGAATTCAGGACACATAAGAGAGATGCTACTAAGGTGGCATGTATCATGATGGCCACGATGACAACCGAGCTCCAAAAGTCATATGAAGATTTCTACCCTTTTGAGATGCACCAAGACCTGATGGAAAGGTACCATCAGAGTGCTCGTCAGGAGCGGTATGAAATAATCTCCTCCAGAATAACTACCCGCATGAAGGACGGTGAATCCGTTACGGCCCACATGCAAAAGATGCAAAGGTATGTGGACCATTTGCTGAAGCTGAATGTGAACATTCCTGAGGAGTTGGCAATTGACATCATTTTGCACTCCTTACCTTCTTGTTATGACCATTTTCGTATGACATATCATATGAACAAGGAGGAAGTTACCCTCAGCAAGCTTCAAGGACTCTTGAAGACCGCTGAAACCGGTCTTAAGGGCAAGGCGGTTGTTACCTCTACTACTCCTACTCCAACATCTACCCATGTTTTGGCTATCGGGCAAGGAAAAGGGAAAAAGAGGAAGCACCCTTCGAAGGGTACCAAGGGAAAGTCTCTTGAAGGCTCCTCATCGAAGACCAAGAGCGGTTCTGTCACTCCTTCTGCCATTCCCAAGGATGCTGAATGCTACTATTGCCATGAAAAGGTACACTGGAAGCGAAACTGCCCTAAGTACTTGCAGGATCTAAAGGATGGGAAAGTGAAACCCACCCATGCAGGTATTTACACTATATTGTCTAATTACTCAACATATTCTAACTCTTGGGTGATTGATACAGGATGTGGTATTCACATATGTTCTGATTTGCAGGGCCTAAGAAGAAGTGAGGATGTGGAGCACGGGAAGATAAACTTGATCATGGGGAATAGGAAGGCTTCACCTGTTTCCAAGATTGGAGTTTATACTTTGTTGCTTAATAATGGGTTAAAATTAGATTTGAATAAATGTGTGTACTCGTCTGAAATGGCGAGGAATATTATTTCTTTTCATGCTTTGTACAGACAAGGTTTTACCTTTTTCGTTTGATAATGAATGTGGTGGTATTAATGCTTTCTTTAAAAATGTGTTTTATTTTAAAGCGTTACCTTGTGATGGTGTGTATGAAACTGTGTCGATTGTAGACAACTTAGGAAATAATGTGTTGTATATTGATTCTTCTACTAGCCTAGATAAAGCATCATTGTGGCATTGTCGTCTTGGACATGTAAACAAGAAACGCATAGGCCAACTCCAAAAGAGTGGAGTCTTGGAGTCATTCGACCTTAAATCGGATGATAGTTGTGAATCTTGTCTACTTGGAAAGATGACAAAATCACCCTTCACTGGAACTTGTGAAAGGGGTGAGGGTTTGTTGGACCTAATACATACTGATGTATGTGGGTCATTCAAAACCACCACAAGGGATGCTAATCGGTATTATGTGACTTTTATTGATGATTTTAGTAGATATGGGTATGTATACTTAATCAAACATAAGTCATAAACCTTTGAAAGGTTTAAGGAATTCAAACAGGAATTAGAAAATCAAATGGGCAGGAACATTAAGATGCTTCGATCCGATCGAGGTGGTGAGTATCTTAGTACCGAGTTCCTTGACTATCTTAAGGAGTGTGGGATTGTCTCACAATTGACTCCTCCCAGGACACCACAACTGAATGGTGTAGCTGAGAGGCGTAATCGAACCTTGTTGGACATGGTTCGCTCTATGATGAGTCGGGTTTCGCTACCAATCTCTTTTTGGAGGTATGCCTTAGAGACTGCCGCCCATATCCTTAATCTAGTCCCTACAAAGAAGGTTACCAAAACACCTCATGAGATGTGGACTGGGAAGGTTCCCAATTTAGAGCACATCAAGATTTGGGGTTGCGAGGCTTTCGCGAGGCGTGAGACTCATGATAAGCTCGAACCCCGAAGTGAAAGGTGTATTTTCATCGGCTACCCACAGAAATCCTTCGGTTACCTCATCTACAGACCCAGTGAGAATGTGCTCTTTGTAGCAAGAAGAGGGGTCTTTCGTGAGAGAGAATTTATAAGCCAAGGAGACAGTGGGAGACAAATTGATCTTGAAGAAATTCAAGAAGCAATTGGTGAAGGAACCCCAGACACTAGCAATCAACCTGAGGAGGAAACTCCTATTGATCAAACTGACATGTCTGTACCTCCGAGGCGTTCCACACGGGTTAGGAACACACCTTTGTTTTATTATGGCTTTCATATTACTATGGAAGGTGATACGTTTATCAGCGATAGTACACTGGTAAATTTGGATGAACCTAGCAGTGTTAAGGAAGCCATGGCAGGCCCGGAGTCTGCAAAATAGAAGGAGGCTATGGACAGCGAGATACAGTCCATGTATGACAATCAAGTTTGGAACTTGGTTGACAATGTACCAGGCCGTAAAACAGCCGGGTGCAAATGGATCTTCAAGAAGAAGACCGACATGGAAGGAAAAGTGCATACTTATAAGGCTCGATTGGTTGCGAAGGGTTTTACTCAGACTCAGGGTATTGATTATGATGAAACCTTCTCGCCGGTAGCAAAGATTAAGTCTATTAGGGTTATGCTATCCATTGCTGCATTTCATGATTATGAAATATGACAAATGGATGTCAAAAACGCTTTCCTTAATGGAAAGTTGGCTGAGGATGTGTACATGAATCAGCCAGAGGGTTTTGTCAGTGCAGAGTACCCTAATAGAGTATGCAAGCTTGAGAAATCCATTTATGGATTAAAACAAGCATCTCGTAGCTGGAATCTTTGTTTTGATGAGAAGGTCAAAGAGTTTAGCTTCTCGAGAAGTGAAGATGAGTCTTGCGTGTATGTCAGAGCTAGTGGGAGTATAGTTAGCTTCTTGGTACTGTATGTGGATGACATACTACTTATAGGAAATGACATCCCAACCTTGCAGGAGGTTAAGTCCTGGCTTGGGAAGTGCTTTGCTATGAAGGACCTAGGGGAGGCTGCCTATATCCTAGGGATAAGGATATTAAGAGAAAGGAGTAAAAGACTAATTGGACTTAGTCAGAGTACCTATTTGGATAAGGTGTTGAAAAGGTTCAACATGCAGAATTCCAAGAAAGGAGATTTACCGATACAAAGCAATGCCAAACTGAGTAAGACTCAGAGTCCGAGTACAGAGGCAGAGATAGCTGAAATGAGCCAATTACCGTATGCTTCCGCTGTTGGCTCGATCATGTATGCTATGACTTATACCCGCCCTGATGTGGGCTTTGCTTTGAGCATGGTCAGCAGGTATCAGGGGAACCCTGGCAAGGCTCCTTGGACCGCGGTAAAGAACATTCTCAAGTACCTGCGGAGGACTAAGGATTGGATCCTTACCCTTGGTGGGAGTAATGAATTGAGAGTATTAGGGTATAGTGATGCTAGTTTTCAGACTGATAGGGATAACTTCCGCTCTCAGTCGGGCTGGGTCTTTACCTTAAATGGAGGGGCAATTTCTTGGAAGAGTTCCAAGCAGGAGATGGTGGCTGATTCGACTTGTGAATCAGAGTATATAGCAGCGAGTGAAGCAGAGAAAGAGGCGATATGGCTAAAGAACTTCATCGGAGACCTTGGAGTTGTACCAGCTATTAAAGAACCTATGGAGATCTTCTGCGACAGCAATAGTGCGGTTGCCTTAGCCAAGGAACCAAGAGATCATGGCAGATCCCGACACATTGACAGAAAATATCACTTCATAAGACACAAGATTGAAGAAGGACTCCTCGTGGCAAATAGGGTATCGTCATATGAGAATCATGTAGATCCCCTTACGAAGGGACTGACAAGGGTTAAGCATTTTCAGCATGCGAGGCGCATTGGGCTGAGGGAAGATATTAGTTTTACAGATTAGATAGTTTTCCTGAAACTTGTAAAATGTAATCGACATTTGATGATGAATAAAATTTGTGATTTATTTATGAGTAAGGTGTTATTGTCATTGTCAATTATTTACTATTGTTTCAGTTTTGCATGTTTTGACTTCCAGAATAATTAATTTATTCAAACATCCACAATCGGTCATACGTCAGAAGTAAGTATGAATCAAGACTGTCATGAACTGGGATTGTAGATGGCTAAAGGTGTTTAGACATGGCAATGGTTGCTGCAACGTTCATGAGTACTCATAAGTTATGAGTATTGGTATAAACCCACGCTCACTTGTATCACTTCATGGAATTTATCTCGAGTGATCGTGAGACGATAATATCATATAAGTCTTCAAACCTAGAGATATGAGTTGTTACCTATGAGTTGGTTGTGCATTGATTGCACGTAAACGCATCAGTAACTTGATGTTATAAAACGTGCCTTTGTGTACAATTTAACAAGTAGTAGAACAAGCATATGAGTCGAAGTTTATCTGTTCCTTCTAGAAATAGAAGCGATATCTGGGCCCCTCGATGATTTTGTGTTGACCCATGTACCGGGCCCAGTCAGAACTAAACTGATGTGTTCAGTGAAGTTCTTTGTCAAACAAATCGGAAATCGAGAAACAACTACCAGACAATAAGCAAGACATAGTTCCATGTGTTTGTCCGGCTAATATCATGAGAACAGAGGATTATATGATCACTTGTCTTAAAATGGAGTTTCATAGTTCAACAGAGTTTTCGAGAGCTACGATTGCTGGTTGGTTCCTGAAGTTATATAGGCAAATACAGTTATTAGACTTATCCAAGTGGGAGTCTGTTGGATAAGGTGTCTAAGTCCATAACTTATTTGGTATATACTTGACCCGACCCAGCATGGTCCATTTGGGTTGCACTTCACCCGAACAATTTATGGATACTTTTATGAGAGTTATACACATATGTTTATTAATATATTATAAGTTATAATATATTAATATGAAGTTATTGTTGGATATAGTGTCTAAGTCCATAACTATATTTGGTATGTACTTGACCCGACCCGGCATGGTCCATTTGGGTTGCACTTCACCCGAACAATTTATGGATAATATTTGAGAATAGTACAAGTTATGATTTATTAATATATTATAAGTTCTAATATATTAATATAAGATCATATTATTTAATTAGTAGTGATCTATAATTAATCTAGGATTAATTTAGTGATCAAAGATATTACTAATTAAATATGGGCTTCTATATTTATATAGTGTGGGCTTATGCTTGTTTGGAATGGGCTAGGCTTGGATGGAGAAGTCCATGGATACTCCATGGAGCTTTAACCCATGGATCTCATGGAAATGAAGAGACATGGGTATTAGGGTTTACATGGATGTAACCCTAATCAACCACACTATATAAAGGAGGCTTTGGCTCTTGAAATCAAACTAGTTGTGTCTAGTTGTATCTAGTGAACACTAGTTGACTTATGTTGAGGTGAGGGCTGATTTCAAGAGAAGTGTGACTATTCTCTCAAAGTTCCAAGTTTGTGGTGATTTGTGACTTTCATTTGAGGCATCCACATTATTGGTGCTAGGCTCTAAAACTCCAAGCAATCAACTACAATTACAAGGTAAGTATTTCTACTAGCTTTATTTGATTCATGTTCCCCATGCCATGCTAGTTAGGATATGAACCTTGGAAAAATAATTATTTGCATGTATCTTAGACAAACATATATCCAAGGTTTATTAGGGTTGCATGTACACTTAGGAAGTGTTAGAATGCTCAAATCCCTTCAGTGGGATCAGAGCCTAGGTCTGTTTGTTTGATACTTGTAATTAAAAGTTGAAAAAAGTCGAAAACTTGCTGTCTGACGAATGGACTCGGCGAGTCCATGGGGGGGGACTCGGCGAGTTCATGTGTATCTTCAACCTACTCGGCGAGTAGGTTCATGCAACTCGGCGAGTAGGGTCGACAGAGTGCAGATTTTCGACTTTAGTTGCTAGAAATGGATTGGAAACATTACCCTAAACTGTTTTGGTACTTGAAAACTTGTTTTAGCTGGTGTAATGTTTTTGCTAATTCATTTACAACAACTAGTTATCAAAATTACAAAGTTTAATGTGATTTTGATTCTTGAAAGTGTTCATATTCATGTTCTTGTTCTTATGAAGTTTAGATGATCATAGGAATTATTTGTAATCTATGTGGTAGTTTAATTCTTGATCATAATGTGTTTTGATGGAGTCCATAACTTGTCCTCAAGTTATGGAAAACCAAAAGTCTCTTGGATTAAAAAACCATTAAAAGAATACAAGAGTTAGAAAAATGAAAAGTCCTCATTTTATTACTCTATTAAACTCATAAGTTACAAGAAATGAAAAGTTTTGAAAGTTTACAAAACTTGCCCTCAAGTTTTGGAACAAGTAAAGTTAAGTTAAACTTTAGTTCCAACCCCTAGAATTTTTAAAGTTAAAATTCAACCCTTATACTTATATTATGATGATTTAATAATTATATATATGTATAAGAACAAAGTCGTCTTACCACTAGTACGCCTCATTCACGAAGCTGGTCTATAAGGTGGGTATAAGGTTGTTGCCTATAAAATGGTGACTTAATGGGTGTCTATTCTCACCCACCGCTTACTTGACTGGTGGAGGGTCGTTAGCCGAACGGGTAAGACAAGGACTTATAAATTCTCATTCAAAGTATGATGAATATTATAAAGTAACTAAATGTTTTATTAAATTCCCAATCTTAGTTACTTTAGGAAAAATGTGAATAAGGTGCTAATCCATGAAATTACACTTTACACTTTGTTTGAGTCGTTGGTGGAGCGTGTGTGGTTAACCGGCACACTAACTTGGACTTAACAAGGTAGGTAAAGGGTAACTTAAAGGTTTATTATAGTATCGATGGAGCGTGTGTGGTTTACCGGCACATCGATTGAGTGATAAACTTTAAAGGGTACCAAGTGATTTGCATGGTTACTTCACACCTCGTTTTGTGATCCTCGACATCCCAGTCACAAAACCTGGAGGGCACACTCGAGATTGAAACATGCCTTTGAAAAATTTCATTGAATCTCAAAGAATCTAGGAATTTCTAATCAAAAACCTAATACTTAAATATTGCGGTTTTCATGGTGGAAATTGGTGAATCGTCATTCACCTACCTTTCAAATATGGTATAGCTTAGATTACGACATACCTCTTCTAAGTTATATTATATTGTGATTGGATCCTAGCCTTAATATTACATTTGGGTGTTTTATTAAGGACTCTCTTATATCTAAACTAATCTTGTTCTCTACTCTTCAGATGTCTTCCAACAATGCCTCTGGCTCTAATCCTAATGGCTCCTTTACCCTTATGAACTTGTGTGGGAAAGTCACCTATGATGGATCCAACTTCAATGAGTGGATCAGAAACAACAGGATGATTACCCGCTACGAGGACAAAGAATATGTCCTTGACAAGGAGCTTAAGGAGATTGATGAGACCACTGCAACTCCTCAGGAGATCGCTGAATTTCGGGCACATGAAAGGGATGCTACGAAAGTGGCTTGCATCATGATGGCCACGATGACAGCGGAACTCCAAAAGTCTTATGAGGATTTCTACCCTTATGAAATGCACCAAGATTTGATGGAAAGATACCATCAAAGTGCAAGACAAGAGAGGTATGAAATCATCTGCTCCATGATAACAACCATGATGAAGGACGGGGAATCCGTCACGAACCACATGCAGAAAATGCAAAGGTATGTGGATCGTTTGCTGAAGCTTAATGTGAACTTCCCTGAGGATCTTGCAATAGATATCATTTTGCACTCCTTACCATCGTGCTATGATAAATTCCGCATGACATATCACATGAATAAGGAAGAGGTCACACTCAGCAAACTTCAGGGACTTCTCAAGACCACATAATCAGGTCTTAAGGGGAAGTCGGTTGCTATCACTCCTACTCCAAACTCAACTCCGGTTTTGGCAATTGGGAAAAATCGATGGAGGAAGAGAAAGAGGTCCTCAAAGGGTACCAAGGCTCGGACCCTTGATGGCTCTTCTTCAAGTGGAACCAAGAAAGGTTTCGTCACTCCTTCTTTTGACCCAAAAGAGGCTGAATGCTTCTATTGTCATGAAAAATCTCATTGGAAGCGGAACTGCCCAAAGTACCAGCAGGATGTGAAGGATGGGAAAGTTAAACCCAACCATGCAGGTACTTACACTATCATTTCTAATAACTCACCCCATTCTAAGTCTTGGGTCCTTGATACCGGTTGTGGTATTCATATTTGTTGTGACTTGCAGGGACTAAGAAGAAGTGAGAATGTGGAGCAAGGAAGAATAAACTTGATCATGGGGAATAGGAAAGCTTTACCTGTTACCAAGATTGGAGTTTATACTTTATCGCTAAGTAGTGGGTTTAATTTAGATTTGAATAAGTGTTGTTATTCGCCAGGAATGGCAAGAAATATTATTTCCTTTCATGCTTTGTACAAACAAGGGTTTACCTTTTCATTTAATAATGAAGTTGGTTCTATTGATGTTTTCTATAATAATGTCTTTTATTTTAAAGCATTACCTTGTGATGGTGTGTATGAAGCTGTATCTGTTGTAGATAACTTGGGAAATAATGTTTTGTGTATTGATTCTACTGATAATAATAACTTGGATAAAGCATCATTATGGCATTGTCGTCTTGGACATATAAGCAAGAAACGCATAGGCCAACTCCAAAAGGATGGAGTCTTGGAGTCGTTTGACCTAAAGTCAGATGATAGTTGCGAATCATGCTTACTTGGAAAAATGACAAAGTCACCCTTCACAGGCTCGTGTGAGAGGGGTGAAGGTTTGTTGGACCTTATACACACGGATGTGTGTGGACCTTATACACACGGATGTGTGTGGACCATTCAAACATGCCACAAGGGATGCTAATCGTTATTATTTGACTTTCACTGATGATTACAGTAGATATGGATATGTCTACTTAATCAAGCATAAGTCAGAGACTTTCGAGAAGTTTAAGGAATTTAAACAGGAAGTCGAGAATCAATTGGGCAGGAACATTAAGATGCTTCGATCCGATCGAGGAGGTGAGTATCTTAGTTCAGAGTTCCTCGACTATCTTAGGGAATGTGGGATTGTCTCACAATTGACACCTCCCAGGACACCACAGTTGAATGGTGTGGCTGAGAGGCGTAATCGAACCTTGTTGGACATGGTTCATTCCATGATGAGTCGAGCTACGCTACCAATCTCATTCTGGGGGTATGCCTTAGAGACTGCCGCCCATATTCTTAATCTTGTCCCTACAAAGAAAGTTGCCAAAACTCCTCACAAGATGTGGACTGGCAAAGTACCTAAGGTAGACCACATCAAGATTTGGGGTTGCGAGGCTTTTGTGAGACGTGAGACTCATGATAAGCTCGAACCTCGAAGCGAGAGGTGTATTTTCATCGGCAACCCACAGTAATCCTTTGGTTACCTCTTCTACAGACCTAGTGACAATGTGGTCTTTGTAGCAAGAAGAGGAGTCTTTCGAGAGAGAGAATTTATAAGCCAAGGAGACAGTGGGAGGCAAATTGATCTTGAAGAAATTCAAGAGTCAAGCGGTGAAGGAACTTCGAACACTAGCCCTCAACTTGAGGAGGAAACTCCTGTTGAGCCAGTTGATGAGCCTGTACCTCTGAGGCGTTCCACGAGAGTTAGGAATGCACCTGAGCATTACTATGGTTTCCATATTACTGCGGAAGGTGAGACACTTATTAGTGATGAGACACTAGTAGGTCTGGATGAACCTAACAGCTACACGGAAGCCATGGCAGGCCCTGAGGCTGCTAAATGGAAAGAGGCCATGGATAGCGAGATACAATCCATGTATGACAATCAAGTTTGGAACTTGGTTGAGAATGTACCTGGTCGTAAGACTGTAGGGTGCAAATGGGTCTTCAAGAAGAAGACCGACATGGATGGTAAAGTACACACTTATAAGGCTAGACTGGTTGCAAAGGGCTTCTCTCAAATTCCTGGAGTGGACTATGATGAGACATTTTCTCCAGTAGCCAAGATTAAGTCTATTCGGGTTCTGTTGGCCATAGCTGCATTTCATGATTATGAAATCTGGCAAATGGATGTCAAAACCGCTTTCCTTAATGAAAAGTTGGCTGAAGATGTTTACATGAGTCAGCCAGAGGGTTTTGTCAGCAACAAGTACCCTAATAGAGTGTGTAAGCTCGAGAAATCCATTTATGGATTGAAACAGGCACCTCACAGGTGGAATCTTTGCTTTGATGAGAAAGTCAAGGAATTTGGCTTTTCAAGGAGTGAAGATGAATCTTGCGTCTATATCAAGGCTAGTGGGAGCATAGTTAGTTTTTTGGTATTGTATGTGGATGACATACTACTCATAGGAAATGACATTCCAACCCTGCAGGAAGTAAAGTCTTGGCTTGGGAAGTGTTTCTGATAGGATTAAAACAACTTTTAATCTATGAAGATCGATTAGATCTTGAACAAGTTTATGAGTGTAAAATAATAAGAACGCAATAATAAGAACAAAACAGCTTGAATCAAACGTGTCGAATGATTAAATAAAATCCTCAGAAGAGCTCGATTAAGAACATCAACTGTAGAGGATTAGAAGATTACAAGAACGATTAAAGAAAAATAATTGTACTCTTGATGAATCGCTATATCGATAATCTCAGCAATCTTGACCTAATATGCATGCAAGCATTTAACTTATATACAATACATAAAAGGCTCTCGGTTGGACAGGCCCAAACCGGAGAATACAAGGCTAAACTAACGAGCCCAAAAGACGCAACTTTAAAATAATTTTCAGCCCAACAATCTCCCCCTTTGCGTCAATCTGGAGCGAGACATTCACTTGTTACTTGGGCCGGCAGCTGAAGCTGGTACCTTCTTCTTCACGGTACTAAACAAACACTTGGTTATGGAGAGAATGGTCTGTCTAAACCGGATGTACCAATTGATCATATCATTGAAGTACTTGATGTCATCAGCCGAATTCTCCTTACACCGCTTGATAATTGATAAGATGCGCTCCAAGCAAGTTGTGGTGTAAAGGTGCTTGTCAGCTAAAGCGAAGAGACATTTATGTCCTTCAGCTATAGTGAACATGACTGAGTTGCGCCTCAGATCAATCCTGCCCATCTGCATCTGGTTGAGATCACTGGCCGATCCCACAGGAGCTACTTTCGGTTTCTTCTTAAAAACTGTGGCGACCTCCTGATCCATTAGAGCAACCTCCATGATGTAGCAGGCCAACATCCTTTTGACATGGTCTATGATGGGACCATATTCGGTTTCATCTGTCAGCAGGATATTGTACAAGACAATCCAATCATGAGGATTCAGATTCGGCAGATCCGCCAGGGAGATGATGTGGGCAGTTCTTGCAGATCCTCGGATGAGCTTGAACTTAACGTTTGTGAATCTCCCCACGGCATAAGGCTTCAGTACCCGAACATTAACAATCTTCTGGGCGCTCCAGGTGAGGTATTGTGGGCGAGCGGCCTCCAGATAGAAGTCAATAAGCTCCCTGTCAAGCTCATCGTTCGGATGCGGGACTTCAAAAATGTTAGAGAAGGCGTGGAAGATGAATGCCTTTCGAGTCAGCGGCATGTCAAACTGCGAATCGATAGAGTTGTTGCAGTCGAATGATATAACCGGCTCGAGCCATAGTATGCTTGGAGTCTCTATGACCTCTTTTATCAAACGATCCCTGGTCTAGGCAGGGAAGAGCAGCTTTCGGCTCTCAAGGAGATCGTGGGCTTCTTTTTGCTTTCGTTCGGCTTCTTCAGCTTCACGCGCCACACGACTGGCATCATTATCAGCATTGCGACTGTTCTTTCTTTTTAACATGTCCGCAATGGTCTCCCTGTCTTCATCTTCTTCTTCATCTCCTCCCTCAGCTATGTTTTTGCCCTTGTTCTTCACACTCGAACCCGAAGCATGACCAGTCTGAGGTGGTTCGGTTGTGTGAGTAGCTTTGGAGAAAGGAGGTGGTTTCGATCCTATCTTCTCATCTCCCCCTTGTTTCGGAATGGACACGAAACCCGGTAGGCCTTCAATCTTGCTTAAAAGGTCCATGGCCGGAGAGAGTTTTTTAGCGAGGGTGCGCCTCACTGAGTAGTTTAGGATGGGGTCGTGTGCTTCCAGGATGTTTGATAATACTGCGTGGACATCCGAAACACACGTTTTTATAACCTCCCTTTCGGATCGAAGAGCTTCCAATTGTTGTTCGGAGTTGGAAAGCTGCGTGCTCTTGACATTTAGGGCAGTAGTTTTGCTCGCCAAGACGTCCATCAGAGAATTTTCAGCTGCAAGATCCTCTTGTAGCTTTGCCAGGCGGGCATCGATGAAGGCACGAAGTGCCGAGTTGTCGTCGCTAATATGTTGTCTGAGGGTAGCGAACGAGGACAGCTCCGTCGAGACAAACTTGGCGAATTGTTGAACAACTGGTTCCAAAGTCGTCTTCGTGGCGTCGGCGCTTTCCTGCAAAGACTTCAGCAGGACAGAAGCGTCGGAGAATAGTTTATCGACTTTTTCGGTCGCAGCCTCACAGGCTCGGGTGGAGGCATCGATTGCAGCAGTTGCTGAGGCCACCGAATCATGTTGAGCCCTTGAGAAGGCGTCAACAATCTTCTGAAGGGCAGCTTCAGAAAGAGATGACTGCTGGTTGGTGGAGGAGGCGAGAAGTAGATCAACCTTTTCGTTAAGCTCTCGGAGATGCTTCTTTGTCACTGGAGCATCATCCTCCTCGTCACTTTGAACTTGAAACGGACTATAGTAGACCGAATCAAAGTTCATGTGATCACCACCAAGGTATGGATCACCGCCATCGGAGGCGGGTTCTGGAGATTGAGGTGGTGGTGAAGCTGGGGGTGTTATTGGTTTTGTTGGTTCAGGTTGAGTTTCGGGTGGTGGTTGTGTATGAGTTTCGGTTTGTGGTGGTTCGGTTACAGGAAGGGTTTCGGTAACTGGTGGTGTTTCGGTTGATGTGGTGAAAATGGGTGGTGGTATAGGGAAAGAGGTTGGGGGAATAATGGGGTTTATGGTGGGAATGGAAATAGGAATAGTTGGTGGAGGCGAAGGAACTGGGGATTGATGAAGTTCCATCTCTGGGGTTGGGGACCGAGGTGGTGTGTTGCCTCGTTGAGGAGATTCGTCACCTTGAGATCCTTCAGAGTCCGAACTCCCACCTTCGGATTCGCTTGAAGAGGAGGGAAGGATGAGCTTTCGCTTCTGTTGGGTCTTCCTCCTTTTCGGCTGTGGGGACTGTGCAGCCTTCGGTTGTTTCCTCTTTTTGGGAGAAGGTCCCTTTGGAGCTTTGGACACTTGCTTCCCTTTCTCTGCCTTTTTGCCCCTGCCCACTGGTTTTTCAGCGTCATGAATCGATCGCAGCATGTCCGGTGTCAATTCCCTCGGACCAGTTGGCCTAAACTCCTTGATCGTTCTAATCAGTCTGCTGTCGGAAGGCACAGCGCCATACATCGACTCCGGGATAGAGCCAATGAAAGAAAATTTTGATGCATCGGATACGATGATCTTCTTGGTATGAAACGTACCAATAGAAGACATCGATGCACCATCGGCTGTGGGAACATTGAACTTGTCCATGGCCCATCGTGTGATCAAGATCCAGAACCGGGCCAACGACACCTCAGAGTGTCGGGAAGAAGAAGAGAGGCTCTGAATCAGTTGTTGCCATAGGACAAACCCATAGTCCAGGTTTATCCCGTTATACACCCCATACATTATCGAAAGGAAAAGACGACTTGCACCGTCAGATCTTGAGCTCCTCTCTGACAGACCCTTAAAAAGGACTGTAAATAAGCCATTCCACTGGGGCGGCAGGCAAGACTTCTTAAACTTGGGGACGGAGGTGAGAACTTCTGTGTATCCCATGTTGTAAAACATGCTAAACAGTATCCCAACCGGAATAGTCTCCGGATGAACTCGCGAAGGGTCAACGACAAACCCTAGTATAGTGTAGAACCTTTGGCGTGATACGGAGGTCTTGTGTTCTGCAAGCTCGAAAAATACCCGGTCGACAGCCTTGTCGTAGTAAGCCGTCGCATAGACCTGAGATAAGGCCACCATTGGCACCGTTTCAATTCTTGACAGTGCAGGAGCAAGCTGGGAGTACTTGAGGCATTCTATGACCGGCGACATATAGGAATCATACGCCAATGGGTTAAGATCAATGACAAGACATTGTTGGGGTCGGATGGGAAGAATCTGTGAAGTTGCATGAACAGAGGATGATTCAGCCATTGTTGCAGGTTTGGAGAAGAAGATGAACAGTGAAGCGCTTTGGAGGTTTTTGTTCTTTAGAAAATCCGGAAGCAGTAAAAAGGTAAATGGTGTTGTAGACTGCCTTTTATAGTGATGGATTGGAGAGAGAAAAATCGTTTCATATCTTCTATGTGATGATCACGTAGGAAAGATAGTGTCAGAGTCTTAGGATCACGCTACCCAACAAGCGCCGTTTCAGAGAGAGGAACCGTTTCCATTTCCACACGCGCCTCTAATGCCAGATTAATGACGCTTCAATATCGCACACGCGTCCGTTAAGTGTCAGAAAAAGCGCGGCCGTTTCAAATTCACGCGCCCTCCTTTATACCGTCGTTTGAATTTCTATCCTTTTAACTCCCGCCGAGTCAGCAACTTTTTGTCTTTTCCCCTTTTAAACGGCTGTTTTCAATTAATGACCCACGTGGCTAATTTTTGACCACAACTTCATTAGTAACCATCCAGTAATAATCCAGCCTGTAAAATAATTAGTAACGGAGTTTTTGAAAATCTAGGATTTTCGTGCAAAGAGTGTAAAAGAAAAAGAAATAAAGCAACTCTTTTAAGGATATTTTGTGATGCCAATAATGACACGAAACTGATGATCCCGGGCACGAATCTCTTCCTTCAAGGTCAAGAGAGACCTCAAAGTGTTAGTGTGGAATCCCGTTGAATTACGATCAGACACTTATTAATAAATGTTGAAAGGCTTCTTTTAATTAGGCTAAATAAGGGTGGTTTCGCTTTGATGCATCAATTCAATTCTTGATATAAGAACGAAAGTGAACAAAGTACTTGTGAGACCGGTGTAGTCTGTTGAACAAGTAGGTAGGAGTTGATTTTATAGTGGCTTGGATTAATATGAAATCTCAGATAAAAAATGTAAAACTGGATCCCTTGGGAAGAAATGTTATGGTGTGTAACAATTTCATTGGAATCACGCAAAAGAAAATTTGAGATTCCATGAAGGTACATTCGTCAATTCATTGGTGAAAACTTGATCAAATTAATTGGTCACCGTCAATTCGTTGGTGTTGAATTTTGGGTTTCACTCAGCTCGTAGTGGCACGAAACTAAGATCATAAACACAGATATTGTGTAACCATAAACCTCAGTGGTAGTTTCTGAGAGTCTCAAGGGTTACAGTGATGAAACGAATGTAATGGAGAAGTGTAATGGGGAAGGTGTAAGAAAACATAGTACCTCTGCTGCGAAAATAAGGACCAAGCAGGAGACTCTTAACTCATGTGAGAAGAGAGTGAGGTAGCTCACGATTAGAATAAATGAGTTAGCCTTATTGGGAAGACAAGGTTTGTGTATACCAGGTCATGAAGGCTATTATTCAAAATCTTATGAGGCTTGGGACACATACAGCAGCATGCTTCTAGGGACACTTAAGTAAGTCATCAAATATACCCCATAAACGAATGAGCACACAAAAAAATATTTTTGGAGTTTTTGAAATTTATAATAAAAAAATAATAACTAAAAAAAATAATAATAATAAAAAAATAAGACTTAAAATAAAAATAAGACCTAAGGGAAAAAAAAAAAAAACTTTGGAAAAATGAAAAACCGAACCCGAACGTTCGGTTGGTTTCGGTTCTAGAAAATTTTGAAAAACCGAACCCGAACCTTCGGTTGGTTTCGGTTCCACAAAATTTTGAAAAACCGAACCCGAACCTTCGGTTGGTTTCGGTTCCACAAAATTTTGAAAAACCGAACGCGAACCTTCGGTAGGTTTCAGTTTTGGAAAATTTTGAGAAACGAAGGAATTTAGATATACAAGAAATAAATACTTTTAACACAAAGAAAAACAAGATTGTACAAGAAATATACAACACAGAAAAACTACCTTTGAAGTAATGAGCGAGTCAGATGGTTGAACCGAACCCGAACGTTCGGTTGGTTTCGCTTCTTACGTTTGAGTTTGAGAGGTAGTGTGAGGTACTGACTCTGATTCCATCATACCTAGCCCTTGCAATATTTTATTAAATGATGCTTCAGGAAGAGCTTTGGTAAAGACGTCAGCCAGTTGATCAGTGGTTCTTACAAAGTGAACTTCGACATTTCCATCTTCCACATGATCTTTGATGAAGTGATACCTCAGTGCTATGTGTTTGGTTTTAGAGTGTTGCACTGGGTTATGACAGATCCTAATTGCACTTTCAGAGTCACAATATAGTGGGATCTTCTTCATATTGAGTCCATAGTCTCGAAGTTGACTCTGGATCCAAATCACTTGTGATGTGCAGGATGCAGCGGCAATGTATTCCGCTTCGGCAGTAGACAGCGACACACATGTTTGTTTCTTGGATTGCCAGCTGACCAATTTCCCATCAAGAAATTGACAGCCACCAGTTGTGCTTTTACGGTCGAGTCCACATCCTCCAAGGTCAGCATCAGAATAGGCTTGAACAAAGAAGCCGGAATTGGATGGATACCATAGACCTAAGGAGGTGGTTTGCTTGAGATAGCGTAGGATGTTCTTTACTGCCAGCATGTGAGGTTCGCGTGGGTTTGCCTGAAATCGAGCACAATAACACACAGAAAACATGATATCAGGCCTGCTAGCAGTTAGATACATCAGTGAGCCTATCATTTGACGATAGAGCGTGATATCGACAGCCGGTTTGTCTAGAGATGGGGTAAGCTTGGTGCCGAATGCCATTGGGACTTTGACTTTTGAGTCTCCCATCATGCCAAACTTCGCTAGGAGAGTCTTCGTGTAAGCTTCCTGATTAATAAAGATGCCTTCGGGTCCCTGTCTTATGTTTAAACCAAGGAAAAAGTTAATAGGACCCATTGAGCTCATTTCAAACTTAGTCTCCATCAGCTTTCTGAATTCAGCTGTTAAGCTGGGATTCGTGGAGCCAAAGATGATGTCATCGACATAAATTTGAACTATCATAAGGTGGTTACCTTCCTTTTTACGAAAGAAGGTTGGGTCAACCGAACCTTGTTTAAATTTAGACATCTTTAAAAATTTTGTAAGCGTTTCATACCAGGCTCTCGGAGCTTGTTTGAGGCCGTACACAGCTTTATCCAGAATATAGCAATGATTTGGATACTTTTTGTTCACGAACCCAGGAGGTTGCTCCACAAACACAGTTTCTTCGAGTTCTCCATTGAGAAATGCACACTTGACGTCCATTTGGAAAACCTCAAAGTTTTTGTGAGTAGCGTAGGCCAGAAATATTCTAACAGATTCTAGCCTAGCTACTGGAGCGAACGTCTCTTCGTAATCTATTCCTTCCTCCTGACAGTATCCCTTGACCACTAGACGAGCCTTGTTCCTTATGACATTACCTTCCTTGTCCATTTTGTTTCTAAAAACCCATTTAAGACCAACAACCGAAGCATCTGGAGGAGTTGGAATGAGGCGCCAGACTTTGTTCCTTTCAAACTCGTTCAGTTCGTCTTGCATTGCTTGAACCCAAGCAGAGTGATCGAGGGCAGTGTTCACTGTCTTCGGTTCAACTTTTGATACGAATGAGTTAAACATACAAAACTCAACCTTTGAAAATAAGGATGTCTGTTTTGCCTTCAGTTGAGATGGGGTCAGAACCTTTTCAGATACATCACCAACTACTTGAGAGATAGGATGATCTCTGGTCCATTTGGTAAGAGGAGGGTAATTCGGATCGAAGGTTGGATCTAGTTCAGCGTTGATCATCTCTTCTGGCTCAGATTGACTATCGTAATCAAGCGTCATATCATCATGCTCCCCCTCAATTGATGAGTCTTGAGAAACATGAGGTTCAGGGGTTTCTTGTGGTGCTGGACTCTCAGGCGTTGAAGCACCTTCGTTTGGAGGGGCATCTTCGGTTGGAGAGGCACCTTCAGTTGGTGAAGGACCTTCGGTTGAAGTAGTAGAGCTTGGCTCCCCCTGGACTTGTGAGCTTGGCTCCCCCTCGACATGAGAAGTTGGCTCCCCCTCGACTGAAGCATTGTTGGTTGGAGATTCATCAGTGGGCAATTCTCCTTCATGCATTCTTTTTGCAGCATCTTCGACAATTTGCTTCATATGATCAACTTTGTTGTCAGCTGCACCTGCTTCTGAGAGAGAAGCTTTTTCTGGTTCGTCAAAGAGTTCCAGAAAATTCTCGTATAAATTGGCGATTGAGACTGTGACTTGTCCAGTTTGAGGAAAGATTTCCCTGGCAGTGTCATCTATGGCCTGTAGCTTCTTGACATAGCTGTCGTCGAAAGTCACATAGTATGTCTCTTCAATCCTTCTTGAACGTTTGTTTAGGACCCTGTACGCCTTGGATGTGAGTGAATAACCCAGAAAGATTCCCTCGTTTGCTTTGACATCAAACTTGTTGCAGTGTTCTTTAGAGTTAAAGATGAAACACCTTGAGCCAAATACGTGGAAAAATTTCACATTGGGCTTTCTGTTATTTAAAATTTCATATGGTGTGAGCGTGAATCCCTTGTTGAGATAGGACCTGTTCTGTGTATAACAAGCAGCAGAAATAGCGTCAGCCCAAAAATAAAGAGGTAAGGAAGCGAAACTTATCATAGTTCGGGCAGCTTCACACAAGGATTGGTTTCGTCTTTCGACTATTCCGTTCTGTTGTGGTGTGTAGGGAGCTGAGAAATTGTGACTAATTCCCTTTTCTGCAAGAAACTCTTCAAACTCCCTGTTCTTGAATTCGAGACCATTGTCGCTCCTGATGTTGCGAACGACCTTCTTGAGTTGGACTTCAATTTGCTTGATAAACACTTTCAGCTTTTGAATCGCTTCAGACTTGAGCTTTAGAAAGAACACCCATGTAAATCGTGAAAAGTCATCAATGATAACAAGAATATACTTGCTACCACCGATGCTTTCGATAGATGAAGGACCACACAAATCGATATGAAGCAATTCGAGTGGTTCAACAACTTTTGTGTTGATTATAGATGGGTGACTTTTACGACTCTGCTTTCCCATTTCGCATGCGGCACACAAATGCTCTCTGTCGAACTTGAGCAATGGAAGACCTCTAACATGATCTCCAGTAATAAGTCGGTTGATATCTTTGAAATTGAGATGAGAGAGTCTTCGATGCCACAACCAGCTTTCGTCGGATTGAGCTTTTGATAGCAGGCAAATTGTTGGGTTTCCTTTGATGGGTTTCATGTTCAGAGGAAACATTTCACCCTTTCGTTCTGACTTCAGAATCACTTTCTTTGTCTTTTTCTCTATGATTTCAGAACCTTCATCATCGAATGAGACTTTGAGACCTGTACCTCCAACAAGCTGAGATACACTGATGAGGTTGTGTTGGAGTCCTTCCACATAAGCCACCTTCCTTATTGTAAAGTCACCATTCGTTATCATCCCGTATCCCTTTATGGTGCCGGAAGAGTTGTTTCCAAACTTAACGTTGCCACCATTTGCAAGAGATCTGTATTCCCTGAGCTCCTCTTTCCTCCCTGTCATGTGACGCGAGCAGCCACTGTCGATGTACCATTCTTCGTCAAACTGCTCGTCACTTATAACCTGCAAAAACTAAGCAGATTTAGGAACCCAAAGTTTCTTGGGTCCATGTGAGCTTTTCATGGGAACGGGAATAGTAAGAGAGATGTCAACTAGATATGTTCGTTTTATTATAGTTGTTTCATCTTTCTTTTTAATGGTAAAGACTTTTATTTTGTTGGTATTAGGTGTGTTCGTTTTGGACTCTGGTTTGGATTCATCAACCTTCTGTTTTCCCTTCTGTTCAGCTGATGAATGAGGTTTTTGAGAACAAGCGGGATTGGTTTTAGAGCAAGATGGAGATGAATGGGTGGAAGTGGAAGAACGAGAAGAATTAGAGAGAGAGGATTTGGATGGAGAAGACTTCCTGGCTGATGACTCTAGGTGACCCTTTTGCTTTTGATCATTGGAGGGACTAACCTTCGAGTCTTGTTCTCTTTTGACTTTAGAGCCGAACCTCTGTGTTCGGTTGGAGTTGTTCTTGGAACCGAACCTTTGGTTTCGGTTGAAGTCCTTTTCAGAACCGAACCTTTGCCTTCGGTTGGTATTTTCTTGTGAACCGAACCTTTGGTTTCGGTTGAAGTCCTTTTCAGAACCGAACCTTTGCCTTCGGTTGGTATTTTCTTGTGAACCGAACCTTTGCTTTCGGTTGTTGGAACATTCAGGCTTTCTTACAGGATTGTTTTCATACTTCAGATTCTTGTCTTGGTGTGAGTAGTATGCATTCTGGGAGTGCCAGAATTGTTTCCTTTCAGAAAGGTTTTTCCTGTATCTTTGGTTCCTTTCTATCTTCTTATCTCTCATCTGCTTAGGTTGATGATGAACGTTCGCTTTCGTTTTTGTTGTCTCCTTGGATGGTTCCTTTTGAACTTTAGGAGTTTTACTTTGAGCCGAGGTAGCAGATGGAGTATCCGAAGGAGATTCAGTTTGCACTGAGGGAGTAGAAGGAATGTCTGAAGAGGTTTCACTTTGAGCTGAGGGAATGGAAGGAATGTCTTCTTTTGCTGATCTCCCATCCTCCTGAGGAATATCTTTCGTACCACTGGTGATAGGCTCACTGAAATTATCGGGCTTATTCAATGGTTCAGGTATGTATCTCCCTTTTCTCATCCAGGAGGTTCTTTCAGATAGCCCAACGGTTTCGTTTCCATTATCTATTGGAGCTTCCCAGAAGTACTCATCACAGCCATCAGCATTGTCTTCGTTTACAATATCTGTGAGCTCAGCTGTTTGATGTTCGGTTACTCCTATCACTTTGTATACTTGATTCGGAGTGGTCCTGACCTTTTGATACACAACAACTTTTTCTACCAATTTCGGGGACTTTTGTTTGGACAATCTAGCGAACTCCACAGAATTTTCAGAAATTAGATTTTTGTGGTTTTCAGTTTCGCTTTTAACAAATTCTGAGCAGTCAACCGTATCCTCTACAGAAATTTCACTCATGTTTTCTTCCTCGTTAAGCTCAGATGCATTTTCAACATTGATTTTGTTTTCAGAGCTTACGTTGGCGTTTAGAGAGTCAAATTTTTGCATGGTTTCGGTTCTCAGTTTAAGTCTGTCATTTTCGTCCAAAAGATTTTTGAGCATGTCCTTGTGGTCTTTGGATTTAATGAAGGACTCAATTTTGTCCAGTCCATACATGTAGGTCGGATTGACATCATCAGACGATATCACACTCTCACAATTGTAGGCTTCGGCATCGATTTCATCCTCCTTAAATTCTAGGAAGGGCAAAATCATGCGATGGATCTTTTGGCCTATCTCACAATCCAAGTGAAGTTGAGTAATATTGGAATATAAACGTTTAGCTATTAAACAAAAGACATTTCGTTGTTTTAACAATTTTAAATTGTCTCTCTGCAAATAAATGTTTTCGTCTTTAACTTTAACTAATTCCGACTCTTTTAACTCAATCCACATTCGCCGCTCCTCACTCTTCGACGCCACCCTGCTTAATTGATCAGTCAGGTTAGAATTGGTGACTCGAGTTTGAGTTAAGCTACTATCTAAATGAGAAATTCTTGTATTAACAATTTTTAGTTCTTTCTCATATGAGGATGGTGGTACTTTAGATGAAATAAAAACAGATTGTACCTTCTTTATCAGTTCATCGAGCTCATTGAACTGCTGGCTGAGTGGTTTGGCCGTAAAGCACATATCCTCCTGTACCTTCGGTCCATCGCTTCCTCCATCGGTATTGTATCCCCTCATTTGAGATACGTCAGTCACCATGAAGCATTTTCCACCACTGCTTTCCTCCTTAGCCATATAAGCCTTTCCATGAGTAGGCTTCCTCACTTCTTCGTCTTCTGAGTCAGTAGACCAAACTTCTGTGCTACCGAACTCATCGTCATTAACCGAACCCTGCACAATAAGAGCATTAATAGAAGGGTTAGCGGTAGACTTCTTATTTCTCAACTCATCTAATCTTTTCTGCAGCACGGCTTCCTCATCATTTCCATCGTCCTTTTCAGCCAACTTCTTAAGAACACAGTCCTTAGCATAGTGGTTCTTGCCACCACAGTAGAAACAGCTTACTCCGGAATCGCCATCTGCCTTCGGTTCCTTCTTGGGCTCCTCAGCCTTCGGTTCATTGTTCGCTTTTTCAGAGCTGTAACTCCCCTGCCAGTTTCGGTTTTTGTTGTTGGGGAATCTCTTCTTTATGAACCTCTTAGGATTGGATACCATCATGGCATAATCCTCAGTTGTGAGGTCATACTCTTCCAAGTTGAGCTCTTCATCCTCCATCACAGCTTTACTTTTAGATAGGAGGGCCAACGAACCAAGACTAGAAACAACGTTCTTTTCTTGAACCACAATCTTCTCTTGGGACTTTAGAATACCCACCAGTTTCGCTAAAGAGTATGATTTAAACTGCTCATGAGCTTTGACTATCGAAACCACTGCTCTCCATTCAGACCTCAATCCATTCAAGAAAGTAACCTTCTGTTCGATAAGCTTCCTTTCAATATCGTGTTTGATCATCTTGCTGAGAAGATGATTGAAGCGATCAAACGTCTGGGTCACTATTTCTTCGGCCCCTTGCCTGAATTCTCCAATGGACTTCATGTTGTTTCCTTAGGATGATCCTTAGGAATGAATGAATGAGAAATAGCTGATTCTTAGGGTAGATCCTTAAGAATAAAGAAGATAATGGGGATGGGTAATTGGGTTGATTATTTGATTGTTTAAACATAATAATTATATTATTGTGGGTTGAAAACCCTATGTACTCACCAGGTTTCCCAACCTGACCCACTCAGTTTATTTATATCACAGGTGTTGATATGAAGTGACATTACACTGAGAGATTTAAAGAGATGTAGATCACTAGTGTAAATAATTGTAAGTTCTGTTTATGCTTATGTTTCTGTATTAACGATGACATCCCAAACGTTTTAAAATGAAATAAATACGTTTCTTCGAAAATGTTTTAATAACGTATTTACCATGTTTTTCTGGGAACAAATTCCGCAACATTTTTATAAAATGAAGTACTCTGATTTTTATAAAGCATAAACAACATCGGTCTTTTCTGGCCGTGAAAATGGGGATGTCACAGTTGGTATCAGAGCATTAGTTTAAGCGAACTAGGAATATGGATTTATTTCTAGACTTAAACTTAGAATGCTAAGCGATGATTGTGAGGTGTGAGCACTAGCTTGTTTTAGGAATTGTGCCTAAAATGCTTTTATGTGCTAAATGCTTGTGCCTGATATGCTGTTATTCGTTCGGATCTATGGTTTGTTGCCGACCGGATCTGGAAACCTTATGTGTTTAGGATTCTAAGCGTTTAACTACGATATTAGAACTAGCATATAAACGTTTCGGAGTGATAAGAATGATTTAAACGTCAATCCTAAGTAAAGGTCTAGATTCACCTTATTCGGAGTATAGATCAAGATGGCAAGAACCCGTAGCGGAAACGTGAATGCAAATGGGAACCGAGATCAACCCCCAGCGATTGAGCAAATACCGGTTGTGGTAGCCGCTGCTGAGCCAATAACGATGGCAGGAGTGCAAGCGATGATCCAAGCAATGTTGGATCGTCAAATGGAGGAAACCAGACGTTTGCTCCAGCAAAATCGAGAGGAAGCGACTATTCAGATCGAACAGCCCAAGTTGAACGAAGGGCAGACTGAGGAAGGAAACTACAGTGGGACTGTTGGTCAAGTCAACCCACCAATAGTTCGACAAAACAACCAAGATGACGAAGTCGAGAGGAATGGATGCAAGTACAAGGATTTTCTGACTTGCAAGCCATCGACTTTCACTGGAAAGGAGGATCCGATCGGGGTCATGGATTGGATCTCGGAGATGGAATTAGCTTTCATGACGTGCGGTTGCAAGGGAAAACAGCAGACCACGTTTGCAGTGCGTCAGTTTCGAGGAGGCGCTGTACGATGGTGGAATACCTTGGGAAAGACGCTGAGCCCCAATGAGCCCCTGCAACTGACATGGGCATAATTTTTGGTGCATTTCAAACGTAGGTACTGCTCAGCCCAAAATCTGCTCGAGCTAGAAAACCACTTCCTTACCTTAAAGAAAGGAAGCACGTCTATTGATGAATACACCAACAACTTCACAGAGAAGATGGAGTTCGCCTTACGTCTTGTTCCGGATGAGCTGACAAAAATTGACAAGTACGCAAAAGGACTTCCATGGGAATATGCAGTGCCAGTGCGTCAGGCACCTACTTTGGAGGCAGCTATCTGGGCTGCCAAGTCGGTTGAGGAGATGATCAAGGGAAGAGCCGCCAACAAGACCGAGGTTGGCGAAAAGAGGAAGTTTGAGGGGTCTGCGAAGCCCGATGAGAGAAGCAAATCAAGTACCAGGAAGTTTAGAGGAGGAGGGAGTGAAGAAAGATGGTGCGAGAAGTGCAAAAAGAAACACTCTGGAAAATGCAGTGAGGAAGTAACTTGTTTCAAGTGTGGGAAGCATGGTCATTATGCCAACGAGTGTAAATTCAATAAAAGGGTGTGTTATGAATGTAATGAGGAAGGACACTTCAAGCAAGATTGCCCAAAGAGAGAGGGGGCTACAAAGCCAAATGTGCCGCCAAAGCCAAAGGCGAGAGCATTTCAAATGATCCTTGACGAAGCAGATGACAATGCGAGGATTCAGGAGTGACAACTTGACATCCAAAGATCGAGTTATGAGGTAGCCATAGAATCGTATGATGTAGCCTGTTAGAGGCATATTCTAGGGTGAACTTGAACACCTATGTAATAGTTTCAAGGAATAATAAAAACCTTCGTTTTGATATCTGATGTGTTAAGCTGTTATATGATTTTCTTGTGTGGTGACTTGGAAAACTGTGGGGCAATACCTGAGACGAGTATGAGTAGGTGTGAATGGTAGTAGAGGCCTATACTACCGGAAGCACAGGACTCACACTTGGATCAGGGAAAGTCACAAGGTTACCAAGAAGCTAGTAATTGATTTCGTTTTATTCAAGTGTGTTGTTACCATCGTTTCGGTAATGACTAAGAAGATTGTTGATATTCCGACCCTAGTGGTCATATCGAATCGAGTCCGACTACGATGAGTATGTTGTGTGGCTCAGAGGACCAAGTTTGATGTAGCGTCCGACTTAAACCAAACGGTTGAAATCAAAGCGATCAATAGAAGTATCGCACTCGTTGTTAAAGAAGTTGGTGGCTAGAAATGCCTAATGTTAAAGTGTGATTATATCACATTAGAACATGAAGGAAGGCATAGTCTGTTTTAGAATTTAACTCTAAGAGACCTAAGTCTAAGTGTTGCAACATACGATGATAGGTCATTAGAATATGACACATCGATCTATAGTAGTAATAAAAGAACTTATCTCAAGTCTGTATCCAGCAAGGATCGAGATTGTGACTTGAAGATCATAATTTGGAGTCTAACCTGAGGTAGAGAGCAGGTGCATGATCGAGTACTCTTACAGTCAATGAGTTTAAGAGATAGAATCGAAGGAATGTAGAAGTTATAATTATTACCTAGGATGAAGAGATGACGTATGGAGTCATTATACGACCCTGTTTCGTTGATGATTCCGGGACGTAATCATCCTAAGGGGGAGATAATTGTAACGCTCGCAAATCTGGGCTAGTCAAATTAGAGGCAATAGGGGTCGAAAACGACTTTTCGACAAAAGATTATTTAGAATAAATAATCTTAATCAAGTTGTAGAGTATGTTACAAGGTTTTCGTACATATAAAGAACGCCGAAAACCGAGTTATAACGAAGAAGTTATGACCCGTTGAAGTTTCGCGACGGAACCGGCACGATACCGAGAAGCGTAAATAGTGAATTTACGATAGAGCGAGATTTAGCCTTAGCGATCTAAACGAAAGTCGTAGAATATGTTAAACTAAGAACATCAATAAAAAGAACGCCCAAATCTGACTTCGTATGAGGAAGTTATGATTTTTTCTAAGATTTAGCATAGCAGTGCACAGCCCGAAATCTGAATTTTAGATCGGTCGATTTTTAGCCGACGGGATCTAAATGAAAGTTGTAGTACTCGTAAATACCAACGCGTGGATATAAATAACGTCAAAAACGGAGTTCGTATGAGCGAGTTACAAATTATAATAGCATATTTACGTATTAAAATAAAGTATAAATCATATATACGTACACATATATATACATATGTATATATCATTAGAAAGGTATCGACGATGCGGTCATTATAAGACTAATGTTGAGTTCTTTCGACATTAGTTTAGTGCAAATATCATTAAATCTATTTAAAATAGTATTATAAAGGGGTGTTTAGTTGTTTATATAACTATAAGGTCATTAAGTAATTATGGAGGGTAGTTTTTGTAAATTTAATTACTATAAATAAGAGGCTTGGGCTCTCATATTTCTTGCACCATTCTCTTGATTCAAGAGTCTTTCTCTCCTTATCCCCCGAGCATTTCGGTCCCTCGTGATTCGACTTCTCTTTCTGTAGTTTTAGTATAGTAAGGTGGGCGCTGAAGCGTTGCACGAATCTTTCTTAGAAAGATTCAGCGACGAAGTTCTGCCCCTGCAGAGCCCGACTCCTAGCTAAAATCCCCTTGTAAGTAAGTTATGCTTACCCTATTTTAAATATAGTTTATATTTAAAATTAGTATTGTTATTATAAATTTATAATAAATATTTGAGCTATTATTATGACTTATATAAGTGTCGTTATAATATCTTTTTAACTACTCGCGGTACGGGGAATCTGGTTTAAAGGGCCGCATAGGGTTGTTGGATTTCAGAAGTGCTATATGCCAAAATGGTCCTGCCCTCCGGTGTTTTATGTCTGGCCCCTGTCTGTACATAGTGGTTGGAAAGTATTGTTTAAACGCTTATATAATAATAATAATAAGACTAATAATTAGTCACGGTAAATATTAGACTAAAATCTAGTGGTAATAATACTAGGTTTCGTCGAAGGAAATTATTTTAAAGTAAACGAAGCGTTGTCCGAGTACCGAGTCACCACCTTCTCAAGTGAGTGCATGGTCTCTTTCATCTTACACATAGATATGAAGTATTTTAATATAAATTACGTGTTATGTGTGCATATTGTCTGAATACTTGTTGTCTATGCTGGTGAAAGATTTTTATACATGTTTTAAATGATGTAAACTGTATAAAGTATTTTATATCTACAAAATATGTTGGGTAAAACATGGGTAGATGAATGATGATGGATAAAAGCTGAAATAGAGGAACATTAGTAGTACGGACCTAGTGCCCTATAGGTATACATTGGCAGCAGTGGACCTAGTACCCTATAGATGAGCACTGGCAGCTGCGCCACAACCCGTAGATGATTTAGATCTACGGTAAACGTCCTAGCAGCTGCGCTCTAAGGATAGTATCGGCAGTTGCGCCTAATAGGGAGCCTTATGACCATGACAGTAGTGTTTAAAGGTCAATACCGGCAGAAGCGCCTCATAGAAAATGTCCTAATTCTGGCAGCTGTGCCTAAGTGACAAGATTAGCAGCTGCGCTTGACCAAAGTGTCATTGGCAACAATGGACTTCATGTTGTTTCCTTAGGATGATCCTTAGGAATGAATGAATGAGAAATAGCTGATTCTTAGGGTAGATCCTTAAGAATAAAGAAGATAATGGGGATGGGTAATTGGGTTGATTATTTGATTGTTTAAACATAATAATTATATTATTGTGGGTTGAAAACCCTATGTACTCACCAGGTTTCCCAACCTGACCCACTCAGTTTATTTATATCACAGGTGTTGATATGAAGTGACATTACACTGAGAGATTTAAAGAGATGTAGATCACTAGTGTAAATAATTGTAAGTTCTGTTTATGCTTATGTTTCTGTATTAACGATGACATCCCAAACGTTTTAAAATGAAATAAATACGTTTCTTCGAAAATGTTTTAATAACGTATTTACCATGTTTTTCTGGGAACAAATTCCGCAACATTTTTATAAAATGAAGTACTCTGATTTTTATAAAGCATAAACAACATCGGTCTTTTCTGGCCGTGAAAATGGGGATGTCACATAAGAGAAAGGAGTAAAAGACTAATTGGACTTAGTCAGAGTACCTATTTGGATAAGGTGTTGAAAAGGTTCAACATGCAGAATTCCAAGAAAGGAGATTTACCGATACAAAGCAATGCCAAACTGAGTAAGACTCAGAGTCCGAGTACAGAGGCAGAGATAGCTGAAATGAGCCAATTACCGTATGCTTCCGCTGTTGGCTCGATCATGTATGCTATGACTTGTACCCGCCCTGATGTGGGCTTTGCTTTGAGCATGGTCAGCAGGTATCAGGGGAACCTTGGCAAGGCTCCTTGGACCGCGGTAAAGAACATTCTCAAGTACCTGCGGAGGACTAAGGATTGGATCCTTACCCTTGGTGGGAGTAATGAATTGAGAGTATTAGGGTATAGTGATGCTAGTTTTCAGACTGATAGGGATAACTTCCGCTCTCAGTCGGGCTGGGTCTTTACCTTAAATGGAGGGGCAATTTCTTGGAAGAGTTCCAAGCAGGAGATGGTGGCTGATTCGACTTGTGAATCAGAGTATATAGCAGCGAGTGAAGCAGAGAAAGAGGCGATATGGCTAAAGAACTTCATCGGAGACCTTGGAGTTGTACCAGCTATTAAAGAACCTATGGAGATCTTCTGCGACAGCAATAGTGCGGTTGCCTTAGCCAAGGAACCAAGAGATCATGGCAGATCCCGACACATTGACAGAAAATATCACTTCATAAGACACAAGATTGAAGAAGGACTCCTCGTGGCAAAGAGGGTATCGTCATATGAGAATCATGTAGATCCCCTTACGAAGGGACTGACAAGGGTTAAGCATTTTCAGCATGCGAGGCGCATTGGGCTGAGGGAAGATATTAGTTTTACAGATTAGATAGTTTTCCTGAAACTTGTAAAATGTAATCGACATTTGATGATGAATAAAATTTGTGATTTATTTATGAGTAAGGTGTTATTGTCATTGTCAATTATTTACTATTGTTTCAGTTTTGCATGTTTTGACTTCCAGAATAATTAATTTATTCAAACATCCACAATCGGTCATACGTCAGAAGTAAGTATGAATCAAGACTGTCATGAACTGGGATTGTAGATGGCTAAAGGTGTTTAGACATGGCAATGGTTGCTGCAACGTTCATGAGTACTCATAAGTTATGAGTATTGGTATAAACCCACGCTCACTTGTATCACTTCATGGAATTTATCTCGAGTGATCGTGAGACGATAATATCATATAAGTCTTCAAACCTAGAGATATGAGTTGTTACCTATGAGTTGGTTGTGCATTGATTGCACGTAAACGCATCAGTAACTTGATGTTATAAAACGTGCCTTTGTGTACAATTTAACAAGTAGTAGAACAAGCATATGAGTCGAAGTTTATCTGTTCCTTCTAGAAATAGAAGCGATATCTGGGCCCCTCGATGATTTTGTGTTGACCCATGTACCGGGCCCAGTCAGAACTAAACTGATGTGTTCAGTGAAGTTCTTTGTCAAACAAATCGGAAATCGAGAAACAACTACCAGACAATAAGCAAGACATAGTTCCATGTGTTTGTCCGGCTAATATCATGAGAACAGAGGATTATATGATCACTTGTCTTAAAATGGAGTTTCATAGTTCAACAGAGTTTTCGAGAGCTACGATTGCTGGTTGGTTCCTGAAGTTATATAGGCAAATACAGTTATTAGACTTATCCAAGTGGGAGTCTGTTGGATAAGGTGTCTAAGTCCATAACTTATTTGGTATATACTTGACCCGACCCAGCATGGTCCATTTGGGTTGCACTTCACCCGAACAATTTATGGATACTTTTATGAGAGTTATACACATATGTTTATTAATATATTATAAGTTATAATATATTAATATGAAGTTATTGTTGGATATAGTGTCTAAGTCCATAACTATATTTGGTATGTACTTGACCCGACCCGGCATGGTCCATTTGGGTTGCACTTCACCCGAACAATTTATGGATAATATTTGAGAATAGTACAAGTTATGATTTATTAATATATTATAAGTTCTAATATATTAATATAAGATCATATTATTTAATTAGTAGTGATCTATAATTAATCTAGGATTAATTTAGTGATCAAAGATATTACTAATTAAATATGGGCTTCTATATTTATATAGTGTGGGCTTATGCTTGTTTGGAATGGGCTAGGCTTGGATGGAGAAGTCCATGGATACTCCATGGAGCTTTAACCCATGGATCTCATGGAAATGAAGAGACATGGGTATTAGGGTTTACATGGATGTAACCCTAATCAACCACACTATATAAAGGAGGCTTTGGCTCTTGAAATCAAACTAGTTGTGTCTAGTTGTATCTAGTGAACACTAGTTGACTTATGTTGAGGTGAGGGCCGATTTCAAGAGAAGTGTGACTATTCTCTCAAAGTTCCAAGTTTGTGGTGATTTGTGACTTTCATTTGAGGCATCCACATTATTGGTGCTAGGCTCTAAAACTCCAAGCAATCAACTACAATTACAAGGTAAGTATTTCTACTAGCTTTATTTGATTCATGTTCCCCATGCCATGCTACTTAGGATATGAACCTTGGAAAAATAATTATTTGCATGTATCTTAGACAAACATAGATCCAAGGTTTATTAGGGTTGCATGTACACTTAGGAAGTGTTAGAATGCTCAAATCCCTTCAGTTATGTTATTTAATTAGTCTTAGTCTTAAATTAATTATGAATTAATTTAGAGATTAAAAGGAAGACTAATTAGATTATGGGCTATTGGTTTTATATGGTGTGGGCTAACACTCATTTGTTAATGGGCTAGGCTTGGATGGAAGTCCATGGATGATCCATGGAGCTTTTAACCCATGGATCCGTGGAAAAGGAAAGGTCATGGGTTATTAGGGTTTCACCCTAACCATGTACACTATATAAGCATGCTTATGTTGCATGAAATAGCCACTAGTGTGTGTGCTTGTGTGTGGCCGAAAATATAAGTGTGTGTACACTCTCTCAAAGTTTTCCAAGTGTTTGTGGTGATTTGTGATTCCATTTGAGGCATTCACATTATTGGTTCTTGGCTCTCAAACTCCAAAGAATCAATCTCATCAAAAGGTATGTAATCTCATCTAACTCTTTTATGTTTAAATGTTCCCCATGCCATGTTAGATAGGTTATGAACCTTGGAAAATTATTATTTTGCATGTATTTAGACAAACATAGATCCAAGGTTTATTAGGGTTGCATGCACACTAAGGAAGTGTTAGATTGCTCAAAACCCAACAGATAGCCAGACAATAGAATTGTTGAGGGACAGGCAGCGAGGCTATAGGTTGGGGTTGCATAGCAAGACTGTTTCCGAGAGCTAGGAAACAAAGGTGTTGTGGGATACGCGACGAGGCTACAGGTAGGGCTGCACAACAATACCGTTTCCGAAAGCCAGGAAACAGAGGTGCTGTAGGGTCGTAGGTAGTAGGGTTGCTGTTGGGATGACCTTCTTGCTGGAGAGTATCCTCACTATAGCAGGATGTGATGCGGATAACACTTCATCGATCGTCCGAGCACAAGAGAACCGTGATGACTTGTGAGATAGGAAACACTGAGATCATGGTGTTAGACGTGGAATAAGCTTGTGATGTGCGACTTATGATGCGCGACGATACGCAACTTATGATGCGCGACTTAGGAGAAGCTCGGGCTTAGCAGCCAGCGAGCATGGAGATGTCTTGCAGGAAAGCATCGCGTGTAACAGATCAGGTTTGGCTACTAACGATCGTAGATAAATCACGCGATAGTGCATCGCGTGGAATGGTCGGGGCATGTTGCTATAATAGAGTCGGGCTGAGAAGCCAGGCGACTCGAGGCAAAGTTACTGAACTTCGCATGCGGAGCTTTCCACTATAATGGAGCCGGGATGAGAAGTCAGGCAACTCGAGGCGAGGGTACTGAACCTCGCATGCGGAGCTTGCCGCTATAATGGAGCCGGACTGAGGAGCCAGGCGACTCGAGGCGAGGGTACTAAACCTCGCATGCGGATCTTGCCACTATAATGGAGCCGAGCTGAGGAGCCAGTCGACTCAAGGCGAGGATACTAAACCTCACATGCGGATCTTGCCGCTATAATGGAGCCGAGCTGAGGAGCCAGTCGACTCAAGGCGAGGATACTAAACCTCACATGCGGATCTTGCCGCTATAATGGAGTCGAGCTGAGGAGACAGGCGACTCGAGGCGAGGGTACTGAACCTCACATGCGGATCTTGCCGCTATAATGGAGCCGGGCTGAGAAGCCAGGCGACTCGAGGCGAGGGTACTGAACCTCGCATGCGGATCTTGCCGCTAATATGGAGCCGGGCTGAGAACTCAGGCGACTCAAGGCAAGGGTACTGAACCTCACATGCAGATCTTGCCACTATAATGGAGTCGGGCTGAGGAGCCAGGCAACTCGAGGCGAGGGTACTAAACCTCGCATGCGGATCTTGCCGCTATAATGGAGCCAGGCTGAGAAGCCAGGCGACTCGAGGCGAGGGTACTGAACCTCGCATGCGGATCTTGCCGCTAATATGGAGCCGAGCTGAGAAGTTAGGCAACTCGAGACGAGGGTACTGAACCTCACATGCGGATCTTGCCACTATAATGGAGTCGGGCTGATGAGTCAGGCGACTCGAGGCGAGGGTACTGAACCTCGCATGCGGATCTTGCCACTATAATGGAGCCGGGTGTGAGAAGCCACACGACTCGAGGCGAGAGTACTGAACCTCGCATACGGATCTTGCCACTAATATGGAGTCGGGCTGAGAAGTCAGGCGACTCGAGGCGAGGGTACTGAACCTCACATGATTGGGCATAGCACCCTGCAATCTATGTTTCTAGCTTGTGTTATCAGTCTGGGTTAAAGATGAATGGTACCTGATGCTTTGCTGCATCGCTAGTCGTACTGATAGTTGATGCCTCGGTGTCTTGGTTTTTTGTGAAGAGCTATGTGGCGGTGCTACTTAGAGCTTGATAGTGTAGCTTTTGTTAGGAGGTGCACAACGAAACTGTTATCAGGAACTGGTCAACAAGTCCACTGAGAACTGGGCATCGAGCTGCTAGCGATGGATGAGCAACACGACTAATGAGAGCTTGGCAATGATCCTCCCAAGGGTTAAACTACGAGGCTGCCCTTTCGATCTAATATCACCTCGGGAATACACAATCACGTACGGTATCGGCTCTTCATATACTTTAACTCTGCCCCTTTGGAATAAAAATCACTTTGGCATAGTGTCATACCAACCCTTATCCCCCCTTTTTTTCTCAAAAGAGGGGAAGGAAAGGAATAATGGATGTTTGGTGTTGGGCCATGGAGCTTCTTCTTCGTTAATGACACCAATCTCTTCCCAGGGATGCACAATCATATATAACGTTAGCTCGTTATGTAGTTCAACTCTTTGCTTGGAATAACACTTTTGTAGTGTCGTGTTAACCCTTATACTCCCCCCCATTTTAGAAAAGGCGAGGAGTGACTACGAACGGATATATGACACTGGCTTGTTTTTTGCACGTTCGAGCTTTAAGCTTTTTTAGCGGTCATATTCTAAAATGCTCCATGTAGTGGCGAAAGCATACTACTATTCTCCCCGTCTTTTTTTAAAAAAAAATGTCGAGTTGAACCGGGCATATAAATGGACCGATCCTAGAACTGTGATCGACTGCGGCCCACAACGTGGCGTAGCCTGGCCACGTCGTGACTTCTGGCAGAACAGCATAAATTGTTTTAATGTTTTGGATGTTTGCTGTTTTGGTTTGATTTTGTATGCAGAAATGGGACCACGACGAGCTGTTCCACAGAAGGAAAACCCGATAGATGTAGCAAGTATACATCCCTTATACCAGTTTCCTCATAACATTCCCCGACCGTTGTTAACTACTTACGAGAATCGGCTAGGACTGTTGTACAATAGGGAGTTTGCGATAGCCCCAATTATTGATTGGGGATGGCTTGGAGGAGTGGGAATGGTTGCTGAGTTGACACGCTATTGGTCGAAAACATACGAAGGGGACCAATTTTCTTTCACTTGTCACGAGTGGAGGAATTTGTTTGCCATCCAAGAACCCGTATACCGGGAATTATCGCTGGAGTTTTTCTCTACCGTATGCTTCGAGGAACGCACTATTGATTTTACCTACAACCGGACACTTGTGTTTCGTTTAGGTGGTGTGTATCGAGAGTGTAGTCTTCAGGAATTCGCTTGGCGTATGGGGATTTATACCGAAGTGGAGACTTAATCTCCATTTTTCATACCGTTCTTGCTTGGCTGCGTACGGGATTTTAATCTCGGTATTTTGGGTGTTCAGTTCTGGAGGAGCATTTCTAGCCATGAGTACAACACTCGTGACTCGAGTGAGTCACAAATTCGGAATCCGGTTTTCCGATTTTTACATCGCCTTATCACTTTTTCAATAAATCACAAGCATCATGGTGATAAAGCCCCCATTCAGAATCTGTTTTATTTATGGACTCTTATTACCCCGGGAGTTTGTTTTGATTTACCTTATATGTTGGCGAGGTTCATGGGAAAGAAAGCGGCCAATTCTAGGCCAGGGAGCCCGATTACTGGGGGGCATTTGGTTACTCGCCTGGCTAGGTCATATCATATTTTGACCCATGAATTTGTGAGGAATCTTACTCGATTCCCGGATACAGACTTGACTATTCAAGTCTTGGGAGTTATGCGGGCGGTGGTGAATATCGGGGGTCGTTTTGTTATACCGCCGATAGATGACGAGCAAGAGGAGGCGCAACCAGGACAGCAACCACCAGCCAGACCGCGACGTCGGAATGTGCAGGCTAGAGGTGAAGTCGAGAGAGAGCGTGCTGCTTCGCAGTATGTGCAGGGAGTGCCCACCGACCCTTTTCAAAGTCGGGTGGGAACGTATTTGGATAATCTACGGGGGCATGCCATTTACCATACCCAGCTTACTAAGGGTATTTATTCGCATTTGGGTGTGACCCGACCACCCTCTATGCCACCACAATATCCTTATTTTCCGACATGGGAGGAGCTATGGCGTCCGCAAAATGATGGGGAAGGGCCATGTGGAGCACAAGATCAAGATGATGATTGATTTTATTTCTTTTTCTTTTCTTTTCTTTTGTTTTTGAGTAGTTTTTAGTTTTTTTTTATGTTTGAATTTGGTGTGTAATGTAAACCATTATTAAACGATGATGTTACTTTTTTATTTCGTTTGGGTTGTTCCATTTTTCAGATTAGCATTGGAATTCTAAGGAGCATAGAAGGTTAACTTTCGAGTCGTGTTTGTCTAGTCAAGGAAGCTTAGAGTCATGAGTTGGAACCCACAATTCAAGATAAGTGCGGGGTATATTAGTAGGAGAGAGGTTACAGTTGGGAAATATATTTGCATAGAAGCGTCTTAAACCATTTATCCTTTGGTCAAGTTGCTAGTGTAAATGAAAGAAATAAGGTGTTTTCTGCTGATATCCAGTTTCCACGACGTGAAATTCTTACGCCACGTCGTGGTGCTCTTGCAATTTGAAAAAATTAAGCAGTTTGGTGTTCGCGCTTTCATCCCATATCACGACGTGGCCAGCTACCTGCCACGACGTGACCCAGTTTATCATTGCCCACGTTTTTACTTACAAACACTCACTTTGAAGAATTGAAGTTTCGAGTCATGTTCGTGG
Organism: Lactuca serriola; assembly: GCF_051521515.1. NCBI lineage: Eukaryota > Viridiplantae > Streptophyta > Magnoliopsida > Asterales > Asteraceae > Lactuca > Lactuca serriola. Next base: position 62,346,036 of record NC_136416.1, on the reverse strand, counting down.
TTTATTTACGTATTCACCCAGTTCTACACCGATTTTCTATTTTTGGAAGTCCATATTCAAAATGCACGTTTTCCACACTTTTGGAGATGCTCACGCCACTATCCCAGGGGAGTCTGTTCCTTTTTCTCCTTTTTCTCCCTTTTCTTTAATTTTGATTTATTTTTATGCATACAATGAGGGCATTGTATGAAATAAGTGTGGGGTAGGGGTAGAAAAAGTAAATTGCTAGAAAAACATAGAATTTAATAGTAAAAATTGAAAAATTAAATTGAAATTTTTAATAATTAAATCTAGTAGTAATAATTTGAGCTAAAATTGCTAGTATTATTTAGGACGATCCAATGAAAGTTCAAATATTTAGTTGAGCCAATACACGTTATAGTGCATTTGTGGCCTCCCTTATTTTAGTGAAATCATGGAACAAAAACATAACCCCGCTTGGTTTGAGGGATGCAATATGTTTAGCAGCCTAAACCTGAAATGTATCCAGGAAAATTATTATCATTAACCAATAAAGGTTGAGGTTGAGCGTCTCTGCGTAAGCATGTAGGTTTTGAGTGAAAAAGAGAGGTACATGTTAAAAAAAAAAAGAATTACGAGTAAAGTGTGAAGAATTTTGGAGCAAATAAAGTGAAGATCAAAAGATCAAAATTCCAAGAAATTCAAAAGTTGAAGATACCAGAAATCAAATAAGGTGGTGAATTCGAAGAAATCAAAGATCAAATGTCAAAGAAATGAAGAATTCCAAAGGAGCTCCATAGTGGTATCAATGATTGTAATTCTAGATTATGTATGCTTAGGTTGCTCAACTAAAAATACCTTGAGGATAAGGAGGTTTTCTGCGGATGGATTCGGAGGGTTGCATAAAGTGAGCATTGTTCGGAAAAAGTGGACGAGTGTTTATGAAGATTGTGAGTATTTAAAGTATGGGGGTACTTTAGGAAAATTTTAGACACAAATGCATGTGTTGAGGTCTTGGCATAATGGTTGAACTAGAGTCGGATTGTTCTGTGTGGTGTTAGTAATTAAGAATTAAGTTTAAATTTGCTTGGGGGCAAGCAAAGCCTAAGTGTGGGGTATTTTGATATTGCCATATTTATACCTATTTTTAGGCAATATTTAAGTACATTTTTATTAATAAATTGATAATATGTTTAGATAATGATACTTATAACTTTAAATTGTTATTTTCAGTAAATATAAAGGATTTTCGAAGAGAGGGGCCAAAAGTGACAAAATGTGGAACATGGGAGGCTTGAAAGACAAGAAAAGAATAAATTCACGATAAATACTTAATTCACGACGTGGCGATGAAGCCCACGACGTGGCATGGGTTTTCCAGAAGATAGACATCGCGATGCGGAGGGTTTCCTTGGAGGACACGGATTACTTGAAGCCCACGACGTGGCACAGCTGGCCACGACGTGTCGTGGGTTTTTGAAGATTATATAAGTTCTCCTGATTATTACGAAAGAAAGAAGCTTTTGGCAGAAGGAAAGAGTTCCAGGAGTCGATTCAGAGCGAAAGAAGGGTTCTGGAAGAAGGTTTTCAACACCAAAAAGAATAGAGGTTTATATTTTAGTTAAATAAGAACATGTCTTTCATTATTTTTAGCTTTGTTGGTTTAGTTGCTATGATGAGCTGCTGAATCTAGCTACTCTTGTTTAGCTAGATGAAGCTTTAAACTTATGAATAGTTATATGTTTATGGATTAAGTTTAGTTGGTAAAAATTGCTTGTGTTTGATTTGTATAACCTAGCATGCTATTATTTGTTTATCTAATTGCTTGATTGCATGTTCTGTGTAGCTTAGTGACCATTAAACTGCATGAACCTGTTTACCTAATGATTTAGTGAACATTGAATTGTTAGAGATAGGATTGACCAATCTTAGTTAGTAATTAGAATAAATAAAGCTTAGTTGTGGTAGAGAACATGTATTGTGATCATAATTGTGTTTATACAACAAATCTTACATAGCTTATTTACATTCATAATTAGTTATGTGTTTAATTATGTGTGAACATACATGGTTTGACATGAATTAGTTAATTATTGGTAAGTTAGAACTAAATTACTAATACAACTAAAAACCAACTTAATAATTCGTAATCATTAGCTAGCCATAAGGGAGAAGTGGATTCAAACTAAACAAGAGTGTGTTTTTATTTATTGAATTTAATTTAAGTTCATCTGATCTTGTAAAACCAGATAAAACCCCTTTTAAACTTGTTAATAAATTAGGTTAATTTAATAGTAAATAAATTAATTAGAACACTGTTCCCTGTGATCGACACCCGACTTACTCAAGCTATACTATAATCTGACTAGGTACACTGCCTATAAGTGCATAGTTAGTTAAGTTTGTTAGGTTATAAATATTAAAATTAGTGAGTACTTTTGTGCACATCAAGTGGTTGATCTCGTTTTGCAAAATTAGCCTACATATGAGATGGACCATTAAGAGCTTAAACGGAGCCCAAAGAAATTTACTGCAACCTATTTAGAAGCTGGGAGCCCACAATAAATATATGAGTAAGAATTATCAGCCCACTTATTCGTTAATCAACCCAATTGAAAAATAATGACCCAAAATCGAGTTGTGGGCCTGATTAGGGAATGATCAGCCCAATGTGAAGTTCCTGAGGCCGCTTGCGGAATACGAGCCAATGCACTAATTTTCTTTATTACACGAAACGAAATGCCATATGGGGCCGGTATGCACTTCTTGGAGATGAAAGTTCATATCTGGAGGAAGATGTTGACATCAGATTTCGTGGGTTGAGAAGGGGATGGAATTTCAAATTAGTCGGTGACGTTGATTGGTCATGTCGACCTGCGGTGGTGGCGATAAAAGCCACCATTGATGGCGTTGGTGATAGAAGGTGGTCTGACGGGGATGACAACGATCGACAGGAGTTGGCTGTTGGTGGAGCGATTAGCAGCGACTGATGGTGGCTTAGACTGGGTAGCCGACGCCGACGTTTGAAGGGAGCCTAGTAAACGGCCTTTTGTTGACGATGGTCATTGAAGTTGGAGTTACTATTGCCGGTCTTCAACTAGCGAATGAGGAGCAACAGTTAGCAGTGGGGTAGCGGGATTGATCGACTGGTTGGTGGCGACGGTCGATAACATAGGACCAGAGGTAACTCTGGTGGTTTTCTCAGGCCTGTTGCGTGTTCGCCGGACGAGGTGATAAGTTGACTTTGGCCCCCAGTGATTGGCTGATGGTGCTTCAGATTGGGTTACCAGCGGAAAGCCAAGAGACATGAGCTGAGCAAATTTGCCATGTCGAAGATGACGACTGCGTCGGGCGGTACTCGGAAGCGGCTTGTCGGAGACCTCATCTGTCACCCTGAGGGGTCAATGGTGGTGATGATTGCAGTCGTCGGTGTCAGTTGTAGGAGGTCTTCGTCTTTTTTGAATGGGAAGATAAACGCAGGGGACCCAACTAATGGTCCTTTGACTTTATTTGACCTCTAAATCAGGTGGGACCCGACTCAAGACAAGTGCAAGCATATAGGCGCGTAGATCACCTTCCCCCCCCCCCCTTTTGTGTACGCAAGAATTGGACCAGGTGGGTCCACTAGAAATGTTGTTGTCTGTTTATGGTATACACTGTATACACCATCTTTTCATCCTTTTTTTTCTTGAGAGTGCAGTAAATACAATTATTGATATCTTTTGTGTAATGTGTTGTAAATACACCATCTTTTCGTCCCTCTGTGTATATACGTATGTTTTTTTTTGAAAAGTTGTTGCGAGAGTTTGAGTCGCAACGCATTCTGTTGAGTGGACCTTGCGGTACATGAGTGTCAAACAACTTATTTTGTTTTGCTAGGGTGACCCATTAAATACTAATATATGAAGCCCAAATTCATATCTTCTTCTCTTCTATTTTTTGTTCGAATTGTATTGCACAAGGTTGGCTGTGTTGAGCGGGGCTTGCAAGGCGACAAACAACTTTTGTGTAATTTGTTCTTGGAAAATGTAGATTATTCTATTATTGAATTAGCCCAATAGAATGTCAAGAAATCCCATGTAAGCCCAATTGATCGTGAGCAGCCTAATACGAAATTGATGGTGCCTTCGTGGGAGATATGGGCCTGCCCTAGTTTCTTTTGTCATCTATCTGGAACGCCGATATGTGTTCACTGAACACGAAGGTGAAAGGTAGCATCGGACTCCAGTCTGATGGATTGACGGAGATAATGGTGGAGGAAAAGGCTTAAATCGGTTGTGCAAGGAAAATCAAAGCTTCATTTGAGCAGCAGGGTCCACCGGCAACGCTAGCTAGTTGCGATGGACATCTGGCGGCGACCGGTGCTGCTTTTTATTTGGTCGTCGACTGTGAATCAGGAAACAGGTTCCCGACGGCGCTGTTGGGCGTGCTTCATCGGTCACCGGCTGGAAAGGATCGGCTGGGTAGTGATGGAACAGCAGAGGGAGACCGGTGGCTGGTGCTGTAAGACATAGTTGACTTGTGGTGCTTCCATTGGTGGTGTCGGCTCAACAAGACAAAAGTTGTGATCTACTGTTCCCACTAAGCTTATCTTAAGGTAATTGCCGATAACCGAAGGTACAGAGGTCGACTGTGGGTATTGTGGCTCCAGAACCCAACAGTGAATTGAGGGGCAAGGTTCAGATATCGCTCCCGGTGATGGCAGCGAAGGTCATCACCGAAACAGATGGTAATTAGCAGTGCACCGGCTTTGGTCATCGGGAATGATAGGTCGGAGGATGTGGTCTATCGCTGGTGTTGCTATATTAGGTCAGTAGTTGGAGGTCTGACAGCCAGAGGATGTGGTCCAATCATACCCTAAGCTCCTAAAAAAACAAGAACAGAACATAAGGCCAAACCAAACATTCTCAGGCTATAAGATCTTAGTTATGTATAACCGTGATGCATACACTAAATAACTACAATAATGATGTCAATTTCATACTAAGGAAACCCTAGGCTAGCAGGCATCATATAATCAGGCAATCTTCTCATGCAATTCCTGAGGATCCCTGGCCTAGTACTAGCATGTTGTTCTAATATATCACATAATCAAATAGCTTGTATGGTTTTTTGGGTTCTACTTAGTGGCTCCGGCTGATCGTACCCTCTATATCCTCCTTTACTTACTTCGAAAACCATTTTGAAAATCCCTCCTTGATCTAAGACTGGATTCACACGAATGCTCCTCCGATTCACTCAAACCAAGGCTTTGATACCAACTTGTAACGACGATAAAATTTGAGCCAATTTAAAACATTTAATTTCATTCAAAAACCATCAAGTTCATACATCTTGTTTTCAAAATAGTTTAAACATCAGATTATCCCCCATAACCGTATTACATAAACCATAAAACATGAGGAGCGGTACGATCATGCCTTCGCCTTGCCACGATCTCCTGAAGTACCTGAAACAAAACACTGAACTGTAAGCCTGAAAACTTAGTGAGTTACCCACAAAATACCAACCACACATAAACATACTCATAACATATCACAAATAGAACAACCATGCACATCGGGTCTACCGTGTGACTGGTCTGCCCGCACCGAGCCTTCAGTCCACCTGGTCCACCCTCCGATTCTAGCCATGTATATCGAGTCTACAGTGTGATTGGTCCGTCCGCACCAGGCCTTCAATCCACTTGGTCCACTCTCTGAGTCTACAGTATAACTGGTCCGCCCGCACCGGGCCTTCAGTCGGCCTGGTCCACTTTCCGAGCCTTGACACGTCTGGTCCGCCCTTTTGGGGCCTTCATCCTATTCGGACCACTCGCTGGGCCTTCGGAATATCCGATCCGCTCTGGGTATGTTGGCCTACAGCACAAAGCAGGACCTACCTCAACCTAACCATCGTCAAACAACCATGTACACATAAAACAATTAATCACATAACAAATCCTTAACCAGATAAACAATCTAACAGATCACATAGCATATCAACATCCTAACCAGGATTCTGACCTAACCGGTCACTAGCATAACATTACCCTATATACCGGGATACCGACCTTAACCGGGTCACTAACATAACATCATCCTAAATACCAGGATGCAGATCTAGCAAATCAAGAACATAGCAAACAATACCCGGATTCCCATCCGATAAAGGGCCGACCTTGGTGCCGTAGACCCTATCGATATAGTGAGGATAACTCACCTTGCAACTACCGAACCGAATCACAAGAGCACAATCCCGAAGCATCGCCTCAAACTCTAACACCTATATCCATCAATAACCATTGACATAAATATCCAAATTACCATAATACCCCTAAAGGTCAAAGTCAAAGTCCACAATCAAGGTCAACCTTCCTGATTGACTCTACTCGCCGAGTCAACCCATCGACTCGCCGAGTTCTCATATTCAGAAAACTCTCATAGCACGACTTAACTCGCCGAGTCGCCCCAAGACTCGTCGAGTCCAGCGATCTATGAGTTCCATCCTGACCAACTCACTGAGTCCCCAAGCGAATCACTAATCCAAGGCTTTAAATGAAAGAGGTTAGGTTCTGCGAGCAGACTTACCGAGTCCAAGAACAGACTCGTCGAGTTCTCGACAATCTTCAATAGACTCGCTGAGTTGTTCTTCCAACTCGTCGAGTCCAATCTCATCATCATAAGACTCGCTGAGTCACCCGTGCGACTCGCCGATTTACTACGTGACTCAATGTCTGATCTCTAGCCCGACTCACCGAGTCATCTTCTAGACTCGCCGAGTCCATACGTGCATTCCCATAATCTCGAGTCATAAAGCTACTCCTTTCCAAACAATAGATCTGGGTCTCTAAGGTCCATTAGCAACATAAAGTTGCTACCTTTATGTGCTTCTTGCCCCATAATACCAAAAACCAAGCTAGAAAGGGACTTAACTCTTATGAAAAGGCTTTTGCGTAACAACTAGAAAGGCTTTCTGCATCAACGATCCATATAGAACTCAGATCTGGAGTTTCAACTCCAGATCTAACTCATGCTTCAAGATCTCATCAATATTTCTCCAACCAAACCCTAAAACTCCATGAAAGTGGAACTAGAAAGGAGAAGGCCAAGTGTTGGGCTAATAGTGTTGCGTCATGGGCTCGGTCCTTAGCCCAGTTTTGGTTGCCGATTTGGGCCTGTCCAACCGTGCATGTTTTGTACTAGGGTTTAGTAGTTAATCTGCATGCATGCAGTCTTTTGATGTTAACGATTTTATTATATTTCTTGATTCAGTTTTGTAAACCCTAGCTCGCCTCTATAGTGGAAGTCCTTCATCAACCTCTGCTGAGGCGTAACTATATTTGAATCATAAGCACAACGTTGATTCTATTATGTGTTCATCATATTACTATGTTTGTTTTTTTTTATCTTTATCTTTTACCTGTGAAAGATCTAATCGATCTGAGTTTTATTCTCATCAATGGGTATCAGAGTAGGAGACCGTGTAATTCATACACATCTCTTCTGTCGAAGAAGTTATTAGGGTTTTATTCTGCATTGATTCATATTAACTGAGCCGTCATTCCTTATTAACGTATCTTATTATTCGTCGATCTAACTCTAACGATAAATTACAAGTCTATCTTAAACAGGTAATCGATCAAATGTTATTGCGATGTCAATGGATGATTCTCAAACCAGTCCAATCAACATCTCCAACAACATTGGTTCTACGACAAGGATTCCAATCTTATATACTCAAGATTATGAAGTTTGGACGCATCACTTTGAAGATTATGTGATTGGATCGGAGGATAACGGGTACTTAATCTAAGAAGCTATCACTGTTGGCCCATTCGCTCACTCAAGCACCTCAAAGATTGTCAAAACTCAGAAGGAGTACAATAAGCTTGTGAATGATGTAAAGGATATTCCTCAAGACGAGAAGGAAAAGTTTCAATGCAACATCAAGGCCTTAAGGATGATTAGGTTTGCTTTGCAGTCAGATACGTTCCGTTTGGTGAGTTCTTGTGCTACTGCTAAAGAGATATGGGACAGGTTAAAAGAATTGTATTCCACTGATGAAGATCTGGAACATTCGATTCAAACTCTTTTGCTTTCTGAATTTGGTGATTCCAAGCAGAAGCCCGAAGAGAAACTGGTTCAGGCTTTTGATCGCTTCAATCATCTCTTAAGTAAGATGATAAAACATGGGATTGAAAGGAAGATTATTGAACAGAAGGTTACTTCCATGAACGGTCTAAGATCTGAATGGATGGTTGTTGTATCCACTGTCAAAGCACATGAACAGTTCAAATCGTATTCTCTGGCGAAACTGTAACATACACGTTTTGAAATTGTGTTTTAAGTAAATAATATTATGAAATATTAAGTGAAATTGAATGTTGAGTTCTAACAGATAGTTTTTACTAGAAATGAAGTAAAACTATGTTTAGAATCACTCATAAAATGTCGGAAGTCTTATGAGATTCCAATTACAAGCCAAATAGTGAAATTTAGCGAAAATACAAAATTTGAAATAAGTAAAATTTTATTATTTAATGTTGCATAGAATCTCGTTAGAAACATTTAGGCGAAAACCTCGTCGAAATCCGAATTATAACGAAGAAGTTATGACCAAACGAAGATCCGTGATAAATCCGAAAAATACTTTGTCGTGTAAAAATTTAGTTTTCGATAAACTAATTTTTAGCCTTAGTAATGTAAATGAAAGTTGTAGACTCGTGAAAATAATCAACTTTCATATAAAGAACGCCAAAATCTGACTTCGTATGAGGAAGTTATGATTTTTCGAAGTTTCAGCTTAGCAGTAGACAACTAAAAACTCGAATTTTAGATCGAGTGATTTTTAGCCGACACAACCTAAACGAGAATTGAAGGTCTCGTCATTTGTAATACAACGGTAAAATGTCTGACGAAAACGGACGTCGGATGAAGAAGTTATGAATTTTTAACGGATTTTCCTGTCCCGGTCTGTTAAAAATAATAATATTAAAATTAAAGTCAAAATCAGCCGACGAAGTCCAAACGAAAGTCGTAGAGCATAATTTTAGCTTCACGTGCATATAAAGAACGTCAAAAACGGAGCTCGTATGCGAAAGTTATGGATTTTACAAGATTTGACACATTTTTCGAGAAAATTCGCATGAATAGTACTGCCACGTCACCCTCTTATGCGAGGCTTCCACGTGTCGGACACATGTTCGCTGCTGATTGGACCGCAGCCTTGCGTGTTGCCTTCTGATTGGACCAAGTCCGAGGTCCACTAAGCTTGGGACACCTTCGCATGAGACACCCCTGGATCACCCTCGCACCAACATGGAGCTTGCCCATTGGACCGAAGTTGGGTCCAATCCGAAGCTGCCGTTAGCGAGCCTGCTGTTCTGACCCGCGCCATCTGACCAATACGAGGCAAGCACCTGTCCGTCCGAAGCCTCGCCCTGATGTCAGTTGGTCCGAGCCTCGCAGCCACCTGCCTCCCTCGCATGCGCGCCATCTGGAGCCCCTCGCTGCTGCCGCGTGTTCCTCTTGGCTTCGGATCCGAGCTCCTCCTCCCCTATAAATAGAGGGCCTGCGAGACCTCTCGGGTAGTTTGAGAAATTTGGCACTTTCACCCCTCTTTTTAAGATTTTTACTATTATGACTTCCCCCGAAGCCCCGATACCGATTCCAAAGCCCGAAACATGCCCCAAGACTCCCGAGATGCCCGAAAAATTTATCTTTTCGGTTTCGAAGCTCTACCTTCGCAGAGCCCGATTTTTAAGAAAACTCCCGGTTTTCAACGACGAAAGTCATATTTAGAGCCGAAGTACTGCCCAAATTAATATTTTAGCCCCCGGTTATTTCACGGTGAGTTTAATATATAGAAATAATTGTATGTTATGTGTTATATGTGCTACGTGCTTTTCAGTGTTATTATTTCGGGTCATTTTCCCGGATTATTTTTATTCGCTATTTTTAATAGCAAAGAAATACCTTTGACTATGTGATCAGTGAAAGGACTTAGATTCACGTTGGTACTGGTATGTAGCCTCTGGCCATGTGGAACATGTCTCCATAAGAGAATGAATTCTTTTCTATGGTAGTGGCAGAAGGTTAGACAGGGCTATAAGCCTAAAATCTACCAAAATGTTAATCCGAAGTTGTATATCTTCTGTGCCGTTTGGGCCAAAGCTTTATTGATGTATATCAAGCATGAAAATTGTTATGTCTCATTTATTGTATATCTTTAAATCAAGTCAATGATTGATATGGAATGTTTATCACATGATTCACATATGCCCTTGTTGTTCCCTGTTTCTCTTTGCTTCAGCCATATTGAAGTATATATATGGCATAACGTTATATTGTATCTATTATTGAACTCACTAAGCGTCACCGCTTACCCTCTCAATTTTTAACAAATTTGCAGGAGATAAGCATCCAGTATAGTTATATACTGGTAGAAGATTTTTGAATAGTTTGAAACTATTGTATCGATAGAAGTTTATGAATAGTTTGAAACTATTGTATTTTGCACTCCCATATGTATAAAATTATAGAATCCTGGGAAGTTATGTAATATATAACACTTTAAAATAGTCAGTTTGTATCCAGTAGTTTGTAACCTCTTTATCAATGTAAAATATTGTTTTTATGAATATGCAAGTAGCATGTTTTGGAGTAACTATATTGTCGTGTATGAAAGTTTGGGTCTTTCATAAATACGAAAGTTAGGGTCTTTCAGAAACTGGTGGGAATTTTGAAATCCCATGAAAGTGCACTGTCTAAGGAAACGAGTGTGGTTTCTATTTTGGGTTCGTTAGCCCTCGTTTCTAAAGGAAAAAGCTTTGTCGAAGAAGAAGAGGAATTGGATGTTGCCGATTACGATCTAACTGGCGAAGAGTATGCCCTGATGGTGTCTAATCCTATAAAGTTCATTAAAAGAAAGTTCCCAACCAATAAGAATCGAAACTAGCAGGGAAGTTACAGCGCTGAAAAGCTTAAAGAGGAACCGAAGGTAGGGTTGAAATCATAAGAGTCCAAGAAAGAAGTGAAAATTGGTGGAGACTCGGGATTTGATTGTCATTACTGTGGAGGCAAGAATCACTTCGCCAAAGATGGTATGCTGAAAAAGACTGAAGAAAAGACAGATGATGATGACGAGGAAGCGAGCCTCTTGAGACGACTGGAGGAAATCAAGAAAAGAAAGTCAGCTACTAACAATAAAACTATGAATGCTTTGATTGTACAGGATACTGGCAACCGGGATGAATTCGGTGGTGTGGAAGTATGGTCCACGGATTCAAAGGATGAAGAAGTCAGAAAACCCACTCATGGGAAGGCGATGCTGGTGAAAGAAGAAACTGTTGCAGGAAGGTGTTTAATGGTGACCGAAGGTGTGTCTCAAATGAGAGGATATACAACCGATGGTGGGATAGAAGGCGAGAAGAAGCGAGAGGACAGGTGTTTTGCTGCTAAACCTGTTAGTGCATAGATCAACGAATGTGATGAGTTGATCAAGAAGGTACAAAATATTATTGCTTCTCTAAATATACCTGTTACTAACTATGAAAAGGAATTAAATAACTTAAAATCTAAATTTTCAAGCATAAGTAGCAGTCTTACCCAAACCCGTATCACAAATTCTAACCTGACTGATCAAATTAGCAGGATATCGTTGAAGAGTGAGGAAAGGAGGATGTGGATTAAGCTGTTGGAGAAAGAGTTAATTAGGTCTAAGGATGAATCAATTTACTTGCAAAGAGACAATCTCAAACTTTTAAAACAACGAAATGTGTTTTGTTTGATTGCTAAAAGACTTTATTTTAATATCACTCAGTTGCATCTTGATTATGAAATAGGAAAGAAGATACATCGCATGATTTTACCCTTCCTTGAGTTAAAGGAGGATGAAATCGATGTTGAAGCCTATAACTGTGAAAGCGTTGTATCTTCTGACGAGGTCTCTCCTGCATATAAAATCAGTCTTGACAAAATTGAATCCTACATAAAGTCCAAAGACCACAAGGACATGCTCAAAAATCTGTTAGACGAGAATGATAAATTGAAGTTAAGAACTGAAACTGTACATAAATTTGACTCATTAAATGCCAAATTAATTTCAGAAAATAAAATTGATGTTGAAAATGCATCTGAACTTAATGAGGATGATGATCTGAGTGAAATCTCCATAAAGGATCTGGTGGACTGTTCAGAATTTGTCAAAAGCGAACCTGAAACTCACAAAAATCTGATTTCTGAAAATTATGTTGAGTTCGCTCGCTCATCAACAGACAAGACCAAAATTCTCAAAGCAGAAGTTGTTGTGTATCAAAAGGTTCAAACCACTCCAAATCAAGTCTACACGGTTCCAGGTGTCACTCCACAACAAACCGCAGAATTGACAGCTATGGTGGAAGAAGATAATGCAGCCGAATGTGACGAGTTCTTCTGGTCAGCACCAATAGACAACGCTGATGAGATGATCGAAAGGCCTATCTCAGAAGACGTCACATAGAGTGAAAGGTAGATATGTGCCAGAACCTCTAAATAAGCCTGCAAGATATGAGGTACCAAGCACAAGTGGCACCAAAACATCATTTGGAGAATCAGTGCAAACTACCAGTGAAACTTCTTCAACAAAGAGCGAAAACTGGGCTCGTGCTTCAAAGAAAAAGGCTAACATCCACAAAAATCCAAAACAGGTGGCTGATCGAAAACACCAACGAAATCTGAGATACAAGAAGAATCTCTCAGAAATAAAACAGTTTTGGAGATCACAAAATCCTCACTATGTCAGGAACGAAAGGAAGCATAAGTCTCAAGATGAATCAAAGAACCGAAAGGGTAGTTTCGGTCCCTCGATTGAAAGGAACCGAAAGGTCATTTCGGTCCCATGACTGAAGGGAACCGAAAGGAGAGTTTCGGTCCTCAACCCAATACCAACCGAAAGAGCGGTTTCGGTCCTCAGCCCAATATCAACCGAAAGAGTTGTTTCCCATACAAGTTCAATCAGACGAACAGAAGACCCAATGTCACTTTTAAACCCAACTCTTCTAATTCTAATTCTTATTCCTCGAAAGATTTAAAGGGAAAAGGGAAAGCTTTATCTAGAAGATGACAAAAGTCCAAAGGAGACTCAAAAGAATGTTGACGTCAAAATCTCAAAACCTACGTCCAATGAACCTAAACCAACCAAAATCAAAGTTTTCACTATAAAAAGAAAAGATGAAACAACTTTAGTTAAACGTACTTATTTGGTTGATATCTCTCTTACTATTCCCTGTCCTGTAAAAGGCTCACAACGACCCAAGAAATTTTGGGTTCCTAAATTTGCTTAATATTTTGCAGGTAATTAGTGACGAGCAGTTTGACGAAGAATGGTATATTGACAGTGGCTGTTCTCGTCACATGACAGGAAGGAAGGAAGAACTGAGGGAGTTTCGGTCTCTCAAGGATGGTGGTATTGTGAAGTACGACAATAACTCATTTGGTACTATCAAAGGCTATGTAATGATCACTAATGGCGATTTCTCGATAAGAAAGGTGGCTTATGTTGAAGGGCTCCAACACAACCTTATTAGCGTATCACAGCTGGTAGTTGGCACTGGATTGAAGGTATCGTTTGATGATGAAGGCTCAGAAATTGTCGAGAAAAAGTCAAATAACATTCTGCTGAAATCGAAGCGAAAGGGAGAAATGTACCCTTTAAACCTCAACCCAATGCGAGGTAAGCCAGCAGTCTGTTTACTCATGAAGGCCCACTCAGATGAAAGCTGATTATGGCATCGAAGACTCTCTCATCTTAATTCCAAGGATATCAACAAGCTGGTTTTAGGAGATCATGTTCGAGGTCTTCTAGTTCTTAAATTCGATAAAGATCACCTATGCGTAGCCTGTGAAATGGGAAAGCATAGTAGACAAAGTCATCTCTCTATTATCAATACAAAGGTAATAGAACCATTAGAGCTATTGCATATTGATTTGTGTGGTCCTTATTCCATTGAAAGCATTGGTGGTAACAAGTATATTCTAGTCATAGTGGACGATTTCTCTCGATTCACTTGGGTGTTCTTCTTGAAGCAAAAATCCGAGGCTACTCCAAAACTCAAGCTCTTCATAAAACAGATAGAAATTCAACTGAGGAAAGTTGTTCGTAATGTAAGAAGTGACAACGGCTTGAAATTCAAGAAGAAAGATTTCGAAGAATTTCTTGCTGAGAAAGGAACGACACATAATTTCTCAGCCCCCTATACTCCACGACATAATGGTATTGTTGAAAGGCGAAACTGGTCTTTGTGTGAAGCAGCTCGAACGATGTTATGCTTTGCATCATTACCTTTATATTTATGGGCTGATGCAATCGTTGCTGTTTGTTACACTCAGAACATATCATATCTGAACAAGTGATTTTCTATCACTCCCTACGAAATCTTGAACAATCGCAAACCAAATGTGAAATTCTTCCATATGTTTGGTTCAAGATGCTTCATCTTCAACTCTAAAGAGAATCGAAATAAGTTTGATGCTAAGGCAGATAAAGGAATATTCTTAGGTTACTCCTTGAATTCTAAGGCATATAGAGTTCTAAACAAGCGCTCTAAGAAGATTGAAGAAACATACTATGTCACTTTTGATGATAGCTATGTTAAGAAGACGAAGATAACCGAAGGTGCCACACATGAAATCTTTCCAAAGGCTTGTCAAGTTACAGCCTCTATTTCAAATCTTTTCGAGCAATATATGCTTCTTTTTGACGAGCCTCAAACAACAATTGATTCTGAATCAACGACGAACAACAACAAGGTTGATTGTCTAAGGCAAATCATCGATTATGTTGCTCAAAAGATGGATGATAGTCCACCTAAAGCAACTGAGACGCCAGACATAAGCGAACCTTAGAATGACCGTCCTAATGTCCAGGGGGGGTTCGTTACTACAACACGATCAAGGTTCATCACTCCAAGGGGAGAATCTATCGTCACAATCATCAAGTTTCTCTGATAATCCAATAGAAGGAGAAGATAGTAATCCAGATTCTGAACCAGCGTCATCCTTCGAGGGGGAGAACACCAATGCCAATGATGATGATGACATGCTATCTGAATTGGAAGAATAAATCAATGCATAATTGGATCCCTCTTGTGATCCAAATTACCCACCACTTATTAAATGGACAAAAGATCATCCTCAAAGTCAAATTATTGGGGAATCTTCTGAAAAAGTGTTAACTCGATCTCATATCAAAGCGAAACAAGCCGCACTCTTTTCTCAAGTGAAGTTTTGTATGTTCAACTCCTTTGTTTCCAAAGTTGAACCGAAGACTGTTAATTCAGCACTTGATCACTCTGACTGGGTGCAAGCATTCAAGATGAGTTGAATGAATTTGAAAGAAATAAAGTATGGCGTATCATTCCAACTCCAAAGGATGCTTCAGTTGTAGGTCTCAAATGGGTATTCAGAAACAAGATGGATAAGGAAGGGAACATGATTCGTAACAAAAGCTCGGTTGGTTGTGAAAGGCTACTGTCAGGAAGAAGGTATCGACTATGAAGAAACCTTCGCTCCCGTTGCAAGATTAGAGTCCGTTCATATCTTTCTTGCCTACGTTGCACACAAAAACTTTGAAGTCTATCAGATGGACGTCAAGTGTGCCTTTCTCAACGGAGAACTTGAAGAAACTGTGTACGTTGAGCAACCGCCACGCTTCGTGAACGAGAAGTATCCAGATCAGTGCTACATACTTGATAAAGCGGTATATGGCCTGAAACAGGCTCCCAGAGCATGGTATGAAACTCTAACTCGGTTCTTAAAAATGTCTAAATTCAAACAAGGTTCGGTTGACCCAACCTTCTTTCGAAATAGAGAGGGTAACCACCTTATGATAGTCCAAATTTATGTTGATGACATCATCTTTGGCTCCACGAATCCCAACTTAACAGCTGAATTCAGGAAGTTGATGGAAACTAAATTTGAGATGAGCTCAATAGGTCCAATTAACTTTTTCCTTGGCATAAACATTAGACAGGGACCCGAAGACATTTTTATTAACCAGGGGGCCTACACCAAGACATTATTGGCTAAATTTGGTATGACGGGGGACTCCAAAGTTAAGGTTCCAATGGCTTTTGGGACAAAGCTTACGCCCTCATTGGAGAAGCCGACCGTTGACACGACGCTCTACCGTCAAATGATTGGGTCTCTAATGTATCTCACATCCAGTAGACCTGACATCATGTTTTCAGTCTGTTACTGTGCCAGATTCCAAGCTAACCCACGAGAACCTCATTTGCAAGCCGTGAAAAACATCTTTCGCTTTATGAAGCGAACCTCCTCTCTCGGTCTGTGGTATCCAGCCAACTCAGGATTCTTTGTTCAAGCGTTCTCAGACGCTGACCTAGGTGGCTGTGGATTAGATCATAAAATCACCACTGGAGGATGCCAATTTCTAGACGGTAAATTGGTAAGCTGGAAATCGAAGAAACAAACTTGTGTTTCTCTCTCTACTGCAGAAGCTGAATACATCGTTGCAGCGTCATGCACATCTCAAGTTGTATGGATACAAAGTCAGCTAAGAGATTACGGGCTGAACATGAAGAAAATCCCACTATATTCGACTCTGAAAGTGCAACTAGAATTTGTCATAACCCAGTGCAACACTCAAAGACCAAACATATAGCACTGAGGTATCACTTTATCAAGGATCACGTGGAAGATGGCAACGTGGAAATTCACTTTGTAAGGACAACTGATCAATTGGCAGATATATTCACCAAGGCTTTACCTGAAGCTAGCTTCAACAAGATTTTGCAAGGCCTAGGAATGATGGAAGTATAATCAGTACCAAAATCGCCTTCGCTTCAATAAAGGTAAGAAGCTCGACCAAAAATCGAAATGAACCGAACGTTCGGTCTATTTCGGGTGAAGCTCGACCAAGAACCGAAATGAACCGAACGTTCGGTCTATTTCGGGTTCGGTCCTTCAGAACTTGTTCGCTTCTTTTTCTTCTGAAGGCATTTTGATTGTATTACCATGTACAATTTTTTTTCTTCTTTTTATATTCATAAAATTCAAAAATATTTTTCCTTTTTTGTTCAATTAAATATTTTTCACAAAATGCAAAAATATTTTTCGTTTTAATCAATTTTTTAAAGTGTTATTTTCAATGATGAAGATCCATAAGGTATGATTTCTTTTCTACACACATTCTATGCGTCCTTAGAAGCATGTTGTTGCATGTTGACTAAAGCCTCGAAAGATTTTGAGTGAGGCCTTAATAACATGATATATACAAATCATGTTTTCCCAAGCTAGGCTGCAATATTCACTCTAATCATGAGCTACCTTACTATACTCACATTGAGCTTAGAGTTTTTTGCTTAGTCCTTCTTTTATAGCAAAGGTACATTTGTTTCTTATTCTACCTCCATCATTTTTCTCCATTATACTTCGTTTCACCAATATAACCCTTGAGACTCTCAGCACTTACCACTGAGGTTTATGGTTATACAAAATCTATGTTAATGATCTTAGTTTCGTGCCACTATGTACTAAGTGAAACCCACCATTCAACACCATTACCGAATTGATGGTCAATGATCATTATGTTCCAAATTTTAAAATAATTTTTTATTATTATGAGTGATTCTTCTGAAAATTTCTATTACCAAGAATTTTTCTTCCCCAAGGATCCAGTTAAATTTTTTGCGATTTCTCTCCTATCCAACAGTCAATACACATCTTTCCTACCTATTTGTTAAACAGATCACATTAATCTCACAAGTACTTCGTTCACTTTCGGTCTTATATCAAGTATCGAAATCATGAATTGAAGCGAAAGCCACCCGTTATAAGCTTTAATTTAAAAGATGTCTTTCAATGCTTCTTAACAAGTACTTGATCGTTATTTAATGGGAAACCAAACAAGCTCTTTAAAGTCTTTCTTGACTTTGAATGAAGAGATTCGTGCCCATAATCAACTGCTTATGTCTTTTTTTAGACATCACAAGTTATCCCAAAAAGTTTGCTTTATTTCTTTATCTTTTACACTCCTTGCACGAAAATTTTTAATTTTCCAAAATCTGGTTCTATTAATGGTGATTTACTTGTTCCAGCTTCGTTTCATCAAGTATTTCAATGCTCGATAAAGTTAATAAGCAATGACGGTTCATGTGGAATATGGGGTGTCGATTGGGATAAAGTTAAGGGTGACTCAGCAGCTATCCAATCGTCTTGAAGATTTGAAAAAGCGATTTTTATGGAATGACGTGCAAAAAGGAAACGTCCTTTCTCTTTCCTGCATCATCATCGGGTATGACAACTGTACATCCGTCAAGTCAGGCGCTCTTTTTGAAATGATCCAATATATCAGCCGAATTTTTCTCTCTCCTCCTGTACGTATAAAAGGTTTTGGCACGCTGATCTTTACCCTTTTATCACTCACAAATATCTCTCAAAGAACAAAGGCGATTTATCTCACTGTTCATCATCTTCTCCAAGCTTCAACAATGGCTGATTCTTCTTCAGTTCATGATACCTATGTTCACCAAACCCTTCTCACCATCAAACCTCAACAAAACCTGGTCATCGATCTAACTCCCTTCATCTATGAACCCTACATGCTCTATGTCGTTGAGTGTCTCAAATACTCGCCTCTCGTCGACGCTTTGACCAAAGTTGAAGTCGTTACCATGTCCTGCCTCTCACTCATCTACTCCACTGCCTATCACGACAAAACTGCTGAAAGGATTCACTTTGAAGTCCACAACAAGAAGACTTCTATCTCCAAGCACCGCTTCTGTGCCCTAATTGGTCTCTCTCAAGAACCAA
Source organism: Lactuca serriola (assembly GCF_051521515.1). Taxonomy (NCBI): domain Eukaryota; kingdom Viridiplantae; phylum Streptophyta; class Magnoliopsida; order Asterales; family Asteraceae; genus Lactuca; species Lactuca serriola. Next base: position 62,327,284 of record NC_136416.1, on the reverse strand, counting down.
ACTTGGTTAACCCTGACTCGATCACTACTGGTCAGCTCTTCTCAATGTTCTATCAAATGGGGTACACTGAAACCCTAACCACCATAGCCAAGTTCAAGAAGTCTTGCCTTCCTCCTCAATGGAATGGTCTTTTCACTCTGTTGTTCAAAGGACTCTCTGAGCGAAGCGCCGGCTCAGATGGAGCAAGCAAGTCATTTATGACTGTGCTTTATGGTCTATATCATGGGATAGATTTGGATTATGGAACCATTATCTGGCAACAACTGGTTCAAAGCATAGTCTCTTCGTCAAGATACTAAGAGATCTCATGTGGGAGATATTGGTCTATCATCACTAAGTGGACAATGGATCTTCTTCACGTTCCAATCATGGCAGACTCTCTTCTCTCCTCCATCGCCACTTTTCACAAAACCAATATTATTGTTACAGATCCCACTAAGTTCTCCTTCATTGGATCCATTCCTGAAACCATGCTTGCTTGTGTGTCTGCAACAAGTAATGTCTTGCAACAATACATGAAGATTCCTTCCTCGGGTCCAAGGGAGCTTACACTAGCCATGGTTCGCTCCATTGACGATGTTGACAAACCAGCGAAGAGGGGAAAGAAAGTTGACATCCATAAGGAGACACAAGTTACTAAACCAACCAAGGGGCAAACCCCTAAGAAGCGAAAGTTAGATAAAGCTGCTCCGTCACATCCTCAACCAAAGAAGCAGAGAAAGCCCGCTCGGAGACTCATACTCCAATCTTCAAGTGATTCAGACTCAGAGTATGTTCCTCCCAAACATAAATCCGCTCCCCCTTCAGAATCTGAGAGCGAAAGCTCTGATGATGAGGCTTCGGGTCGTGGTGATACCCCGCCTCGCTCTCCTACCCCATAAATTCTAGTTCGCTCCCAACCTCCTTCTCTTCCACATGTTACTATCTCAGTATCCATCCCTCCAATATTTCCTATCCCCACCTCTCAACCATCCACCACTATTCCCATCCCTACTCTAATATTCACATACACTACCACCGCTACCACTACTACAGGGGCTCATTCTACAACTCCCACCCCACCCGTTACAACCGAACCACCGGTAAAAACCACCAAACCTCCTACCACTATCAAACCATTATCTCCTACACCTTCTACTGACACCACCCCAGTTCTAGGCGGTGAGGACTTGGAATTTCATTTCACCTATTTCAGTCCTTACCGTGTACAAAATGATGAAGATGATGATGAACTTGTTTCCAAGCGTCATCTCAAAGCAGTCAATGACAAACTCGATCAACTGCTTTCCTCCTCTTCCTCTGGGGCTTACTCAGATGCTGCTCTCAAGGCATTGTTCTCCTTTGTTGCCGAAGAACATAATGCCTCCCTTACTGCTGCATCTAAGTCTATAGACGCCTCCACTTCCCAATGCCAGAAAGCCTCCCTTGTTGTTGAGGCTTCCACCAAGGAGTGCAAAGAAGCGACCGCAAAAGTCGATAAACTAATTTTTGAGGCTCACTTATTTTTAGACTCTTTGTAGGCGGCCGCTCAGAAGAATTCTCAAACTGTTAATGCTTCGGTGGATAATCTTCAACGTTCTCTTCAAACTGAACGGTCTAACTTTGAAGCTGCCCGCCAAGCAATCGAAGCTGCCAACGCAACCCTACATGCTAATGTTAATGATCGATTGACCCAATTGGAGGCAGATTTGGCTATAGAGAATCGTATCATGGATGAACTTGACAGAAGAACCTCTCAGCTGAAGATGCAGAATCTCAAGCTTCGCACTGCCACTATTGAGCTTAATGATGTCAAATCTGAGAGAGAGGTTATACGAAGCTCTGCTGGCGATGTCCACTCTATTTTACTTCATCTCCTTGAAGCCCATGATCCCATTATCACCATTATTATCCGACGACACTTGGGTGACAAACTCAAGCCAACATTGGACATCCTTAGTCGTATTGAGGGTGTTCCGGTGACTAGTGTCCAGCTGAAACAAGGGGGAGAGAAGGCAACAAAAACTCAACCTCCTCCTGCACCGAAACCATCTACTGAACCGAAGGGTAATGAAGCTTCGGTCAATAATAGAGACAAGAAGAAGAAGAAAATTGGGGAGGATGACACTGATAATGAAGATGATGTCTATGCTGAAAATCCTAAAAAGCCTTTTTAGAAGACAAAATTTTTTGATAAAGAGCTAGCAGAAAAGTTCAAGAAACAACAGGCCGAGTTTGAGCAAAAGCAAAAGGAAAAGGAGCTCCTAGAAAAGAAGAAGTCCATTTTCCTGAATGAACTATTGATTCGCTTCAAAGGTGTGCCATTGATGAGCCAAGCACACTTTGGCTTGAGCCTGTGATGTCGTTCGGGTTTGATAACTCCAAGGATGCACAGTTTGACATGCCGATCACACGAAAGGCTTTTATCTTTCATTTCTTCAACTCGACTGTTGCTATCCCGTCTCCAGACCCGAAGGTGGATAGGGATCTGTTGGAGTTCTACCTAGAGTTCGCTCAACCCCAATACTTGACCTGGAGTTCGAAGAAAATTACGAATGTCAAGGTTCTGAAGCCCTACTCAGCAGGGAAGTTTGTTAATGTGAAATTCAAGGTGACTCGAGGCTCTGAAGGCTCGACTCATAACTTCACCCTTGTTGATCTAACGAACCTCAATCCCCACGACGGGATACTCCTCAACAATATCTTACTGTCAATTCCACAGGAGTATCAGCCGATCATTAACCATGTCAAGCGAATGCTTGTGTGCTACATTCACGAGATAACAAAGATGGACTAGTAAATTGCATCTGCCATTCACAAGCGAACCACGATCAAAACTATGGGCAGAGCAGGCAATGTTAATACAATGGTCAAGGGCAAGATTGATTCAAAGTACCACACTGTCATGTTCATCAGAGGCGAATGACAAAAATGCCTGTTCGCTCTTGTTGACAGACACCTCTTCTCAATTGATTGCTTGGAGCACATATTGGAGATTATTCAGAGGTGTGATCAAAACACTGCAACCGACAAGAAGGTGTTTACTGATATGTTGAGATGGTACATTCAATTTCGACAGACTCTTCTTGCTATTATCCCTCGGTTGTTCAAAGTGGTCAAGACTGTGAAGCCAACTCAAAGAAAGTGATATGTCGCCTCATTTGACGCAAAGGGGGAGATTGTTGGGCTAATAGTGTTGCGTCATGGGCTCGGTCCTTAGCCCAGTTTTGGTTGTCGGTTTGGGCCTGTCCAACCGTTCATGTTTTGTACTAGGGTTTAGTATTTAAGTTGCATGAATGCAGTCTTTTGATGTTAACGCTTTTATTATTTTTCTTGATTCAGTTTTGTAAACCCTAGCTTGCCTCTACAATGGAAGTTCTTCATCGAGCTCTGCTGAGGCGTGACTATATTTGAATCATAAGCACAACGTTGATTATATTATGTGTTCATCATATTATTGTGTTTGTTTTTGTTTGATCTTTATCTTTTACCTGTGAAAGATCTAATCGATATGAGTTTTATTCTCATCACCAAGGATAACGATTCCTTACCTCAAAAATGACCTCCCACTGAAGTATAATCTAGATCTCTTCAAGTCTCCTTGATCCAAGCTTCTTGGTCTTCAAGATCCCTTCACAAATCACACCAATTTGCTTCCAAGTCTTCTCACAAACGAAATTAGGGCTTATGGATCTTAAAAGGGTAGCAAAGAGGCTGAGGGTGGGTTATAATGTGCTTTATATTGGGTACAATCCCCGGGATTAGGGTTTTCTCCCTTCAGCACCAACTCGTCGAGTACAAGCCGCCGACTCTGCGAGTTAGGCACTTAAACCCGCGACAAATACCGCTCCGACTCAGCGAGTAAGTATGCCTACTTGTCGAGTCCCTTCCTTAATTTACAATTTAAGCCCTTCAACAACACCTCTAGAGTTTGGGGTGTTACACACATCATCAACCAATAGGGTATTTCAGTTGATCCAGCCAAGGTTGAGGCAGTGATGCGGTAGGAAGTACAGAAGGATGCATATGAGATCCATAGCTTCTTGGATTTAGTGGGGTATTATCGGAGATTCATCCAGGATTTCTCCAAGATCGACGTACCATTAACCCATTTGACTAAGAAGAATGTGACTTTACGGTAGGGCTCAGGCCAACAGTTTGCTTTCGAGACCTTGAGACAGAGGTTATGTGAGGCTCCGATTCTAGTACTACCCGATGGATTGGATGATTTGGTAGTGTATTGTGATGCATCGATCTTAGGTTTAGGGGGTTTTGATGCAAAGGGGGCATGTGATCGCGTACGCCTCGAGGCAACTGAAGCCTCATGAGGCGAATTACCCCACTCATGAATTGGAATTGGGGACAGTGGTGTTTGCTCTCAAAATCTAAAGGCATTACTTATATGGGGTTCAGTGCACCATACTTACTGACCATAAAAGTTTAAAGTATTTGATGGATCAGCAGAACATCAACATGCGAAAGAGGATGTGGTTAGATGTACTGAAAAATTATGACTGTGAGATCCTATACCATCCAGGGAAGGCAATGTTGTGGCCGATGCTTTGAGCCGCAAGGCGGCGGGTTCTCCGATCGGGAACGTTTGTTTGAGGATGACAATGGTCTCTACACTGTTATATATGATCAAGAAGGCTCAAGTGGAAGGTTTGAAGAAAAAGAACTGGAAGATAGAGCGGATTCGGGATTAGTTTCCCTTGTTTGTACGGGATGGTTGGGGACTCTTGACAGAGTGTGGTTGGGTGTGGGTACCGGTGTTTGGGGGAGTGAGACAGAAGATATTGGAGGAGGCACACAAGTCCAAGCTCTCTATACATTCAGGGCTATAAAGATGTACAAAGATCCGAGGCTGAGTTACTGGTGGCCCTCCATGAAGCGGGAGATCGCATGGTTTGTGGAACGGTGCTTGACCTGCAGGAAGGTCAAGGCCTAACATCAACGGCCTCATGTCAAGGTTAAGACGCTACCTATTCTTATGTGAATGTGGGAAGAGATCACCATGGACTTTATCACGAATTTACCGAGGACAGCGAGGGGTGTGGATGCCATATGGGTCATCGTTGACAGATTGACGAAAAGTGCCTATTTTATTCTGATCTCCGAGAGCATCTCTGCTGAGAAATTAGCAGATATTTATGTGCGAAAGGTGGTGGTTAGGCACGGGGTTCTAGTGTCGGTGCTCTCGGACCGGGATGTTCATTTTACATCCATATTCTGGAGAAAGTTCCACGAGGAACTGGGCACACAGTTACACTTCAGCACTGCTTACCACCCACAGACGGACGGCCAGAGCGAGCGGGCGATCCAGACGCTCGAAGATATGTTGCGGGCATGCGTATTAGATTTTGGAGGGAGTTGGGATACGTATATCCCACTAGCAAAGTTTTTCATATAACAATAGTTGTCATGCCAATATCGACAGATAATCCTCCAATCACCTCCATTAATGTCGTATGCGTCTCTTTCTTTCATTCTTTAAGCTCAATTGTAGGCCACACTCATGAGGACGAATAAATCGACCCCTTATTATTTTCTTTTTTTGTTCGATCGCAGGCGACACTTCTCCATTAAATCGCAAACCCTAATTCTTTAACCTTCTTTTTTTAATAGTTGTGTTGAGCTCCAATTTGATCGAAAGATAAATGGAAGAACAAGGCAGATGAGGATGATGGGTTCTCGAAGGTGGTGATTTTTCGTAGTGGGTTGAAGATGAATATGATGGTGATTATCTGAAGGCTCGATTTTTCTGGGCAAATTGGTGATTGTTGGTGGTTATGGTGGTGACCGAAGGATATGCTTCGGAGGGGAGCACCAGACATTCTTCATGTTCTTAAAGGCGAGTTTGCATGTTTGTGTGTGAAATGAGATAAAGAGAGATAATGAGGGGCGAGGGAGGGAGGAGTGGGTGGGTGGGGGTAAATAATAATATTTTGTTTTATTTTCTAATTATTATAATAAAAGGTGTTGAATCTATATACTTAAGAACCATTATTGACTGATATTGTTAATAATATATGATAGTATATGATCATACATTTATCAAGTTGGCACATTTTATACATTTATTATTAATATGATTATTAATAAATAATATTGAATCTTTTATTTAGTTAAGGAATAATGATTGTTTTTTTTCGAAAGAGGGGAATAACTATTGTTTTGTAAAAATAATAATTAAATGAGAGTATAACTAGTTATTACATCATATGATATGATTTAATAAGTTATGTATAAAATTTTGGACATTTTGGTTAACAATGATTAAATTAATGAGTTAACATACCATGATTAATAAACTAGGTAGACAAATTTTGTTTCTTTGTTAAGCATGACCAAAAAAAAGGCTGCTTGTCAACATTCTTCTATGTCCTTTATGTTTCTAAAAGACTACCAATACTTTATATTATTATAATCAAAATATATGTTTTGCACAAGAGTATATAAGGAAGGTCTTTGCATTAGTTTTTGGCTAGTTGTTAAGCTCTTTTTCCTCTCTTTTAGATGGTGGCTGAAACTATCTTTCTTATTCCTATCTCTCTCTCTCACACAGCTAGTTTGGTGATTAGAAACCCTATTTAGTTGTCTCATTTAGTACTTATATTGAGTTAAGTCCTTAAAGATTTAAGACATTCAAGAATACAAGAATGAACTAGCATTCAAAGTGCCTTATCTTGATGATGGATACTTGTAAAGAAAATTATACACTTTGATTTTCATCAACACCCCAAAACTAAATAGGTTTGAATGCTTCAAATGTTGTCATTCTAAAACACTTCATGATTGTTTTAATATCATTATAACATATATAAATGGATTCTATATGGTTTGATTTTGTTATAAACTCAAAAATAAACTTGTTATTTTTAATGTTTTCGTTTATCGTTTTTTTTATATGAAAAACACATTTATATATTGTATCAAAGCCCATCAAAAGGAAAACAGAAAATAAAACCGTAAATGACAAATCCGTCATTTTGAATATTTTCAAAAGAAAATAGACCAAAACCGCAACAAAATGAAAATTTTGGACCAATCCTGTTAGTCCAAATTTTTTTGGACAAAAATAACAATTTTTAACATACCACATAGATGAAAATTTATTTAAGATTACGGTATGATATATATACATAGTTACATACCACACACCATATTTTTAATTATTAAATACCACCTTATGATATGTGATGTGTCCCTTACACCTTAAGACATCTACATCTACATATATTTAATAATCAAAACAAGTTAATCAAATAAACAATAAAACAAGTTAATCAAATAATCAAATACAATATTCTTCATTTACTATAAAAAATAATTTATTTATAAAATTTCATCATCTGTGTTTTCAAATCTAATAATTTAACTTTAATAACTCCAAAAAGTTAAAACTAAAATTAAATTAATATCATTTTTTATCAAACATTACAAAATTAAAATCACAATAATTAATATTACGTTACATCTAAAATAGTGAAAGAAACAAGGAAGACATAAAGCATCGAACCCATCCATATATTGTGGGATGAACTACCGAGGGTGCAATCGGGCGCGAATAGGGTCTCGAAATCGAATTATTAAGCGGCAAACATATGATTTCCCACCATTTACTTTTCATCAAAGCGGGAAATCGATACCCTAGTTTTATTTTCCATTTTTCGTTTGCACCTCTTGATATACAACACTTGATTACAAAACCCGAAAATAAAGTAAGAAAGGGAAGAAATACACTTGTTGAAAGCCTCAAGTCCTCAACAGTCGGCACATTTACCCCACCCACGTATCCTTTTACCCCTATTCTTAAAAAAACCCAAAGAGATTCACCAAAACTGGAACATTTCATCAGAATCTTGGTTGGTTTGAGTTGATTCGAGGCAAGAAATTCTGGTAAATGCGATAGTTTGTGTGCAAGTGAAGTTTGATCGGAATCTGAAATCTCTTTAGTTAAATCGGAAGAGGGTTTTGAAAATTAGGGTCTAGGGTTTGTCGAAATGGGCGATGCAATGGTTGTTGACGTTCCAAAGAAATCGACGAAGAGGAAGAGGGTTGAGTTAGTGATGAGTACAGAAGAAAGAGAAGCACGCATTGGGGCTTTACGTGGGGAACTTGATAGTTTGTTCAAGTATTATAACGAGTCTTTTAGTCGGCACGCGCTAATCGATGTAGACTCAGTTAAGGCGAATGGTTCGACTAATTCGATGATTGCGTCTTTACTGGAAGAGAACAGTCTTCCATTGTCAAAATTGGTGGAATCGATTTTCTCTACACTGAAAGAGAAAGAGGGTTCGATGACACCTGCTTCTGTGAAGAGCGCTGTGCTTCTTATCGGCCAGAGATCTTTCTATGGGGTACAAAACCCAAATGCGGATGTATTGGAAGACGACTCTTCTTCTTCCCTTTGGTGTTGGGAGGTATAAATGAAAATTTCCTGCTGTATTCCTTATAGCTTATGATGATCTACATTTAACGTATTAGTCACTCGAATTACTATCAGATTTAGTGATTTTGAGTATCTTTATGTATATATAACTGATGCTAAAACCCCATTAATCTTGCAGACAAGAGACATAAAATTACTCCCGAAGTCATTTCGTGGCGCGATTAAAATTCGGCGTACTTGTCGCAAAAAGATCCACGAAAGGATAACTGCTGTTTCTGGTTAGTGTTCGATTGCTCTAACTTTTATTTGAAGTGGTGGATTTTTGACCTCTTGATTTGAAGAGAAACTGAAGAAAAAAAATCCCCAATTACTCAAGATTTCAAATTGTTTGCTTGTTACCATGTTAAATGAAGAAAGAACAAAACTTTCCTTGATAGTTTGTTATGATGTTTAATTGCATTAAATGATTAATTTCAGATGTTATAACTGAGCTAATGAAGCTAGAGAGCGCTTCAAATGGTGTTCAGAAGGTTCTGAAAGCATCTGAAAGGCTTGTTAAAGTGTTGAGTGAAGTGGAAATACGTTCACTAGTTGAAAAAATGGAACAGAAAAATGGGGCTGACGTGTAAGTATATGTTGTTGTATTGTAGATTATTTTGTTACATGTTATTGTTCTTGGTCCATAACTTGGCATTTGTTCATGGGTGAAGTGCTGAGAAGGAAGTGAAACGTGAAGAAAAACTAGTGGTGAAGCAATTGGAGAAAAACAAACGTGAAGTTGAGAAAGAGAAATTGAGAATTGAGCGGGAACTTTTGAAGGAAAAGTTGCAAAATGTGAGTTTTATTTTTTACTTTTAAATACATATCTATCACAATATATGTTTGTATGTGTGTTATCAAAGTGGTTATTGCTACTTAAAGAAATAGAATCAGATAGCTAGATATGTTTAAAGGTAGGGGTAGTTTGGCAATTATACATTAATTTTAGTTGTTTACAATTCCTTGATTAATCAAATCTGGTTGTTGTCACTTAATTGACAAGAAATTCACAATTGTAATTGTTTCACCCAAAAAGACTTGTACTTTTACTATTTTATTGAGTTAGTCATCAAATTGCAAAATACAGAAAATGAGTAAAAAATCCTGAAAATGTTTTTTTAAACCAAAAACTATAATGTTTTAAACTGCTAAATTGATAAAATGGTCAAAGTATGTTGTGCTTTTCCTTAATATCAAGATTGGGAAACCTGGAAGATTTTTTTTAAATGGTCAAAAGGGTAATAATGGTTTAATCACTACACAAAATAGTTAATCAGCTAAATAAAAAAAATAGTGAAAGTATTCTGTGTTTTCCTATATTGTGTCTTTCTCAAAATGTTCTAAAAAATTACTATCCATTTATTTATATGTGGTGTAAGCTATAGGTCAGTTTTTCTTATGTCAACTTTTTTGTTCTTTAAAGATGTTTTGATACTATTTTGGTCAATGGTTTACAGGAGAAAGAAATGAAACGTCTGCAAGATGAGGCTGAAAAAGAAGAAAAACGCCGTGAAATTGAAATGAAAAAACAGTTAAAAAAACAACAAGAGGAAGCAGAAAAAGAACAAAAGCGCAAAGAGAAAGAAGAAGCTGAACAAAAAAAGCAACTTGCTTTACAAAAACAAGCATCAATCTTGGAAAGATTCCTTAAAAAAAGCAATGGAAACTCACCTATGCAGGTTGACCAATCACCAGTCAAAGATACAGAAAGTTCACCTAAACAAAAAACACATGTGCCTGAATCAGTAGTTCAATCAATGGATGATGCCCTTTCACTAAAAAAAGAGTTTGATGCAAATGAGTTATGGAAGTAAGCTCACTTTTTATGATCCTTTTTATACTTCTTTGTTTTTTGTAATTGGTTTTTGACATTTTTTTATTGATTTAATTTTGTATATACAGTGTGCATTTGAGATCTTGGCATCAATTAGTTCATTGTGGTAGCAAAAAAAGGCATTGGGGTATGCGGTTGACTCCAAAGACTGTTGTGGTCAAAGAGCTGAAGTTGACCAATATCGAAAAACTAATTGATGGATGGAATGAAAATAAAAATGACTCAAAAGATAATTCAGTTATTGATAGCCAGAAGTTTACAAGAAGCAAACAGTTGTTACAGTTTGATAAGAGTCACAGACCTGCATTTTATGGTTATTGGCCTAAGAAAAGGTACATAATGTTATTAATCATCTGTTACCCAATTTGAATTATTTAAAATTGTATTTTATTTTTAGGTTTTGATTTGATTTAGTTTTGGATTTGTTGTTTTTTCAGTGAAGTTGTTAAACCTCGTTGCCCTCTTGTTAAAGATCCAGAGTTGGATTATGAGATTGATAGTGATGAAGAATGGGAAGAGGTTTGTGTAATTATTGAATTTATACATGATTGTTTATTAAGTATTTTTTTGTGAATATATTGGTTTAATAAATGTTTCATGATACAGGAGGAACCCGGTGAAAGCTTATCAGATTGTGATAAGGAAGAAGAAGAAGAAAATACAGAGGAAAATTTGTCAAAAGCTGATGATGAAGATGAAAGTGAGGATGGGTTTTTTGTTCCTGATGGATATCTTTCTGAAAATGAGGTATATTTACCAATTTTTAATATTCTTGTCATTAAATTGCTATTTTTATCCTCATATCTTAACTTTCTTTATTTAACACAGGGTGTTGAAGTTGAAAGAATGGATCACAGTGAGTTAGTTGAAGAAGCAAATGGCTCACCAAGTTGTCCCCAAATAGAAACCGAAGAGCTTTCTTTATTTTTTAAGCAGCTAAAACATCTTAACACTTTGACTGAACATGCTCTGAAGAAAAACAGACCTTTTGTAGTTTCCAACTTAATGCATGAGAAGTCACAATCACAGCCTCTCTCTTCTACCCCAGAAAGTGAACAAACATGCTTACAAGCTTTGAGCATTCGTGCTTTCCCTGTGGGCCCATCTATAGATTTAGTAGCTCCCAATGACATTCAAGAAGATGAAAAACAGAAACAAGAAGACTGTTCTTCAAGTAGCAAAGTTGGTGTTGTTCCAATAGCAAGTGGAGCCACTATTACTGATTCAGACTTACCTGAAATTGTGAGTAATTGGATTGTGGTAATTGAGTTTTTTTGTTGTGAATTGTTATGGTTTTTGACTTTTTCACTTTTTTGACTTATTGATTGTTTCAGGTAACTATCATTCAGTCTTGTCCACATGGGATCAATGTAGTGGTGAAAAGTTTACGTGACAAGTTTCCAAATGTTGCAAAGTCTCAGTTGAAAAGTAAAGTTCGTGAGATATCTATTTTTTCAGACAACCGCTGGCAGGTTTGTATTTTGTAATAATGATCAAATGTCTAAAATACCCTTGTCGTGGGTAAATGAGTAATTTTTGGTTTTGCAGGTCAAGAAAGAGATATTGGAGAAATTTGGGTTATCGCGTTCTCCAGGTAATCTTTCGGACAGATGTGATTTTCTTATTTTGGTTTTATTTGGTAATATTTATTTTGTTTTGTTGTTGGAAAAAATAGAGAAAACTGTGAGGCGAACTAAGTCTATAGCGGCTTTTTTCTCAAAAAGGTGTTTGCCTCCTGCTGGTAAAACAACGAACCCTAATCAAGTCTCTCCACAGCCGATGGAAAAAGCTCCACAAGCTGCTGCTTTTGAGATACAGAATCAGAACAATACATACACGAATCAGTAGTTTTCTTGTTTTCACCTAGTTTTGGTGGTTTTTGGGTAATCGATTATAATATATGGATTATGGCCTAGTGAATATCTTCATAAACCTTTGATGTTTTTGGTCAACTCATGTAGAAAATCAGTTGTATGGATTATTTCATGTTTCAACTTTATGCTCTATATCTTTTACATTTGCATTTACGGTGTGTTTGGTACACTTGATGTCACTAGACATCTATCTCCCTCTACTCATTTAATCGGGGAGGCTCTCTATTTGGAGGTTGGAGTCATGGACCTGTTGGATGGATACTTGGGATAGCCTCTTGATAGTTTTTTTAGAGGCGACAATTCTTGATACAAACACAAAACATGATATGAATGCGACATGAAAATAAATGACTTTAGGTTATGACTTCAAACCTGTCAAATAAAAAAAGTTATGGGTTTGTATTATATATATATATATATATATATATATATATATATATATATATATATATATATATATATATATATATATATATATATATGATTTAAGACATTAAGTCTAGCACACCATGCGTAACAAAGAGTTATCCTAGTGAACTAACCTTCTTGTACCCTAATGATATCCCTATGCTACCATGCAAACAACATATAATGGGATATGTGACATAGTGAGAAATTCACTTGAACTGGAGAAGCACAACAACACTGTTACTCTTTGTATTGAACTACTGATCACTCTTATGAACCAACTAATCATCAAAAGATAAATCTTCAATCAACAACTTAACTTTTCCAAGTTTGACCTAAAGTAAAACTAGTCAAAAGTCAACGGTTAACGATCAACAAAAGTCATAAGTCATATGACGTGGAGACCTATTGGCCACGTCGTGGGCTCGTCAAGATAGAATAGTCGCAAGAATGAGCTCCACCACATCGTGGGCCCTCATTGGCCATGTTGTGGTTACTGCCAAAAACCAATTTTCTCATTAAGGACTTAATCCGTTAAGTCCTTTGCTCCAACTTTCCAGATGGCTTCCTAGCCCTCCAAAGAACCATAAAAATCCTTATTTTATGGACATGCATGTCTTTCCCAAAACTAAGTTAAAAAAGGTAAGAAACGGAGTCAAAATTTCATGCATTATACCCGCAACCACATACTGACTAATCAAGCCAAATCTGATTAAATAAACAAAACCAAGCATATCCTAATCATGCCATCATATTACTGACTAATCAGTACTAGCATGTAGTTCATAAGCTCATACAGTAGGCATACAAGGCATCCTTCCTAGATCATTGGCCCTAATCTGACATGCGGTTCTTATAATCATGTTATAACATAAACTTGTATGGGTAATTTGGGAGTACTTATTTGAGCTCGGCTGATTGCATGTACCACACCTTTTTTTCTCTTTTCAAATCCTTTTTGTAAACATGAATTTTCTTTTAAAAATTTATACCAAGTCCTTAGTTTGAGTTCAGACACACCTGAGAGTGTGCCCAAATCCCTCAAACCAAGACTTTGATACCAACTTGAAACATCCCAAAAATATGGTCCAAAAATTTCATTTTAAATCATTAATAAAACCATAGTTAACAATTCATCACATAAAAATCATAAGTCATGTATCTCAAAATACCATAAACATCTGTCAAAACATATCAGAGTAAAAACATTCCAGGCTAAACAATGGTGTGTGCACCACATTCATCTCGAGCTCTTCCCCTTGCTACCAGAAGTACCTAAAACCAAAACTGAAAACTGTAAGCACAAAACTTAGTGAGTTTCCTCAAGCTACCACATACCATACACATAATCACATAGACTGGGCCCCCACCCCTTCCTCGGGCCCCGCCCGACATGGGACATAGTCCAACATCAGGCCCCGCTTGGCATTGAGCTCCACTCGATATATAGATCTGTTTCTACCAGGCCCCGCCCGCTATACACATACAGACAACAACATATAATCATACTAGCACATAAAGAATCATACACGATACTATATATTCTCGTCCTAAGGGCACGCCTATCATGGGCCCCGTCCCTACTCTACTAATAATGAGATATGGAACCCCATCAACACTCAACTAGTGATGAGATACGGTACCCCACCCACACTCACCTCCCTACCAGACACATACAAGTATCACAAAGACAACAAATGTAACTAAACATACATTCCTTCATCGGGTACCACCCGACATCGAACCGTGGTTCGGAAACATACATATAAACATTCCTCGGGCCCCACCCAACATCAGACCGAAATCCAGAATCATATAAACATTCCTCGGGCTTGCGACGACATCAGACCGAAGTCTGGAAACATACTAACATACATAAATGGGACAACATTGGTGCCTTCGACCCATTCCTACAGGAGAAAAGTCACATCGGAAAGCTGACTGCAGAATCCCACAAATAAACCTTTGGCTGCTAGCTGGCAGGTCCCCGAACTGCTGATCTCTCGACTCCCCGAGCTACTGATCATCATACATATTAGATAAGTCCGAGATTCTCATAACCTAGCCATAAGTCCCCACTGGGGTAAAAGACCATTCTACCCCTCACATACCTTTGTCCCAAAATGAACTCTACTCAACCTTGGCCCAAAAGATAAACACTTCCTCATAACCCAATATATATGGCCCAATTTCAAATTAGGCCCAATCCCTTCATATAGGCCTCAACCTAAGGCCCAAATCCATAATATGAAAGGCCCAATACTAGGTAGACTTCCCAAGTCCACTAATGGCCCACTAATGACCCAATTTGCTAAATTGGTCCCAACCCCTTTAATGGGCCTTGCCCTAAATCCAAACATATTTTTGGCTCAAAATATCTGACTTCTAGTGGCCTAATAAGGCCCAAAGAAACAAAGTCCATTGTATGGACCAACCCGAGGCCCAAAAATCGCAAAGCTCACATCTGATGAGTACGCGGGGCGTACTCCTCTGTATGCTAAGCGTATAGGCTATATGGCTTGTACGTTGCGCGTACATGCACGTACGCCCAACGTACTACTCTCTTAAGTCACTTTTCCCATTAATCACTTAATTCTCTATTCAAAAGGCTATAATCACAGATCCAAGTCATCTTCAACGTCTTAATCCATAAAGTCACTGAGTTGGTGACTTTACATGACCCAAATAAGCCCAAACTTCAAAAATAGTATTCTACTTCCATGAAAGTGATCTTAACTCATGCATGAACCATAAAGCTCCATCCTTGGGATAAAAAAGTCCAAAAACTCAACATAATAGATCTAATCATTCAAGAGGCATGTTCAAGACTTTATACCTCAAGATGGTCGGAAATGAAACAACAATCTCAGATCTACAACTTTTCCTTTGAACCACCGCCTTGCTTTGATCTTTACTTGCTTGGAAAATGGTTCTACGACACCAAAATGCTCTCTAATGGCCTTCTAAGCTCCAAGATCAATCAAAGAAGGATTAGGGTTTTGTGGTGGCTATCTAAGGATGAAATGGAGGCTGACCATTAAGGCATATTATTCCTTTTGTAGTGGCATACCCTAAAATTTAGGGTTTTAATCTAAATGGAGTACGCCCCGTGTACCTCTATGTACGCCAGGCGTACTCACAAACCACCCGCGTCCATTTTACTCCTCTATGCTGGGCGTACCCCAGCTTACGCTGGGCATACTTTCGCGCCTATCACCTTGCATGCATGGTACCTTCTTGCCACTTTTCTCCATTAGGGACCAATATTGCCAATAACTTCAAAGTGCTATAACTTTAAAGTGCTATAACTTCTTTGTTTTAAGTCTGTTTCCGACGAACTTTATATCCACGAAAAGGTGGCGAGAAGCCCTACACTTCTAACAACTCCTAGTTACCTAAAAGCTTCCCGAACAAGAACCCAAAGTCCCTAGAAGACCGAGATGTCAAATTATGTGTATGCCCTTAGTCTCCGAAGACACAATCAAACACTTTCAAAACTGGGTGTTACATAAAACATGCAAACTGAAACACAATACTAACCTAATTAACTATGGTTTCAAAACCATTGAATACAAATAAAACACTTATTATTTGATCACCATATTAATTAGACTTTATTAATTGTAGAATGTTTCGATTAATCAACTAAACACTTGAATTAAAAATCAGTCATGCCATGTTATAAACATGCATACTATGTCTCTCTATGGTCCTTCCTTTGTGAATAGATCAATTGGACATAATTCCAATGATGCTCATATCATAATTCCAAATCCTTATTAGAACGTATAAGAATTCCAAATTCTTGTCACTTCTAAATGTGTTAGAGTCCAATTTTAAATGCAATATCCTTTTTGTGATGACGTGAAGTCACCGAGACTTAGCCAATGATATCACAAAATTCTCCATTGAAACTTTGTTACTAAAACAATTTTCTGGTGATGAAGTATCAAATTCAAGATACACTCCTTGAACACCTTCCTTGCATTAAGGTTTCTAACTCATATATAGATTTTAACAACTCCCATTATGGAAACCTTTCCATATTCCCATATAAACGTCAATTCCGAACAAGAGTCAACTTAATCCAGAACATGTCAATGTGGTCCTTCCAAACAATATCATATTTCCAATTGTCCACAAGCAACCAATCTTTTGGTAAACCTCAGACTATTTTCTTGACAGTTGTTTAACAATTTTAGTCACATCTTGTTCTAGTCCTTTTTCCCTCTCAATGCCCTATGCATTTGGAAAAAATCAGAACAAGTGAATTTTATAGCATATGTAATTAATCCAATTTCCTAGACATATAGGATTCGACATATAATGTCTCACATAAAGACATGATACTTGATCAGTCTCTTGCTATAATATTTTCATATATATACATATATATATATATATATATATATATATATATATATATATGAGGTGGGTTCAATTGAGAAAATAAAAAAGGTTGAAAATGGGGGAATCATTCTCAGCCACTCATTTAATCTAAGCATAAAAAGACAAGGTGGCAAACTTGCAAATATGATATAATAGCCTTCAATCACAAATATGTAAGTGTAGAGAATTAGATAACAGTTGAAATTCATTCTAATCGATCGTTATCATCCAAATTTCTCCTCCAATCTTTAACAATCATCCAAATTTCTTCAATTAAATCATCGATCAACGTCATCCTGTGTTAATCAATAATCGATCTTCGTCAATAACACGTTTATCAACAGCATTCAACAGTTGACAACAAAAATTTGTTTTTTGCTCTTTCAATCCAACCTTCAATTCTGCTTGAGTACGAGAATATCTTCAACATCTATGATTAATTATACTTCTAGCATCATTAGATCAACATCATCAATAATCAACAAAAAAATTCAATTCGTATCATTCATTCAACATCGATCATCAAATAAAACATCAAAATTAAGGTTAGAAAAAGATCAAATCATTTTTTGTTTGAAAATTTTCATATATTTCTCTACCAATCTATTATTTTGTAAGATTTAAATAGTCAAAGTATCATATTTATCACATTTTTAAAAAAGTTAACTTGTATGCACTCAAACTGTTTGATGAAATGCATAAACTAAATTACCACGTTATATTCATATATGAATATGTTTTCTCACCTGAATCAATATGTGATTATTAAAACATAAAACAAATATGCAAGTATGTATGTTATTCATATGTGAATAACATATAAAAATTATATATATTTCTGAAAACACCTTGTAATATTCATATATGAATATACTGTGCAATATTCACTTATGAATATACTGTGCAATATTCACATATGAATGTACCCACTATTATTCATAAGTGAATATACGATCTAATATTCACAAGTGAATATACTATGTACTATTCTCATGTGATATACCATGTAATACTATATAATATTCACATATGAAAATATAATCTAATATTCATAAGTGAATATACCATCTAACATTCACAAGTGAATATACTATGTAATATTCACAAGTGAATGCATCGTCTAATATTTAAATATGAATATACTATGTTTAGTATATGTTATATTCATATATGAATGATACTTAAATTGTAAAAAAAATTAATCATAGTTTTTATTCATAAGTGAATAACGAATGTATTGTAGTAAAAATTTGATTTATTTTTATTCACTTATGAATAACGATAGCTGAAAATATAAAAAAAATAAATTTTTTATTTTATCTTAAAACTATATCAATATAGATGTCTATTTGTAGAGAATAAAAAATCATGAATTTTGGTATATTTAAAATTATTTTTCGATAAAAATAGCTTCTTAAAAATTAAAAAAAAAAAATGAAAAAACTATGTTTTTGTACTCCCTCCGTCCCAATATTATTGTCCACAGACAAAAAACACACAGATTAAGAAAACATTAATTACCACTAACTTTATAAGACAATTTTGTCCTTACTTTGCATTTAATGTTCCATTAAATGCTTAGTTGGTTAAGTAATAATGAGGGAGTATTTTGGTAAAAATGTTATTTATTTTTAGCAATGGACTATTATTTTGGGACAAACCAAAAAGGAAAGATGGACTATAATATTGGGACGGAGGGAGTATATATTAAGGTAATGTTTAGCATAGTTTAAAGAAATATGTTTTGTTGGAAAACACATGTGCATTCCTTTCCCATTTTCGTCGGTATGTTGGAGGCTTTTGCGGCAAAAATAAATGATTGACTGAGAATGATTCTCCCATTCTCAACCTTTTTTTTTCTCAATTGAACCCTCCTCATATATATATATATATATATATATATATATATATATATATATATTGAATTTCCTATGTTGTATCATTTCAACATGATATTCATATATGCCCTTGACTAAGTTCTTTCAAATCCTTTCAATCTAAACTTTTAGATTTGAAATGAAGTATGAGTTTCATCTCCTTTAAATCCTTTTATATCGAAACAATTCCCAAACTTTGTAAATTTGAAATCTTTGTTTCCTACAACTAGTATTGCCAACCTGCAATACTTAGCATAACAATTATGCTCCCACTAGCTTTGACATGTATCAGACATCAACTAGACTTCTAGAAATCCATACTATTGACTTTCTTACAAAAGTGAAGATTTATGATACGTGATGCTTTGATAAGTCTTCAACTAGACTTCTCAAGATCATACACCTTCATTAGATAGCATATATGTGTGTTTAAACCCTTTCTGAACTTATAGTTATAAGTCCTGAACGTTTAAACTATTTCTTGCCATTTGTCACAATTCGAACTATGAAAAGGGATGTCGTAATCATATGCGAATTTGAGAATGCAATCATCACAACTTCTAACTATAATGATACTAATTAGATTTAAAATCTACTAGCGAAAGTGTTTCCTCATAATCATTTTCATGAATTTGAGCGAAACCTTTTGCCACCTAGATCTTATGGTTTATATGTTCCTATCCATGTGAATTTATCAAGTCCAGCCTACAATTATAAGATAAGGTAGAGGACAAAACCAAAATCAATTTTAGGTTTTTCCTTTCATGGACTAAACTTTACTCATTCTTAATTTCCTGCCTTCTGGTATCACAAGGGCCTACAAATGCTTCCATGTTGTTTAAGCAGCTCACTTCCATTGACCAATGTACTATCATTGACCAACTTGCTCTGCCTTTTGCAATCACATGAGAACCATAGAACTCATAAGCACTGCCAACTTAACTGGAAGATGCACAAAAACAAGAATGTGTCAACTTAGCATGCTAGGTTATTAACCTTAAGTCGTGTGCTAGTGATAACTAAAAGGTTTATTCTCAATTGACTCTTGAAACTCTTCAGGATCAATAAGACTCCCACTGACTTCTTGACATATAAGTTTCTCTATAAAGGAACATTCCTTGATGAGCAATAACAAATATTCAAAAGTTAGTAAGGATTATTGACAAGAGAACACTTCATATAATTGGTCTTAGTTTATCCTTTGTTTTTACCAAAACATCACAACTACCAATTTCAAATCTGCTAGAGTAAGAAAACATTTATACTCCACATTTCATGAGGTGTTATAAACCTACTTAGCTTGAAATAAGCTTCAAGATATGATTTGTAGTTACTAAAGTATAACT
Source organism: Lactuca serriola (assembly GCF_051521515.1). Lineage (NCBI taxonomy): Eukaryota > Viridiplantae > Streptophyta > Magnoliopsida > Asterales > Asteraceae > Lactuca > Lactuca serriola. Next base: position 62,307,146 of record NC_136416.1, on the reverse strand, counting down.
CTAAAACTTGATTGGAAAAAAAGTATGACTCATCTCTTGATTGAACCATTTCAACAATATATGATTCCTCTTCTTAGTTAAACAATTGCACTAAGATGTTCTTTGAGGATCAATGGTTCCACAATCATTATGATCATAAAACACGATACCAAAGTACTCTACTTTCCTTTCGGATCGGAGAAACCTTTATCTTTCTGCCTAACAGATTCTTCTTATTCGTTCTATTACTCTTTGAAACTTTTCAAAGAATTAGAATTACACTTAATCTTATAAGCATAACAATACTTAGTAAATCATGACAAATAGACTTATCGTTCTTTGTAGTGGATTTAAATTGTCCACATCAATGTGCACTAGATCCTTTAGTGAATCATATAAACATAAGATTAACGAATTAGTCATAATCTTCCAACGACCAAGATTTTCATATGTCACACAATTCGAATTGTATGACTCCAAGTTTCTATCAAATTGAAACTTGGGTGATGAGAATTCCATTTCACTTGGTTGATTATGACATTTCCATAAACGACATAATTAAGAATCATATCCATATTTAACATTGATAATAATAGAAATATAACCACCAATTCTCATAAATACCATTGCAAGGAAATACAAAAGAAATAAATCAAAAATTCACTTTTATTGATAGTATGCGGAAAAATTTGTCCTTACAATGCAAATATATGAAAATTATGTTTCTAGATATTTCCTAAGCAATCTATTAATCTATCATAACTCCTAAGCAACAGATTCCAAAATATGATCATCGAACCATCAGACTGAAATCGATCTCTCATGATTAGATTCAACTTACTCTTCTTAAGTTTCCTTCTTTCTCTTAGATTCTGCAAAAACATCAAAATGTGACTATCACATCATGTATTAAGAATCTATGAATAAGAACTTAATAAAATAAAGTTAGATAGTGGATGTACCTGAAGTAGAGTCATACGACTTGACTTTACCATCTCTGAGATCTTTCAGGTATTCTGGGCAGCTTCGTATCCAACGCCCCTTCAATTAGCAATAAAAACATATGGACTTTTCAGGAATAACACATGGGACTATCTCAGCATTTGCCTTGCTCTTTACCATATGGTTAAACAGTTTGACCTTGGACGATCCATTTCCATTAGGAAGAGAAACTTTTTCTGGACTATCAATGTTGCCATTTTCAATGTCCATGGAAACTTAGGAGACCGATCCTTCAAACATATTCGCTTGATTTGTGCTCTTAAGAATTTCTGCTTCAACAACAATCAACATATATAACAGATCGATTAGGGTCACGTCATGGTCCCTCTCATAGAATTCTTTAATGAATTGACTATATGAGTCAGGAAGCGAAAATAGAACCAAGTCAATGGCTTGATCTCTTGGGAAAATGACACCCAACATTCCCAATCTGTCAATGTGTAATTTCATTTTCAGAACATGCGCACACACAAACTTTCCATCTTGATGTTTATGATGGAGTTTTTTCCATAAGAACATCCTATGTGTTCATACAAACCCTAAGGCTTGGATCTAGGTTTCTCTATTGTACATGCATTCATGCAAGACTTTAAACCCTAGATCTAGCATACAATAAACTGAATTAAGGTTTTAGAAATTACCTTTGATTGTTATGTAATAATAACAATCTATTCCTCCTTTTAATTGGCTTTAGAATGCTTAGTGTCACAAATGTCACACCTCTAATGGCTCACAAACACCAAGAGAAAGAGGATGAAGAAGGAGAAGAGAGGAAGCACCCAAAAACGTCTAGAAACCCTAAGGAATCAGTTGGCCACGTTTTTGGTGCCCTAGGGGTCCTTAAATAGTGAGGCTATTAGGGTTATCTAACAAGGAAACCCTAATTCGACTGCTTTGGCCCTAAGCAACCCATGGACTCCCTCCTTATAGGCCTTGGACGATTTTTCATGGGTTTCCCCATAGAATTCGTCCACTCCTCTAATATGGAGTCCATTAGCCCAATATTCAACTATCACACAATTGATAGTTCTAGTCCCTTATGTTTAATTAATCTCTTTTAGCCACCGGATTAATTCTTAATTAATTATTGACTAATATTAATTAAACAATATGATTTCTCCTTTAATATATTATTCTCATAATATATTAATGAATCATAATTAATCCTCTCTCTCCATAATTCATCCTATCAAGTTTCTTTGGTGAAGGCAACCCAAAAGGACCATGCACCATCGGGTCAAGTACATACCAAAATAGTTATGGACTTAGACACTAATCGAACAGTTTACTAGCCAACAGGGCTTGAGTAACTTCATATTTTTTAGCTTGAAGAAAACGTGGATCAGGGAGAATTATTGGAGGAGGTGGAGGAAGAGTCAGATAAGCATGATTTCCAGTTCCACCATTGCTTGAAGAAGGGAACATTCTTTCACCTTGATCAACATGTGGAGGATCATCTTCAGATAGAGAAGGAAAAACATTCCCAGAAGAACGTGGAAGACCATCGTTGTCTGAACTTGACATCTATAAAGGGAGAATAGAGAGTGCAAGTTAGTTGATTTTAAATCCTTAATTATTAACCCAAAAAATTTTAAGTTAAGGCCGTGATCCATATTTTCGATTCGAATTTTGAAGAGGGATGCCGTAATCAAATTCAAATCTATTTTAGGTAGGTAAGTGTAACATCCCAATTTTCAAGACCAAAAATTTTGTTTTTAATTATGATACTTATAAAACTGAAAAACATCATCAATATCATATAAATCCATAAAACATAATCACATGTCTAAAAAGTCATATCATCAATAGTATAATAATAATATCAGAGTACAATCCCATGTATCTCAAAATGCGAAAATCATGTGTGTGTGATGCGCTGCAACCATGCCAGCTCCTTCCCCTTGACGATTAGGTACCTGAAACCAAAACTGAAAACCGTAAGCACAAATCTAAGTGAGTTCCCCCATCATAGCACATACCATACATAACATATACTGTCTAACACATCTGGGTACTGGCTACCCCTTCAGTCTCTTTCAACCGGTAACTTGCCTAGCATATCACGGTGCTGGCCTACCCCTTTGGTCCTCTCGACCGGTAACCTTGCCTAGCATATCAGGGTTCTAGCCTACCCCTTCGGTCCTGTCGAATGGTATCCGGGGAATATTTCACCCCGACCACTACCACATAATATCATAACACATGTATCATAATCTATATATTGTAGCTGGGTACTAACCACCCCTTCGGTCCTTTCGACCGGTACTGGGGTCTATCCTACCCCTCCTATCACATATCACATAACATCATAACATACTAGCACATAATCATAACATACAACAACATACCAAATAATTATCACAAAGACAATCATCTCTACTATAATTCTTACTAATGGGCCGATCTTGGTGCTTTAGACCCACTTCTACTGGAAGGCAACTCACCTCGTAAAGTTGAGTGTCGAATCTCACAGGAAGGGATCTCTAATAGCTGCTCCGATGACTCCCGACTATCATAATCATAATGACACTCAATCATAATATATAACACTACTTAGGGTAAAATGACCATTTTACCCCTTGGTCTAAATTGAACCATTCATAAAGCCCAATGCTAACTTATTAAATCCAATGCACCCATGGCCCGTCAAAGGCTCCTTATGGGCCCACTAATGGCCCAATTTTATAATTGGATCCAACTCTTCAAATGGGCCTTTTCACAAGTCTAATAAGTCCTTAGCTCGAAATGAATAATCTCGAGTGGCCCAATATGGCCCAAAAGGCCCAACACTTCTAATTTTAAATCATAAGGCCCAGATCTATACTCCACAGTGGGCCACATGGCCCAATAGTCTAGGCCCAGTCCCCTAAGGCCCAAAAAGCCTAATGTAGCCCTTCTGCATGCGTACATGCGGCGTACCTGGCACGTATGCCCAACGTACGCTGGCCTTGACCAAAACGGGGAGTTGACCCAGTACGCTTAGCGTACTAGGGTGTACGCTTAACGTACTGGCCAACTTTCTTAGGACTTCATTTGTGACTTAATCAATTAAGTCCTCGCATCCAAAATGTAGATCCAGGTCCTTTAAGACCTCCTAATCTATAAAGTCACAAACTTTATGTGCTTGCATGCATGTTTGGGGTCAAAACATGATTTTGTTCCTTTTAATAAGCTTTATGACCATCAAACACTTGCATGGTTGTGGCTTAACCATCAAGGTCCGATTTTTATTACTCTAACTTCTTCTAAGAGCCCAAAAGAATAACTCTTATGTTCTGAAACTATCAAGACTCAATCAACCTCAACAATGGAGTCCAAAAGTGACCCAAAACACCCCAAAATCAAATCTAAACATGCAATGATCAAGTTTGAAGCTTGATACCTCAAATGAGTCAGAAATGGTGCTAATCTCCTGGATCTACAAGCTCCCTTTGAATCCTTTCTCCTTCCTCAAACTCCTTTCTCTTCTAAACACCAAAACAACACTAAAATTCTCTCAAGTGGCTTCCAAATCACAATAATACAAAAATGTGAGTTTGGGTTTTCGTGGTGGCTGTAGGAGGGTGAGAGAGAGGCTGGATCAAAGGCATAAGGTCCTTTAAATAGGGATCAAACCCTAAAAGTTAGGGTTTTCAACTCTGCACGTACCCTTTGGTACGCTGGGCGTATGTGCATGGCCTTCCTGCCCCATCCTCTTGAGTAAGCTACACGTACCTGGCATGGTACCCCCCGCGTAATGCTTTTCTTAGCCGAAGGCTTAAGGCCCAACTATCCTGGCCCAAACCAACAACATCCCATTATTCAATAAAATAAGTAAAATTAATACCTGTAAATCCCGGATGTTACAAATCTCCCCTAATTGAGTTAGACTTTGTCCTCGAAGTCCGTTGCTGCTGCTGAAAATAACTCGGGGTAGTGCTCCCTCATCTCATCCTCCGGCTCCCACGTCCATTCCGAACCCTTGCGGTGATGGCAACTGTATTTTTCTGCTTTGTAATGGTGTTTGTAGTTTGTTGTATGGTTGTGTACGACCGGACACGTGTGTACGGCCGTACACCCTATGTACGACCGTACATGGGTGTATGGTTGTACACACGTGTACAACTTGTGGTCCTATAAATAGGGTGTGGAGTGTGTGAGAGTGTACCACTGAGAGAAGAGGAGCATATTCTAGAGAGAGAAATCTAGAGAGAAGAATAGTGTGTGTGAGAGAATCTAATGTGTATTGAGCATCACTCATATCTTTGAATACATCCGTTTGATTGAGATTCCACACCATCAAACATATCTGATTGATATACAAGTAGATTGGGGACTTACAGGTGGTATCAGAGCTTAGATTGTATCAATCAATTTTGTCAGATCTGGAGCATATTTGATCTTATTTTTGAAGGATTTTTGCGTTTTTGGATAAATCTTGGCAAAATAAGGGGGGGGGGGGGTTGTTCTTCGCGTTTTTCATAAAAACGAGTTCTGGATCGAGTTTTGGAGCAAAAAGTGTGAAAAACGTCGTTTTTCTTCGCATCTGTTGAAGGTGTACGACCATAGACCCGTGTGCGGCCTTGGTGTACGGTCCTCGGTGTACGGATCAACAGCCTCTCACGTGTACGGCTCAGCAGCATCTCACGTGTACGACTTGGTGGTTTGTGGTCTAGCAGCGTGTCCGGTTCGCTTCGTTCTCGGCTTCACATTTCATCCTCGCACGTCCTCGCATCTGTTGATGGTGTACGACCATAGACCCGTGTGCAGCCTCGGTGCACGGCTCGGTGTATGGCTCAGCATCCTCTCACGTGTACGGCTCGGTGTACGGCTCAGCATCCTCTCACGTGTACGGCTCAACAGCCTCTCACGTGTACGTCTTGGTGGTTTGTGGTCCAGTAGCGTGTCCGGTTCGCTTTGTTCTCGGCCTCACACTTCATCCTCGCGCGTCCTCGCATGCACATCTGAAAAAAAATTAGGAAACGAAATTGGGGGTGCCGGGGATCGAACACGGGTCTCCTACCTCCTCGTCCCACGTGTCTTACCAGTTGGGCTAGGCTGCATCTTGCTTCATTCCTTCGAAATTTAATTCAAAAGGAGTCCTTTCCCGGTTCCAAATTTCGCAACTTTGTCACTTTTAACCCAAAAATCAATTTCTTTTAATTTTAAATTCCATTTTCAAACCAAAAGTTTTAGTTTTTTATTTTTGAATTTTTACTTAAAATTTTGACTCTGACTTTAAAGTGTCACCTTTGACTTTAAACTTTGACTTTTAAATTTTCAAATTTAGTTTTTTGGTTTGACTTTTAAGGTTGACTTTTGAGGTTTTAAGTCAAAGGGCACATTTTTGGTAAATAATGAGTTCCTCAAGCATTCCGGTCAATGAAGTTTCATGCCCTCAAACTTGCATTAAGACTGTCAAGTTTTTATGTGAACAAATCGAGTTGATTAAAAAAGAAAATGAGGATCTAAAATATGAGAGATATACTATTAGGAAAGAACAAAAACCATTAAAAGAAAAATTAGATGCCAAAAATAAGGACTTCAGGAAATTGCAAGAAGATTACAACAACAAGTGTGTAAACTATGATCACATTAAAAGCAAACTTGCTGCTGTAACTGTAGAACTTGAGACATTGAAAACTCATTTTCAAAATGCTGATTTTAACTTCAAAAAATTCGATGTGTCAAGTGAGAGGATTGCAACTATAATTGAAAATCAAATGAAATGGAAAGATAAAAAACAAGTAGTTCTAGGATATGAGAGTTCCGCCTTGAACTTCAGTCCCCTAACTCTCCCTGACTCACCGAGTTATTTCCCCAACTCGGTAAGTCTACTTACTGAGTGATTTACGGGAAACCCTCACCCTACTCGCCGAGTTTGATCTTCGGACTCGGCGAGTTCATGCCATGCACAAACTCCATAGACCTCCTGAAGTCAAATATGTTCCTTTAATCCATAGATCTGACCTTCCCAAGCATGATAATCACGTAAAGTTCAGACCTTGACACTCATATAACATCTAAATGGTCTAACTTGGTGATTTAGCCCCAAAAATGACATCCTAAGCTCATGACTCCTAAAATAACTCATAAAGCTCTAATGGTTAAGGTCTCTGGACCTCTTTGGGTCCATATCCAAAGCATAGACTCGAGAAGGGACCAATTGCTCCACTTATCCATCCTCTAAAGGGGTTAGAAAACCCTAACTCTAAGAATCAACACCAAAACTGAAGAAGGTCCGAATAAATACCTCAATATGAACTCTATGAACTCTGAAGTCACCAAAATCGCACCTCCTTCAGCCTCCTCTTGCCTTGGTCACCTCTTTCTTGCAAATACACCAACAAAAGATCAAGAATGGCCTCTCCTTCCTCACAAACGCTCTAGATCTCTTAGGGTTTCTCTTTGGGGTTTGGTGGCCACAAATGACGGCCCTAAGGGCCTTTAAATAGGTCCCAAACCCAGGAAATTAGGGTTTCATTAAACAACATGGACTCGTCGAGTCCACTCATGAACTCGCCGAGTCCGGCTGTGAACCCAGATACTAATCCGCGACCATACTCGGCGAGTCTAAACACCAACTCACCGAGTCCCCTCTCAATCTCCAAAAATAAAAGGAATAATTAATATACATGGGAATCCGGGTGTTACAGATAGTCACCTACACATGGCGTAGGTCAATAAGTCTTTTCAAGGGTTTAATGCCCTAGGTGGGGTATAGACATATCTACGCAGGGCGTAGGTGCATAGGGTTTAAACCCTAATTGTGTGGTTGTGAGCCATATCTAAGGGCCTTAACTTCTTTAAACCCTCTCCATACTTAGCCTCTACCCTTCCATTCATTCAGCTAAAATCCTAACCCCTTAGTGTGAACTTTGAAGAATTTGAGTGATTCTTTTTGTGTTTTGTGAAGAAGAAGGCCATTGAAGTAGTACTTGGGAGTCTATAGCTTGTAGATCCATACTTTCTTCTTTTTCAACATTCTCTAGAAGATATAAAGCTTGAACCTTGATGATTCCTTTGACAAAACTAGTTAGTTATGAGTTTTATGAGCTTTTTGTCCCTTAACATTGGTTCTAGTGAGTATGAGCTACTCTAGATCCCATGAGTGGCATTTTCTATCATTTCTGAGCTTGTAGAGTGATAAGTATGGGAGATTGGTCACTCCCATCCTTCTATGCATGAGTCTTTGGGCATTGGAGTGTGTTTTGGACTTAGAGTTTGGTATTATACTCGTTTAAGCCATGCAAAGGCATAATGTATGAGACTTTATCACTTAGGATGTTATTTGGGAATATATATGAGATTTGGACGTTTGGTCCTTGTGTATTAAGGACTTAATAAGAAGTTGCAAAACAAAGCAATTACGCGGGCGTAATCTTGGCTACGCCAGGCGTAGCCTGATTTTGTCCTGTATTCCTCCAGAAGGCTCTACGTTGGGCGTAAAGCATGATGGTACGCATGGCGTAGCTCCAAAAACGATTTTTTGGTCAAAATAGGTTTTTGGGTCAATTAGAGTGGGCCCTGGTCTTGGAAGTGTAAATTGGTCTTCTACCCAGAAAGAGAGAGTGATTATGGGCTAAGACCCTTGAGTGTGAATTATTACTTTGATTTCTAATTAGGGTCTTATGGTGTATTGATTAGTGTGGGGAGTTCTAGTTTCGGTAGCTCGAATGTGAGATTTGTTTGTCTACAGATTGAGGTGAGTCTTCTCACAGTACTTATGGGTCGAAAGCACCAATGTCGACCCACTAAATTATGTTATGTATGAGGCTAGTTCTCTTTATGATACTTGCATGGAAGACCCTAGGGGTATCCCGTGGCATTTGTATAAAAGACCATATGGGTAGCCCATGACACTTGTGTGTAAGACCTTGGGGTAGCCAAGGTACTGCAAGGGAAGACCATGAGGGTAACCTATGACAATGGTATGTAAAACCATGTGGGTAGCCTATAATAATGTATGTTGGTCTGTGGTATTTTGGGGAACTCACTAAGCTTTGTGCTTACGATTTTGTGGTTTAACATTTTCAGGTACTTCCAGTTCGAAAGGTAACGACCCGACGTGATCGCATAACATCCCCTTGATTTTATTCCGCATTGACATTTAATTTCACTCTGATGTTGAGAATATTTTATACTATGATTGATTTGGAACAAATTGGTTGTATTATTGATTTTGGGATGTTACACTTGATGATTATAAAGAGGATTGATTTCTTTTTCTTTGTAAAGTGAAATAGAGTTCAATTGAGTTGTTTTGGTATTCACTGTCATTATTCTGCTGCAACGAGAGAAACAAAAACAATCTACTTAACCTAAAAAGATATTGGAGTGCCACATTACTATCCATGTTGGCTGTCGCATAAGAAAAAAGCCACATTAGGATCATAACAATTAACAAAACGAGGTATATGTTGTTACGTGGTCAACATTGGAAAATAACTCAAGAAGATAAATGCATTGTGCAAATTAAAAATTTTAAAAGTTACGAAAACAAAGAGGAAGCTAAAGTGTAGTGAGTTTTTTTGTCATTTGCCCATTCGTTGTAGTCTGGAGGTGACTATTTACCGACTACTTACCGGGTAAATGGTCAAAAATATTAAAAAAAATCAAGAAAATGGATGTCTTATGTGTCATAAAATAAGAGTAAAAGATCATAACTTTTATGTCATTTGATATTTTTTTAAATAAACAAATATAAAGAACTTTCCAATTGAACAATTAACGAAACGTTTACTGCATGTTTGGTTCAATGCTTTTTAAATTTAATTAGTTCATGATTATCATGGTCTATGTTTACAAATGAGCTTTAATTAGGATAAAGATTGCACAAAGTAGAATGAAACAACTTACAACCAAATAATGATGGAAGATGAATTGGCCGGTTTTGCAAGTTCAGGTGAATATGTTCTTGTAGCTCTTCATTCATCTTCATGATATTCGCTATATATGGTCAAAACCGTAACAGGATCCATACAAAATGATAATTTAATATAGTTTAGACAACTTATTATAGCTATAGTCATATATGTTGAAATACATTACAAATTCAAGTACTTCAGTTACATACTTACATTACATTTATTGTGTGTATACATATATCATATGTTCTTCAAGACCAAATTTACCAAGGTACTTTTTAAAGACTTCAATGATCATGCCAAGAACTTGTGAAATAGGGCCTCAAATTTTTCCATTTCTTTCCTAGGCAAAGCCACCAAGACGTTGACTTCATTGTTGCTCTCTCCGACGATGTCCGGAAATAGTAATATTATATCTTTCCGGTGATAAACCACCGGGCAACTGTACCTTGGTTTCCCCCATGGATACTCCACGTCTGCAAATCCTAATCGCCACCAAGACGAAATCAGAAACTCACCATTTGGAAACCCTTTGTTCACTTCTCCCCAGTCAATCACAGACTGTGCATATTCACCCGTCATCCGTTTAGTACCTTGAGTCACCATCTCCACCAGCTTCGACAGCGGACCTTCTTCAATCTCCTTGCATCGCGCAGATGCATACGCGCTCAGAACAGCGTTGCCGGCGTATGACGGCGGCAGACCCAACCGGGACCGGACGTCTACGGCGTACAGAACCGTGGAAACCCTCTCTGGGTCGTAATCGGTGCCGTAGGACAAGGCTTTGCACCGCCAAACATGGGCGGCAACCACATTGAACCCTGTGATTTTCGCGTTGGTCGAAAAGGGTTCATCTTTGGCCTTCTGCTTGAGGTGGGCTATGTCGTTTGAGGTCAGCTTGAAGATCTTGAAATCGAGTTCACCTTCTGGGCTGTCGAAAACCGTAGGGCTTGGGAGGTCGATTCCGGTTGGGATCTTGAGCAGCTCGGGGTGGTCGAATTGGATCTGTGGTGGCGATCTTGCTGCCAGGAGGTGGCGATCGTTGCAGGGAGTGGTGGCGAGGGGTTTATCAGCAGCCAAAGAAGCTAAGTTTTGTAGGAAGGTTTTGAAGCTTATGCCATCAAAAGTAGCATGGTTTGTTGCGACACCAATTGCAAAACCACCACATTTGAAGGATGTTAACTGTTCAAAACACAGGAAATTTTACCATATTCATTACTCACACGAATTCTTTTATTGATATATGATATGTATATCAACTGGTTAACTAAAAACAAACTGAATCTTTATTTGGAAACAAGTTTTGCAATCATTTAGATGTTTTAGAAAAGATTATTGCAATTTAAGATAAAAATATAATGATTAGTTTTGAACTATGTATTCAAATAAAAGTATAAAACTGATCATAGGTTCGACTTAATAAAGTCAAAATAATAGAACCTAAACGTTGAATAATGGTGACCATGAGAAAAAGGTAAATAACTGCAGTCTTCGGTGTCATAAATAAGAGATGAACAATGGCTACCTGCCCTAAATAATTTTCACTAGGCTTTTTCTTGGCACCTTCACATGTACGTGCCAAATAAGAGATGAACAATGGCTACAACATTTAATATTAGAGTAAAAGGTTAAAAAAGGTTTTTAACATCTCACGTTTATTTATTTATGGGCGTATCTATTTAGTGTATATCATATTATTATCGAGTCAGAAATAAATTTATTATTTTTAAAACCCTCGACTTCAAAGAAAGATGACAACATCTGATACAACTGAGTTACAAGCTTTTGGTGAATACAAGCGTTATTGTCATAAAAACCATCAAGTTTTCAGGGTTTTGTCGGTTTTGCCCAAAGTTGAAATTTATATTCGTTTTTACCCAAACATTTTCAAAAAAATGTTATGTTTTACCCTTTTACCGGTGATAACAGGTTTTCCAGGTTACCATTATATTAAATTCGTAAAAAAACCCTTAAGTTTACAATTTTTTTTGCATTTTTACCCTTACGTTTATAATTTTTTTTACACTTTTACCCTAAGTATATATATATTTTTCATAATATACATATTCATATGATTTTTCTGCTTGAATACGTATAATATGAAAAAAAATACATAGGGTAAAAGTGTAAAAAAATTATAAACTTAAGGATAAAAACATAAAAAAACTGTAAACTTAAGGGTTTTTTGCGAAGTTAATATAATAATAACCTGTTATCACCGGTAAAAGGGTAAAACCGAATATTTTTTGGAAAATATTAAGTTAAAAACGGACATAAAATTCAACTTTGGACAAAACCGACAAAACTCTGAAAACTTAAAGTAGACGGGTTGTATTTATGTGTAGACTTTTATTCTACTTATAACAGACTAACAGTTCCGTTTTCCATAAATATGTTGCATTTTATCACCATAAGATTAAGTTGGAAAACAATATAGTTCTTCAACTTTTTTTTTTTTAAAAAATTAAGACGGGTTGTATTTCTGCTACGTGTATAAGCTCATCGGCAAAACTAATATTTTTTAAGGGCTTTTTTTTTTTTTTTTTGAATTTATCATGTTGTTCTAAACTTTGTAAAGATTTATCAATTAAATAATGTAAATAAATATACCTGAATAATGCAAAGTGGTCTATCATGTATGGCCAAATCATCATAGCTATTTTGTACCAGTTGTCTAAAACCAGGATTTGGATATACCAAGTCACCAATTTAACCTTCCTGCCAAGATTCAAGGTTCAACTTTAACCTTCCTGCCAAGAAATCGTATACAACCAACACCTCACTCAGTGCAGATTTAAGCTTTTCTGCCACTATTTGTGGCGGAAACCGAGGATCCGCCACAAAAAATGGACAGTTTCTACGTTAAAATTGAGAACTTGGTCGATGTTCGATAAAAACATCGACTGTTTTTCAGTCTCATGAGAAGGAAAGATAGTGATGCTGTCATGGATGGTGACTTTGATGTCTTGAATGATTTTAGAAATGAAAGATTTAATAGAGGATTGGTTGAGAGTTCCCATTCTGAAATTTGGTGCATGCTTTGGAATTCTGATTTTGATGTTGGTATACCCTTTTATAAGCATGATTTTCGAAAAAAGAATCAACAAAGATTTAATAAAAAAAATACGAAAAAGGCAAAGAGGACCTTTCTTGTTTGTTTTAGATAAGATATAATGGTCCACAAGGTATCAGGGTCAAGTTGCAAGTACATATTTACTTCTAATTAAATGGTATACATTTTACCATACAGAAAAAGAAAAAAATATATGCTAGCAATCGTTTAACTGTGTCGATCACACGTTCAATAGTATTAAAAACATGAAAGTGATCACACGGCAATAGGATTCATAACATGAAAGTTTATTGATATGAAATACTAATACAACATCAAGTACGTACACATGGCGCCATTAACAGATCGTAACATATTTGTTGTTTTAAATATGAGAGGTATTATTATTGTAACATAGTTATAGGAATTAGGGGTGTAAGTGAGCCGAGCTACTTGTGAGTTATTTGAGATCGACTCGTTAAAAGCTCGACTCGAGATCAAATTAAATGAGCCTGAGCCGAGCTCGAGCCTATATACGAGACTCGTTTATTAAACGAGCTCGAGCCAAGCTTCAATTCATGGGCTCGCGAGCCTAAACGAGCTGAAACGAGCTATATATATATATATATATATATATATATATATATAGAGAGAGAGAGAGAGAGAGAGAGAGAGAGAGAGAGAGAGATGCTCGATTAGGTTCGCGAGCCCACTAAATTGTTAACGAGCCGAGCTCGAGCTCGAGCTTCCTCAAAATTAAACGAGCCGAGCTCGAGCTTGGTCAGGCTCGAGCTCGACTCGGCTCGTTTACACCCCTAATAGGACCTAATAGGAATGTAAGCGTTATTGCACTACAATAAAAGTTTTAACATATTACCAGTGGTTTAATTATATTGTTGTGAAAGTGATATAGTGCACCAATTAAATTCTATAATTCCATAGGAATAGGTGGGGTTACCGTTAACAATATAATTAAATTCTATAAATCCATCAATCCAGGGGCTCTTTCTCTTTGAGCTACAACATATATAAGGTGAGAATCGTCAGGATCTTTGATCTAATTTAGTCCAATTAATGTGATTAATTTTTAAAATTAACCTGAAAAAGGGCATCAATGAATGTGATTAATTTGTAAAATTAACCTGAAAAAGGGCATTGTGGTATTTTTACATGTCACTAATATCAAAATCAATTGCTTTCTTTATTTTTATGGAAATAGAAAATTTCCATAGCTTATCTTATCCACCTCTATCTATCTACTTCTGTCTATCTAATTCTAATTCTAATAAAACTAATAAAATAATACATCTATTGCCATGTGGCATCTTATCACCCCATCCCCAGATTTTTTTCCGGCCTAAAAGTTTCAATGTGAAATACTGAAAATACGCTTCAGCCTTTTTGTTTTCCGCTTAATACAATGGAAATATCAAGGTTTGTTTATCCTAATCTGAAAAAATCAGGAAGGGAATTTTCTTTGTTTTTGAAATCAAATCACTCAGATGTATCATTCTTATTCTGGATTCCATTGTTTACAATAAGAAACGTATAAAAAAGATCAATATAAAAACTATAAGGAACTTATAGAATTATAGAACTAATGTTTTAACCCTTACACTTACACTTATGGTTTAAATAAAAAAGATGCATAATATAATTATGCACCTTTATCCATGGAGTCAGATACAGAAAATACAGATAAATTATTAAATAAAATCAATTTAAGTATTTTTAGTTATTTTTTTAATCGTTCCTAAAATCATTCCTAAAATGAAGAATTGAATGATGCCAGACTAATAAAAAACAACCCAGACATTCATCTCCTTCGTTCCTCTCTATCCTCCATGTACGTGTCATGTCATCCGTCTTAAGAAGGTGGAGGATAGAAACGACCGTCCAGAACTCATGTTTAAAAGGACCTAAAATTTTTATAGACTTTATTATATATAAATACGTAAAAGTAATTATTTTTAATTATCAAGTTAATATAAAAAAGTTGCTCAAATTATTTTATATCTTAAGCTATACAGTTATCGCAGTCTAAAATCTTATGGCGGTCAGTTGCCATGATTCAAAATAACGGTTCTCGCAGTGGGATTGCGGTTTTTAATATATATATATATATATATATATATATATATATATATATATATATATATATATATATATTAACTGAGTCTTTATATCTTTATCTGTTCCAACTTGTTTCCATTTGGTTTCTTCCGAGTTCCGATTAGGTCACAACGATAACGAAATGCGATTGGGATTATAATATTACAAGTTGTGGGATGATCCATATCAAAGTATTTTTTTTTTATAAATCTGTATAAAAATCCCAAAAACTCAAATAGCGGGAAAAAAAATGGGATACCGGTATTGAAATATCAATGAAATATTGGCTAATATCGGCGATAATCTCAGATCCGATATTTCAAAACACTATTTGAAACCATGATTTTGCAAACACCTGAGAAATGTTGTCCCACCACCGAGATCTCACCAAGATCTAGATTTTAAAGGCCTTTTTTTTCTCTGTTGGCCAAGGCTCAAAATATGTTTTGAACGCCCTGCTGTGATCTACCTCCTCCTCTTAGAGAATGTTTGGCTTAACTTTTGTGAGACAAAAGTCCTTTTTGTAAAAGGGCTTTTTATGAAATGACTTTTTATAAAAGTTGTTTTTTAAAATGTGTTTGGATTAGCTTTTGAAGGGAAAAAATCAAAAGTTAAAGTGTTTGGTTTAATTTTTACATGCAAAATGACTAAAAATGACATATTTACATATTTATTAGGGATAGATGAAGATATAAAAGTAATTTTAATGTTTAACACTGTTGAAAAGTTGAAAAAATCATGATTTTGTGACTTTTCAAAAAGACCAAATTTATTCTATTGAAAAAGTCATTTTCAAAAGTCATTCTCATCTTCTCAAACATCTTTTTGACTTTTTATAAAAGAAAAAAAAAGTTAAACCAAACACACTCTTAATTTTCTCTCCGACGAGATCAATCGCCGATCATTACCGGAGATGCGACACCCTTTGACGATAATGTTTCTGCCTCAAAACCCTAGCCGTCGCGGTAAAAACTCATTGTTGTAAGTTCACCGCTGTGAAACCATGTATTTACAATTATTGTCGCTTTCAATTCGCTCTCCTTGGTTGATTTCACCCACAATTGTTATAGCATCTTTGTTCCTCGATTTGTTTTTCGAAGAATTACCCACTTACATTGATTTTTTCTTGCTTTGTTTATTAATATTTTTTCAAGTATTTGGGATTAGTGTTTTTTTTTTTTTTTTATTGAATTTTGTATCAATAGATAATCTGATTTTCGATCGGTGCTTATTTTTTAAATGTGATTTTTTATTTTTGAAGTTGGGCTGTTACGAATCTTTTGAGTTCTAGTCGAATTATGATCGTTACGCTTTTGTATCTTCTTAAATTGTATAAGCCTTAGAAAGCATCGCATTTTGTAAGTAATTTTTTCAACCCATTTTTTATGTTTTTTATATCTCAATGCTCAACATCAATTTTTATCAACAGATCATTGGAAGAATTATATGAAGCGTCAATAACCTAATAATATTCTTGCCAATAAACCTCAAAATCCTCTCAATCAGCACCACCTAGGATCGCATCGGATACATTTTTGTTGGTTCTTTGCAACAGGAAACTACACACAATATGGTACATCTAATTCATTATTTTTAATTCTCAGTACACAAAGAATGGTAGCTGTGATTCTTTCTTTTTTATAATTTCTGTTTGGAATACCGATGTTCACTTATTGTTTGTTTAAGACATTTAGATTCTTAATCTAACTTGTGCAGGTAAGTTGTTTGGTTGTTTAATTTAAAATCTTATATTTAAGACATTTAGATTCTACGCAATTGTTATGTGCACTTTTATAAACAAGTTTTGTCAACTGGTTTTTTTATGAAGTTAATATTTTTCGTATGTGTGCCATTTTAATATACACATGTTAGCATATGAGGAAAGGCTTGACGTTGAGATACTTAAGGTAGCAAAAACAATATTGTGGAATGGAACCAAGAATGCATTAAATTACTTGCTTTAGCATATTTAGGGAATGTATTTAGAAAATGTATATATATATATTCATAACTGAACATGTGTATGTTCATTACTGAATATTTGTATGTCTAGTATTGAACTTGTATGAACATGATATTTTTTGGGTTTTGTAACAGTGTTCATCTATGAAAATATATTCATAACTCAACATGTGTATGTTCATTTTTGAATATTTGTATTTCTAGTACAGAGCTTGTATAAACATGATCATTCTTTGGTATTGTAAAAATATTCATCTATGAACATAAGCATATTGTATAACTACTCTCGGTATTAATGTTCATTTGTGAACATAGTCAAATTGAATACATTTTATATTCATTTTTGATCAAAACATTCATACATATTCATTTGTGAACATGTATGTGTTGGATTAGATGTATAAGTCAATAACTAAATTGATATATACTTGAATTATTAACAAATTTCTTTTGGGTTGCCCTTGTAATCGAATATGGTGACATTTAAAGTTAAGGCTTCTCATCATCTTTCACCTCTCAACATCTATATCGTCTTTCATCTCTCATCATCTTTCATATACCCATCTTTACCCAATATATTTATAAGTATAAAATTACATATAGATTTTTAATCAAATAAAACATGTATAAATCGTTCATCTAGCATTGATATCGTGAACACAGATAATAAGCACATATAACATGTTGTATTACTAAATACTTCATATGTATGTGTAAGATGAAAGTAACTATGCACTCACTTGTTAAAGTAATGACTCCAAACTCGGCCAACGCTTCGTTTCTAACAATTTTATTTTCCTTCGACGAAACCTAGTATCATTATCACTAGATTTTAGTTTAATATTTATTGTGACTAATTATTAGTCTGGATTTATCATTAACTCAAGGTCTACTGGCAATATTGTTTTTCTTGTATTATATAAATGTTAAACAATACTTTTCAACTACTATGTACAGACATGGGCCAAACATGAAACACCGGATGGCAGGACCATTTTGGCATTAAAGTGGTTCTGAAATCCAACAACCCTATGCGGCCCTTCAAACTAGATTCCCCGTACCGTGAGCAGTTAAAATGTATTATAATAACACATTGTATAATTTATAATACTTAGCACGTATATTGTTTATAGGTTCATAATAACAATAATGAACTTAAACATAAGTTATACTTAAAGTAGGGTAAACATAACTCACTTACAAGGGCGTTTAGAGAGGACCTAGACTCTGCGCGGACAGAACTTCTGAGCCGAACGCTCTTCTTATCGGGGCCTCTGGCGCTCTAGGACACGCTTCTAACACCTAGGAGGTGCTAGGGAAAAGTTTAGAGGGTTTAGGGGTGTTTGGGAGAGAAATGGATGAGAAGATGTGACAAAAATAAGTGAAAATGCCTTCTGTTTATAGGCCGCATGCAGCCGCGTACGTTGGGCGTACGCATTTGATGCGTTGGGCGTAATGGCCAAAATAGCAGTACGTTAGGCGTACTTCGAGTTACTCTAGGCGTACTCCATCCAGGTGTCACAATCTCGTTCCAAGCCATGGGGAGGAAGGTGTGACCCAGATCTTGCCATGTGTCACTCGCTGGTTAATCCTAAACATTAATTATCTTTTTAAATTCCGCAACTTTTGTATACCAGCTCTGTTTTTGACGTTCTTTATATCCACGCGTAGGTAGCGACGTGATCTACAACTTTCATTTAGAATTTTTCGGCTAATTTTGACTTTATGTTTAAAGTTATGTTTTAACACTCTTAGACATATAAAGTTCGTTAAAAATTCATAATTTTGTCATCCGACGTCCGTTTTCGTCTGTCTTTATATGGTTGAGTTCCTATTAATGAGATCTTCAATTCTCGTTTAGTTTGTGTTGGCTAACAATCGATCAATCTAAAATTTGATTTTCGGGTAGTGCACTGTTATACAAAATTTTAGAAAAATCATAACTTCCTCATGCGAAGTCAGATTTGGACGTTCTTTTTATGTACGTTCTCGGTTTACTGTCTACTACGATTTTCATTCATATCGCTAAGGCTAAAAAGTTGTTTATCAAAAATTCACTTTTTACGATACGCGGCGTTGTGTCGATTTAGTCGTAAAACTTCGACGGGTCATAACTTCTTCGTTATAAGTTGTATTTTAGTGTTCTTTATATGCACATAATCCTGTTGAACACTAGCGCTCAACCCTAGGAGGAAACTCCTGTTGAACCAGTTGACAAGTCATTACCTCTTTGACGTTCCTCTTGAGTTAGGATGGCATCGGAGTTTTGTGGTTTTCATATTACTATGGAAGGTGAAACGTTTATCAGTGATAGTACATTGGTAAATTTGGATGAGCCATCTAACTACAAGGAAGCCATGGCAGGCCCCGAGTCTGCAAAATGGAAAGAGGCGATGGACTGCGAGATTCAGTCCATGTATGACAATTAAGTTTGGGACTTGGTTGACAATGTACCAGGTCGTAAGACGGTCGGGTGCAAATGGATCTTCAAGAAGAAGACCGACATGGATGGGAAAATACACACATATAAGGCACGATTGGTTGCAAAGGGCTTTACTCAAAATCATGGAGTTGACTATGACGAGACCTTCTCACCAGTAGCGAAGATTAAATCTATAAGGGTAATCATATCCATAACTGCATTTCATGATTATGAAATATGGCAAATGGATGTAAAATTCGCTTTCCTAAATGGAAAGTTGGATGAAGATATTTACATGAGTCAGCCAGAGGGTTTTATCGATGCAAATAACCTAATAGAGTGTGTAAGCTTGAGAAATCCATTGGATTGAAACAAGCGTCTCGTAGATGGAATCTTTGTTTTGATGAGAAAGTCAAAGAGCTGGATTTTCAAGAAGCGAGGATGAGTCTTGTGTGTATGTCAAGGCTAGTGGGAGTGTAGTTAGCTTTCAGGTGTTGTATGTAGATGACATAGTTATCAAAGGAAATGAAATTCCAACCTTGCAGGATGTTAAGTCCTGGCTTGGAAAGTGTTTCACTATGAAGGACCTTGGAGAAGCTGCTTACATTCTAGTAATAAGGATATTGAGAAATAGAAGTAAAAGACTAATATGACTTAGTCAAAGTACCTATTCGGACAAGGTGTTGAAACGTTTCAGCATGGAGAAATCCAAGAAAGGTGAATTTCCCATTATGAGGAATACCAAACTGAGTAAGACTTAGAGTCCGAGTACCGGTGCCGAGATAGCAGAGATGAGTCGAGTACCATATGCTTCTGCAGTTGGCTCGATCATGTTTGCTATGATATGCACTCCCCCTGATGTGGCTTTTTTTTGAGCATGGTCAACAGATATCAGGGGAATCCTGGTAAAGCTCACTGGACTGCGGTAAAGAACATTCTTAAGTACCTGCGGAGGACTAAGGAATGGGTCCTTACCATCGGTGGGAGTGATGATGTAACACTCGTGTTTCTAGCCTAGGAATTTATATTGAGGTGATAGTCTAGGTTAACCTTTGTAACTCATTTTGAAGAAATGAAAAGGAATTATGTGAATATTATGTGAATTATGTGTTTTATGCTTAATTATTAGGGTTTAATTAATTAAGAATAAAAATAAGCGTCAAAATTAAAGTGTGAGATAAAGCCGATATCTTTACATAAAGTCCTAGTGGTCGAAACAAGGATTTCGGGGATATAAAGAATACCAAAATCCGAGTTATAACGAAGAAGTTATGACCTGTCGAAGTTTCGCGACAAAATCGGCACGGTGCCGAATGTCGTAAAAAGTGAGTTTTTGATAAACTACTTTTTAGCCTTAGTGATCTAAACGAAATTTGTAGTATTCGTTAAACCGAGAAGTTCGATAAAAAGAACGCCCAAATCAGACTTCGTATGAGGAAGTTATGATTTTTCGAAGTTTCAGCTTAGCAGTAGACAACTAAAAACTCGAATTTTAGATCGAGTGATTTTTAGCCGACACAACCTAAACGAGAATCGAAGGTCTTGTCATTTGTAGCACAACGGTAAAAATTCTGACGAAAACGGACGTCGGATGAAGAAGTTATGAATTTTTAACGGATTTCCTGTCCCGGTCTGTTAAAAATAATAATATAAAAATTAAAGTCAAAATTAGCCGACGAAGTCTAAACGAAAGTTGTAGAGCGTAATTTTACCAACGCGTGCATATAAAGAACGTCAAAAACGGAGCTCGTATACGAAAGTTGTGAATTTTAGAAGATTTTGGCACAAAATTCGAGAAATTTCGCATAGATAAGCTTCACCCGGATGTGCCACATCACATTCGCTTTGGATCCAACACGTGTCCGAAATCTTCTGAGTCACGAAGCCACCTGGCGAGACGTGTTTCCTGCCCTCGCATCTGAAGTCCGGTCCACTAGATGTCCGATGCGTGTTCCATTCCTTGTGTCCGAGCCTCGCAGGAGGAGCCATGTCCGAAGCCTCGACTAGACCGCGGTCCAATCTGGAGGCGACAACGAGCCCTTCGCATGCGCAACCATGTGCGAGCCCACGTGCGAGCAGGTGCTGCGAGCCCTTCGGATCTGCGACGCCTGGCTTCTTTCTAGCTGTTGGATCAGAAGCCTCGCCCCTATAAATAGAAGGGTGCGAGACCTCCCGAATATATTTTTGAATCTTGTCATTTTTAGCCCCTAAACCCATATTTCTTTCATCTTAACATCCCCCAAAGCCCCGGTATCAATTATAAGCCCCGGAATACTCCACGAAGTGCCCAAGAAGCCTGGAAAATTTATCTTTTCGGTTTCGAAGCCCGACCTTTGCAGAGCCCGGTTTCTCAATAAAACTCCCGGTTTTATTAGAAACGATCGTTTTAGGAAATGAATTGCTGCCCAATTTTCATCAAATCAAGTGAGTGTATAGTCACCTTCATCTTACACCTAGATATGAAGTATTTTATATGAAATGCGTGCTACGTGTAATTATATTAATTGTTTGACTGAGGTGACTGTTGAATTGACGTTTTATACAAGTTTTAAACCGTATATGTATTTTTATCTACAAATATGTTGGGTAAAACATGGGTAGATAGTGATGTGTGATAAAATAAAAGTGATGAAAGGCCTCAATGTGATTTCAAATCCATTCATCTAGCGGAGTTTGGATGACGACCACGGATTTTCTAGATAGTCCAGTGGAACACTGGCAGGCCCGCAACCTGTAGGTGTAATGAACTAAGAGTGTTCATTCGTTGTACTACGTCCCCCTCATGGTTGCCTTTAGGACATGTATGGATGAGGAAACCCCTTAGCAGTAGTGTCCATCCCGATGATATTCTTTAGGCTAGGTCCCTTGTGATAAGTGTTTAGGGACGTAAAGTGAGGATACCGGGAACGGGTAATCAGGGTTATTGTTGATTGGTGAACTTAATAAGTTTATTATTACTGTGGGTTGAAAACCCTATATGCTCACCAGGCTCCCAAGCCTGACCCACTCAACTTTTTATGTTACAGGTAGTGGACCCCAAGCATAGTCGGAGGACGACGAGAGATTTTTGGATTATAGGCCAATAGTTGTAAATAACTGTTGAAAGGCTTATAATGTCTTGTTTATGCTTTTGATCTGTATCGGAACATGACATCCCGGCATTTTGATATGAAATGAAACTATACATTTCTTAAAGAAAGGTTTTGCTAAACTTTTATCATGTTTTGTTTTGGGGACTAATTCCGCAACATCTTTTAAATAGATTTCTATGATTTTATTTTAAAAAGCATAAATTAAATCGGTCTTTTCTGGCCGAGAAATTAGGGGATGTCACAGATGACTTGAGAGTGACAAGGTATTGTGGCGCTAGCTTTCAGACCGACAGAGATAATTTCCGCTCTCAGTCGGGCTGGATATTTACCCTAAATAGAGGATCAATAACATGGAAAAGTTCCAAACAGGAGATTATAGCTGATTCAACATGCGAATCAGAGTACATAGTAGCAAGCGAAGTGTCGAAGGAGGCGATATGGATAAAGAACTTCATCGGATACCTTGGAGCTGTACCAGCTGTAAACGAGCCTATGGGGATTTTCTGTGATAACGAGAGTGCGGTCGCCTTAACCAAGGAACCAAGGGATCATGGAAGATCCAGGCACATCGACATAAAATATCACTTCATAAGACATCAGATAGAAGGACTCATCGTAGTAAGGAGGGTATCGTCAGAAGAGAACCCAACAGATCCCCTTACGAAGGGACTGAGTAAGGTTAAGCGCTTGCAGCATGCTAAGAGTATTGGGCTGAAGAACGATATTAGTTTTAATGATTAGATAGCTATTTAGAAACTTGTAATAGATAAAATGTAATTGACATTTGATGATTGAATAAAATGAGTTTTATTTATGAGTAAAGTTACTATTTTGTGTCAATCTTTTAATATTGTTTCATTTTGCATGTTTTGGCTTCCAGAAAAATAACATTATTCTAATTTTCCGTAGTCGATCATACTTTGGAAGTAGGTACTGAGGCAAGACTGTCATGAATTAACTTGTAGATTGTCTAAAGCGTTTAGACATACCAAAAGTTTGCTACAAAGTTCATGAGTGCTCCTGAAATAAGATTTGAGTATTGGATTAAACTCACGCTCATGTGAATCACTTGATGGAATTTATCACGAGTGATTGTGAGACGATACTATCATATAGTATTCAAACCAAGATATATGAGTTGTTGATTATGAGTTGGTTGTGCATTGATAGTACGAAAACACATCAGTAACTTGATGTTATAAAACATGTTGTTGTGTATAATTTAACAAGTAATTAATACAAACATATAAGTCGAAGTTTATCTGTTCCTTTCATCCTAAGAGGATTAAAAGCAATATCTTGGGCCCCTCGATGATTTTGTTTTGACTTACGTGTCGGACCCGGTCAGGACTCAATTGATGTGTTCAATTAAGTTCTATGTCAAACAAATCAGGAATCGGGAAGCAAACTTCTGGACAATAAGTATGACTAGGTTCCATGTATTTGTCCGCATGATATCTTGAAGAACAGAGGATTATATGATCCCCTTATATAAAGGACGCGTCAGAATTCGACAGTGACTTTTGAGCGCTACGATTGCTAATCAGATTTTGAAGTTGCGTTGGTAGTTATAGTTATTAGACTTATCCAAGTCGGAGACAGTTGGATTAGGTGTATAAGCCTATAACTATAATTAGTATGTACTTGACCCGATAGTAGCATGGTTCATTTTGGGTTACATTCACAAGAACAATTTGATAGGATGAATATTTGAGAAAGAGGTTATTTGTGATTTATTAATATATTATAAGTATAATATATTAATTGAAAAATCATATTATTTAATTAGTATTGATCAACAATTAATTTGGAATTAATTTAGTGATCAAAAGAGACTGATTAAATTAACAGGGACTGATTATGTAAATCGGTGATACATATGGTTTGGGCTAATGATCCATGATTTATTTGTGATGGACTGAGCTTATGAGATAGTCCATGAAGTGTTAGTCCAAATCAATTGTTGGATCATAAGCCTAAGAGTAAGAATTAGGGTTTACAAGTGACTCTTGGAATTCTACACTATATATGTAACCTCTAAGCCCCTAAAACCAGCACCCCAAGAGTATTCTAAGAGATATAGCTGATTTTTGGTGCTCCAGGCTCTATCTCATTGTCATCCAATTGTTGGTGGTATTTTGTGAAACATTTGAGGCATCACACTTGAGGTGCTAAGCTCTTGAAAGGCCAACTTCTACAAGCTACAATAAGAGGTAATCATCTAACTACTTTTTATAATTCAAATATCAAATTTGTATGCTAGTTAGGCTTCATGCTTTGGAAAAATGAAATTACATGTATAATTAGAGAAAACTTAGATCCAAAGCATTAGGGTTGTATGTGCACCACATGGATGTTATAGTACTAGAAACCCATCATTGACTTCCGTTGAATTTTTAGGGTTTGGTCAAGTTTTGAACATTGGAGACCATGGAGGGGTAAAATGGTTTTTCACCATTCCTGAGATTTAGTAGAGGAGTTAGCTTAACACCTTTGGAGTTGTTAATATAAATTGTTAAATTAGAGATGATTGTGATATATGTAGGCAATGGCGAATGCAGGATTTAAACCCACGTGAGTCCAAATTGAATGAGGTGAAAAAAATAATTTGATCGAAAACGTTTGTTATCGGGTCGGTTTTTCAATTATAAAATCTAATTAAGCCAAAATTTTTTTAACTATAACTCAGTTCATGAAGAAGGACTTTATTGTTCATTATTTCAATTTGGTTTTCCATTATCATGAGAAAAATAACTTGTTTCATTTTTTTCTAAAAGAACTTTAATATTATACCTAAAATATACTGTAATCGTCACAAACTCAAAATCATTAATCAATATTAATATATAACATTACCAAATTTATAAACAAGCAACACCATATACAATTAACATTATTTTGAATTCATTAAGTGTAGTTATAAATATATTTATAAATCTATAATTTAAGTAAATCAAAAATGAAAACTAAAAGAATGAGGACATATATATTGGTAGATAATACCATTTACCATTAACCTAGTAACGCTCCTCTAAAACAAAAGTGATTCTAGTAAAGTTTATAGGCTTTGACTTGAACAATATTAATGCTAGTAAAGTATATAGGCTTTGACTTGTACTTAATGACAACAAGATTATAGGTGGTTCAACACACAATGCAATAGACTAAATATTAAACAGAGAGAAAGAGAGAAACCTCGAAATAATGGAGACGAGTGTAATGGAGAAGGCACCGGCCAGTCGACGGTCGACAGAAAGAGACAGTAGATGGCGAAGATGGGCCGCTAGCGGGGATTTGACCATGTTGGGAAGAACCGAGATCCCATAATTTTTGAAGATGGAGATAGGTAGAACCGTGACCACGTCGGAAGCATCAAAAGAGTTGGCGGCGACAGAAAAAATTTCAAGACGACGACAACTTGATGATTTTTTATTTTTTAAGGGTTTTGCGTTCCACTGTTTTCTTATTTTTCCCATCGTATAGTTTTTTACCTTATATTTTACAAGTTTGAGAAGATTTATCTTTTCAAAGGATATTTAGAGAAAAGATTTTGTTTTGGTAACCATCTCCTAACCTCCTAATACAGCTGTAATACTACATTTTACAAGTTTAAAGATTAAAATTAGGTTCTATTTGATCTTATCTTTGACAAGTTTTAAAAATTAAAATCACTTTGTTATATTCTGTTATGTTTGTGTCCAATTTGTCTTCCCAAAGGGTGTCCATCGAAAATTTATCATATAATCTACAAAAGAAACCCGAAACTTAGGGTGTCCATGGACACCCTTGAGATATACGTAGGCTTGCCTCTGTATGCAGGCGGTGTGAAGAATCAGAGAGCTTTGTGTATATGAATTCAATTGATTCATTCAGAATACGTTACAAGCAATATATACCAAATGTACAACATGAAATCAGGAACTATAAAAGGAAAATACATCTCTAAATATTAAGGAGAAGATTGTGATGCCTACTGATTGGTGACAGCCTGTAACCAGAATACTATGATTGAAATAATTGGAGTTATTTCAATTTAGTCCCTGAATGTTGTTGATCTGTTGGGTTTTGGGTGTGGTTCAAGGGTTGAGACTTAACATTCCCCCGCAAGATGGATGAACCTGAAGTGAGACCAATCTTGGATGAAAGTAGGTTGAAACGTGGTCGGAGCACGGGTTTGGTGAGTAAGTTAGCTAGTTGATCCTCACCAGAGATGTGAGTAACTCGTAGGGTGCCAGATTGAACTTTTTCTCTCACAAAATGGAAATCTAAAGCTAAGTGTTTCATTCGAGAATGAAAAATAGGATTTGCCGAGTATGTTGTAGCACTTAGATTGTCACAGTATATAGTTGGTGTAATGGATTGTGTATAGCCGAGTTCAAACAGAAGAGAGGATAGCCATTGGACCTCGGTTGTTGTGGAAGCAACGACCCTGAATTTAGCCTCAGTAGTGCTACGTGCAAGGGTACTTTGTCTCTTTGAGCTCAATGATATAGGATTTGAACCAAGATAAACGTTGTAACCAGTGGTACTACGGTAAACGTCTTTGTCACCAGCCCAATCTGCATCTGTAAATGCATGTAAATGTAATGGAGAGTCACGTCGTAGGAGAAGGCCTCTATGTAAGGTTCCTTGTAAGAATCTGAGAAGTCTCTTTAAGGCTGTCCAATGTTGAAATGTAGGAGCATGCATAAATTGAGACAATTTGTTGACAGTGAAGGCAATGTCTGGTCTAGTGAGAGACAAGTATTGTAGAGCTCCCACAAGTGTGCGATATTCTGATGGAGAAGGATGTGGGTTACTGCCATGTAAAGTGAGCACATCGGAACAAGAAATCGGTGTGGAAACAGATTTGCAATCACTCATATTAGCTTTATGAAGGATGTCAGTTATGTATTTCTTTTGAGAAAGAAAGAGACCATGGGAGTGGGGGAGAACTTCAACGCCGAGAAAGAAAGAGAGAGGTCCGAGGTCCTTTAAAGAAAACTTGTGTGCGAGAAGATGAATGAAACGATCAATATGGTTTATGGATGGACCGGTAACAATGATATCATCAACGTAAACAAGGACATAAATGGGAGAGTGTCCGGTGGTGAGAATGAATAAAGAGGGGTCAGAAATTGTAGATTTGAAACCAAGAGAAATGAGGTATGATTTTAGCTCATCGTACCATGCACGAGATGCTTGACGAAGACCATAGATTGCTTTGTTTAGTTTGCAAACATGATTCGGGAAGGAAGGATCGACAAAACCGGGAGGTTGGGCCATGAAGACCTCCTCGTTTAACGTGCCTTGGAGAAATGCATTGTTAATGTCCAGTTGGCGAAGGGACCAACGTTGAGAGACAGCTATGGAAAGCATAAGACGAAGGGTAGCCGGTTTAAGAACGGGACTAAAGGTTTCACGATAGTCAATACCAGGACGTTGGGTGAAACCTTTGGCAACTAAGCGAGCTTTGAGTCGATCAACCGACCCGTCAGGTTTATATTTAGTTCGGAAGACCCATTTAGAGCCAACAAGGTTAGGAGCAAGATTGGAAGGAACTAGTGACC
The DNA here is from genome assembly GCF_051521515.1 of Lactuca serriola. Classification (NCBI taxonomy): domain Eukaryota; kingdom Viridiplantae; phylum Streptophyta; class Magnoliopsida; order Asterales; family Asteraceae; genus Lactuca; species Lactuca serriola. Next base: position 62,279,130 of record NC_136416.1, on the reverse strand, counting down.
ATGTTTGATTACGTGTTAATGCATCAAATTCCTCTTGCATGGCATGGCGCCATAATGGTTGTTTAAGTGCATGAGTAATGGTGAGCGGGTCAGGTGGAACGGAAACAGTGCTGGTGTATAAAAGAAAATCTGAATTGTGATAGCGGGTGTTTGGCTTTGGTTGAGCTCTGGTGGTGGGTTTGGATGTGGAGGAGAGGGAGGAGTGGGTGGTGGATGTGGAGGAGAGGGAGGAGTGGGTGGGGGTGATAGTGGGTTTGGAGTGTTGAAATAAGGTGTGTCTAGAGAGTTAGAGGGTGACAACGTATCTGTGGGCTCAGGTGGGGTATTTTGAGAGAGGTGGGAGGTGGGCATGCTTGATGAAGTTGGAATTTGAGGTGAGAGAAGTATGAGAGGATTCCATACAGAAGGTTCAGGTGGAGAATGTGTGGAGTTGGTAAGTTTAGTGAAAGGAAACTCATGTTCTACAAAGGTTACGTGGCGTGAAGTGTAGAGTTTGGAAGTGATGGGATCAAGAGCATGGTAAGCACTTTGAGTGGAAGAGTATCCAACAAAAATACAAGGAATGGATTTTGGATCTAATTTGTTTGAAGAATAGGGTCGGAGCCATGGGTAACATAAACACCCAAAGCTTCGAAGTTTTGAATAGTTGGGGTGACGTTGGAACAAACGAAAATAAGGAGAAGAATGATTTAAGGTGGGAGTGGGCATGCGGTTGATTAGATAAGCAGCAGTGGTGAATGCAAAAGGCCAAAATGTGACCGGTAGTTGTGCATGTGATAATAGGGCAAGACCGGTTTCGACAATATGACGATGACGACATTCCGCATAACCGTTATGTTCCGGGGTGTGTGGCGGAGAAGTTAGGTGAGAGATGCCAGAGGAAGATAGGTGAGAAGAAAGTTTAATGTATTCACCACCATTGTCGGAAAAAAACTGTTTGATTTTCCGATTAAAATAATTTTCAACAATGTTTTGAAAACGAATAAAAACTGTTAAGGAATCTGATTTTCTTTGTAAGGGATAAAGCCAAATGTATTTGGTGAAATGATCAACAAATATGATGTAGTACTTGTAGTGATCATAGGATGTAACAGGGGAACTCCAAACATCAGAAAAGATTAAATCCAAGGGAGCATTAGAAGATAAAGAAGAGGTAGAGAAAGGTAAACGATGACTTTTATTAATATGGCACGAATTACAATTTTCAATAGAACTAGATTTGAAGGAGACAAAGGATGATAAAAACTTAAAAACTTTATTATGCGGGTGGCCGAGTCGATGGTGCCAGGTCATGGAATCGGTCCGATGCATGGAACAAACCAAAGGTGAAAACGGTTTAGAAGATTGTAGTTCATATATTCCCTGTGTTGCTGTGCCCCTGAGTAGTGGAATGTTGGAGTTCCGATCCTTGATAACAAATCTAAAAGAATAGAATTGAATGAGAAAATTGTTATCAAGACATAAGCGAGATATTGAAATTATATTGTGAGATAAAGAAGGAACACACAAGACATTTTTAAGAATTAGAGGTGTGTTGGGAGTTTTAATAACAAGGAAACCGATATGAGTGATGTTGAGACATGTACCATCACCAATGACAAGTTCCTCAGTGCCGTCGTATGGGGTGTGAAGAGATAAGTTGTTCAAGTCATTGGTGACGTGGTGAGAGGCACCACTATCAAAAAGCCAATTGGTTGTGGAACCATTGTTTGTAGTCATCATGTGCACCTGTGCTTTGTTTCCCTGTGAACCTCGATTAAAGGAGGGTATTATAACACGTGGATGGGCTGTTCGGAAGACATAACAATTTTTAAGAGAATGCCCTTTATGAAAACACCATTGACACTTTCCAAGAAATGGTTTAGCACCTGCAGATGGAGTGGGGAGAATACCAGCAGCAACATGTTGTGAGTGGGATGGATTGTTTCCAAAATTGTTTCCGGAGTGATTTGTTTGTTGAGGTGTCCACGACTTGTTGTTTCCCTTGTGTTGCATGTAGAAAACAGAAGAAGGATGATGAATGTTTCCAGGAGTAACCTGTTGAGCCAGAGACAACTCATGATTTATAAGCTTTTCATGAAGTTCGTTGAATGATATTTGGGTGTCACGGGCATGAACAACATCCATAATTGGTTTGTAAGATGGATGATCAAGTCCAGCTAGTATGGTATCAATGACATCTTCGTCGTCCATCTTTTTACCTAGGATGGCAAGTTCATCAACAATGATTTTTATGGCTTGCATATACTCTGTGATGGATTGGGTAGGGGTCTTTGAGGTTTGTTTAAGTCGATGTTTCAACTGTTTGATGTGACCGCGACTTAGAGAGGCATAGGTCTTGGCTAAAATTTCCCAGGCATCATGAGATGAAGATGCGTTGGTGATCAATGGAACAATTTGAGGGGATAAGCTTCCAACTATAGCTCCATAGAGTAATCGGTCCTGACGAAACCATTGAGCAAAATCTTTGTGGGGTACAAGAACACCATCGGTGCCGACGGTAGGTTTAGGAGACGGGAATGTCCCGTCGATGTATTTGTATAAATCGAGACCGTAGAGATAGGCCTCTACTTGAGTTTTCAAAGAAAGGTAATTGGAGGAGGTGAGTTTTAGGGTTGGTGGAAGATTAATGATGATCAAATCCTTCATGGAAGAATTGATAATGAGGGAGTTTGAGTCGGACATGCTTCCCGGCGATGATGAGGAAGTTCTGGAGATTAATGGTGTATTTGATGAAGAGGTTTTTGTAGAAGGAGGATCTGATTCTAGCTCTGATACCATGTGAAGAATCAGAGAGCTTTGTGTATATGAATTCAATTGATTCATTCAGAATACGTTACAAGCAATATATACCAAATGTACAACATGAAATCAGGAACTATAAAAGGAAAATACATCTCTAAATATTAAGGAGAAGATTGTGATGCCTACTGATTGGTGACAACCTGTAACCAGAATACTATGATTGAAATAATTGGAGTTATTTCAATTTAGTTCCTGAATGTTGTTGATCTGTTGGGTTTTGGGTGTGGTTTAAGGGTTGAGACTTAACAGGCGGAGTCTAGACCGACAGTTAAGTGCGAGACATTCTTGCTTTACTTACGAGGTAAGTCTTCTTACTATACTTACCTGAGTGGTAATCACTATGCGACCGTAGGGTCTTATCTGTGTTATCGACCGGAGTGTCTTATGTGTTTATATTGAGATATTTGATATTATGCATTCTGTCTTTGTGATTTATGTTGTATATTATTATGTGCATTTATTGAGATTGGACCTGAGGGTCCAAACCGAGTCGTGAGACCTGAGGGTCTTCACTAAGACATAGGACCAGAAGGTCGAACCTGAACCGTGAGACTAGAGGGTCTTCATTGAGACATAGGATCGAATGGTCCAACCCGAGCCGTGAGACGGGAGAGTCTTCACTGGGACACATGACCGGAGGGTCCTTATCGAGATATAGACATGAGAGGCTAATTATTTGTGTGTGGTATTGTGGGGAACTCACTAAGGGGTCGTTTGTTTACATCTTAATTGAAAAATTAAGAGGCAATCTCTTAAAAATTCAGATATGACGTGTTTGATAGCCTCTTAATTTTTGCCTCTTAAATTAAAAAAAGCCTCTTAATTTCTCAGACTTGAGGTTGTATCTGAAAAAAATAAAGCATGCTTGTTTCCGGTTTTGCCCAAATACATATTTACTCTTCCCTATTCTATTTCACGAGGCGGCTTCTTTCTCCCTCCCAACCATCTTCGATGACCTGCTACCCTCCGCTATTGCTTTAGCCACCGGCCGGTCACCGCCTCCACCACCACCAGAGTTGTCGCCTGCGTCGCTCTCCACCCCCTCAAACTCGTCGACAACAACAATAGGTAATAGCTCTCTGAAACTTATTTGTGTATCTAAAATCGATTATAGGGTTAATTCTGAAATCGATTTCTGGGGTTTATTTCTGAAACCTATTTGTGCATCAAATAATGGTTCTCGGTGTGCTCTTGTTGCTAGGATTTTATGTTTTTTTTTATTATGATGCTCTTTTCGGTATTGATCTTTTTTCATCTGATGTATTGAAGATTTGAAGTCAGCTCTATCATTTATTATAGGTAGATTTGTGTTTGTTTGAAGTTTGATCAGTTTTTTCCTCATAAACTTGATTAGTTCTCCTGTATTTGAAATTAGAAGCTAGTTATCCATGGTTATTCATCGTTACCATCATTGCTCTTATTATTAAAGGAAGATAATCCACTTCCAAGAGCAATCAATAGTTGAAAAGATATCGGGACTATACTGCAATGACTTCAAATGATAATGGTGGAGTTGGAGAAGAAAAATCAAACTGATGTAGAGTCAAACCTATTGTGAATCTTCACTGAAATTTTTTTCCCTGGTGTATATTTGAAGGTTATGGGGATATCACTCATCTGGAACACACAAAAACATGGTTGTATGCATGTAATGTGATTCATATAAGCATATAGCTCAGGTTTTATAGTTGACAAATTTGTGTCTAATTTTAATTTAAATTTAATTTGCATTTTATATGGTGTTTGTATATATTTTTTGTTATTATTCAAGAAATTAGTTCGTTATTTTATAAACAAAAATATTGAATTCAACAAAAAGTAATACAGAAGGGTAAAATGGTCATTTTTATAATTTAGCACAACAATTAAGAGGTTCCAACCAAACAACATGTTAAAAATTTAGATCTTAAAAGTTCAGACCCTATTAGAAATTCAGATCTCTTAAAAATTCAGATCCTGCCAAACACCCCCTAAGCTTTGTGCTTACAGTGTTGTGTGAAATGTGTTTCAAGTACATTTCATGATCGCGGGAGGGCGCCGACATGATTGTACACACCAGCTAGTGGATTTGTGTTCTGAGGATTCTGGGATATTTGACAAACAATTTTATGTCTTCTTTTGAAACAATTTATAAATTGAGTATGAGAAATGTTAAACTGTGTTTTGTGTGGATTTAAAAATGAAAATTGTATTTGAAAATTTAGAGTGTTACAAGTTGGTATCAGAGCCTTGGTTTGAGGGATTTGGATGTACCCTCGGGTATGTCTGAACTCAAACTGAGGATTTGAGAAATGTTTTTTGAAAGAAATAATTTTCTAAACAAGAAAAAGATTTTAAGAGGAAACGAGACGAAACAGTGTGTACAATTAGCCAGAGCTCGAACGATGATTTCCCAAAATACCCTTAGTTGTTTATATTATGATATGAGATACTTTTGAGATATTAGAACTACATGCTAGATGGTACGCTAGGTATTTCAGGAATTTAGAGCTAGAGTTGCCTAATTCATGATACCTTAGCCTAGGAGAATGTTATTGATTAACATTATCTGCTATTTTCTCTGTGTGTGATGAGTAATCTAGGAAGGATACCTAGATGTTCATTTTGAGAAGTCTATTGAGAGAGTAGCTAGATATTCGTCACATATAAAGTACTTGTGAATTAGGATCCTAGGAGGAGGACTTCAGACAACTACAGATTGGTATGAAAGGTAGTATTGGGCCCGTACTACTGAAAGCACCAATCTGTACGCGACCCAAGTAAGAACCTTAGGATACTAAGGAGAATGTAGGGTCGGTAAATGTGTGAGTGTTTTAGCCAGTCCCTGATGATTTCTGTGTTGTGAGAGACTATGGTGATTACCCGTAACAACCCAAGGGAGGGGGAAGTACCAGTGACGAAGAGATCTGCAGGATCATTGCTAAGGAACTGGCCACAGCTATCAGGGAGGCCATTCTAGAGATGTTCGTGTCTATTAAGACCATGTTGATTGAGACTTTTGATGATTATTATGCTACTGTCACGGAGGCTGCCGCTGCCACAACCCTTGAAGCTACGAGGCCACATAGGGGTGACTCGTTGTTGTTCTGAGAGTTCAACAACACGAAGCCACCAGATTCCGACTGGACCCAGGACTTGATTTTTGATGTGAGATGGATTTCTAACATCGAGGGATGTTTCTATACTTGTTCATGCCCGGAGCACCTGAGGATTCGATTTGCGCTGAACCAGCTTCACTTGAAAGCGAAGGACTGGTGGAAGTTTGTGACGACTGATTATTTTCCTACACACCATGCTGTAGTGAATTGGGAGAGGTTTACCCAGTTATTCTGAGATGAGTACGTTCCCCAGGTGGACAGAGAACGATTGGCCCATTAGCTTCCATCTCTAAAGCAGAAGATAGAAACAATGACAGAGATTACGAGGATGTTTCATGAGAGAGCGTTGTTCTGCCCTGAGCACGTGTCTACGGAGCAGGAACGTGTGAGCCGGTACTTGAGCATTTTGAGGCGAGATATTCGGGAGTTCGTGGCGAACTCATCACATCGGAAATTGGCTGAGCTTCAGACCAATGGCAGGAGGAGGGAGATTGAGCTGGATATTTAGATTAGAGAGGAGGGAGAGTCTCGGGGTAGAGACAGGAGACCAGTGTAGTCACAACCGGCGACTAAGCGAGGTAAGCCCATTGATACGAGAGTAGGAGGAAAGAAGGGTCTCACTTGTGGCAAGTGCGGCAAGAGTCATGAGGGATCTTGCCGAGTAGGGATTTGCTACTAATGCGACTAGGAGGGGCATATGGCGAAGGATTGCCCCAAGGGATTTTCGATTTGCTTTCATTGCAACCAGACTGGCCACCAGAAGGTCGAGTTTCCTCAGCTTACTCAGGGATTAGCCCAGGCTTCTGCTCCTGCTGCTTTGCGCGTTACTGATGGCCGGCCGGGGAAGGTCGAGGCTCCGAGAGCTCGTGGGAGAGCCTTCCAGCTGACTACGGAGGAGGTCCCCACAATACCTGACATTTTTGTTGGTACGTATCTCCTTATTCTTGTTATTTTGAGATTTTTTTATGCTTGTACTATGTTTCATATTGGTGCTTTTCTTGTGAATTTTGTGCTTGCCTTGGTGTTATTTGACTCGGGTGCGAGTCGATCCTTCGTGTCTTTATTTTTTAGTCGTCGCATTAGTGTTAGACACGAGGCTTTGAGTCGACCGTTGAGGGTTTCTATAGCCGACGAGCATACGGTTTTTTGCCACTGTTGTATTCCGGGGATGTGTTTTAGAGACTTTCAGTGTTGAGTTTCCAATTGATTTGGTGCCGATAACGATGGGAGATGTCTGTGTCATAGTGGGCATGGATTGGTAGATCCAGTTTGGAGCCATGATTGACTGCGAGCTTCAGATGGTGACAATACGAGAACCTAGTGGGGGTGTACTTATTGTCTTTGGTGAGGGAACTAGATTGGGATCAACTTTCTACTCTTTCGCCAGGGCAAAGCAGAGTCTACAGTATGGATGCATGGGATTTTTAGCATATGTAATGGATATGCGGGTTGTCACTGAGAGGCCGGTTTTTGTTTCCGATGTTCCAGTAGTATGTGAGTTCCCGGAATTTTTCCCCGAGGAATTGTCAGGTATGCCTCCTGAGAGACAGGTGGAGTTTCGGATCGATTTGATTCTGGCGGCGGCGCCTATTGCTAAGGCAACATATTACCTTGTGCCGCCCGAGATGCAAGAGTTATCCTCGCAGCTCCAGGAGCTGTTGGGGAAGGGTTTCATTAGACCGAGTAGCTCGCTGTGGGGAGCATCGATCCTTTTTTTCAAGAAAAAGGATGGTTCACACTGGATGTGCATCATCTATCGGAAGTTGAACAAGTTGATAGTCAAGAACCGTTATCCACTACCGAGGATCGACGATTTGTTTAATCAGTTGCAGGGAGCATCTTAGTTTTCCAAGATTGATTTGAGATCTTGGTATCATCATATAAGACTCTGCGAGGAGGATATCTAGAAGACGAACTTTCAGACTCGTTATGGGCATTACGAGTTTATGGTGATGCCTTTTCAGGCTCACCAATGCACCGAAAACATTCATGGACCTCATGAACTGGGTGTGTAGGCCCATGCTGGAACGGTCGGTGATTGTGTTCATCGATGATATTTTGGTGTACTCGAGGTCTAGGGAGCAACACGAGAAGCATCTGCGGGAGATTCTTGGGGTGTTGAGGATGGACAGGCTTTATGCCAAATTCTCTAAGTGTGATTTATGGTTATGAGAGGTCTAGTTTTTGGGACACCTCGTTAACCGGAATGGGATTTTTGTCGACTCGACCAAGATTGAGTCAGTTATGCAGTGGGAGGTGCGGAGGTCCCCATTCGAGATCAGGAGTTTTCTGGGTCTGGCAGGCTACTATCAGAGGTTTATCAGAGATTTCTCCAAGATTGTTGTTCCTCTCACCAAATTGTCCAGGAAGGGTGTTATCTTTGCTTGGGGGCCTAAGCAGCAGGCATCATTCGAGACTCTTCGCCAAAGATTGTGTGAATCCCCAGTGCTAGCCCTTCTGGAGGGAGTATAGGACTTCATAGTCAAATGCGATGCATCCATATACCGATTGGGTGCCGTGTTGATGCAGAGAGGACACGTGATAGAATCTGTGTCGAGGCAGCTGAAGCCTCACGAGACGAGATATCCCACCCATGATTTGGAGTTGGGGGTGATATTCGCCCTCAACATATGGCACCACTATCTTTATGGTGTCCTATGTACCATATACACCGACCATAAGAGCCTGATATACCTTATGGATCAGCCCAACATGAATATGAGACATAGGAGGTGGTTGGATGTAGTGAAAGACTATGATTGTGAGATTTTGTATCATCCGGGAAAACCTAATGTGGTAGAGGATTCCCTGAGTCGTAGAGCAGTGAGTGCTCCAATTAGAGACGTGTGTATGAGGATGACTGTGATGACTCCAGTTTTGGATACCATCCGAGAGCCCCAAGCGGTGGCCATGAGACTAGAAAACCGCAAGAGGGAGCAGGTGATTGGGTAGATTTCTAAGTTTGAGATGGATAGTCGGGGGCTTACGACTTTTCTTGGGCGAGTATGGGTGCCATATACAGGTGGAGCCCGACAGATTTTAATGGAGGAGGCCCATAAGTCGAGATTCTCGATCCATCCTGGGGCAACTAAGATGTATTTGGACTTGAAAAAAGGATTATTGGTGGCCTTGTATGAAAAGAGATGTGACATGGGTTGTCGAGAGATGTTTGACATGTCGTCAGGTCAAGGCAGAGAACCAACGCCCCCATAGCCAGTTGTAGCCTTTGGAGATTCCCATATGGAAGTAGGAGCAGATTTCTATGGATTTTATCACCAAATTACCGAGGACTGCGAGGGGTGACAGTGCGATCAGGGTGATTGTAGATCAGTTGACGAAGAGTGATCGCTTCCTGGCTATACGTGAGAGCTCTTCTGCGGAGAAATTGGTTGAGGTCTATGTTCGAGAGGTGGTGGCACGACATGGGATGCCAACATTGATAGTGTCAGATCGTGATGTGCGTTTTAATTCCAGGTTCTGGAAGAAATTTCATGAGGAGTTGGGTACCCGACTACATTTCAGCACCGCATACCACCCACAGACAGACGGGCAGAGCGAGCGGACGATTCAGACGCTCGAGGAGATGATACACGCATGTGTTATAGACTTCGGTGGGAGTTACGATTTCTACCTGCCCTTATCTGAGTTTACATACAACAACAACCATTACTCAAGTATTGGGATGCCTCCCTTTGAGCTTTTATATGGGAGGAGGTTTCGGACTCCAATCTGTTAGGGGGAGGTCGGACAGAGAGTGATGGGGAGCACTAAGATAGTACTCAAAATGACAGAGCAAATCCAATAGGTTAGACAGAGGTTGCTGACGCCCAGAATCGTCAGAAGAGTTACGCAGACCGGAGACGTTCTGAGCTAAAGTTCCAGGTCCACGATTTTGTCCTCTTGAAGTATCCCCATGGAAAGGGGTGATCCGATTCAGGAAACGTGGCAAGCTGGGCCCTAGATACATTGGTCCTCTCAGAGTTATTGCTCGAGTAGCTAAGGTAGCTTATCGATTAGAGCTGCCTGCAGAGTTGAGCCATATTCATGACACCTTCCATGTATCCCAGCTGAGGAAGTGCATAGCCAACAAGATGGCAGTGGTCCCTTTAGAGGACATACGGGTTGATGATTGCCCGAACTACATTAAGAATCTGGTGATGATTTTGGATAAGAAGGTGAAGGTCTTGAGAAATAAGGAGGTGCCCTTGGTTAAGGTTCAGTGGTAGCATCGAAGGGGATCCGAGTGGACTTGGGAGCCAAAGTTGAGATGCGTGAGCAGTACCTAGAGCTGTTTCCAGAGAATGACTTCGAGGGAGAAGTCTGATTCTAATGGGGGAGAATTGTAACATTCCGACTCCCAGGTATAAATTTAAATGTTTATTTTATTCATATTGATAGGGCAACTTGACGAGTTGGAGGCCTCAACTCGTAGAGTAGAGATTGAGATTGGCCGCGTGATTTTAGAACCAACTCGACAAGTTGAAGTTCTTAACTCGACGAGTTGGAGCTGAGTGTGAAAACCTTAACTTTTCGGGTTTGCACCCTATTTAAAGGACCTTAAGTCCTTTACCCCACCTCCCTTATCACCTTATCACCCAAAGACAAACCCTAATCGAGCTATCTTCCATTTTGAGAGTGTGTAAGGCTAAGAGTGTGTGTTTTGGTGCATTCTTTGAAGAAACTTGAAGAGTAAAGGGCTTGGAACAAGAATGAGTCTTTAGATCTGGCATCAATTCAGTTGTAGCAGTCATTTGAAGTTAAAAAGACATTACCCTAATCACTTGTTTGTTAGATCTCTCCATTAGAGAGTTTATGGCTATTTCTAGCTTCTTCTTGAGTCATTAGTGGTTTTGAGCATGCTTTGAAGCTAAGACTTCAGATTTGGACACTACTAGGCCCTTTAGGCATAAAGACTCAAGCATTATCAAGCTTTGGCCAATCTTCATGCCTTAAACCCCCTGTTAAGCCTTGTTTTGGCAAAATTATCCCCTAAATGCCATGCATGGACATAAAGCTTAGAAATTTACGTGGTATCTCAACCCTAGAAGGCTAGATTTAGAGTTTGGGGCCTTAGTCTCGCTTAAAAGCGTTTGAATGAGAGAAAGGGCTGAAGGAATTCGACGAGTTGGTTAGCAAACTCGACGAGTTTGTTAGCGTTTTCCCTGATATTCTGGAGACTGTACAAACTTGACGAGTTGGTGAGACAACTCGGTAAGTTGACACGAATTTTCCCAATTTTTTTAGAATAGAAGGAATTCGATGAGTCGCATAGATGCAATCGACGAGTTAAGTCAACATGGACTGTTGACTTGAGTGTTGACTATTGTTGGCTTTTTCGGGTTTGGTCAAGTTGTAAACTTGGAGACCATGGAGGGGTAAAATGGTCTTTCACCCTTTCTGAGATTTAGTAGAGGAGTTAGCTTAACACCTTTGGATTTGTTAATATAAATTGTTAAATTAGAGATGATTGTGATATATGTAGGCAGAGTCTACACCGACAGTTGAGTGCGAGACATTCTTGCTTTACTTACGAGGTGAGTCTTCTTACTATACTTACCTAAGTGGTAATCACTGTGCGACCGGAGGGTCTTATCTGTGTTATCGACCAAAGGGACTTATGGGCTTATATTGAGACATGTGATATTATGCATTATATCTTTGTGATTTATGTTGTATATTATTTTGTGCATTTATTGAGATAGTACCAGAGGGTCCAAACCGAGTTGTGGGACCGAAGGGTCTTCACTGAGACATAGGACCGGAGGGTCCAACCCGAGCCGTGAGACCGGAGGGTCTTCATCGAGACACATGACCGGAGGGTCCTTATCGAGATATAGCCATGAGAGGCTAATTATTTATGTGTGGTATTTTGGGGAACTCACTAAGCTTTGTGCTAACAGTGTTGTGTGAAATGTGTTTCAGGTACAACTCAGGATCGTGGGAGGGCACCGACATGATTGTACACGCCAGCTAGTGGATTTGTGTTTTGAGGATTCTAGGACATTTGACAAACAATTTTATGTCTTGTATTTGAAACAATTTATAAATTGAGTAGGAGAAATGTTAAATTGTGTTTTGTGTGGATTTAAAAATGAAAATTTTATTTGAAAATTTAGAGTGTTACAAGAATAACTCAACATAAACTTTGTGTCTGATACTACATAGATATTTTTGTTTTGAATGTTCAGGTTGTAGCAGTCGTTGTACCAGAAGAGATGACGGGTATACAAGGAAGATTTATATAGTAGGGGTGCTATTTATGTATCTTTTTCCTTGTTGTTCATTGTATGTATGTAAAGATTTTATTTTACACCCATGATTATTCTTGGGAAGTAGAAGGTCTCAATTTGTTTAGAATTCCATATTTTTTGTAAAACTCTAATATTTCTCATAGAATAGATGTATAGAAGATCCGGGTCATTAGAACCAACATCACTCCAGTCCCCACATCAAAGGAACATGTATTGAAATGGTCTTCTAGAAAGTCACTCGACTTTGTTTTTGCTTAAGCTCTTTCCTATAGACCCTCTATCTTCCAGATAGCGTACGCCCCTAAGTTTAGGTTACTACCCTCACCTTTCTAAGTGTGTTCCCCGTATTATATAAATCCATTATTAATTTACATGTAAGGCAATTCATTATTCATTATCTACACATGCATAATATATCCATAACTATATTAAAGCACATATCATCACTAGGATGTAATGGTCCTAAAATCATAATAAATTATTTTCTAGAAATATAGCATAAACCATCATCACATATCACAATCAATCAACAATCTATATTCTAGCATGAATCTATCATTACATTTCATACCCTTTTATCTCCCAACTTATATAGCATGAATACATCATATCATCATTTATGATATCAAGATAATCATACTTCCACAAATATAGTTCCCTAACATAATGATCTACAATAAAACATAAACTAATTTGGAGTAATCGACTCATTCTCAAGACATGTAAATTCCCGACAATATACAAAGATTTGAAAAATAGATTGAGTCACATCAAATCCAAGAGTAATGTGAAATGAACAAATAAATATCCTTACAATACAAATACTGAACACCCTAAACAATTTTAAAAAATCTCGATAAGATGCGAGCAATCAAAAATGAAAATGAAATCTAATTTTCATATTTTTAAAGTTTTATAACCCGACCCATGTTCAATAATTTGAGCGTAAACCAAAATCTACAACTCTAATGGATTGATATCAGAGTCCCTGGAAACTAGACTCGATTTACTACAACTTTGTCTTTCTGGTGCATTGTCTAATTCGGATCATATTGGGATCTACATCCCTTGCTAGATAGGTCAACAATTTTGTCCACATATGTAACTTTTGCCAAAACTACCATATTTTTGCGTAAACACAAGAACTTCAAATTCCTATGGAATTAAACAACAATGGCTGGACTATGGGTAAAGTTATTACCTTTAGAAATTCTAGAATCTTCAAGGAATCGAATGACGAGGAAGGATGCCACCACAAGACCTCCAAAATCCACTGAAAATGCTTCTAACAACAACACTTCATTTGAATCACACCAAAGCTCCCAGGATGGAAACTCCCTCACAGACTCTCTATGGAATGTTAGACTCTCTATGGAATGTTGTTGGCTGAAAATAAGGTTACAAACCTATATATTATTGTTAACTTCACTTAAATACCCATAACTTCCACATTTGACCCTCAAAGTATCATAAAATAACCCTAGACCCATGAACATGACTAATGTTCATTTTGTTACACTTTGGTCCCATTAACTAACTTTAAATCAAGGAAAAAGGTTAATTTAGTAAAGATATTTAACGGAACACTATCCGCACCAACGGAAGGGAAATTTGGGTCATTATAACCCCCCCCCCCCCCAAAGAGGATTCCATCCTGAAATTAGATATCGGCAAAAACAAATGAGGATAACGAGCCTTCATGTCTTCTTCAACCTCCAAGTTCATTTCTGACCCATGCTTGTTCTTCCATTGGACCTTAATGAGTTTGACTCGCTTCTTGCACATCTATTTGATATCACGATCCATGATAACTACTGACTCTTCTATCAAGCGCCTCGACTAGTCCGCTCGAAGATCCTCCAAAAGGTAAAATGATCGGCTCATCTGCTAGACACATTCCAAAGGAAATGTACAACAAACTTGTCTCACACTATTTCGACAAACTAATATTGTTGGAGAATTTGTTATATAGTAAAAGAACATGCAGATAAATGATGATTAACGAATAAAAATAAACGAATGAGATCATTGTTTTTGTTCGTTTGTTAAACTAAATGAATAGAAAATTATATTTATATTCGTTCATTTATTAAAAGGAAAATGACACATAACTGACTATACTTTAGCTTGTTTTTAGTTTTCACCACCTATTATATATATATATATATATATATATATATATATATATATATATATATATATATATATATATATATATATATATATATATTTGCCACAAAGGACATCCATCTTCATGATTTTCCAATGCTGATTATTTTACTAGTTAACTGATCCCCTCCTAATTACAACATGGGACTAATGATAAGAATGTTTGAAATACAAAAACAAAAATCTTGATGATTATAAGGAGGATTGATTTCTTTTGCTTTATAAAGAGAAAATAGAGTTCAATTGAGTTGTTTTGGAGTTCACTGACATTATTTTGTTGCAACGAGAGAAAAAAAACAATCTACTTAACGTAAAAAGACATTGGAGTGCGATATCACTGTCTATGTTGGCAGCCACATAAGAACTAATTAAAAGATACTAACTTTTGTCATTTGGCATTTTTAAAATAAAATTAATTAAAAGAACTTTCAAATGGGCGCTTTAATTACGAACTGTTCACTGCATGTTTGGTTTGATCCTAAGTTGGTCCTAATCCAATCCTTTCTAATAATCCTTTATAATAAATAAATGTTTTTTTTTACCACTCGTCAGTTGTCACATTCTCATTTAATTTGTCATATGTAATTTTATGGTTATTTTGAATTTAATTTTTTTTCTATATGTCATTTTATGGTTTTTCTATTTTGTTAAATTCTATATAATATTTAAATCTAATAATAAATGCATATCGATTTCATTAATCAACTTTCTTTTTAATTTCAAAATTATTAAATTAAAGTTTCATTAATTTCTTTTATTTATTTATCTAAATTATTTGTTTAAATTGAAAATAGAAAAAAAAACACTCTAATTTTTATAATTCAATATTTTTCTTATTTTTCTTATAAATTCAAATTTCTCAAATATTTTGAATTTTATATTTAAATTTTCTTTTAAATGAAGGGAGCTGATTCGTATACAACAATTTTTCTCCATATACAACAATTAGTGCTTTAAAATGTTGTATCGTACAACTTTATAATGCATTAATTGTTGTGTATGGCAAAAAAATGTTGTGTACGAATAACTTCCCTTAAATGAACCCATGTAATAAATGGGTCTAACACCTAGATTATTTTAGTAAATGAAAGTTTTTTGTCACTTGTCATATTCTCCTTTATTTGGACACATGACATTCTCTAAAATTTTTAAATTTTCTATTTTTCATTTGTCATTTCATTGTATTTTTTATTTTATTAAATTAAAATTACACATTTAATATGTAAGGTAATATATATGTAAGATATTTATTAGAAATGGTTTATATATGTAAGGTATTTAATATATTAAAGCCTCATTAATTTTAATAATTCAATTTTTTTTTTCATTTTTCTTATAAATTCAAAATTTTCAAATTGTTAAAATTTTATATATATATTTTTTAAATAAACTAATGTAATAAATGGATTTCACACCTAATGCATTTAAAATTAATTTCATGATTATCATAACGATGTTTATAGATGAGCTCTAGGATAAAGATTGTGCAAAGTAGAATGAAAGAGTTTACAACCAAATGAAAGGATGGAAGATGAATATGCCGGTTTTGCAAGCTCATGAATATGTTCTTATAGGCTTGTAGCTCTTCATTCATCGTCATGATATTTGCTATATATGGTCAAATCCGTAACATGATCCATACAAAATGATCTTTTAATATAGTTTAGACAACTTATTATAGCTATATTAATATATGTTGAAATACATTACAAATTCTTTCAGTTATTGTTTGTTTACATATATGCTTCAAAACCAAACCTAGGTACTTTTAAACACTTTAATGATCATGCCAAGAACTTGTGAAATAGTGCCTCAAAATTTTCCATTTCTTTGCTAGGCAAAGCCACCAAGACGTTGACTTCATTGTTGCTTTCTCCGACAATGTCCGGAAATAGTAATATTATATCTTTCCGGTGATAAACCACCGGACAACTGTACCTTGGTTTCCCCCATGGATACTCCACGTCTGCAAATCCTAATCGCCACCAAGACGAAATCAGAAACTCACCATTCGGAAACCCTTTGTTCACTTCTCCCCAGTCAATCACAGACTGTGCATATTCACCCGTCATCCGTTTAGTACCTTCAGTCACCATCTCCACTAGCTTCGACAAAGGACCTTCTTCAATCTCCTTGCATCGCGCAGATGCATACGCGCTCAGAACAGCATTGCCGGCATATGACGGCGGCAGACCCAAACGGGACCGGATGTCTACGGCGTACAGAACCGTGGAAACCCTCTCTGGGTCGTAATCGGCGCCGGAGGACAAGGCTTTGCACCGCCAAACATGGGCGGCAACCACATTGAACCCTGTGATTTTCGCGTTGGTTGAAAAGGGTTCATCTTTGGCCTTCTGCTTGAGGTAGGCTATGTCGTTTGAGGTCAGATTGAAGATCTTGAAGTCGAGTTCACCTTCTGGGGTGTCGAAAACTGTAGGGCTTGGGAGGTCGATTCCGGTTGGGATCTTGAACAGTTCGGGGTGGTCGAATTGGATCTGGGGTGGCGATCTTGCTGCCAGGAGGCGGCGATCGTTGCAGGGAGTGGTGGCGAGGGGTTTATCAGCAGCCAAAGAAGCTAAGTTTTGTAGGAAGGTTTTGAAGCTTATGCCATCAAAAGTAGCATGGTTTGTTGCCACACCAATTGCAAAACCACCACATTTGAAGGATGTTAACTGTAAAAACACTACCATACTCAGACTTCATATATCAACTGGTTTACTAAAAACAGATTGAATCTAAAACTGGTTTTGCAATCATTTAGATGTTTTTTGAAAAGATTATTGTGACTCAAAGTTAAAATGGTTTTGATGTGTTCAAATATCATAATTACGAATTTAGAAAGTCAAAATAATAGAACCTAAAAGTTGAATACCAGACAAGTCTAACTGGACAACATAGAACAATCTTAAGCTCATTGTGTTTTACAGGTAAATTATGTATTAATAAACAGCTAATTGGTTAAAATGGCAAAATCGTAGATAATTGTAAATCAATAGCCTATTTAATATAATAATATGGTTATTAACGGGTAGGATAATCACTTCGAATTATTTTTTAAAAGGAACCAGTCGGGTTTCTTTCTTCATATCAGCCGTCTAATTAAGCGGTTTCCTTTTGTCATGAACAAAGTTTAAAAAATTATTAAAGAAATTGAAAGACAAAAAAGGTGATATCCCTTCATATCATACGTATTGCAACAACAGTAAAAAATATTAAAAATCAAACATGCTGAATTTGAAGTATAGTATAGTATAGTAAAAATTTATTTAACTGAAGAATAAACATCCTTAATCTATCACTATTCACCAAGCTTTCACAATTCTCATGCTATTTTCTTAACAAAGGGAAATAAATTAAAATCAAACATACTGAATTTGAAGTATAGTATAGTATCAAATTCAGATATATCTAAAATTAAATACCCAAAACAGTCCAACCCAAATGCCCAAAACACGAATATTCTAATTGTATAGTATAAAAAGACGTTATTTTAATATCATAAAGCCACAATAAACGTGTTTCCACAAGATTCAGACTCAAATTGGCCGTCAGTTTTGACATGATCGATGTATAAGACTGGCAAAGCCGCCTCGGTGAGCCTCGGCAAAAACCAAGGTGGACTTGGTGAACACCAGGCCACCAACTCGGCATGCCAAGTTTTGGTGGCCAACCTCGGTAATATATAGTCGATGAGAGAGAGAGAGAGAGAGAGAGAGAGAGAGAGAGAGTGTGTGTGTGTGTGTGTGTGTGTGATCCATCTACCAATTACCAGTGTTGTAAAAGTCCCGATTAATCTCCGATTAAACCCTAGACGCTACTTGACCGATTAGAGAGAGCCTAGCAATTAATCCATGCATACAAAATGACCGAAACAGTAGAACCCGCTGAAATTTTAACACTGTGAAGAGGTTATATCTCAATAGAAACTATTTGAGGTATGATTAATGTTGTATTTATCATATTAACCTATTTTGTTATGATAGTAGTGGTATTTATGAACTTTTATATGATATTAGTCATATTTAATTTTTTAATATTTAACAAATTAACAATTAATGGTTTCCGATTAATCCCCTGATTAATCTCCGCCTAGCCGATTAATCCTTTGACCCTAGTCCACCGACTAGCGAACGTCGAACGGTTTTTACAACCTTGCCAATTACAAAGACTGTCTGTTTTTTAGCCATTTTTTGATAATTTTTTTTAAAAAAAAATCAAAATTTACCATTCTTTTTAACCATATAAATACCCCTCACTACCACATTTTATACAACATTATATTTTTTCTATTTTTCAATTAAAAAGTCTTCTTATTTGTGAAAAAATTGTTTCCTTTCTAACCCAAAAACTCCAAAAACTAGCAAACCAAACACCTAAAACACAAACCTAATTTCATCTTCATCACCTACCTTCATCCAAAATCAAAATGATCGTCCTATTTATTCATCTCCAAATTTCTACTATCCCCGTGTACACTACCCATATCCTATCCAAAACCAATCACAATTCCAAACTCAACCACAATTCCAAACTCAACCATAATTTAAACCTCAATCTCAATCCTAACCTCAAATGCAATTTCAATCTCAAGTCCAATCTCAAATGGAAAATGACTTTAATCCATTTGACCATCTTCCCGACTCAGGGTTGTATCAGTGGGGTCCAGGGCCTCCAATTTCTAGGGTCCATTTTTAAGTATCTAATTATATTATTATTCAAAAACAAAAACATTTGACATTAAGTCGTCACAAACTACTACAAAAAAAAAAAAAAAAAAAAAAAAAAAAAAAAAAAAAGATTGAAGCCAAAATTGGTGTACATGGTGATGAAATTACAACCGATTCATTAGGAATGTAACCAATTAATTATCTTTTTACTTAAAAACTACTGTTAAGGGCCTATTTTTTATTTTGCGCGGGCCTCAATCGGTTTGAATCGGCTATATCTGGACCTGTCATTCCAATTTCAATCCCAAACGTAAACCTAATTCCAAACTCAATCACAACCTGAAGTCGTACCCGAAACGGATTCCAAGCCAGAAGCAATTTAGTCGAAACCCAAGATAATAGGAAAGGTACCTCCCAAGCAATGGACTAGGGAGGAAAACACGATGTCATCTCGTGCATGGGTAGATGTTTCAGAAGATCTGAGCTGTCAGGAAAAACCAAAATTCTCCTACTTTTTTCCGGAAAATTAGTAGGCGTTTTCTTGCAGAAATGAATTGTGGAGACTACAAAGTTGTGATTGAATTTAATGCGATATTTTGACTGTGAAACGACAATGACAAAATAGTGCAAATTATGAAACAATCTAGCAAAATGCTCTTGTAGTTTACCGGAATAAGAAATGGACAACCTTCGTATTTCTTGATGCTTGGAATATTGTGAAGATGTCAATAAAGCAGCAAGATATCGAAAGTTCAGAAACGTTCACAGGTGGCTCTTCTAAAATAATCAAAACTTTCGAAACAACGCATAGTCAATCGTTCGATGCGCATGTTGAGATTGACCTCGATGAAGAAGAGCCTACTGAGGTTCCAATAGTCATTCATCCCATAAAAAGAAATCAAGCTAAGTGAAAGGAAAAAACGACAACAAGTAGTTCGGGTGACATCGAACATCTAACAAACAAAATGGACAACTTAAAATCGGCGTTTGAGCAATACTTGGTTGTCACACAAGAGAAGAAAAAAAAAACCATGCCATGACAATTTTTACAAAAAACACTAGCAATTTTATCCGAAGTGAAATGTTTATTTTGGCATTAAAGGCCAAAGAGGACGTTAAGAAAAAAAATATATACTATCTAGATTTCGGGGATGTTTGGGAGTGCTTTTTGAACTAGAAAAATGATTTTAGATAAAAGTGCTTATTTGCTTATAATTATAGTAAAATGAGTTTTTTAAAAAGTATTTGGATAAATTTTTATAGTGAAAAAGTCAATAAGTTAAAAAATGTTTGGTTTAAAAAGTGTTTTTTGAAATTATATTGGTTGAAAAGTTATAAACAGTTTCAAAAAGCCACGTTTTACATACTTATTAAAAAATGTTTATTGAAACTTATGGAAAAGCTATTCTGAAAAGTGTTTTTGAGTTTGCCAAACATTTTTTTTGGTTTATTACGTTTTCAAAAAGCCAATAAGCAAATAAACACTTTTCAATCGCAGTCCCAAACACCCCTTCATTATTTAAATTTATAGGTTTGGTAAGACGTAAGGTTAATTTTTATATTGTACTTTTTAGGTGTGTTGTAATTTCCTTTTTAGATGGATGCATGATCGTTGATATTTTCTTCTCTCTATGTCTCTGATGTAAATGAGTTGTAGCTGACATTCCAGGGCTTGGATCTGTTGACTTTGTTGTAGCACACAAATAAATGAGTCAAAATTACATATCTAATCTTGTGTTTTATAACTAAACAAAAAACTCTGTTACAGAAAAGGGCAAATTTGATTGTTTTATTAACTGAACAAAAAACTCTGTTATAGATAATAAAAATTAACTTGTTCATAGCTTGACTTATCGTTTTTTTAGAACTATAAACAAACATACCCACTAATCCTAGTCATAATTCTATATTTTTTTTATATACAATAAAACTTGAACCCTCAATCATTTAAAGAATGAAAATATTTTCTAATAGAAATGATATCGATGGATTACAAATCCTTTACCCCTCGTAAAGTTATAAATTTATAACATTATATTTTGTTGGAGAAACTTTAGGGTAGTGATGGATATTGGTGAACTAATAATGATGATAACCATGAGAAGGTAAATAACCGTAGTGTTCGGTGTCATAAATAAGACTTGACCAATGGGCTATGGCTACCTGCCCCAATTAATTTACTAGGCCTTTTTTTCGGCACCTTCACATGCATATGCCAAGTACAACATTTAATATTAGAGTAAAAAGGTAAAAAAAAAAAAAAAAGTTCTTGAACATATCACGTTGATTTATTTATGGGTGTATCTTATACTTCATTTTAAACGGGTCGGAAGTCAATTTAAAAAATGTTTTTGATATGTACAGTTACTTTAAATTGTTTTATTTAAGAAATTAGTTGCGAGACCTATATAGTATATGGATCAATTTAAGAAAACATATTAAATATAAAAATCAAAATATTTGTGAACTTTGAATTTATAAGAAAATAAAAAAATAATGAATTATTATTATTAAAATTCTTTTGTTTTTTAAATTTAAACAAATAATTCAAGTAAATAAACAAAAAAAAAACTAATGAATTTTAATTTGGAAATTTTGAAATTAAAAAGTAACTTCGTTAATGAAATTAATATCCAATTATTACTAGATTTATTGTAATTATTACATTAAAATATTATATGAAATTTAATAAAATATAAAAACTCATAAAATGACATGTGGAAAAAAAATCAAAATAACTATAAAATGACATTTTACAAATTGAATAAGAGTATGACATGTGGCAAAAAAACATTCATTTATTAAAATAGATAAAATGGTTATTGGAATGATATAGTTTTTAAGCATATTAATTATCGTGTAATGCGTATATAGAAGTCTAAATATCACATGATTATGTTAAAAAAGATTAATATAGAACAATATATCAGTACTCATAGTTGTGCATTTCCATACTCCAATGCTGTATTAAATATATAAATTAATACTTTTCATCTTGTTAAGTGAGTTTGGTTTATGTTGGCATCATCATGTGTTAACATCATATATTCCATAATTCTATTTTCCAAATCTGGGTATACATATACCCTTACATGGTTTTGTTCATATTCCAAACCATATATATGCATTGATGTTAGAAACCATAACATGTATCAACATCGGGATATAGATTATTAGTATTTCTCCTTTTCTGGTATGTTCTATGTAGTTTTATCACTAACCATTAGATTTATCCTCTTATTCTTCTTACTACAGTTCCATTTTCACATTCTTATGTTACATTTTATCATCATAAAACTAAGTAGATTAAGAATTAAGACGTATCGTATTTGTGCTACACGTATATAAGCTCATCAAGAAAACTACAACATCTACGAAGTGGTAATGATTTTTTGTGGGACGAAAGTGTTTGATGTATGATGTTGCACTAAATATTGTATGCATTTATAGAATTAAATCATGTATAAAAAATATACCTGAATAATGCAAAGTGGTCGATCATGTATAGCCAAATCATCATAGCTCTTTTGAACCAATTGTCTAAATCCAGGGTTCGGGTACACCAAGTCACCAATTTCACACAACTCGAACTCACTCGAACCCACCACAAACTGAGCCCCGGCTCCATTGCAATCAAACTCAAAACGTTGCGTGTCAAGGTTCAACCTCAACCTTCCTGCTAAGAAATCGTACACAACCAATGCCTCACTCAGTGCAGATTTAAGCATTTCTGCTACTACTTGTGACGGAAACTGAGGGTCCGCCACGAAAAAATGAACAGTTTCCACGTTAAAGTTGAGAACCTGATCGATGTTCGATAAGAACATCGACCGTTTTTCTGTCTCGTGAGGAGGAAAGATAGTGATGGTGTCATGAATGATGACTTTGAGGTCTTGAATGATTTTAGGAGCGGAAGATTTGATAGGGTAATGGGAGAGAGTTCCCATCGTGAGATTTGGTGCAATGCTTTGGAATTCTGATTTTGATGTTGGCATTCCCTTTTATAAGCATGATTTCCGATTTAATAAATAAAAAAGACATACAATATAAAAAACAATTCAAAAAATATGAAAATAATTAAACAGGACCTTTGTTGTTTGTTTTAGATTTATATATATATATATATATATATATATATATATATATATATATATATATATATATATATATATATATATATATATATATATATATATATATATATATATATATTGGTCCACAAGGTAAACGGGTCACGTACAGTACAACCGTATTTACTTCTATTTAAGATTTTAAGTGGTATACATTTTACTATCAGGCCGGTCCAAACGTATATGGAGCCCGGGGCGAAAAGCAAAAAAAGACTCCTTAAAGACAAATATAATAAAAATTCAAAATAAAATTTTCATTTATTTTTCACTATAAACGCGTTTAATTAGAATTAACAAACATATCAAATTATTTATCTTTTGAGGTAGTTTGATTTTGAACCAACTTTAAACCCTAAAAATTATTTAGGTAATAATTTTTTATATATATCATTACACAGCCCATAAATTTTAGGCCCATGGGTGACGTGGGCCCTGGGCGGTCGCCCGGGTTGCCCACAGTCTGGACCGGTCCTGTTTACTATACACTAGTTGTGAAACCCGTATATTATACGGGTTAATTAAAACATAACGTTAAACAATAGCGATTAGATGAAAAGTTTATTTTGAATTTGAAATATGAAATAAGTGAAAATTATGAAAAAAAAACGTTTAAAAAATAAATTAATTAAAATTATGTGTTTAATTGTTAGACCCGTGGACTAAACGAGTTATTATAATAAAATGTTAAATACAAATGTTTAAAGTGTAAATTTATTTAAAATTGAAATTGAAATTAATAGTTATTATAGTAACTTTAATTTATGGAAACTAAATTAATGATATAGTGGAAATGAATAATAAAGTAATTGACAAGTGGAAAATAA
The DNA here is from genome assembly GCF_051521515.1 of Lactuca serriola. Taxonomy (NCBI): domain Eukaryota; kingdom Viridiplantae; phylum Streptophyta; class Magnoliopsida; order Asterales; family Asteraceae; genus Lactuca; species Lactuca serriola. The sequence continues at coordinate 62,255,186 of NC_136416.1, read as the reverse complement.
ATATATTTCAAAATTATGACAAAATGACATGTGGACAAATAAATGAGAGAATGACAAGTGGCAATACCATTTTCATTTATTAGGGTAGATTATAAAAATATATATATATATATATATATATATATATATATATATATATATATATATATATATATATATATATGCCAACAATCGTCCAAATTGTGTCGATCACACGTTCAATGATCAATAGGATTCAAAACATCAAAGTTTATTGATATGAAAAACTAATTAAAAGTACACAGGGCGTCCTAACGGTAATTAGGTATTATTGTTGTAAAAAAATTATAGGAATGTATTAAACTATTAATTATTGCAACTTTTTTTTCTGCTTATATATATATATATATATATATATATATATATATATATATATATATATATATATATATATATATATATATATATATATATATATATATATATATATATATATATGTAAAAGTGAATATACCCTTAAGGATATATAAGCTTAGGTACCCAAACTCACTATATTACGCCGTTTTGTATTATATAATACATTCTAATTGTCTAATGTTCTTATAATTTAACTTCTAACTTGATTTACTTTCATGATTTTTATAAATTACACATTTATCTTCCTCCTACATATTTTTCATTTTCAGCTACAATATATATATATATATATATATATATATATATATATATATATATATATATATATATATATATATATATATATATATATATATATATATATATTAGTAGGTGTTCGGTAAAAATATATGATGTAGGAGAAAGATAATAGTGAAAATTGGAAAATCTTGAAAGTAAATCAAGTTAGGGGTTGAAGTTTAAGAACATTATAATGAATATATCCAACAAAATGACGTATTATAACGTGTTTCGGTACCTAAGCTTATATACCCTTAAAGGTATATTCACTTTTCCCATATATATATATATATATATATATATATATATATATATATATATATATATATATATATATATATATATATATATATATATATATATATATATAGAGAGAGAGAGAGAGAGAGAGAGAGAGAAAAGTGAATATACATTACAGCCCCACCTAAGCTTAGGTACTAAACCTCATAAAAATACGTTGTTTTACTAGATAAAAATTACGATTAGGAGATTCACGATTAACACTTGAAGATTTAAATTCATGATGTACACAATAGTTTTGCTACGGAGGCAAAAACATTGATTATCTTCGACCTTCGTGACAATGAAAAATAATATTGTTCACTAAGGTGAACTAATAAACGATAATGGAGGAAAGAAAACAAGGATGATAAAACGATAATGGATGGAAGAAATGTTATTGGGGACGATATATATTACCAAGTGAAAACCAAATCGAATATAAATTACTAAGTTAAAACGTTATATTATAGAGGTTTAGTACCTAAGCTTAGGTGGGGCTGTAATGTATATTCCCTATCCCCATATATATATATATATATATTAAAAAGACTTTAAATGACTCCTACACTTGCTCTCATGTTCTTCGATACCGTTGCTCTCCGGTTTCCTAGTAGCTTGTCGCAGTGAAAAAAGAAATAAAGTAATTCTTTTTACCTGGTAAACGTTAACATTGTTAACATAATAAAAAGGTTAATACAGGGTTCTCTCTCTCTCTCTCTCTCTATATATATATATATATATATATATATATATATATATATATATATATATATATATATATATACTATCTTATAAAACAAATCTCACTATTTCTAAAAATAGATTGAATAAAATAATAATATTTTTTAAGACGTCCAAATCATTAAGCTAATTGTACAACTAATCACTAATAAAATAATACTAAAATTTAAATAAACTCCTATAAATCCTCTCTTCCAAGGTTTTGACCAGATCTTTTTTCATCCAAATAAATACTCAACACCCTATATCATTTCATGAATTTTCTTTATTTTTAATATGACATGTTTCCTAAAACAAACTAATGATTGAATTGAAAATAATCATTCTCCATCGAAAAAAAATTGATTGTCGAAACAAACTATTTGTCGTCCGCCGCTTTGCGCGGGTAAACGGCTAGTATATATATATATATATACATATATATATATATATATATATATATATATATATATATATATATATATATATATATAAGGTTAGGTTATTTTGTTTTTAGTAACTATTGTGTGTCAGAATGTACAGATCTGAACCATTGGGTGGAATATAATCAAATGTCATGATCTGAGTGTCTATGATAGTAGAATAGGATAACATGTAACATATAATCACACAAATGTGAGCACAAGGGCATTCTAGTCAATTAACCTATATTAAAAAAGGAAATTTTTGGATTTTTAGGGATAATTAATTCCTTTGTTTTTAAAAATCTAAATATTTTAAATTAATTTAAAATTAAAAATCCGATTTTTATTCTGTCAGAATAATAAAATTTTAATCATAAAGTAGTAAACATATTTTTCGATTTTATTCTGTCAGAATGACAGAATGTCAACCATAAACTAGTAAATATATTCTGAAAAAATACACAAAATCGATTCTTGAACTAATAATATACCAAATAATTACATTGTACGATTGTGATTCATTGAATTATAACAAATATTCTGAAAGAATAACAAGTATAACTCTTAAAAAATAACAACATTCTAGATGTCTTGTGTATGTTTGACCTCTAAGTCAATTCAAAATATGCTAGTATTCTATGAGATTGACATTATGTGACATTGACATTCTGTCAGAATTGTATTGCATGAGAATGATTTTATATAAGGAGTCTTTCCCATCAGGTCTTCAAGCCACTCTTCAAGCCATTTCTATCACAAATTCATTGTCATATACTTTGTAGTGATACACTTGTAACAACTACACATTAAACATATAATTAATTAACTACAAATTCTGTCAGAATAAAGCAATAATAATCTTATATAATAAACTATTCTTTCAGAATGGAAATATTATAAAAAGGTAATAGTGTATCTTTCATCATCTGTAGCAATTGAAGCTTGATTAGAATATATAGAATATTCAACACAAAACATAAAACATAAGTAAAAGTAGTTAGAATAACTAGTATACAACATACATTAGAATAAGTAGAATAATTTGAAGTGAACATTTTATCAAACCACCATGCATAGAATAAATAAACGTAAACCATAATGCTTAAAATATTTAAGGTATACATAACTTACAATATCTAGAATAAATCAAAAGAAATCATTATCACATAAGAATATGTAGAATGTTTAAGGAAGAATGATGCAATGTTGGCATTATGTCGAACACCTGGTGGGTGGAAGTTACACTTTCACATTACACATAGCAAATTAACATGTCAAGATCAACATCAGATTCAACAACAAGGTAAACATCATGTGCAATTTCAGATAGCAATTAGATTCAAGGTGCAAAATCAGAAATCAATTTCAGAACCAATCAATCGATACATACTCAATCAGAATCATAAATCAATTTTGACTCAAAGTGAATAAGTCTCGATTCTTCAAAGATGAAACTTCCAACGAATCAGAAATTAAGGTAGAAGAAATCGATTAAGTTGAATAAGAAATAGAGGAAATATAACTAACCTTTTGGCGTCTTGAGAAATAGAATTCGTTTGAATTCGTTGCTACTGGTGCTGATATTTTGATTATCATTCACTCCCTCAGTCTTGTAACATTTGTTGGTTTTAGCAGGGTTATGTTCTGATGCGGCCGAAGGTAAATGGAAGGGGGAGGATACGATTTTGTGGTTGCCGATGGAAGAGGCAATAAGGAGGAGGCATAAGTAGAATACGTACGATATGAGAAGCTAGGGTTTAATAGTTGGTCAAAGAGATTTTTATGGTAATTTCCATGAATTAAGGGATTTTATTTTAATTATCATGCTAAAATTACATAATTACCCTTATTACAATTTTTAATTATTTAATTATTCCTAAATTCCTATTGGTACATTCATGCACACAATAGTTGCTAGAAACATTTGAACCTAACTATATATATATATATATATATATATATATATATATATATATATATATATATATATATATATATATATATATATATATATATATATATGGGGATAGGGAATATACATTACAGCCCCACCTAAGCTTAGGTACTAAAATTCTAAAATATGTCGTTTAACTTAGTAATTATACTCGATTTGGTTTTCACTTAGTAAATATATCGTGCACAATAACATTTATTCCCTCCATTATCGTTTTACAATCCTTGTTTTCTTTCATTCATTATCGTTTATTACTCACCCTACTGAACAATATTGTTTTCCATCGTCACGAAGGTAGAAGATAATCAATGTTCTTGCTTCATTATCAAAACTATTATGTACATCATGAATCTACATCTTCAACTATTAATCGTGAATCCCCTAATCACAATCTTTATATAGTAAAACAACGTATTTTCATGAGGTTTAGTACCTAAGCTTAGGTGGGGCTGTAATGTATATTCACTTTTCCCTATATATATATATATATATATATATATATATATATATATATATATATATATAATGTGGATGGACAATTATTGTGTGGACGTGTGGATAATGCTATTTTATGAAAATTACTAAGATAATATGTTGTTTAGTAATGTGAATACGTTTAATCTCACAGAACTATTGTTACTTTAATGGATTCTCACCAATTTTAATTCATTTTTGTTTTCATTCATCGTTTTTTATTTATTTAAATTTTACAGAATACGACTCAATAAACATCCTGATAACATTCTGACAGAATGAAAATAATTAAAAAAAAAAGTATATAATAACCTTATAGACGATTTAATTAGTGAATATACTTAATAATTAAAATAATTATATAAGATTGAACGTATTCATATTATCAAACAACATATTTTCTTTGTAATTATCACATAATAGCATTACCCCCATATATATATATATATATATATATATATATATATATATATATATATATATATAGAGAGAGAGAGAGAGAGAGGAATGATCATTTGAGAATCTATAGTTTCCGGAGTACCTGAGAACCAAACGAGGATCGTTACGTCAAAAAAAAACGATGGTTAGGATGTTTTGTGGCATTTTTGTAAATACCTAAGAAAAAAAAAGCATGAGGTGTGTTTTTGAAATGAATTGGGGGTATTTTAGGATAAAAAGTTCATCGACCTCTACGCTCTCTCGCCCTCTTAATCCCACCTCTCTCTACCCTTCATTCCACATCCGACAATGAATCATAGAAACAATGTATTAATGGTGTGTTATGGATCGATAGATCGATGACATTCCTCACCAATGGTGATTTTATGAAAGAGTAGCTACCTAGGGTTTTTGAAGAGTTGAAATCAATTTTGATTTCTGATTTTTTTGATACAACCGTGTTTCCGATTCTTAATCTTAAAAGTCAACACGCAATCTTCTCGATGTGTTAAATTGAAGCTACTTGCGTGTTATTATCTTGACATTCACTCGAACTCTGTTTAATTCAGTGTTTTAAGTTCTTTGAGGCTCCATTGTTAGGGTTAATCTTTCTGCTTCGGAAATACTTAAACTAGCTGATCGTCTAATTGCTAGCTCGAAGGCGGTTCATGACGCAGTAGCTTCAGTTCCTCTTGATAATATATGTATTATTTAAGGCGATTGCAAACTATCTACAACCAGTTATAATGCGTTATAGATTTCATTCTTTATAAGCTTGTGGTTTTTTGAATTATTGAGTTATTATGTTGGATTCTCATACATTCTCATTAGCTACTAATTGGCGATCAAACATGTAAGCGAAGATGAAGAAAAAGAAAATCGAAAGGATGTGATGATGGAACTCCTATATGATGTAGGCGTGTATTTCTCGTTGATACATTAGCTCCGGTATGTTCCCAACCATTATTAAGTTCAATTTTCAATTATATATGATTAGTTTTCGTTATTGGTTGTAATACAAAGATCAAATATATATTCGAACATAAAAAAGATGTTTGGGATTCCTCTTTGAATGTGTGGTGTTGGTAGATCAACCATTGTGAATAGTGTGGAACACTTATCCACAATCAGATTCATGTATAAATTGATTTTGGGCTTGTATTATATTTTTAGGTTAGGAGGTTAGAAGCTCAAGTAGTACCTTCAAAATAGGTTGAAGCAATAACATCTGCTATCACTGAGGTTCTAAACGACAATTTGGAAAATGTTGCTGATACGTTTGTATCAAAAGCTGATATGCAGAAAGTAAGAAATCTAATCTTTTGAAACATCTTATCTTCTTCCAAATTTAGATTAGGAACTCTTGTTTACGAGTAACAATACATCTTACTATACTGTGAGAACTACAGATTAATATTTTCAATGGAAAAATGCAATAAACAATAAAAGTGAAATTAAGTTGCTATTTCAATGGATAAAGGTTGATCTACATTTTGATGTTATTTTGTCATATATTTGGAAAAGTGACATAGTAGTTGATTAAGGAACCATTTATGAATAAATCAATATTCAAGTTTAGTTAATTAGTCCTTCTTTCTGTATAAACTTTTACAATTTCTTTTTTTAAGACAAAATATAGAAAAGTTAACTATTTTTCTACAGTGATGAATCCAATATACTTTTTTTATTACAATTTTTTCTAGGAAATATGTAGAAAAGAAAAACATACTTTCATAATTTTATCTTATTTAGCAATTGCACGACTGTTTTATACAGATTTAGTCAGTGAATTCTTATTATAACAATCAATAACAAAATAATAGTTTGGTGGCTAAATCAATAAAATGATGTTTGTAAGTTAGTTAAATATTTTTAGTTTCCAAAAATATTGTTAGTTTGAAATATATTAACATTATTTTTACTTTTTATCAAATTGTTGCAGGAGCATCATTTTTTTTATGTTGCAACATAAGACTGAAAAGCTAAGAACTGACATAGACAAAATGGAGGTGAACTGCGGTTATTTTCAAAAATTTTCATTTTAATTGTTTTATATATTGCCCTTTAATAATAATAATAATAATAATAATAATAATAATAATAATAATAATAATAATAATAATAATACTAATAATAATAATAATAATAATAATAATAATAACATTACTATCACTCTGCAGGTATGAGATTGTAGGTATGAGATTGACAAGGTCACTGCAGGTCAACATTTGGATTTAAATATTGAAAGAGGGTAAGTAAAACACTTTATTATTTTTATCATTTATGCTTATAAAAAATAAAACTCTCTCATTATTAAAGCATTAGGCCCTTTTCATTTGTATGTTATATAATAGGTTGTGTTTTTCTAGCATTAAAAATAATATAATATAGTTTTTTTTTCATATGTATGAATTAATGTGATTCACATGTAAATCACATGTCATTCACATATGAATCACATGTAATTCACATCTAAATCACATGTAATTCATATGTAAATCACAAGTGAATCACATATCAGATACATATGATTCACATAAAAATCACATGTCATTCACATATGAATCACATGTAAATCACAAGTGAATCACATATGAATTAATGTGATTCACATGTAAATCACATGTCATTCATATATGAATCACATGTAAATCACTTATGGATTACATGTGATTCACATGTAAATCACATGTAATTCACATAAAAATCACATGTAAATCACAACTCAATCACATATTACTTACATGTGATTCACATGTAAATCACAAGTGAATAACATAGGAATTGTATGTGATTCACATGTAAATCACAAGTGAATCACAGATGAATTATGATGGGTTTTAGCCATAAGAACTTTCCTATGTGCGCATGTAAAACCCTAATGCTTGGATCTAGGCTTTCTAATTAAACATGCTTTGAATCCAAGACTTCTAATGACTAATTAGGTATAAGAACAATACAAAATCAGATCTAGAATTATACCTTTGAATCTCTTGTTTGATCGTGTTGTCTTGGAGCTCTAGAGTCACAATTGTCACTCCTCTAATGGCTTACAAACACCAAATAGCAAAGAGGATGATTTGAGAGAGAGAGGAGAGGGGAGGAAATCGTCCAGGGGTTCTCTTCTTGAGATGAGATATCGATTTTCCTTTGCCATAGGGTCTATTTATACTTGTAGACTCCTTAAGGGTTACAACTTAAACCCTAGTTGGATAATCTTTCCTTAAAGCAATCCAAATCCATTCCTTAGATAACCTTGGACGATTTTAAGCTATCCCTAGCTTCTAGAATTCGTCCATCCTCTATCCAATAAGGATTTACAGTCCAAAGTTTAACTATCAAACAATTGACAGTTTATACCCTCTTATTTAATTAATCTCTTTAAGTCACCAAATTAATTCTAATTAATTTATGGCTTATATTAATCAAATAACAATATTATTATTCTTTATATTATTCTCATAATATATTAATAATATTTATTCTCTCTTAATAAATCATCCTATCAAGTTGCTATGGTGAAGGCAACCCAAAAGGACCATGCACAACCGGGTCAAATACTTGCCTAATATAGTTGCAGCCTTAGACACTATTCCAACAGTCTCCCACTTGGATAAGTCTAGTAACTACATGCACAAGTACAATCTGATTCGCAACCGTAGCTCTCAAAGACGCTGTCAAACTCTGATCTAATCAATCTTGTCCTTTAGATAAGGGATCGTACAATCCTCTGTTAGATATCATGCTGACAATTCTATGGAATGATTAGTCAAGCATTTAGGTTTCTCGATCCCTGATTTATCTGACATAGAACTTAATCGAACACATAAATTCAGTTCTGACCGGGCCCGGCACATAAGTCAAATCAAATCATCGAGCGACCGAGATATCGCTTTTACCCTCTTGGGATAAAAGTTACAGATAAACTTCGACTTATATGCATTTACTTATTCATTAACCAACTATACACAACAATGTGTTTTATAACACCGAGTTACTGATGCGTTTTTGCATTATCAATGTATAATCAATTAACAAATAACAAACCATATATCTAGGTTTTAATACTATATGATATTATCGTCTTGCGATCACCCTTTTATATCATATTCCATAAGGTGATTCCAGGAAGCGCGGGTTTGTTCCAATGCTCAAAACTAGTTCATAAACACTCATGAACGTTGCAGCAACCCTTTGCTATGTCTAACACCATTTAGACAATCTACATACCAATTCATGACAATCTTCATTCATATCTACTTCCAACATCTGAACGATTGTGGACAATTTGAATAATTCGATTATTCTTAATAAACTCAATTATTCTGGAAGTCAAATCATGCAAAGAGAAACAATAGTTAAACAATTAACATAAGACAGTAACATTACTCATAAATAAAACTCCTTTATTTAATCATCAAATGTTAATTACATTTATCTATTACAAGTTTCTAATACTATCTAATCTATGCTAATATCATCCTTCAGCCCAATACTCCTAGCATGCTGCAAGTGCTTAACCCTACTCAGTCCCTTCGTAAGCGGATCTGCTGGGTTATCTTCTGATTATATCCTCTTTACTACGAGTTGCCTTTCTTCTACACGATGTCTAATGAAATGATATTTTATGTCGATATGTCGTGATCTACCATGATCTCTTGGTTCCTTGGTCAAGGCAACCGCTCCTTCATTATCACAGAAAATCTCCATGGGCTCCTTTATGGCAGGTACAACTCCAAGATCACCGATGAAGTTCTTCAGCCATATTGCCTCCTTCGACGCTTCGCTCGCTACAATGTACTCTGATTCACACGTTGAATCAGCTACGGTTTCCTGCTTGGAACTTTTCCATGTCACTGCTCCTCCATTCAAGGTAAAGACCCAGCCCGACTGCGAACGGTAGTTGTCTCTGTCGGTCTAAAAGCTGGCGTCACTATACCCTCGCACCTTCAAGTCATCACTCCCTCCGAGGACTAAGAACCATTCCTTCGTCCTCCGAAGGTACTTAAGGATATTCTTCACCGCAATCCAATGGGCTCTGCCAGGATTCCCTTGATATCTGCTAACCATGCTCAAAGCGAAGGCTACATCAGGGCGAGTACAAGTCATAGCGTACATGATTGATCCAACTGCGGAAGCATATGGTATTCGGCTCATTTCTGCTATTTCAACTTCGGTACTCGGACTTTGAGTCTTACTCAACTTGGCATTACTTTGTATCGGTAATTCTCCCTTCTTTGAGTTTTCCATACTAAAACGTTTTAGTACCTTCTCTAAATAAGTGTTCTGACTAAGTCCTATTAGTCTCTTACTTCTTTCTCTTACTATCCTTATTCCCAAAATGTAAGAAGCCTCTCCGAGGTCCTTCATAGCGAAGCACTTCCCGAGCCAGGACTTAACTTCCTGCAGAGTTGGGATGTCGTTTCCTATGAGTAATATGTCATCAACATATAGAACGAGGAAGCTAACTATATATACTCCCACTGGCTTTGACATATACATATGATTCATCTTCGCTTCGTACAAATCCAAACTCTTTGACTTTCTCATCGAAGCAAAGATTCCATCTGCGAGACGCTTGCTTAAGTCCATAAATGGACTTCTCAAGCTTACACACTCTATTCGGATGCTTCGGATCCACAAACCCCTCTGGTTGAGCCATGTAAACATCCTCAGCCAGCTTTCCATTAAGGAAAGCGGTCTTGACATCCATTTGCCAAATCTCATAATCATGAAATGCGGCAATCGCTAGCATCACTCTAATAGATTTTATCTTTGCAACTGGTGAGAAGGTCTCATCATAGTCAACTCCGGGAGTTTGAGTAAAGCCCTTCGCAACCAATCGCGCTTTATATGTGTGTACGTTTCCATCCACATCGGTCTTCTTCTTGAAGATCCATTTGCACCCAACGGTCTTACGTCCAGGCACATTATCAACCAAATTCCAAACTTGGTTATCATACATGGATTGGATCTCGCTATCCATTGCCTCTTTCCATTTCGCAGATTTCGGGCCTGTCATGGCTTCCTTATAGCTATTAGATTCATCAAGGTTTATTAATGTACCGTCACTAATATACGTGTCCCCTCCGGTAGTAATATGAAAACCATAAAACTGGGTTTGAACTCTAACTCTATCGGAACGTCTAAGAGGTAAGGACTCGTCAATCGGTTCAACCGGAGCTTCCTCCTCGGGTTGAGTGCCAGCGGTAGGGGTTCCTTCATCTATCGACTCTTGAATCTCTTTAAGCTCGCTTTGCCTCCCACTGTCTCCTTGGCCTATGAGTTCTCGCTCTCGGAAAACTCCTCTCCTTGCAACAAAGACAACATTGTCCTTCGGTCTATAGAAGAGATATCCAAAGGATTTTTGCGGGTAGCCGATGAAAATACATCGCTCACTTCGAGGTTCGAGCTTGTCGTGAGTATCTCGTCTTACGAAAGCCTCGCAACCCCAAACCTTGATATGTGCCAACGAGGGAGCTTTCCCTGTCCGTATTTCGTGAGGTGTTTTGGTAACCTTCTTAGTGGGGACTCGGTTAACGATATGGGCGGCAGTCTCTAAGGCATACCCCCAAAAAGAGATTGGTAGTGAAGCACGACTCATCATAGAGCGAACCATATCCAATAAGGTTCAATTACGCCTTTCTGCCACACCATTCAACTGCGGTGTCCTAGGAGGCGTTAAGTGTGAAACTATTCCACACTCCTTGAGATAATCGTGGAATTCAAGACTTAGGTACTCTCCTCCTCGATCGGATCGAAGCATCTTGATTTTCTTGCCCAATTGATTCTCCACTTCATTCTTGAACTCTTTGAACTTTTCAAAGGTTTCTGACTTTTGCTTGATTAAATAGATATACCCATATCTACTATAATCATCGGTAAAAGTCACGTAGAAGTGGTTCCCATCCTTCGTGGTTGATCTAAACGGTCCACATACATCGGTATGTATTAGGTCCAATAGACCCTCACCCCTTTCACACGTGCTCGTGAAGGGTGATTTAGTCATCTTTCCAAGCAAAAAAGACTCGCACGTGTCATCTTCCCTAAGGTCGAATGACTCCAACACTCCATCCTTTTGGAGTTGGACTATGCGTTTCTTGTTGACATTTCCAAGGCGACAATGCCACAAGGATGCTCTATCCATACTATTGGAAGAATCTATGTTTAGAACATCATTTCCTAAGTTATCGACAATCATAACAGTTTCATAAATTCCATTACATGGTATAGCTTCAAAATAAAAGACACCATTTAGATTAGCCAAAATAGAACCATTCTCATTATTAAAAGAAAATCTAAAACCTTGTCTAAATAAACCATGAAATGAAATGATGTTTCTAGCCATTTCTGGCGAATAGCAACAATTTTTCAAATCTAAACATAAATTATTCCTAAGCACTAAAGAATACACTCTAATCTTGGTCATAGGCGACGATCTTCTGTTCCCCATGATTAGATTGATCCTTCCTTGCTCCACATCCCTACTTCTTCTTAGTCCCTGCACATTAGAACAAATGTGATAACCACAACCGGTATCAAGAACCCAAGAAATAGCATGATTAGAATCGTTAGATTTAATTGTGTATATACCTGCGAAAGACGGCTTGATCTTTCCTTCCTTAATGGCTTGCAGGTACTCTGGGCAGCTTCTCTTCCAATGTCCTATCTTATGGCAGTGGTGGCACTCTGCCTCCTTTGGGTTAGGGTAGGGCTTAGCAGGATCAACTTTGGTCCCACTAAAAGAGGCACCATCTCAGGCTTTAACCTTGCGATAGTTCTTAGACGAAGCCTTCCTCTTCTTTCCCTTTCCTTGACCAATAGCCAAGACAGTAGCAGCAGGTGGATTGGGAGTTGGTGCAACATACTTGTCTTTGAAGTTGCTCTCAGCGACCCTCAAAAGACCTTGGATTTTGCTTAGGGTGACCTCCTCTTTGTTCATGTGGTAGGTCATCCTAAATTGATTGTAGCTCGGAGGCAAAGAGTGAAGCACCATGTCGATCGCCAAGTCTTCCCCAAAGTCAACGTTCAACTTGAGAAGGCGGTCGACATACCTTTGCATCTTTTGCAGGTGTACGGTAAGAGACTCTCCATGACCCATCTTAGCGGAAATCATGTTAGTGAAAATCTCATAACACTCTTGTCTCGCGTTCTGGTGGTATCTCTCCAATAAGTCTTGATGCATTTCGTACGGGTACATGTCCTCATAGGACTTTTGGAATTCGGAGTTCATGGTGGCTATCATGATGCAATGTACCTTCGTTGCATCGCGCTCATGAGTTTCAAAAGCGGTCATTTCAGCCGGAGTAGCGATTTCAGGGATGATTTTCTCGAGCTTCTCATCGAGGACATACTCCTTATCCTCATAGCAAGCAATGGTGCGAATGTATCTTATCCATTCGCTAAAGTTCGTCCCATCGAAAGTGACCTTTTGACAAAGGCTCATCAATGTGAAAGAACTAGCAACAGCGTTGTTTGCGTTCGACATCTACAAATAGAAAGGACAAAGATAGATTAGAATATGAATCCCTAATTATCACCCAATAAGAAAAATTAGGGCTAGGATCCAACAACAATATTTACATATTAGAAAAGGGATGTCGTAATCTAACATGCAAACAATTTGAAGGTAAGTGAATGACGATTCACTAATTCTCCACCATAAAAACCTAACTATAAGTCCTAAATGTATTGAGTATTCCTAGGTTCGGATGAGATTCATTGAAACTATTCAATGGCATGTTTAAATCTCGATATGCCCCTCTTGTTTGTGACTGGGATACCGAGGATCACAAAGCGGGTGTGAATTACCAAGCAAATTCACACGGTGCCTTCATTGTAACGATCACCTATTCGATGTGCCGGTAAACCACACACGCTCCATCGAACTATGATAAACAATGAATCACCCTTTGTCACCTTTGCTTAGAACCAATTTGTGTGCCGGTAAACCACACACGCTCCACTAACTTCTTAGCAAGGGTGCAAAGTGTAATTTCATGGGATTACATCAATTCACTTTTCCTAAAGTAACTAAGATTGGGAATTTTTATAAAAATGTATAGTTATTTTGTATTACATATTATACTTTTAATGAGAGAATGAGGTTGCCCTATCCTACCCGTTCGGCTAACGACCCTCCACCGATCAAGCAAGCGGTGGGTGTGAGTGTACACCCATTAAGCGCCATTTTATAGGTCGCAACCTTATACCCACCTTATAGATCGGCTTCGTGAATGAGGCCTACTAACGGTAAGACTAGCATTTTAGTTATACATATATATATATATATATATATATATATATATATATATATATATATATATATATATATATATATTAATCTTGTAATATTATATTAGTATAGGGTTGTATTTTAAACCTTTTGAAAATCTAGGATTTAAAATTTAAATTGTCTAAATTAAAACTTTTAATCACAAAATATAAATTTCAAAACTTGAGGACAAGTTTTAAACATTTAAAACATGGAGGATCAAATAACAAATAATTTTAATTAACAATTAATTTCGTAATTATCTATATTTGATTTATTCAAGATTTCATGCAAGATAATTACCAAATTAATCAAAATAATTATATAATTATCATATAAGGAAATTAAATATTTTATTAGTTGATAAATATCTTTAATTAGATCAAGATTATAGTCATATATATCAAAAAATCGGATTAGGGTTGATCTAATATGATTAAGGTAAGTTTCCATAAGATAATCATGAAGAAATCCCGAATCTGGCCTTTCCTAACGCTTAGACTCGCCGAGTGCACCAAGGGACTCGCCGAGTTAGGCCAACTCGCCGAGTCCACTATGGAACTCGCCGAGTCCATGACTTAGAAACACAAAAAAATGAATTTTGTAGTTAAGTTTCAAACAAAGAAGCAACAATTTAATAGAAACCAAGCTAGGCTTTGATACCACTGATGGGTTTTAGCCATAAGAACTTTCCTATGTGTGCATGCAAAACCCTAATGCTTGGATCTAGGCTTTCTAATTAAACATGCTTTGAATCCAAGACTTCTAATGACTAATTAGGTATAAGAACAATACAAAATCAGATCTAGAATCATACCTTTGAATCTCTTGTTTGATCTTGTTGTCTTGGAGCTCTAGAGTCACAATTATCACTCCTCTAATGGCTTACAAACACCAAATAGCAAAGAGGATGATTTGAGAGAGATGAGAGGGGAGGAAATCGGCCAGGGGTTCTCTTCTTGAGATGAGATACCGATTTTCCTTTTCCATAGGGTCTATTTATACTTGTAGACTCCTTAAGGGTTACAACTTAAACCCTAGTTGGATAATCTTTCCTTAAAGCAATCCAAATCCATTCCTTAGATAACCTTGGACGATTTTAAGCTATCCCTAGCTTCTAGAATTCGTCCATCCTCTATCCAATAAGGATTTACAGTCCAAAGCTTAACTATCAAACAATTGACAGTTTATACCCTCTTATTTAATTAATCTCTTTAAGTCACCAAATTAATTCTAATTAATTTATGACATATATTAATCAAATAACAATATTATTATTCTTTATATTATTCTCATAATATATTAATAATATTTATTCTCTCTTAATAAATCTTCCTATCAAGTTGCTATGGTGAAGGCAACCCAAAAGGATCATGCACAACGAGTCAAATACTTGCCTAATATAATTGCAGCCTTAGACACTATTCCAACAAATTACGTCTATATACACACATGCATTGAGTGTGTGCGTTCTTCATTAATTATTTTGTTAAAATTTTATCGACAATTTCACATTTAAATATTAGAATATACAATCACATGTGAATATCACATTATATAATCGAATGTGAATCTTACATGATATATACATATGCATTTTTGTAAGTATTCTTGCAATAATCATTTTTTTTCTTGTAGATTTTGAAAGAATTTGTGGAAAATTTTGAAGATGCAAAAAATGATAATTTGAAGAAAATATGGAAATCTTGATATGAAGAAATGATAACAGTGTGAATCTTTGTAGCTTTATTTATTTTTATATATTATTTTGTATTGAACAAAATACTTGTATCATTATGTTTATAGATTGATTAATAAAAATAAGATATTTTATGACCACTTGCGAATATTGAAAAACTACGCATATATGCACCAAAAACGCTGAGTTTTTTTGTTAAAAAAATTAGGGCTTTTTTTTTTTAAATATTCTAGGTATTTTTTAACATTTACTGATTTTTAAAATTTTACTTTTTCAAAAAATGCAGTTTTTTTAAAAAAGTTGGAGTTTATTTTGAAAAAAGTGCAGTTTTTTGTTATAAAAAAATTGCAGGTTTTTTTTGAAAAATTGTAGCTTTGTTTTTTTGAAAAAAACAGCAGTTTTTTTAAAAAAAAAATGCAGTTTTTTTATAAAAAATTGCAGTTTTTTTTTTAAAAAAAAAAATTGAAGTTTTTTTTTTTTGAAAAAAATGTAGTTTTTTTATTTTAAAAAATCAGTTTTTTTGAAAAAATTGCAAGTTTTTTTTTAATTTTTGCAGTTTTTAAAAAAAATATACATTTTTCCCGTAATTATCTTACCAACACAACCATAAATGAGTCGAATACCATACGGAGAGTACTAACTGCATATACATAGGTTGTACTTTCATGAGCAGACTCTAGTTGGCGAATGTGGACAGGAAAACGGGAAAACGGAGAGTACTAACTGCATATACATAGGTTGTACTTTAACTTTAGATGGCCATACTTTCAAGATAGATCTCATGCCAGTCCCAATTAAATGTTTCGACGTTATCATCGGCATGGATTGGTTGAGTCTTCTTCGCGCCGACATCATGTGCTTTGAAAAAGCAGTTCGTCTTAACCTTCCTAACAACGAAACCTTGGTTGGCTTCAATCTCCACGACCCGGTTAATAGTTGCTTGACCTAGTATCGTGTTTCTGGAAATTCTATGAACCATGATGGGTAGGACCCTGTCAGCAGAACCTCCTTCAGTGAGGTTGTAGAAACTTCGGTCTCCATTGTAGGGAATGGGATGACCTTCTTCCTGGCTCCATGTATTCAAGTTCGTGGCCCACAGAGGTGTGGGTCCTTGAAACACAGGACGGGGGTTCAGGTTTGGGTTTTGAGCATCTGGGGGTAGGTTGTTGACTTCAGGCTCCGAGTCAGAACCATCGGAGAAACCCTCAGCATGGTGATCATCCAAAGGGATTGGGTGATCATCTTCTGGTTCTGCCTCTAGCCAACCAACATTGCCTTGGTTTGGGAAGTACGGATCGCCGTGGTGAAATCCAGCCATTAAAATCTACGCGAGAAAAGGGATATAAGAAATAGCTAAATAGACGAACTGACTAAGATAATTACAGTAAGACCAAATACCCCTATGGTATTTCTTTATGGTTGTGTTGGTAAGTTTTTAGACTTGTTGCCACATCACTACCATTCTTGGGCATATGCTAATCACTCCTCGGACCAGCATAGTTGATCAGGCTATGCCATTCCCAAGACTGACTATATATATCCCCAGGCTTACTTGTGATATTCAACAATCGTAATACTTTTGTTCTTGTCATTGTGACACTGGTTTTAGTATGAATGCAGGTACGTATACTTTGTTAAATATTTTATTATTTAAAAGTACAACTCTTAGACAGTGTGTTTTAATCCCTATGTATTTATAGTTAGTATATCTTTTATGGGTTGATATACTTTATTCACTATAAACAATGTTCTGATACCAATCTGTCACACCCCAAAACCACGAACGGCGGAAACGTTCAGGGGTGGAGGACGTCATGTACAGTATCACAACAGTGTAAAATAGTAAACAAGCAACAACATCATCCATTGCATTATAAGTAAAGTTTTAATATATGTGTGTTCTTTCATTATAATAAGACACCAAAAATATATAATCAAAATAAAAGACGAGACTTGTCTGCTCCGTCTTCTCAAAACCTGGCCACCGTACCTGTCTACTGATGACCTGAGAATACAAGTTATTTTGAAAGAGAGTATCAGCTTTAAAGCTGGTGAATTCATAAGTATTTAAGTGTCATTGTCTTGCTTTGAAAAGCTGTTTTAAAAGTCATGCAAACCTTTAAATGAAAATGTTGATATAAGTATGAAAAGCCCTAGAAAGTCCCTTATTTTCTATTATCATGAAATATAGTCTTCAAACAAGACCCGAATGTTTTGTAAGTAAACTGATAGTTTTTCCTTCTATTGACTAGTACTAAAGTACTTAGTCTAACTCATCGTTTATGTGAAAGTATCACAAAATAAAGTAAACGGGAAAATGTACTAATGTAAGTGTTGTCACTAGGTACTAGGACTAACACCACATCGCAATAAGCGAAATATATAACCTAATGAACATCCGAAGATTGTCCAGAAAAAGTATTAATGTAAGTGTTATCACTGGGTACTAGGAGTAACACAACATCGCAATAAGAGAAAAGTATAACCTAATGAACATCCGAAGATTGTCCACTTGTCCTCTGTAGCAGCAGCAGATAAGTGGAAGGGTTAGTCCCGATATCGATCTACCTAATATAAATAGTAACCTTAGACCTCCGTAGATGGTCATCGACCACTGGTGCTAATCAGTGGGATTCGGAATGGTTAGTCCCGCCTAGATATCCCATTGAACCGGGATAGGAAAGATAATTTACACAGAAAGTACTAATAAATCATCCTCGCAAGTCGAGATACAAGTATCTAGGTAAGTGAATACAGGATAATGCATCTATGTAACAGTGTTCATGTATGGTATTCATGTAAGTGTGTTCATGTATCAGGTAAGTATATGTAAACATATTCATGTATCAGGTAAGCATATGTATATGTACTCATGTATCAGGTAACGTACTGGTGTAGACTCATGAATGAACTGACTCTTGTGTGATTCCTTGTAATAGGAATAATGTTTGATATCATCAAATTATCCCTATGATAATTTACTGAAAGGTAATTGGTTGTTCAAGTAGGTTTATACACTCTTACTACTCAAGGGTGTGGGAAACTAAATGAAAGATGAAAACTATAACATCAATACATATATAAGAATATAAGTGTATATGCATAGTTTAGTTCAAGAATGTAAAATGGTTTTGTAAGACATCTAAGGGTTTTGAACAAATATAAAAGTGACTTGATTTCATTTTGATAAACATTTCAAAAGTAATACATTTGATAACAAAGTATTTTAAAGATAGAAAACCATTTCATGCATCACATTTTGTAGTATGTGAAATCTGTTGAATGAAAACACAGTTATAAAATACATATAAATGATTTAATGACATGTTGTTTTCTACTTGTATCCCTCCCCCCATTAAAGCATTTAAAATCATTTAAAACATTGATTAGGGGTATGAACTCATCTGTAGATGGTGGTTTGGATGAACTGGACGGTGTAGGATTGTTAGGTGTCAAGTGAGGACTTGTACACACACTACGATCCTAATGAACATATAATCACACATATATGCACTCAATTAGTCTTAAATTACTAATTGATAATGTTAAGACATCCTAGAACATAATAAACACTTTATATAAGTGTTTTAAGCCCTAACGATTGCATCTAAGCTATTGTGGGACAAGGTACTTGGGTTTAGGGTTCCAAAGGACCCCATATATGAGTTTACTCTCCATATATCCTCACACATGGATTTTACGGTTGTAAATTCTTGAGTTTACGGCCGTAAACTCCCGAACTTGGTGGTATTTTGTGTTTTGAAGTTCTAAATGATTCCTAGAATTATTCCAACTTGGTGGTTAAATCCTTGGAAGGGTTTAAGGCCTAGAAACACTCCTTAGAGGAGTTTACGGCCCCAAGGCCATTTCCTTTGGAGTTTACTGCCGTAAACTCCCTTGGAATGGTGTTTTTGTTGCTTTCAAGTCCCTTACACATGTGCTATAGGTCTTAGACTTTTATCCCAAGCATTTGAAGGCCTTAGGCACACTTTGGTGCCTTTGTTTGATGTTCACGGCCGAAGAACCTTAATAGGGCCGTGAACTCACTTTGAGGGGTGATTTTGATGTGTTTTGGTCCTTCATTTAAGTGGGAACAATTTCTAGTAAATGTCTAAGGCTTTAGGTGCCTTAAAAGCACCCTTTTGTCCATGATTTTGGAGTTCACGGTCCAAGATCTTCTTGGGCCGTGAACACCCAAACATATGTGTTTCTTGGTTGATTTCTTGTCCCTAATACACTTCTATACAAGCCCAAAGTAGTATCATATCATAAGGGAAGGTCTAGGCATTGTTTCGGGGGTTTACCGCCCAAGAACACCTTGGGGAGTAAACTCCTAAATCTAGTGATTTAGCCATCTAAATCATGTTATAAACACATAATAAGCTTTCTAACACTACTAGAAAGAGTTACTCAGTTTTGGTATAAAAACCTGAAGATCTGTGAGAGAGAAAATGGCTTTTCTCTAGTTGGAAATGCGAATAATGAATGAATTTGGTTCAGAATTCTATTTATAGTCCTGAGATATTTTTGGCAGAAATTTTTTTTATTCTCGAAATGATCTCTAAAATAATAGAGTGATGGAATAATAGAGTTGCACTAAACCCTAATGCATCCACTCTCCTGATATCTCCTTAAGTGTAAACCCTGAATTACTCAAACTTACCCGAAAAAGTCTGAAAATTAACTGTGACTGCTATAACTTCTATTGAAGTGATATTGTTTGTACAGAATGGAAATTTCGGGTTGTCACAGATAGGGACTAAAAGAGCAGGTCATATCCTAGTTTAAGGACCCATAAAACTCGACAAAAACTTTAGGGACTTAATGGGTAAACCCTAGAAAGTTCGTAGGGCATTTTTGTTATTTTCCCTAATTAGAAAATGAAAATTTGAATCTTATACATATAAATCATATGTGATTAGATGTGTCATATCTATAATCACATGTGATTATATACACAAAAACAACTATTGAATGAAAAACGCGAAAACTAGTCTTTTCCACATAAATCATATATTATTAAATACATATAATCATTTGTGATTAAATACACGGGACCTACTATTGAACTGAGAACGTAAAAATGAATATTGTCCATATAAATCATATTTAATTAAATATATATATATATATATATATATATATATATATATATATATATATATATATATATATATATATATATAAAAACTTATGATTATTTGTAAGTAATCATATATGATTTATGTAGACATGATTTATTTTTGTTCTCTTTATTTGATAGTTGTTCTCATGTATTTAATCACATTGCATTATATGTATATAACACATGATTTATATGCAAAAATTCTAATCTTGTCCATATATTTCATATGTAATTAGATACATTTAATCACATATGATTATATAAACGAGAACAATTATTGAATCAAGAAAGCGAACTTTTTTTTACATAAATCATATTGTACTAAATACATATAATTAAATACATGAGACCAAATATTAAGTCGAAAACGCGAAAATGAATATTGTCCATATAAATCATATATGATTAAATACATATAATCACATACGATTATATGTATCTAATCACATATGATTTATGAGGGCACTTGTTTTTTTATTTCTCGATTGAATAGTTGTTTTTCATTGGTTAATCACATATGATTTATATGAACAATATTCATTTTGCATTTTCGATTCAATATTTGTTCTCATTTATTTAATCACATGTGATTATATGTATCCACACACATATGATTTAGGTGTGTAAAATTTGTTTTTTTGTTCTTTTATTCAAAATTTGTTCTTTTTCCATATTAGTTATATGTGATTAAATACATAGAATCACACATGATAAATAATATGTGATTTGATACATATAATTACACACGAATATTATCAATATAAATCATCTGTGATTTGATACATGTAATCACATGTGATTAAGTACATGAGTACAACTATTGAATTTAGAAACAAATAATGAATCTTGTTCGCATATAAATCACATATGATTAAATACTTATAATCCCATGTCATTAAATACATGAGAGAATTATTGAATCTAAAAGTCGAAAGTGAATTTTGTCCATATAAATCCTTTGTGATTATATACATTTAATCATATGTGATTATATGTGACATCCCAAAAATCGCGACCAGAAAAGACCGATTTTCATTTATGCTTTTAAAATAATTTCAGAGTAAATCCTTTTGATTTGAAAGAGTTGCGGAATTTGTTCCCAAAAACAAAACATGATAAAATAATGTTTACCAAAGCATTTCATAAAAGAAATGTATTTTCATTATATAATCAAAACTCGGGGTGTCATGTTCCGATACAGACCAATAAGCATAAACGATAACATTACAAGTCATTCAACAAATATATACATATACAGACTTGTAAACAAAACAACTTGATGGTTCATCCATCTTATGCCCTCGCGCCACTTCCTGTAATACAAATAAAACTGAGTGGGTCAGGCTTGGGAGCCTGGTGAACATAGAGGGTTTTCAACCCACAATAAATAATCATATTTAATTTTTTTCACCAACCAACAATAACCCAATTACTCATTCCCGTTATTCTCACTTTATGTCCCTAAGACAACTGACATAAGGGACCTAGTCTAAGAATATTTCATCGGGGCGACAACACATGCTTCGGGGGTTCCTCAGCAATATAAGTCAAATAAGGCAACCATGAGGGGGATGGAGTACAGCGAATGAACACCCAATTTCATTAACACCTACAGGTGGCGAGCCTACTAATGTTCCACAAGACTGTCTAGAAAAGTCCATGGTCGTCATCCAAACTCCGCTAGATGACTGAATCAAAACAACAACGAGGCCTCTCATCTATTTATTACACACCAACTATCTACCCATGTTCTACCCAACATATTAGCAGATAAAAATATACATTTTTATACATAGATAAAAACCTGTATAGTATGCTTTGAATAATACATATTCCACATAGCAGATGAGGCACACACACATAACACGTATTTCATAGAAAACAAATCAGATCTATGAGATAGCAGAGAGTGAATATACATTCACACATATAACACAAAATATACACATAACCTGTATTTCGTATAAAATACTTCATAATTATGCGTTAGAAGAAAGCAACCACACACTCACACCTATAAACAACAATATACTTAATACACTCGAACCAAACTTGTATTATTATCGTGTTTATGAAAGGTAGTATACACTCACTTGATCAGAAGATGATCGAACAGCACTACGACTTGCAGAAGTAGTAATCCTCAGCAGATCTGGAAGATCTTCACAAAAATCGAACTTCTCTCGGGCAGAGCTTCGGCTCGGGAATCGCACTTCTCGGGATCTTCGGGATCTCGGGACTTGCTTCGGGGCTTGAGAATAATACTGGGGCTTCGGGGTATTTCTGGCACGTAAATCGATGCAAAACGGGAGAGAGAAGAGACAAAAATAGCAAAAGAGTCGGTTGCCTTCGGATCCTATTTATAGGAGGCTGGAGTCTCGGAGTACGCGGGGCGTACTGCTCTGAAATCGTCACTGCTTACGTATCCGAAGTGCTCGAGTGTGAGTGTCGACATACCTCGGTGTACGCAGGGCGTACACGAGTACACGGGGCGTACTTCGGATGAGTCCGATGACTCCTCTTCGGATAATGCCGGATTTTCCAATTAAATTTAAATACAAATTATTTAATAAACTTCGGAAATTCATATCTTCTTCATACGAACTCCGTTTTCGACGTTCTTTATATCCACGCGAAGGTGAGACTACGCTCTACAACTTTCGTTTAGACTCTGTCGGCTAATTTTAACTTTATTTTTATTATTTATTTTTAATAGGCCGGGACAGAAAAACTTCGTTATAAATTCATAACTTCTTCGTTTGACGTCCGTTCTCGCCTAACTTTATAACACTTCGATACCAACAACGAGACCTTCGATCCTCGTTTAGATTGCTTCGGCTAAAAACCCCTCGATCTCAAATCGAGTATAACAGGCTGCATACCGCTAAGCCGAAACTTCGATAAATCATAACTTCCTCCTACGAAGTCAGATTTGGGCGTTCTATATATATTTGGAAACCTCGTTTCAACTACTACAACATTATTCAAAGATATCAAGTTTATTTTACACTTAAATTTTTGACGCTTATTTTTATTCTTAATTAATCAAACCACATAATTAAGCACTTAAGCACAAAACACATAATACTTAAATAATAAAATCTTATTATTTCAAAACGGGTTACAAAGGTTAACCTAGACGATTACATTGCTAAAAATGGCAAGCCCGGAAACACAGGCGTTACATTATATACATGAGAACAATTATTGAATCAAGAACGCGAAAATATATTTTTTTCTACATAAATCATATATGATTAAATACGTATAATCACATGTTATTAAATACATGATACTAAATATTGAGTCAAAAAAGTGAATGAATATTGTCCATATAAATCATATGTGATTAAATACATATAATCACATGTGATTAAATACACGAGACCAACTATTGAATGGAAAACGAGAAATGAATATTGTCCACACAAATCATGTATGATTAAATACATATAATTACATGCGATTATACGTATCTAATCACAAAAGATTTATGTGGACAAAATTCATTCTCGCTTTCTCGATTCAATAGTTTTTTTTTTGTGGATAATCACATGTGATTATATGTATTTAATAACATATGATTTTTATGAACAAAATGAATCTTGTCCACATTAATCATGTATGATTAAATACATGAGAAAAATTATTAAATCGACACAAAAATAAATATTGTCCACATAAATCACATGTGATTAAATACATAAAAAAATTTTGTTGAAGAGAAAATATGAAAATGAATATTGTCAATATAAATCATATGTGATTAGATACATCATACATAAAATCACATGTAATTAAATATAAGAGAACAACTAAGGAATCAACAACGCGAAAATGCATGTTGTTCACATAAATCATATGTGATTAAACATATAATCAAATGTGATTATATATGTCTAATCACATGTGATTTATGTGGATAATATACATTTTTGTTATTCTCATGTATTTAATCATATGTGATTACAAGTATCTAATCACATATGATTTATTTAGACAAAAAACGAATCGTATCCATATAAATCATATGTATACATATAATCACATGTGGTGGTGTTGGGTGGGGGTGTTGGTGTTGGTTTCGGGTGGTGGTGGTAATGGTGGTGGGGTAGTGGGTGGTAGTAGTGGATGGTAGAGGTGGGTGGCGGAGGCGAGGGGGTGGTTTTTGTGGGTGATAGGTGGGGTGGTTGTGATAGGTGATGAAGGTGGGTAGTGGAGATGGTGGTCGGTGGTGATGGTCTTGGTGGGTAGTCGGTTGGGGGTGGTTGTGGCGGGTAATGGTAATGAGCGGTGTAGGCAGGTGGTAATGGGTGGCAATGGTGGTGGGTGGATGGGGTTGGTGGTGGTGGTGGTGATCGGTGGTGAAGGCGGGTGGTGATGGTAGGTGGGGGTGGAGCTGGTGGCGACGGGTGGTGGAGGCGGGGTGGTGGTGATGGGTGGTGGTGGTGGGTAGGTGGTTGCGAGTGATTGTGATAGTTACGGGTGGTGGTAGTGGTGATGGGTGGTGGGTGGTGGTGGCGGGTGGTAGTGGTTGGGTGGTGATGATATTGGGTGGTGGTCGTGGGTGATGGTTGTGGTGGTGGTGGCGGGTGGTGATGGGTGGTAAGTAAGGGTGAGTGGTGGGTGGTGGTTGGTGGTGGTTGGTGGTGGTTGGTAGTGATGGGTGGTGGTGGTGGGTGGTGGTGACAAGTGGAAAGTAATGGTTGTGGGTGGTGTTGGTTGGGTGATGATGATGGGTAGTGGTGGCGGGTGGTGGTGCTTGGGTGGTGATGGTTGTGACGGGTGGTGGTGGTGGGTGTTGAGTAGTGATGGGTGGTGGGTAGTGGTGGGTAGTGATGGTGGTGGCGGTGGGTGGTGGTGGAGGGTGGTGGTGATGGTGGGTGGTTGGTGATGAGTGATGGTGGTGGGTGGTAGTGGTGATGGGTGGTGGAGGCGGGTAGTGGTGGTTGTATGGTGATGGTGTTGGCGGGTGGTGGCTGGTGGTTATTGGTGGTGGTGGTGGTGGGTGGGTGGGTTGTGGTGGTGACAGGTGGTGGTTAGTGATGGGTGGTGGTGATGGGTGGTAGGTAGTGGTGATGGGTGGTGTTGGTTGGGTGGTGAGAGGTGTTAGTTAGTGATTTTTTTAATTGTCTGTAACTATTTTTTGATTTATATCAATATTATTTTATAATTTTAATTAAAAAAATTGTGTGGTCCAAGTTTATTCTCAAATGTTCTCGCAATATAAAATGTTCTCGATTGAACGTTCTCTCTCTCTCTCTCTCTCTCTCACACACACACACACACACACACACACACACACACACACACACACACACACATATATATATATATATATATATATATATATATATATATATATATATGGATAGGCTCATGTGAGGCGACCTAATTTTGTGAGACCGTGACACGCATTTTTTTTTATTATTTTTTATTTTTTTTAGTTAATTCAAGTCCCGAAAATAATAATTAAAAAAAGAATTTTTGGATTTTTCCATTTATTTTGCATTTTAAAATTATTTTTTAAAATATGTACAGTGTAATATTCTATTACAATATTTCACGTATTTTAAAAAAAAAAAAAAAAACTGGAATTTATTTATTTATTTTTATTTTTTTTAGTTAATTCAAATTCCGAAAATAATATTTAGAAAAAGAATTTTTAGATTTTTCCATTTATTTTGAATTTTAAAATTGTTTTTTAGAATATGTACAGTATAATATTCTGTTAGAATATTTCACGTATTTTTCAAAAAAAAAAAACGGGATTTTTTTTTATTTTTTACATATTTTATTTTTTTTAATTAATTCAAGTTCCGAAAAAAATATTTAAAAAAAGAATTTTTTTTAGATTTTTCCATTTATTTTGCATTTTAAAATTATTTTTAGATTTAGTCTCACGGTCTCACAAAATTAGAATGGTCTCAAATGAACCTGAATTAATTGTGTAGTCCAAGTTTATTTTCGAATGTTCTCGTGATATGAAATGTTCTCGACTGAACGTTCTCATATATATATATATATATATATATATATATATATATATATATATATATATATATATATATATATATATATATATATATATATATATATATATATATATATATATATATATATATATATATATATATATATATATATATATATATATATAAGGGTTATATGGAAAACAAAAAAATAAAACCCTATAAATAAAAAATAATTAGAGATCATAAATCTTTTTTTTTTGACTTCATGCTCTTAAAAATCGCAGGTTTTTTAATAAATTCGCTAAAATAAAAAATTAAAAAATCAATTTTTTTTTATTTCTTTTACTTTTTGGTTTTTTTTCTC
The DNA here is from genome assembly GCF_051521515.1 of Lactuca serriola. Classification (NCBI taxonomy): domain Eukaryota; kingdom Viridiplantae; phylum Streptophyta; class Magnoliopsida; order Asterales; family Asteraceae; genus Lactuca; species Lactuca serriola. The sequence goes on along the minus strand of NC_136416.1, from coordinate 62,227,802 downwards.
AAAAAAATTTCAACGAAATTATATAAAAAGTTGTGATTTGTAAGAATATAAGTTCAATTTCTTTTGTGATCTCTAAGTATTTTTTTCATGCATTTTTATGATTTTTAGGGTTTTTTTTAAGGTTTTTTGTTTTCCATAGAACTTATATATATATATATATATATATATATATATATATATATATATATATATATATATATATATATATATATATATAGGTTCAAGTTCATTTGATTACATGCTAATTTTGTGAAAACCTAAGACCAAATCTAAAAATAATTTTAAAATGCAAAATAAAAGGAAAAATTCAAAATTTATTTTTTTAATTATTGTTTTCGGAATCTTAATTACCTAAAAGAAATATAAAAAAACAAAAAAATAAAAAAATTACTACTTTTTTTTTAAAATATGTGAAATATTCTAATAGAATATTACACTGTAAATATTCTAATGTAATTTTTAGAATGTTAGAATGTTATACTAGATTTCTCTGATATGTAGAATATTCTATTTATTCTAGTAGAATATGTAAAAAATGTATTCTTTTATATTTTTTGGTACTTTTTTTTATTTTTGGAAAATATAAATTCTGAAAATAAAATTTGAAAAGAAATTCAAAAATTTTCAATTATTTTGCATTTTAAAAATGTTTTTTTTGTCTACCAAAGGAATGGCTAGGATTGCATTTCACGATGTCACAAAATTAGGCCGTCTCACATGAACATATATATATATATATATATATATATATATATATATATATATATATATATATATATATATATATATAGGTTCAAGTTCATTTGAGAACATGCTAATTTTGTGAGAACGTAAGACCAAATCTAAAAATAATTTTAAAATGCAAAATAAAAGGAAAAATTCAAAAACTATTTTTTTAATTATTATTTTCGGAACCTTAATTAGCTAAAAAAAGTATAAAAAAACAAAAAAAATAATAAAATTACTATTTTTTTTTAAATATATGAAATATTCTAATAAAATATTACACTATAAATATTCTAATGTAATTTTTACAATGTTAGAATGTTATACTAGATTTCTCTGATATGTAGAATATTCTATTTATTCTAGTAGAATATGTAAAAAAATGTATTTTTTTTATATTTATTTGGTATTTTTTATATTTTTTGGAAAATATAAATTCTGAAAATAATATTTGAAAAAAAATTGAAAAATTTTCAGTTATTTTGCATTTTAAAAATGTTTTTTTTGTTTTGTCTACCAAATGAATGGCTAGGATTGCATTTCACGATGTCACAAAATTAGGACGTCTCACATGAACATATATATATATATATATATATATATATATATATATATATATATATATATATATATATATATATAGAGAGAGAGAGAGAGAGAGAGAGAGAGAGGAAGGATCATTTGAGAACTTATATATTCCCGAGAACCTGAGAAACAAATGAGGACCGTTAGATCAAAATAATAGAAGTTTAAGATGTATCGTGGCATTTTTTGTAAATACTTAAACAAATAAAATATGGGGGCATGGGAATAAAAGTTAAACTTGGACATTTTTGGAATCTCCCTAAATTAAATCCCTTATTCATGTCATTCTCTCTTTCTTGCCTTCATCTCACCTCCTTGAAGAAAGATGATTTCAAATCTCCGATAGGTCTCTGATCTCTCTTCGATGACTTACCTATCACCATCTCATATCGACATTACCGCCTCCCTCCTATATCCATCGTATGTCGAAATCACTGACGATGTCTTTTCCTTCCTCCCTATATCTGTAGATGACTCATATTACATTAGTCTGCCACTTTCTCTATCGAAGATCTTCCACATCCAGCTTCCATCCCCTTTCTATCAACCATCAATAGTTCATAATTAATCACAGTGAAGGTAATTTGTTTTCTGATCCATTGAATTTCTAGTTTTTGTTTTGGTTCCTGTGATCCAAAACTAATAGCTAGGGAATATATGAAGTTTCAAAGTTGTGTTTCCCCTACCTCACTTTCTGCATTCAGATCATTAGATGTTCATCCATCAAGTCATGTGTGCTTGCTTCTTTTGTTTTTCATGTTTGATTTGTAAAGTTTTATAACGATAAGTTTTTCTAATAATGATGTTATAACTTGAAATAAGTTTTTTTATGTGCTTCGATTGTTATTTGAATGTCTTATCAACATATATTTTTGTTCCTAATTGATCTATTTCTATTGTTGACTCCTGACCTTTGTTTGACCTTTATGAATTCTTTTTGCCTAATCGTTAAGTTGAACCTATTTAGTCAATATGTTTTTAAAAAGAGTTAAATCCTTGTGTTGATTATTGGTATAAAAATAGACACCTGTGTTATTGAAAAATATAGATATTTGTTTGCACTCAACATGTTCAATGAAATGCCTCAATGAGAAATATCACATGTTAATTTCACTTTGACTTCATGGATGATGAAGCAATTCCAATTTAGGATTCTGAACAATTTTTTTTGGTTATATTTTGAAAAATGTAGGTGGAGAGAGACATATATGTGCACCACAATATGATTTTAAACTGCATCCAGTAAAAACATGCAAGTATTCATTTGATGGCTATGCAGAGTATATGGAAACTCAACTACTATGTTGTCCAACAAAATCTAATCTTGCTTTGGTTTTTTGATGTAAAAGATTAAAGCAATTATTATAATGTTGATCATGGATATTTAGCAAGCTCTTATCATTCTAGAATAATATCTAGATTTATGCTCACCTCTTTATACATTTGAAAGAATGACATGATCTGGAATAACAGTAAGAACTTTTGCAATTTTTTTTCAATTTGGATTTGGAATATAAAATACATACTTTTATAGTTTTAGGGCAGTTGTAATTGGTCTTGGTGCTCTTTTTATATATATTTTTCTAAGTTGGTGTTATATTGGAAAGTAAAAAGTTGAATCTTTGGTTACATAAAAATTAGGAAACCATTATGTTGGTAAAGAACTATAACCTTTTTGTGCTCTTTTGTTATAGAAAAATATTCCATGATCCAATAATCTTATTTTTTTCATTACAGAATTACATTTCTGAAAGAGATTATGAACCATTTGATATTTTATTATTGTCGTGCAATTTGAAAGTATATAAAAATCATATATTTCATCCATGTAAACAAAATTTGAGATTTTTTTTTTGAAGTTTTGAGTGAAAATTGACATGAGACATTGGTGGATCTATTAATCGTGAGATAGGTTAATTCTTATTGATTTGATTGGCTGGTGCAAGATTATTTTTGTTTATGTTTATTCTATCTTCTTTTCTAATAAGACCTTTTGGAGATTATTAAAGAATTGGATGAGTAATTTCTTTCAGGCCGTGAATTTCGGCGGAAAATGTTGGCTTTGTTGAAGGTTTTAACTTTCACATTTCCTAATGAAACACCCTCAGGTAAAATCTCATAATTTAAATAAATAACTTTCAATTATATAGCCTGAAACTTTATGTTCCATGAAATGTACAACTGTTATTGCTTTGTGTATAAGTTCTCATGGCATGACTCCTCAAAATTAGTTGATGTCAGCTCTAGAAAAGGTGTTACAATATTATCATGGCAATTTGATGAAGATAGATATGAATTATATATAATTCACATATCAATCAAATGTAAATCACAATTGAATCACATATGAATCACATGTAAATCACAAGTGAATCACATATTAATTACATGTGATTCACATGTAAATCACATGTAATTCACATATGAATCACATGTAAATCACAAGTGAATCACATATGATTTACTGTTACTCACATGTAAATCACATGTAATTCATATATGAATCACATGTAATTTACATGTAAATCACATATAAATTACATGTAATTCACATGTAGATCACATGTAATTCACATATGAATCACATGTAAATCACGAGTGAATCACATATTAATTACATGTGATTCACATGTAATTCACATATTAATCACCTGTAATTCACATGTAAATCACAAGTGAATCACATATCAATTACATGTGATTCACATGTAAATCACAAGTGAATAACATATGAATTACATGTGATTCATATATAAATCACAAGTGAATCGCATATGAATTACGTCTATATACACACATGCATTTTGTATGTGTGTTCTTCATAAATTATTTTTAAAAATTTTCTTGTCAATTTCACATTTGAATCTTAAAATATACAATCACATGTGAATTTCACATTATACAATCACATGTGAATCTTACATGATATAATCACATGTGAATCTTACATGATATATAAATGCGTATTTTTGTGAGTGTTCTTGCATTAATCAATTTCTTTTTGTTAATTCTATTGTAGATTTTGAAGAGTTTGTGGAAAATATTGAAGAGGTGAAAAGTGATAAATTGAAAAAAATATGGAAATTTTGATATGAAGAAATGACAACATTGTGAATCTTTGTAACATTTTTTTATATTTTAATTTGTATCAAATAAAATTCTTGTATTATTATGTTTATAGATTGATTAATAAAAATGAGATTTTTTATGATTATTTATGAATATTATAGTATAAAAAATATGCAAATATGCATTTGAAAAAATATGCATATATGCACTTAAAATGTTGATTTTTTGGTTAAAAAATTAGGGGTTTTTTTATTTAAATATTCCAGTTTTTTTTTAATTTATTGATTTTAAATATTTACTTCTTAAAAAACGCAGTTTTTTTGAAAAAAGTTGCAGTTTTTTTTAAATGCAGTTTTTTTTTTGAAAAAATTATAGTTTTTTTGGAAAAAATGCAGTTTTTCTTTTATTTTAAAAATGTTGTTTAAAAAAAATTGCAGTTTAAATAAAAATTCAGTTTTTTTTTTTAAATTCATGTTTTCTGAAAAAAGTAAAAAATCTTCATTTTTTTTAAATTGAAAATTAAATAAAAAAAATTGGAAATTTGATTTATTATGTTAATTTTTAGAACATTTTATTAATATTTGCAATAACAAAAAAATGAACATTAAATGAGATCGGTAAGATGACAATCATGCCGTTAAAGAGTTAATTTTGATCTAATGTTCCACCTTTAGTTCTCGGAAAACTATGAGTTCTCAACCGATCTTACCCTTATATATATATATATATATATATATATATATATATATATATATATATATATATATATATATATATATATATATATATATATATATATATATATATATATATATATAAATTCGTAAATGAAATCACAAATGTTGTACTTAGAAAATAATCATCATCAAGTATTTCAACCCAAAAAATCAAATAAATGTACTCCTAAACTACGTCAATATATTACGACATACCTATAGAGAAATTGCTAGTGATTTTTTTTTCTTAAATATTCATGGTTATGACATGTGGTATTGATGAACGATCTATTATGATATTGTGGTTGTTTTTATGGCAAACCTAATACCACGGCTACTGAGTTTTTTTTCATAATCGTGAAAACTAGATCACAAACATGCAAATGCCCCTATTCCCCAAATGGGCTCTTAACTTTTTTTTGCAACACAATTTCCTTAACAAATTTGCTTATTTTAGATGAAAGGAGATTTCATTTGATTTGATTTGCTTGATTGGTTTGTTATTGGTATCATGGCTCATATGTGTAGGTAAAATTGGAATCATAGTATATTTCCCAATAAAAAGAAATAATCGAAATGCATTTGTAGGAAAAGATAAAAGGTTCATTGTAGATAGAGTCAAACGGTATACATCTCGGGCTAAGACGATAACTTCTTCTTCTTCTTCTTCTTCTTCTTCTTCTTCTTCTTCTTCTTCTTCTCTCTCTCTCTCTCTCTCTCTCTCTCTCTCTCCACCCCCCCCCCCCCCCCCTATTTGTGATCGTTCAACGATTAGTTTTTTAAGTTTTTATATTCAACTATATAAACAACAATCTTAAAACCTCCAACTCACTACAATTCCATTCTAACAAATCTTCAATTCCGTTCTATGTACGTTGCACACGAAGCCATATATGGATTTCATGGAATGTTTGCTAGCATTGATTGCACACATTGGAATTTGGGGAATTGCCCAACGGAATTGTGGAGCTAGTACATGAGAGATGATCACGTATATCCACCAATGATACATGAAGCGATGGTGTCATAAGATTTATGATTTTGGCATGCACTCTATGATGTAAATTGTCAAACAATAACCTTAATGTTGTTACCAATCACCACTACAATATGAAATATCTTTGTGAAATCAATTTCACATATAGTAACTAATAAACGTGGCTCAATATGACACAAGTAGCAACAAGAAAGGACATCGAACGGGATTTTGGTATCCTAAAATGTCGTCAAAATCTAGTTGGAGCATAATACAACATCCAAAATGGTCAATGTCATCAAACACAACAAGTTTATATTGTATGTTTGTGTTATACTACATAATATGATAATGCGAGACGATGATATTGGTTTATCATATTCATTCCTTATCGAGGAAGAAGTGAGCACATATATGATCCATTATGCGATGCAAAAACTCATCACCAACTTCACTTAACTCTTTAGCATGTCTACATACCGACTCTTGATAACTAGTTTTTTTTTATTGTCTTATTAGAATTTATATTATTATTTTACCGTTTCATGTAGTATGTTATTTTTTTAATGAAATGTATGTTTACTTTTATTTATATTTTTTATTTTGAATTAGTAAATGTTTAATTTTAAAAATAAAAATAAATAAGTCAATTGATAGGGTTGGGAAGGATGTGATAGATGAGTCTCCATGTGTTGCGGGATGAGATGTATGAAAATGAAACGAGAGAGAAATATTAATGTGGCAGTGACAAATAGGTTGGGAGAGATAGAAGAGACCAGTTTCCTACACCCACAAGGTTATGGGGTACAACTATTACATCATCACATAAAAAAGGTATCATGTCACTGTCATCTCGTAACGATGCCAACATCACACTATCTTGGTATATACTTACCTCTCTACATCATTTTTCCATTAAAAAATAAATAAATAAAGGAAATAAAAATGCTAGATTCTAATTAAAAATAAAACATTAATTGCTTAAAATAAAACAATATAAAACCGAAAATTTAAAAACAACATAGAGAAAATATCGAACAATGAAAAATAAAATTACATATTTCTATATTTTTATTTGATACTTCTTTTCACTACAAGAAAGATCTCTATAACACTATTTCTTAATTATTGGATTTCATCTATAAATTTTCCAAATTGTTATTTTTTTTACAAGTTGTGTTCCTTTAAAATCGGTTTTTGGCTTCCTTTATGAACAACCAATATAAAAGATTGTTGGAAGAAAACTCAAGTGGTATATGTAATTTACTAATTTTGTGTCATTTAGTTTTTCCATTGATGGTTAAATAAATGATTTTATACTTATTATGTGGTAGTTATAGGTGCATAATGGGAGTTGGATTGGTATTTGAGTGAGCAATGTGAGTCTATTATACAACAAGTTTGCTTCACTTAGTTGGTTTAAGAAAATCCATTTTCTAGTTATCGTGACAATTGTTAGGGATGTTTTGGCAATTTCTGCCTCAAGTATAGCCTAATAATCTTCATTTAGTACTGGTGGACACATTCTCGATGCCTTTCTAGCTCATTAGCCCCATAATCCTCATTTTGAATCATTGATATGTTCTTAAAATTGGCTTAAGTCCAAAAGTGTTCCTATAGATATCAATGGAAGTTTCAAAGCTATTAACAGTTAAGAAGTTGGTGTAATACCCCATTTTCACTTTACACTGTAATTTAACATAAACGTTTGTTTATAAATTCAAAGTGAAAATATATTACTTTTTTAGCCGAAGTAATAATCATGAAAGTAGTAGTAGATATCAATACGAAACCGTGAGTATAAAGATCGATAAAATCTTAAGTCATATGAAGTAGTTATGATTTTTTGAAGTTACACTTTACAACGTATTGCGCCAATATTTATTATAAAATACGAAATGTAAATATATTAATTTTTAGCCAAATTAATATAAAGGAGAGTTCATGTCCATGAAAATACGAAAACATAGATATAAAGAATATCGAGAACGAAACTCTTATGAAGAAGTTATAAATTTCGCAAAGTCATTCACTATATAATCTTTATAAAATATAAAGAAAATATAGATTGAGAATTAGTTGTTAAGATCTAAAAGAAAGTCTTAGTAAACGTAAATACGAATACGTGGATATAAAGAACGTCGAAAACGGAGCTCACATGCGAAAGTTATGATTTATCGAAGAATGAAAGAAAATACATGCGAGGGGTGACATGGGATCATAAGAATGGGACACGTGGCGGCACCAGAGACCACTTCTGCGAACAACCAAAAGCACAAAATGCATATACAGGAATGCGACACACCCTTCGGTGCAACCTATAAATAGGAGGTTTGCCTTCATCACTTCCTGCACCATTCTCTCATGAGAATTTCTCTCTCACCCTCGAGCATTTAGGTCCCCCATGATTCGGCTTGTCATTATTTAGTTTCATTACTATCCCCATTTAAACACCTCATTAAATCTAGCCTGGACATCACCCTGTAAGTAGATTAATTAGTATAATGACTTGGAATCACTGATAAATATTATTTATACATTCATAATAAGGGTGATGAATATAAATATAAGTTACACTGAACGCAATATGTGTGTAGCTTAACTTACAGACATTTTCCTAAAAAAATTATGGGAATTGCACTGGAAAAACTCCGACCCCATAGCTTCTAATTGACGGGCTCTCAAAGACTCCTCAGCCTTGATAGAATACCCAAATTGCTAAAGAAAATTCAAGTTTTCTAAAGGAAATCCAAAGGAAGTGTTCTGGTGGTGTAGAAATGAAGTGAGGGGACTGCAATATATTTATAGGTGGATTTTTCCGCGCCTAGACCAGGAACGCACCGTGTCTTGGCTCTGTTTGGCCTCCCTCCTTGCAAGATGTGGCAACTTCATAGTGGATCGATGTGACCCCTTTCTACAAGTGTGCACCACTCTTATGTAAGTATGGTGTCGACGAGAAACTTTTAAAATTTTGTATCTTCTTCATACAAACTTTGTTTTTGACGTTCTTTATGTCCATGCGTAGCTATCAACAAGTACTTCAATTTTTATTTGGATTCCGTCGGCTAATTCTCACTTTATTTTTAAAGTTATATTTTTAACAGGCTTAGACTGTTAAAGTCCGTATAAAAATCATAACTCTATCATATGATATTCGTTTCGATTGTCTTTATATCGATGGACTCCTAATCACGAGATCTTCAACATTCGTTTAGATTTTTCTTCCTAACAATCAACCTATCTAAAATTTGGTTTCTATGTCTCAGTGCTACACTGAAACTTTGAAAAATCATAACTTCTTCATATGAAGTCAGATTTGGATGTTCTTTATATGCATAGGTTCGCTTTTTTGATTACTACGATTTTTGTTTAGGTTACTTATGCTAATAAACAACCTATCTCCAATTCACTTTTTATGACGTGCATAACCGAGTTGGTTTAACAACGAAACTTCAAAGAAGTATAACTTCTTCATACGAAGTCAAATTTAAGTGCTCTTTATACCTTCGAGATAGTCATTATGACTACTACATCTTTAGCTAAGAATATATATATATATATATATATATATATATATATATATATATATATATATATATATATATATATATATATATATATATATATATATCTTATCTTAAATGTATTGCCCGAATCTACGAGCATTACAATTATCTCCCCCATAGGATGATTACATCCTGAAATCATCAACAAAACATGACTGTATAGTGATCCCGTGAGTGACTTTTTCATCCTAAGTGATAACCGTAACTCATATCTCCTTCCCAACGAATATTAAACTCTTGGACTTCCTTAAGGATCTTGTATGCTCAAGAATCATATTAAAGTGATCTTCCGAATTAACATATGACACTAATGTGTCAGACTAACAACAACTTGATACAATTGATTATTTATTAGAAATTGATTTTAATAAATTTTCAATAAACTTTTATAATTAATTGGAAATTATTTATTTCTAGGAAATAATAATCTTCATTAGCAAGTAACATTACATAATTCATATGGTATGAATTAATAAGTCATGCACAATATTTTGGACCAGGTAAATTCTTTTGCCTTTTACCAAAAAGTTAAAGCGTATATTTTATAAACTTGGTTTATAAAATATAAAGGTTTTGTCTTCTTACTAGCTTTTAGTTTCAAAATTAAGAGAGAAGAAACATCATATGGCTTTCATGTTACTTTAGTGAAAACTAATGTCTAACCATACAAGCATGGGGGACATAGTGGTGTAGTGACATGAGAGGGCTTACATGGTTATGAACTTGTTTGTAAAAGACCTACTTTATGAAGGCTTTCACTAGTTGATTCTTTGACACACTAAAACTGTAAGATGCTAAGGGGTGCTTCACTATTTCATCTTTTGTTCATGCATGAAGATCACATTCTTGCTTATTCTGTCTTTATGTTCTTACTTTGATTAGAACATAAAGGTTAAGAGTCTTAAGAGTTTTATATAAAAGAACTAGCAATCTACATCAAGTTGAGTCATTGTTGGTGCTCCTAAGTTGATCATTCTTCATCAACTTCCAAGCCTCCCAAGAGGACCCAAAGAAATACAAAGGTTGTTATTTCTCATCTCTTCTTTGGTTGGTTTTTAAATCTTTCTATATCTTGCAAGATGATCCTTAGTGGGTTTAACTTGTTTTCGTTATTCAAAATTTATAAGTATTTCTTTACTAAAATCTAGTTTTTGATCTAAAACCCAACACTTTATAGCTGTTGGCCGTGCTTAACCTTGCATTTGCTCTTCATTCTCTTTTGGACTTTCCGTCTTAACCTCCGAGTCACAAATTTGACCTTTATTGAAGACTCATGATCCTTTTCCAACAGACTCAATCCATGATAAGTTTTTTACTTTGGCTATCGTACACACCGAACAGTCATACCATAATTGCCTTCCATCGCATGATGCAATGGCTAGACTTAGGTCTCTTTGATTCACACTCTAACACGAAAGACACCTTCCTTCATGTTCTAATATGGTGCACCCACATCACTGTAGGTAGCATTCGTAGTTACTGGTTGCTTAGCCTTAAAGATGACTATGATAATTCTGTAGATCACTTCGATTATCTTTTCCTTAAACTTCTTGACTAAAGTAGGATAGTACATCGAACATGGTTCTATGAACCTAGTAACTCACTTTTCAGATTTATTTTTAATCGGACTCAATTCTGTATGACCACTATGGTCGAAATAAGATTCATTTTCTTAGTCATCACCTAAACGAAAGTAATGATGAATATTGGAAAAATGAACTCAATTACTAGTGCCTTAGTAACATTGTGACTTTTCCTGATCCAAGTGCGAGTCTTGTGCTTCTGCCGCATTCATGGACCTCATGAACCGCGTGTGTAGACCGATGTTAGATCGGTCTGTGATAGTATTTATTGATGACATCTTGGTTTACTCCAAGACGCAGGAGGAGCATGAGGAGCATCTGAGTGAAGTTTTGGAGACTTTGAGGAAGGAGAAGTTGTATGCTAAGTTCTCCAAGTGTGAGTTCTGGTTGCACGAGGTGCATTTCCTCAGACATCTCGTCAACCAAAACGGGATCTCAGTGGACCCGGCCAAGGTTGAGGCTGTGATGAGATGGGAAGTTCCGAAGTCTCCATCTGAGATTCGGAGTTTCCTAGGATTAGCAGGCTACTATAGGAGATTCATTCAGGATTTCTCCATGATAGTCGTACCTCTGACGCGACTGACGAAGAAAGTCGTGGTCTTTCGACGGGGGCCTAAGCAGTAGGCAGCGTTTGAGACTTTGAGATAGAAATTGTGCGAAGCGCCAATCTTAGCCCTGCCAGAGGGCGTAGAGGATTTTGTGGTATACTGTGACGCGTCCATTTCAGGTTTGGGCGCGGTGCTGATGCAGAGAGGGCATGTCATTGCTTACGCTTCGAGGCAACTGAAGCTTCACGAGGCGAACCACCCGACACACGATTTAGAGTTAGGGGCGGTTGTCTTCGCCCTCAAGATTTGGCGGCATTACCTCTATGGAGTCCGGTGTACCATTTACACGGACCACAAGAGTTTGAGGTACCTCATGGATCAGCCGAATCTGAACAAGAGGCAGCGTCGGTGCTTGGACGTGGTGAAGGATTATGACTGTGAGATCCTTTATCACCCAGGGAAGGCCAATGTGGTGGCCGATGCACTTAGCCACAAGGCAGTGCCGATCAGAGGCGTGTGCATGAGGATGACAGTGGTGACTCCGTTGTTAGAGCAGATTCGGGAGGCTCAGCAGGAGGCTATGAATGAGGAACATCGGAAGAGCGAGCTTATAGTGGGTCAGGTTTCCTCCTTCGATTATGATAGATGAGGGTTATTGACACTACACCGCAAGGTGTGGGTACCATATTATGGGGGGGTGCGCCAGGTTCTGATGGAGGAGGCGCACAAATCCCGATTTTCCATTCATCCCGGGGCGACGGAGATGTATAGAGATCTTCGTCTAGACTATTGGTGGCCCTGCATGAAACGGGATGTAGCTTGGTACGTTGAGCGGTGCTTGACCTACAGGAAGGTCAAGGCCGAACACCTGAGGCCACACGGCAAGATGCAACTATTGGATATCCAGCTGTGGAAATGGGAAGACATCACGATGGATTTTATCACCAAGCTTCCCAGGACCGCACGGGGAGTGGATTCTATATGGGTCATCGTGGATCGGTTGACCAAGAGCGCCCACTTCATACCGATCCAGGAGAGTATCTCGGCAGAGAAGTTGGCCGATATCTACATTCGAGAGGTGGTGGCGCGGCACGGAGTGCCAGTCTCCGTGATTTCAAAAAGGGATGTACGGTTTACTTCCAGGTTTTGGAAGAAGTTCCATGAAGAGCTGGGCACTCATCTGTATTTTAGCACCGTCTTTCACCCACTGATAGATGGTCAGAGTGAGCGGACCATCTAGACTCTGGAGGATATGTTGCAGGCATGCGTGTTGGACTTCGGTGGTAGCTGGGATACTTATCTCCCTTTGGCTGAGTTCTCATACAACAACAGCTACCACGCGAGTATTGACCGTCTTCCCTTCGAGATGTTGTACGGGAGGAGGTGCAGGACCCCGATATGTTAGGGTGAAGTTAGCCAGAGGGTCATGGGGAGCACCGAAGTGGTGCTCAAGATGACTGAGAGGATTCAGCAGGTTCAGAGCAGGCTTCAGACTGCACAGAGTCGGTACAAAAGTTATGCCGACAAGCGCCGTTCAGACCTAGAGTTCCAGGTCGAGGATATGGTTCTCCTGAAGGTGTCGCCTTGGAAAGGCGTCATCCGATTCAGGAAGCGGGGCAAGTTGGGCCCAAGGTACATTGGACCATTCAGGGTTGCAGCCCGGGTGGGCAAGGTAGCGTACAGGCTGGATCTGCCAGCCGAACTCAGTCAGATCCACAGCACCTTCCACGTCTCCCAGCTGCAGAAGTTCCTGGTGGACGACTCAGCGGTGGTACCCCTAGAGGATATTCAGGTTGATAACAGCTTGAACTACATTGAGAGGCCAGTGGCAATCCTCGACCGGAAGTCAAAGGATTTGAGGAAAAAAGGGTGGAACTCATGAAGGTGCAATGGCAGCACCGGAAGGGGTCGGAGTGGACTTGGGAGCCGATGGAAGAGATGATGGAGCACTACCCCGAGCTGTTTCAGGAACGAGCAGCAGACTTCGAGGATGAAGTCTAAAATTAGTGGGGGAGATTTGTAGCACCTGGTTCTTGGTACGTATTCTTTGTAATTAACTCTTTAAATATTTGCATTTTTGGCCTTGGACTCGGCGAGTTGAAAGACCAACTCGCCGAGTAGAAGTGGGATAAGACGCGGGACTTAAGTGATGGACTCGGCGAGTCGGGTCCCGGACTCGGCGAGTAGGTACTGTTCGGACAAAAACACTAATCTGGCGGTTTGCACCCTATTTAAGCAATGTTATGACGGCCATATTGTCCCTTATGCTCCCCAAAACACTTCTCATTGATACCCTAGCCGTTTGTGCTTTGTTGAGGCCATTTTTGGTGTTCTTGTGTGGTTGTTAAGCTTGGAAGGAAGGAAGGAGATTGGAACTTGAGTTGGGACCAGTAGATCCAGGGATTTTACTTCATTTTCAGCAGCTTCAAGGTATAATGCCCCTGTCTTGACTCATCCATGTGTTTATTCATCTTTAACTTGGGATCTCTTTCAATTTCTAAGTTATATTTCGGATTTGGAAGTGCTGAGTGGGTTGTGACTTCAGATCTGGACCTTAAGAGGGGTCTCATGGCATAAAGGTGCCAACTTTAGGGCCATGAGAGCGCCATGCACATTGTAGGACACTTTATATGGATTTTTGAGCTAAAAACCCCATGCATGTGCATCAAGTTTGGAACTTTACGTATAAAGTGAACATTAGGAGGCCAGATCTATGGTTTTGGTGTGTTAGATCTCATTTAAATCGACTGTATGGAATTGGTCAAGATTGGACTCGGTGAGTGCATGAGCAGACTCGGCGAGTCCAAGGCAATCTTCTTGCAGATGAAGATGAACTCGACGAGTTATTCATACAACTCGGCGAGTCAAGACCAGGACCTGTTTATTAGTTGAAGATGAACCGGACGAGTTGTTCATACAACTCGGCGAGTCGGATGAAGATTCAGTCGGTGTCCATTAGAAGGAAAACTCGTCAAGTCATCGCCTAACTCGACGAGTAGAGACGAGTGTAAGAGCAAATGGAAGGATAGGGACTCGGCGAGTTGGCAAGCCAACTCGGCGAGTCAGGTCAACTGGTAATTGACTTTGACTTTGACTTGGTTGGGGGTAAAGTATTCATTTTACCCTAAGGACAGTTAGTGGTGTTTGATGGACTATATTGTGGGAATTACAGTCGGAGGATTTCCGGAGCAGCAGCAGCAGCAGATAGACAGTTCCCGCGCACATCAGCAGCTACTTCGAGGTTAGTTACCCTCCAGTAGCGGTGGGTCTACGGCCACAATGTCGGCCCATTAGTTGGATTTGTATGATTAGATGATTGTTTATGTGATATTCATCTAGGTTTGCTACCACCTGATATGTTTACGTGCTAGTATGATATGATGCTATGTGCTAGTGATAGTAGGGGAGATAGTCCTCAAATTTCCGATCGATAGGGCCGAACGGGTAGTCATGCCCAGCCATGCTAGATAGATTATATGATATGTGTTATGTGGTTGTAGTAGGGGTGAAATAGTCCCCAGTATCCGGTCGAGAGGACCGAAGGGGAGACCAGCACCCAAATATGCTAGTCAGCATCCGGTCGAGAGGACCGAAGGGGAGGCCAGCACCCAGATATGCTAGCCAGTATCCGGTCGAGAGGACCGAAGGGGTAGGTCGGGTACCCAGATATGTCTGGCAACATATATATATATATATATATATATATATATATATATATATATATATATATATATATATGTTATGTGGTACGATGTGGGAACTCACTAAGCTTCGTGCTTAGAGTTTTCAGTTTTGGTTTCAGGTACCTCTTCATCAAATGGGAAGGAGCTGGCGCGGTATTTGTACTCTGATATTGGGTTGTTTTCATATTTTGGTTTTCAGACACGATGTATGTTATGAAATGGCTTGATCAGACAATGTTTTATTTACAATTTTTTTCCAAAGTGTCGATTTTAAAAACGAAATTTTTGGGCGTGAAATTTAGGTCATTACAGTACTTATAAATATGTTTCCAAAAGTGAATGATGAAACAAAACCTGCTCCTGCATGGTAATTAAATATTTTATGGTATTCATTTCATACCTTCCACTCCTTTAGTTTGCTCCTACTGCATGGTAATTAAATCCCTTTATATCATTCATTTCATAACTTCCACTCACATAGTTTGTACAATTTTAAATACTCTGAGTGGATTATGAATATATGGCGGGTGTTATAGGATAATTTGGATTGGGGATGAACTAAAGCAGACACTATACCCTAGAATATATCCAAGTTGTCCGATAATACGTTAGTGAAGGCAATATTTTCTACCGAAGTTAAAGTCTCAAGATAGAATATCAAAACATTTGCATTTCAGATAGGTTTCTAGAACTATATTTGTTTCAATCTTACTAAAGAAGGCAAGAACAGGAGGTCTACCCACAATTCTTGAAGAATCTGAAACTCCAAGAATGAAAGAAGATTTAAAACCTTTAAAAATGAATGTGAAACTCGAGCAAAGAGATTCAATGGTGGAAATTCACAAGTTCAACAAAATCTACAATGAAAAAAATGAAAAATTAGATGTCTTAAATTACCAAACATTACAGGCAATAAGTAAGTTCTCTAATCTTTTTCAATGATTTTCAAAAAATGTGATTCAACACATGTGGGGTTTACTTAAGAAACTAAACGCATACGACCGCAAATGAGAACTCATATTTAATTAATTATTGAATAATTACATTAGATACTAATGTGTACATAAACGTTACATTTACAATTTTAAAATAATAATAATTTTGCATTATTTATTAGTATGATTTATTTGTCAAAACAAAAAAAATATACATATTATTTAATCGCATACAACCTTTATGTATAGCCTATTTAGAATAGATTAAACCATATCAATTATAATGTACTAATTTTGTTAATTGCATTATGTTAGCATCTTATTTGTTTTAAAAGCATAACTTCTCAATTAACCATATGGTTAAAAAGAATGTTAACTATTTATTTTACCATAATACATATAAGCATATTAAACTACATAATTATTTCACTGCGCAACACGCGGGCTTTCGCCTAGTATATTTAAAAAGAGAGATTTTTACTTGCACCACATGCATTTGAAACCTCCATGACTTTTCAATTTCTTTCTAATAATTATTATGAATTGGTTAATAATGTTAAATTAATACAAAAACTAAATTCTATTCATAAATTAACTAAACTACAATATTAAAATATCATAATTTACTTCTATTAATTTTGACTTTAAATTTTATGGTTAACTTATTAGTTTAGATATATTGTCGTATGTGAGAAATTGCATTTTAAAGTCACAAATTTTGTATAATTTGTGATTTTATGAAAAATAGTTAAATTATTAATTTCAATATAATGTTAAACGGTTAAATTAAATCAAAATTTCATTTACACTTGAAAAAAATTGAGTGATTATTTTATAAATAGTTAAAAGTTATAAACTATAGTCTTAAACTTAAATTGTAACCCTAAAGTAACAAAACAAACCATGGAACTATTTTTTATAATCATTAAGAATTTTTCAAATAATTAGATTAAAAATAACTTAAAATAAGAATAGTTAAAATTAATATTACATAAAAAAAATTAAAACGTTATCTTTAAAAAAAACAACGTTTGTTGTTTTATATAATTACAATCAAATAAATTGATCAAATAAAATTTAAATAAGTTAAATTTTTGAAGCCAAATTAAAATAATTAAGAGTTTCCAAATTCGTTATTTTAAATAATTGACAGCAACAATAGGTAAAAGTAACATTATCTATAAAAATTATATTGTTACCTTTAAAAACAAAAATAATGTTTGATGTTTTAAATAATTATACTGATATAAATTAAAATATTCAGCAAATAAACATTTTAAAATTAATTAAACGTAATAGCAATTATAAATATCATTAAACCATATATTATATTTATTTTTATTCATGAGTAGCGTCCAGCTAGATGTCATTGTGACAATTGGGATTATAGAATTTTAAAATATGTCTATATTATCATATAATTTAAAACAAACAATGTTTATACCAACTTATTATAATATTTATTATATAAAAGCTAACAACAACATCATTGATATATTTAAAAAAACATATATTTTTATAAATTTGAAATATATTGTTATATTCTACTCGACGAATGAGTATTCGTCTAGTATACTTGCATCACATGCATTTGAAACCTCTATGACTTTTCAATTTCTTTTTAATAATTATTATAAATTGATTGATAATGTTAAGTTAATGCAAAAACTAAATTCTAATCATAAATTAACAAAACTACAATATTAAAATATCATATTCTTCTTCTATTTATAATATTATGACTTTATCTTTTTTACATATTATAGTTAACTTATTAGTTTAGATATATTGTCGTATGTGAGCAATTGTCAATTTAAAGTCACAACTTTTGTATAATTTATAATTTTATGCAAAATAGTTAAATTATTAATTTCAATATAATGTTAAACGGTTAACTTAAATCAAAATTTTAGTTAAACTTGAAAAAAATCGAGAGGCTATTTTATAAATAATTTTTTTTGGAAAGGGAACTTCCCTAACGAAGGTGTCCGGAACATCTTTCGCAGATCAAATAATCCCCTGCTACGAACATGAGGATGTGCCTCATACCCTGGTATCGCTGCTACAGGCGAACATGAGGATCCCTATCAAATAAATTTTAAAAAAGTTAAATTTCTGAAACCAAATTAAAATAATTAAGAGTTTCCAAATACATTATTTTAAATAACATACAACAACAATAGTTAAAAGTAACATTGTATATATACAAAAATTATATTGTTACTTTTAAAAACAAAAACAATTTTTGATATTTTAAATAATTAAAATGATAGAAATTAAAATTGTAAGCAAATAAACCTTTTAAAATTAATTAATCATAACAAAAACTATAAATATCATTAGACCACATATTATATTTAATTTTATTGAGTAACCCGCAGGTAGATGTCATTGATACAATGGAGACTATAGAATTTTAAAAAATGTTTACATTATCATATAATTCAAAACAAACAGTGTTTATACCAACTTACTATAAGATTTATTATATAATAGCAAACAAAGTCATTGATATATTTAAAAAAAACATATATTTGTAAAGATTTCAATTATATTGTTGTATTATGCGTAATACGAGGGTATTCTCCTAATCTATCTATATATATACTTATAGAAAATGTCTTTTTACTTGTACCACATGCATTTGAAACCTCCATTACCATTTAATTTCTTTCTAATAATTATTCTAAATTGGTTAATAGTGTTAAATTAATGCAAATAACTAAATTATAATCATAAATTAACTAAACTAAAATATTAAAATATCATAATTTACTTCTATTTATAAAATTATGATTTTAACTTTTTAACATATTATAGTTAACTTGTTCATTTAGATATGTTTTCATATGTGAATAATTGTCATTTTAAAGTCACAACTTATGTATAGTTTTTGATTTTATGCAAAATAGTTAAATTATTAATTTCAATATAACGTTAAACGGTTAATTTAAATCAAAATTTCAGTTCAATATAACGTTAAACGATTAACTTAAATCAAAATTTTAGTTCAATATAATGTTAAACGGTTAACTTAAACCAAAATTCTAGTTAAACTTGAAAAAAAAATAGATACTATTTTATAAATAGTTAAAAGTTATAAATTATAATGTTAAACCTAACATGTAATCCTAAATTAAGAAAAAAAAACATCAAACTATTTTTATAATCATTAAGAATTTTCAAATAAATAACTTAAAAATAACTTATAATAAGAATAGCTAAAAGTAATATTATATAAAAATTATAATGTTATCTTTAAAAACAAAAACAATGTTTGTTGTTTTAAATAATTACAATAAAAAAACTAACAATATTCATCAAATAAAATTTAAAAAGTTATATTTTGGAAACAAAATTAAAATAATTAAGAGTTTCCAATTAAGTTATTTTAAATTATTTACAACAAGAATAGTTAAAAGTAACATTATATACAAAAATTATATAGTTGCCTTTAAAAACAAGAACAATGTTTGATGTTTTAAATAATTACAATGATAGAAATTAAAATCTTAAACAAATAAGCTTCTTAAATTAATTAATCATAACAAAAACTATAAATATCATTAAACCATATATTATATTTAATTTTATCTATGACTAACCCGCAGGTAGAAACCATTAAAACAATGAAGATTATAGAATTTTAAAAGATGTCTACATTATCATATAATTCAAAACAAGCAATGTTTATACCAATTTATTATATAAGAGCTAACAACAACGTCATTGATATATTTAAAAAACATATATTTTGTAAATATTTCAAATATATTGTTGTATTATGCGCAATGCAACGGTATTCACCTGTATACTTATAATAGATGCAATTTTTCTTTAACTATATTCATTTGAAACCCCCAACTTTTCAACTTCTTTTAAATTTAATATATTAAATCCAATCTTATTGTAATTTCAATATTAATTTTGTATTCTCACTATAATATAGTTGGTTTGTTAATGTGAATATATTGTTAAATTCAAAACATAATTTTTATAATATATTCAAAACCTATTTTTTCTAAATAGTAAAAAAGTTTAAATATGAGACCTAAATAAAAATGTCAAATTAACAAAAAAAAGGTTCAATAAACTTTACTTTTTATAATAATAATTTTTTCTTCAAAATAGATAGTTTAAAATAAATTAAAAATATTAAAAGTTTAAATATAATGTTAAATATAAAACATGTATCAAAAGATAAAATTTACTTTTTATAATAATAATTTTTTCCTCGTAATAGATAGTTTAAAATAAATTTAAAATATTAAAAGTTTAAATATAATATTAAATATGAAACATGTATCAAAAGATAGTTTTAAAATTCATTAAAAATAATAAGGATATAAATAAAATTTTAAATATAAAACTTACATCGTAATTCCAAATCGATACACAAATTATAGATATATTTCATTGAAATAATATCACATAAAATATGTCTATCTAAACTGAGTTTATTTTTATTTTAACAGGTAGCGACTATTGAGATGATACGACTTTATATAAAATAATATGGGATCTATTATTTGAGATTCATAAATCTATTATAAAAGTAATTTCGTACACCCATGTTTGATAATGCTTATCATTTATATAAAATACATAGAATGTTTATAATAAATTAGTGTAATAATTATTAATTTAAAGTTACTAACAATAATATATTTATTTTAATTGTAACATGTAATACTTGTGTTTCTGGGCTTGCCATTTTTAGCAATATAATAGTCTAGGTTAACCTTTGTAACCCAATTTTAAATAATAAGAATGTATTATTTGTAAATTATATGAATTATGTGGATTATGTGTTTATTTTCTTAATTATTATAATTTAATAAATTAAGAATAAAATGAGCGTCAAAATTTAAGTGTAAAATAAACTTGATATCTTTGGATAATGTTGTAGTAGTTGAAACGAGGTTTCCGAATATATATAGAACGCCCAAATCTGACTTCGTATGAGGAAGTTATATTTTCTGAAGTTTCGACTTGGCAGTATGCAGCCCGAATACTCGATTTGAGATCGAGCGGTTTTTAGCCAAAACAATCTAAACGAGAATCGAAGATCTCGTTGTTAGTAGCGAAACAATGAATAGTTAGGCGAGAACGGACGTCGGACAAAGAAGTTATGAATTTATAACGAAGTTTCCCTGTCCCGGCCTACTAAAAATAAATAATAAAAATAAAAGTCAAAATTAGCCGATGGAGTCTTAATGAAAGTTGTACAGTTAGGTCTGACCTACGCGTGGATATAAAGAATGTCGAAAACGGAGCCCGTATGCGAAAGTTACGCAATTTAGAAGTTTGACGAGTCAAATTACGCCGAGCGTAATTTGAGTACGCCCAACGTACTCAGAGGGGTGCAAGTTGTCTGACTAATACTCGAGTGCCACCAAATGACGCATGTAGTGGCGTCGAAGTACGCCCAACGTACTGAGTACGCCCAGCGTACTTGGAGATTACGCCCCGCGTACTGAGTACGCCCAGCGTAATCCCAGACCCAGCAGCCTATAAATAGAAACCGAGATAAGCCATTTTCTCTTGTTTAAATTCTTTCTTCTCTCTAGTTTTTGCCTCGATTTGCGTGCCAATCATATCCCGAAGCTCCGGTATCATTCCCGAGTCCCGAAGCAAGTTGCGAAGCCCCGAGGTTCCGAGAAGTGAGATTTCCGAGCCGAAGCCCTGCCCGCGAGGAGCCCGCTTTTTGTGAAGATCTTCCAGATCTACGGAGAAACACTACTTCTGCAAGCCGTAGTGCTGCCCGATCATCTTCTGATCAAGTGAGTGTATAGTCCCTTTCAGTACGCGATATTATACAAGTAATCGTTGAATGTATTTAAGAATACGGGTTGTGTGAGGGTATTATTATTACCTTCTAACACATAGACTTATATGACTCACCTTGAAATTTATTGTTATGTGTTCACGTATTACTTGCTATTTTGATGGAGTACTGAAAGTGCATGCTATACAGTTTTTGTTTTAAAATTATGTATAAAACATGTATATTTTTATCTACTAATATGCTGGGTAGAACATGGGTAGACAGTTGGTGTGCAATAAAATAAATTGATGAGAGGCCTCGTTGTTGGTGTTATTCCAGTCATTCAGCAGAGTATGGATGACGACCACAGACTATTCTAGACAGTCCTGTGGAACGCTAGCAGGCTCATAACCTGTAGGTGTTGTGAACGATGTGTTCACCGGTGTACTCTATCCCCCACACGGTTGCCTTAGGACACTTATTGTTGAGGAAGCCCCTCAAAGTAATGTCCGTCCCGATGAAAATCCTAAATTAAGTTCCTTATAATAGATGTTGTTTTAGGGACGTAAAGTGAGGATAACGGGAATGGGTAATCGGGTTATTGTTGATTGTTGAAATTAAATATAATTATTTATTGTGGATTGAAAACCCTATATGCTCACCAGGCTCCCAAGTCTGACCCACTCAGTTTATTTGTATTATAGGAAGTGGCGCAGGGGAATAAGATGGATGAATCATCAAGTTGTTTTGTTTACAAGTCTGTATATGTATATATTTGTTGAATGACTTGTAATGTTATCGTTTATGCTTTATGATCTGTATCGGAACATGACATCCTGATTTTTGATTATGAAATGAAATCATATTTATTTATGAAATGTTTTGATAAAAATCTATTTTATCATGTTTTGTTTTTGGCAACAAATTCCGCATCTCTTTTAAAAATCAAAAGGATTTACTCTGAAAATGTTTAAAAAGCATAAATGAAACCGGTCTTTTCTGGCCGAGATTTTGGGGATGTCACATAACACTCCAAAAATCAAAGAAATTTAAAATTTTCAAAATCAACCATTAATGAATATTGTTTACAAAAAATAGCCATTATTTCAAAAGCATTATTTAAAAAATCAGAGTTTTTCCTAAGGCCTAGTGACATAAAGTAGGAAGTTCTGCACGATTACGCCTTCGCTTTCCCATGATCCACTGAAGTACCTGAAAATATAAACTAAAACTGTAAGTCAAAGCTTAGTGAGTTCCCCCAAAGTAACAACACACCACATAACAAACAAGCATATAAATATGAGCATCCAAACGGATTGGACCGCCTCATAGGGCCTACAGCCTATCTAGACTGCTCTGTGAGCCTTCGACATGACTGGACCGCCTTGTAGGGCCTACAGTCTATCCAGACCGCTCTATGGGCTTCCAGCCTGACTAGACCGCCTCGCAGGGCCTATAGCCTATTCGGTCGTCCCTGGGTGTCTTGGCCTACAACACAAAGTAGGACCGCCTCAACCCAAAACAATATGTTGACATATGTTACAGATAAACATAAACGCATAACCAACAAATATAGATAATCATACAATTCTACCAATCAGTAATATACTAACATATCACTATTCTATAACTAGGATACATAAACTGGTGGACCGGTATTGGTGCCTTTCACCTACAGTATAGTGAGAAAAATTCACATCTCAATCTGAATGTGGTCTCAATAAATCACTTCTCTGATAACCGGCTCTACTTGACTCCTAAATATCAAAACATTTCCCGTTCTAAATTAATAACAATTTTCATAAAATACCCTTGGTCAAAAATAGGTCAAAATCAAAAAATCAATCAAGTTAACCCAACCGAGTCAACTCAGGCCTCATATGCGGGGCGTACTTTGGATGTATGTGGGCGCACTCGTGGTCTGAGGCATCGGGGCTCAACCTACGTACGAGCAAAGTACCATTTGGTACGCCCAGCGTACACACAATTTTCCCTTCTTTACCACTTAGGAGCTTAATACTTTGACTTTTTATGTCCAAATGTAGATCCAAGGTCAAAATACCATTGAGAGTCATAAAGTTTCCATCTTTATGACCTTGCATGCCCATTAAGTGCTTAATACAAACAATCCCAACTTCTTAACATCTTAAGACCTTCTAGAGCATGCATGGGAAAGAACTAGGCATCAAGATCTCCTTTTTATAACTCAAGACCCCTCATTGGGTCTGGAGGAACGACTTATTTGATCGAGAGCATGCCATGCTAAAAAATCACAAAGGTTGGGACCAAAAATGCCCTAAATGAGGGAATATCTAGATCTACAAGATAGGATGATCAAACTAGGAGCTTTTTACCTCCTGAAGGTTGCTAGCAAGGTGAGAATCCCATATCCAAACTCCTTCTAATCTCCAATGTATTTCTACCACCTTCTTCTTTTTCAAGAACACCACCAAAACAGACAAATGAGCTCAAGATGCACTTTTCTCACTTAGGGCTATCTAGAGGGATGATTTTTAGGTGGAGGCTGATGAGAGTGAAGGTCTTGGGGGGCATAAAGTTGTTTAAATAGGGTCCAAACCCTAAATTTTAGGGTTTGAAACCCTCGCACGTACACCCTACGCACGCGATGTACGCCTAACATACTAAGCTCGCGCATGTACGTCTGGCGTTTGAAGCGTATACCCAGCATACTAAGCCTCGGCCAAGTACCAAAATGCCATTGTGGGCCATTTTGCAATCCTTCTCATGCATAGGGGCCAAAATGCATTATTTCTTCATGCATATCGTTAAAATTGAAATTACCTCATCATCGGGATGTTACAATTCTTCCCCACTTAAACTCGACTTCGTCCTTGAAGCTCGATGTTGTGAACAACTCCAGGTAATGCTCTCACATCTCATAATCTAGCTCCCAAGTCCACTCAGAGCCTCTTCGATGTTGCCACTAATCCTTTACCAAAGGTATCTCCTTGTTGCGTAGGACCTTCATCTTTCTATCCATTACTGCTACCAGCCTCCCAATATAATTCAGACGCTTATCGACCTGAATATCATCCAAATGGACCACATCCTCATCGTCCAACATGCACTTCCGCAACTGTGAAACATGGAAGGAGTTATGGATTTAACTGAGCTCACTTGGCAAATCGAACCAGTAAGCCACTCTGCCAACCCTGGCGATCACACAGAATGGTCTAATATATTAGGGACCCAATTTCCCCCTCTTCTTAAAGCATATCATACCCTTCCAGGGTGATACCTTCAGTAGCACCATATCGCTGACTTGGAACTCCAACTCTGATCGATGTTGGTCAGCATAGCTCTTCTATCGACTCTGAGATGTTTTCAATCTTTTTCTAATCTATTGGATGAGCTATGTGGTTTGGAGGACTACCTTAGTCCTTCCCATGACTGTATGACTGACCTCCCCCCAGCAAATTGGGTACAACATCTCCGACCATACAAAAGCTCGAAAGGCGGTGCACCAATGCTGGAGTGATAATAATTATTGTAGGAGAACTCTATAAGAGGTAGGTAGGAATCCTAACTCCCACCAAAATCTATGACACAATCCCGTAACATATCCTCAAGTGTTTGGATGGTCCTCCCACTCTGGCCGTCAGTCTGCGGGTGATAAGTAGTGCTGAAATGCAACCTCATACCCAGTTCCATGAGGAACTTATGCCAAAATTATGATGTGAACCGAACATCTCAGTCTGATATTATGGAAAACAGGACCCCATGACGAGCAACAATCTCACAAACATACACATTGACCAATTTCTCGTCCGAGGAGCTCTCCCAAATGGCCAAAAAGTGGGCACTCTTGGTCAACTGATCCATGATGACCCAAATATCAAAATCCTTGGCAGTCCTCGGTAGCTTGATGATAAAATCCATGGTGATATGTTCCCACTTCCACATGGGAACCTCCAAAAGTTACAGCTTGCCATGCGGCATCTGGTGCTTGGCCTTAACCATCCTACATGTCAAGCACCTCTCATCGTACCAAGTTATCTCCCACTTCATACATGGCCACCAGTAACTTAGTCTCAAATCCTGATACATCTTGATAGCCCCTGAGTGTATCGAAAAGTGAGACTTATGTGCCTTCATTAAAAATTTTTGTCTGACCCTGCCAAAAACCGGAACCCGTTCCCGACCACACCAGGTTAACAATCCCTGACTATCGGTGAGAAATCTGTCGATCTCGCCCTTGATCCTCTCATGTTTCTAGTTCTCCTTCTTAACTCCTTTTGCCTATGGCCCTCTAATCAAATTTAAAAGTGGAGAATCAATGGATATCCTCATACACATACCCCCAGCCTAAAATCTAGTCGACTTGCGGTTCAAAGCATCCGCCACTACATTCGCTTTACCAGGATGCTAAAGGATCTCGCAGTCATAATCCTTGATCACGTCAAGCCACCTGCGTTGTCTCATGTTCAAGTTTGGTTGGTCCATAAAATATCGTAAACTCTTGTGATCCGTGTAGATAGTACACCGGACCGCATACAAGTAGTTCCACCAAATCTTGAGAGCAAACATTATTACCCCCAACTCCGGATCATGAGTAGGATATCGTGCCTGATGCCGATTCAGCTGCCGAGAAACATACGCAATCACTCGCCTCCTCTTCATAAGAACTGCCCCCAAACCAGTGATGGATGCATCAAAAATACAACAAAATCCTCGACACCCTCCGGAAGGGTCAATACTAGGGCCTCACATAATCTCTGTCACAGTGTCTCAAACGTCGTCTGCTACTTAGGGCCCCATCAGAAATCCACGCTCTTCCTCGTCAGATGAGTGAGGGGTACACTCCTAAAAGCTCTTGAAGGTGCTCTTCATGCTGCTCTCTAGTCTTGGAATACACCAAGATATCATCAATAAAAATGACAACTGATCGATCGAGCATCGGCCCGTACACCCGATTCATCAAGTCCATAAATACCACATGTGCATTGGTGAGCCCAAATGGCATCACCACGAACTCGTAATGACCATAATGAGTTCAAAACGCAGTCTTCTCCATGTCCTCCTCTCTAACCCTCACCTGATGGTGCCCCGACCTCAGGTTGATCTTGGAGAACCAAGATGCACCTTACAATTGATCAAAGAGGTCATAAATCCGCGGAAGGGGAGAACGGTTCTTCACCGTCAACTTGTTCAACTGTCAATAATCAATGCACATCCAGTGCGAACCAACCTTCTTCTTGACAAACAATATAGGTGCTCCCCACAACAAACTACTCGGTCGGATGAACTGCTTACCTAACAGCTCCTGAAGTTGAGAGGACAACTCCTGCATCTCAGGTTGTTCCAAACAGTATGGCGCATTGGCAATCAGAGTCATACCTAGCACTAAATCAATCCAGAACTCAACCTGAATCTCAAGAGGCACACCAGGTAACTCCTCCGGAAACACATATGCAAACTCCCTAACAACTGGCACATTCGAAAACCAATGCCTGCTCCCCAGCCCGTGTATCAACCACATAGGCAAGATAACCCATATAACCATGTTGAATATATTGTCGAGCCCTGGTCGTCGAACAAAACCCTAACCCAATCCTGGTACCCTCTCCATAGATGACCAGTTCTTCCCCATTTGGGGTTTGAACTACCACTCGCTGACCCTCGCATTCAATCATAGCCCCAAACCTGCTCATCCAATCTATCCCTACTATCATGCATACATCCCCCAAGGGAATCGGAATCAAATCAATCAGATAAGGCACCCTGAAGATATCTAATAAATAACCCCAATACACTCTGGATGTATAAATCCCATGTTCGTTGGTGATAGAAACCCACAACGGACACTCCAGCTCGCCAAGGGTCATATTGAAATCACTACTAAAAGACTGAGATACAAAGGAACGAATCGCACCCGAGTCGAATAATACAAGAGTAGGAAAAGAATTCACTAAGAATGTAATTATCAGAAACATAAACATAAGCATACCATAAATTAATTGACAGAGTAATGGAACATACTAGTAACGACGTCTGGCACCGCCTCGGCTTCCTATGCCGTGAGATGAAAAGCATGATCTCGAGCCCTAAGGGGCTTTGCCCTACCCAAGCACCCATCGGTGATCCTCAAAATAAATGGCGCTAGAGCCTGCACTAGCCTCACCGTGAACAAAGGACAACTGGCCTTAATATGGCCAATGTGCTCACGGTGATAACAGATCCTGGTGGTCGGTGCGGGAACCTGCTGGCGACAATCCTTGGCGTAATGCCCAGCCTTGCCACATTTTTTGGAGCCCAAATTAAGATCGACAAGAACCCTCATGAACCTTGCCTCACTTGCCACAAGTGCGGCCCCTCTGACCCCAAATCTCACATCAGCGGCCATGAGCCGCTTTGCCGCAGGTTGCATCTACACCGTAGCCTGCCTCCGCTCCCTCACTTGGAGCTCCAACTCAATCTCCGGCCTCCTAGCAGCCTCCTGTAGCTCCACAAGTGTACCATAACATTGAGTAGACACAAACTGGCGGATGTCCGTATTGAGCATGATCAAGCACCGAATCATCTGAGCTTGCTCGGAAGCAGCAAACTCAGGACAAAACAGTGCCCTCTTAGTACACATCTTGGTAATCTCCGTCACCGACTCAGTCCCCTACCTCAATTCTAGAAACTCCTGGGATAATCTCTCCCTCTCAACCAATGGAACATATCTCGTGTGGAACATCTCAGAGAACTACTTCCATGAAACATCATCCCTCTGATGTGGAGTGTAAGAGCTAGTAACCAGCCTCCACCAATTCTTTCCCCTAATCGGAGAAGGATCAGGGCGCACTTGACCTTCTGGTCAGCTAGGAAAGAGCAAGTAAAGAAACATCCCTCAACATCGAACAACCACCTCATAGCAATGATCAGATCCCGAACCCCATCAAATATTGTGGGCTTCATATTGTCCAAGTCTCAGTATTGGAAGGCTTTCTCTCCACGAACCCCAACGGTCGTAACGGCCGTGGTAGTTGTAGCAATAGCAGCCTCAAAAAGTGCAGCATAACAGTCATCAAAGTACCCGATATTTTCTGGTTTATTTTTAGTATGGTGTTCACGAGGGGATCCGGATCAGGAGCTGGAGCGAGTGGCCAAAATAGGCAATGGTTGACTGAGGATGAGATTATTCTAAATAATGAAACCCTAGGGGTTGTGACTTCCCTGTTACGCATACGGGTCATGTGCTTCCAATAGTACGGGCCTATACTGTTGGATTAATGTCTAAGTCCATAACTACAATTGGTAAGACTTGACCCGACCCGGCATGGTCCATTTGGGTTGCATGGCATCATGCATTTGGATAGACTATAATGAGAGAAATAACACTTAAGGTTGGTTAATATATTATAAGTTCTAATATACTAATAAGATTATTTAATTAGTATTGATCAAGAATTAATCTAGGATTAATTAAGTGATCAAAAGAAGACTAATTAAATATATGGGTTGATTGTGTAAATCATCCATACTTATATAGTGGGCTAATTCTCCATGGATTGTCAAGTTGGGCTAAAACCCATAAGATGCTCCATGGATGCTCCATGGTGTTTTTGTACCCATGGATCATGGAAATGAAAGGCCATGACAATTAGGGTTTACATGGTGTAACCCTAACTATATAATGATCTTATTCTTGGAGAAAATCGGCCACTATGAGTGATAGAAAGGGCTAGCCGATTTTATGAAGTGTTCCAATTTCTATCAAGTCATTCCATGTGTATTTGGTGTTGTGTGAACCATATGAGGTGTCACACTTGGGGCACTAGGCACTCAAGCTCCATGAAGACTTTCTACATCAAAGAGGTATGTAATTCTAACTTGATATATTCATATGAATCATGTTATTATGCTAGTTAGGATGAATACCTTGGAAAGTTCATATTTGCATGTATAATAGAGAAAACATAGATCCAAGGTATTTAGGGTTGCATGTACACTTAAGAGTGTTAGAATGCTCAAAACCCAGCATATACTACCTTCCAAACCTACCCGGATTTGTCTCAGAAGATCATCACAACAACCCTAATATCACATACTAGAATACACATACATCCTATTCTCACTCCGTAGAGAAACGCTAAACATTCCTCAACTGGCTGGTTTCCTACACATAACCCATCCATGGAACTTCCAACAGTTACAAATAAACGCATCATGAGTACTACATACTCCCTAGGCTATCCTAGGATCCACACCTCACCCTACCATCAACTACCAAACGACCCCCATTGGTGCCAGTTAACTACCGCATGAATACAATCACATGCAACATAACTTAAATAATCTTATATTAAAAGATTTAACCCTACAACGGTTGGACTCAGACAAGAGTTGTGCAATATGACCAAATCCTTCACTCTAGAAATATTTAACCCATGCAGCATGTGACTTGATGTATTCAATTAATAGTTAATTCACATCCAAAAGAGTCCTACAATCAATAACCAAGAAAATTTATGGGAAATAAGGCATCATATAGCAGACAATTTTATCATGCAATTCCTGAAGATCCTTATCCTACAACTAGCATGTTGTTTTAACATAAACATAATATCAAATAACGGTGTCGGTAACTTGGGGTGTACTTTCTTGCTTCGGTTGATTGTACACATTGCATCCTTCCTTGGTTATTTTGAAAACAATTTTGAAAACCAGTTTAAAACTTTTGCAGTTCCCTAGTTTGAGTCTGGATTCACACGAATGTTCATCTAATTCTCTCAAACCAAGGCTCTCATACTAACTTGTAACACTCCAAAAATCAAAGAAATTTAAAATTTTCAAAATTAACCATTAACCATTATTGTTTACAAAAAAGAGTCATTGTTTTAAAAGCATTATTTGAAAATCAGAGTTTTTCCCAGGACCCAGTGACATAAAGCAGGAAGCAGTGCATGATCACGCCTTCAATTTTCCATGATCCTTTGAATTATCTGAAACCATAAACTAAAACGGTAAGCCAAAGCTTAATGAGTTCCCCCAAAGTACCGACACACCATATAACAAACAAGCATATAAATATGAGTAGCCAACCTGATTCGACTGCCTCGTAGGGCCTACAGCCTATTTAGACCGCTCTACGAGCCTTCGGCATGACTGCACCTCCTCCCAGGGCCTACAGCCTATCCGGATCGCTCTATGGACCGCCTCATAGGAGCTACAACCTATCCATTCGTCCTCGGGTGTCCTGGCCTACAACACAAAGTAGGACCGCCTCAACCCAACACAATATTTTGACATATCTAACAAATAAACATAAACACAAAACCAACAAATATAGATAATCATGCAATTCTACCAATCAATCATATATAGATGATCATACACGGGGCGTACTTCGGATGTATGTAGGGCGTACTCGTAATCTGTGGTATCGGGGCTTAACTGCGTACGCGCAACGTACCGTTTGGTACGCCCAACGCATACATTGTTTTTTCCTTCTTA
The DNA here is from genome assembly GCF_051521515.1 of Lactuca serriola. NCBI lineage: Eukaryota > Viridiplantae > Streptophyta > Magnoliopsida > Asterales > Asteraceae > Lactuca > Lactuca serriola. The sequence continues at coordinate 62,196,189 of NC_136416.1, read as the reverse complement.
ACCACTTAGAAGCTTAATACTTCAATTTTTATGTCCAAATGTAGATCCAAGGTCAAAATACCACTGACAGTCATAAACTTTCCATCTTTATGACTTTGCATGCCCATTAAGTGCTTAATACAAACAATCCCAACTTCTTAACATCTTAAGACCTTCTAGAGCATGCATGGGGAAGACCTAAGCATCAAGATCTCCTTTTTATGACTCAAGACCCCTCATTTGGTCTGAACGGATGACTTATTTGATCAAGAGCATGCCATGCTAAAAAATCACAAAGGTTGGGACCAAAAATGCCCTAAATGAGGGAATATCTAGATCTACAAGATAGGATGATCAAACTAGGAGCTTTTTACCTCCTGAAGGTTGCTAGCAAGGTGATAATCCCTGATCCAAAGTCCTTCTAATCTCCAATGTCTTTCTACCACCTTCTTCTTTTTCAAGAACACCACCAAAACACACAAATGAGCTCAAGATGCACTTTTCTGACTTAGGTCTAGCTAGAGGGATGATTTTTAGGTGGAGGTTGATGAGAGTGAAGGTCTTGGGGCCATAAAGTTGTTTAAATAGGGTTCGAACCCTAAATTTTAGGGTTTGAAACCCTCGCACGTACGCCATACACACACGATGTACGCCCAACGTACTAAGCTCGCATGTACGCCTGGCATATGAGCCCAGCGTACTAATCCTCGGCCAAAATTACCAAAATGCCACTATGAGCCATTTTGCAATCCTTCTCATGTATAGATAGGCGCATAGTTCAGTGATTTACAAGAGTGGTAGAGGTCTCGATCAGGTTGTTTTAACAAGCTAGTTAGGCCAGATAGGCTAAACTAGTAGTTCGTAGTTCCCCAGGCCAGCGGGGTAGGTGATTAGCTTGTTAGGAACCGAAGGCTGTTTGCGTACTTGCTTGTTCAAGCCTGAAAAAGAAGCCAATAAGGCGCAGTTACAGCGGGAAAGGGTTGAAGTTGCGAAATCAGGCATAGGTTGTACAAATAGCACTGATCGTAGACCATCCAGATGCTTATGGGGCAGAACAGACTGATTGATTAGTTCCTCTGATCGTAGATCCACTTTAGCTAATGCAACTCGGGAAGAAGCTGCTAAGATCCCGTCGCTTACAAATGCTCCAGCGTGAAATAAAGACTTTTATAGGTACAGAGATAAATTCGTACAATAGTGTGAGGACGGA